>NC_137793.1:110411205-111014539 GCF_963383645.1 Muscardinus avellanarius
ATGTACTGAACCAACTACGGATTGAAAATATTCAGAAAAAACATGGGTGCTGAGCACATATAGGTTTTGATTCTTATTATTGGTCCCTAAACACCTATTTACAGAGCATTTACAATAAGGCATTTTAAGTAATGTAGGGATTATAATTTTTTAAACATGCAAATACATTGTCATTTTACAAAGGGATTGGAGGATCTGAGATTTCTGTGTGTGAGTGGCGCTGGCACCAGTGCCCTGTGGATACCAAGGAGGTCGGTGTGTCCGAGGAATTTGCGTTAGTATGCTAGAGACATGTTCTCACTTTCAGGTTCATTGCGGAACTGTTCACACGAGCTAACATGAAGTCAGCCTCAGTGCCACTGATGGGTAAGCAAAGAAGAGGAAGTATGTGATACACAGTGGAGTATTGTTCAGTGTCTTAGTCTGAGCTGCTATAAGAAAACACCTGGTTCTGGGTAACTTGTAAATGATAGAAATTTGTTTGTCACAGTTCTAGACACTCAGAAGTCCAAGCACAAGGCAGGTTCAGCACCTCATGAGGACCCAGTCTTGACGTCCAAGGTCGAGCCTTCAGTGGGGCCTTTAAATGCCAGAAAGTGGGAGGACGAGAGAGAATGCTCTGTCCTCGCATGGCGCAGAGGCAGGAGAGAGCAAGCCCATCCCTCGAGCTCAGTGGTTTGTCACCCCCTGAAGGCCTATCTCCTCGTACTGTCCCGCTGGCCATTACATTTCAACATGAATTTGGGGGTACATTCAGACCATAGCATTGAGCCTGCAGGAAATGCTGCCATTTGTCACAGCATGGATGTCCTGGAGGAGGTCTGCTAAGTGAAGTAAACCAGGCACAGAAAGACAAATACTTGTCTGTGAACTTCTTGTGTGTGTGGATCACACTGTGTGTGTGGTCTTCTACTCTTGAGCTCATAGAAGCAGAGAGCAGAACTGTTGTGTCCAGAGGTTAGGAGAGCTGGGGAATGGAGAGACTGGCCAAAGGGACTAAGTTTAATTTTGCTAGATGAACAAGCTTTGGAGAATGTGTGTGTAGCAGGCTGACTATCTAACACTTGAAATTGACCAAAATAATAGATCTTAAATACTCTACACACAGTGACGCTGTAAGGTGATGCATAACTTGTTACTTGCAGAAATAATTTCATAGTCAATTAGACTTCGAAGCTGAAAAATGTTTGGGGGGTCTGTATAAAGTTTTAGGGGTTTTTGTGAAGTTTCGAGCATCTTTGTGTTTGGCCTGGCTGCCAGCTCAGGTATTCGCTGCACCTTTACTTGTTCTTGGATCTTCTAGCCCATCTGTGAGTACCACTGTGAGTTGGGGTTCTAAGTGGCTAGGTTTTTCACTGTGCTTTCTATGAGTGTGTTCTTACTCTTCAAAATCCAAGTAACCTGGTGTTTTCTTGGGATTTCCTCTGGATTTCTGTAGTTCCTGAGATTTGTCATCCCTTCCTTAGGTAAGGGAGTAGTTGATCAACCCATTGTATCTTCCTTTATTATATCTTCTACTTGTAGTAGGAATTCCTTAAAGTTTTTGGCAAAGGTGGACACCACCCTTGCAAAATGCTTTGATCCATTTGGACAGGTAAAATGAAGTAACAGAAACCAGGGAGCTTATAAACAACAGAAACTATCCTCACCGTGTGGGAGATGAAAAGTGTAAGGTAGATCTGGTGTGTGGTGGAGACCAGATTTCTGCCCCATGGAGATGCATGCCCGGCCTCACATGAGGGAAGGGTGATCGTGCTCTTCGGGCCCCTTTTGTGAGGGCACTGAGCCCATTCATGGCTATGCCCTTTTACCTGATTGCCTCCCACAGCCCAGCTGCCCAGGACCATCACCTCAGAGGTTAGGATTTCAACATGAATTTGGGGGAACCAAATGCAGAACACAAACCACTGAACCAGTTCTGTCACTGGTACATATTTTCCATATTATCTCTTTTTGGTATATTCTGCCATTAATCAGATATTGTAATTAGGAATTGTACTGAGCACTTTGTAGCTGTCTTATTAAATGAGTACAATAATTCTATTATAAATATCCTAATTATACAAGTGAAAGAACAAGATTATAGAAATGAAACTACTTGCTCAAAGGCATAGCTATAGGTGGCATACTAAGATTAGTTTTAGTTGATAAAGTTAGCTTTGGGTAAAAAGAATGGAGATTTTCTTTATTTGTGCACATGTTACTCAGAAGACAATCCTTAAAGCTGTTGGTATATAATGATGTGTAAATTTTAGATATTACAACTTTTAGCATTAGTGGACTGTATTATGTGACATGGCACATACTGCAGTTCTCCTGTCTCTTTAAAAAGATAAACTGGCAGGTAATAGAGCTTCATGTGAAATGAACCTGCTGCCAATTCTTCAGTTTTCAGGTCAGAAACCATAATTAGTTTGTCTTACACATACCTAATCCATCAGCAAACCATAACTACCTTCAAAATATATCTGGAATCTGCTAACTTCTCACTGCTACTGCCCTGGCCCGGCCCAGCCCAGCACTGTTTCTCACCTGTATTGTAATCGCTGTATCACTCTTTCTCCTTTGGCTTCTTTTAGTCTCTTCAGCGTGTCAGGTAGAGTGATCTGGTTCAACACTGTGTCAAGTCCTGTCACCCTCTGTTCTCCAGTGCTCCAGCGAATCCCTGTCACACCATGAAAGCCAGAGTCCTACCACGTTACTTTGCATTCTTTGAGGTGACTCCGTCATCTCCCTAGCCTCATCGTCTCTGTTTTCCCATTTGCTTATTCTCTGGTCTTGTAGTATTTGGGCATGTCTGGCATATTTCCTACCCGGGGCTTTTGCACTTGCTCTTCTCTCTGCTCGTTTGTTCTCCTAGACTTCCATGGTGATAATTTCCCCACTACTTTAACATATTTACTCAAATGTCCCTCCTCCTTGAGCTTCCCTGACTATTCTGAACAGAACTGCAAATTGTTTCCCAACCCACCCTTCCTGTCCCCCTTGCCTGGTTAAATTTTTTTTTTATCATTTATTATAGTCATAATCTTACTATATAATATTCATAAAGACTCCTGTGTCAGTGCCGTTCAGTCTCTCTGTTCATATTCAGGCTTCCAGTGAATCCCTCCTGTTTTAGTCAACCTGCTGAGTTCATTCTTACCATCTCCTTTTGTGCAGCCTCTTTGGGATGCAGGCTCGATGGCCTACTTTTAGTATCTGCTCTGATTCATGGCTTTGTCTACCTTGATTTACCATTTACTTTTGTATCTGATTTCTCTCTTGTGGGAGTTGTTCAAGTGCCTTTATCATAATAACTGTTCTATCTCTTTTATTATTGTGGCTTTGAATCTTTTTTTACTCCTTTTGTTATGATTTTAATAGGTTTATGGGGGACAGTAGAGGGTGTTTTGGGTAAGTTCATTGCTTTTATGACTTGGAAGTCGGTCAGAGGTTGATTTTCTTTTTTGCTTCCCCCTTTTAAATTCTGAGCAGGTATTTTGGAGACAGCATTTAAGACTGATGTACTCTTGTGCAAGATGTACATTGAACAAGTCCTGTATGGTAAAGGGGGGGGGTGTCGAAAGTCAGTTTTCATTTTACCCACTAAGGCTTGTGCTCTCATTGGTCTGTAAGGAAGAGCACCTATTTAATTTTCTTTTGTGTGTGTGTGTTGGGGGGGGGGGGAGTAATGGGAATTGAACCTAGTGTCATTCTACTTCTGAGCTACATCCCCAGCCCTTTTTTTTTTTTTTAATTCTTTATTTTGAAACAGGTCTCAATAAGATGTGGAGGGCCTCACTAGGTAGCTGAGGCTGGCCACGAGCCTGTGATCCTCCTGTATCAGCCTCACAAGTACTAGGATTGCAAGCATGCGCCACCACACCTGGCAAGAGTACCTGTTTCTAACTCCACAAAAGCACCAAACTATGTGATAGTGATGCCACATCTAACTTAGTGTCATTTTTATGTGCATAGAGGTGCTAGTTATCTTATTAGTCACATACATAACGAACATCAAATATATCCTTTTCTCCAAATTCCAGTAGATGTATTAGGTTCTGTCCGGTAACTCATGGCACACACCGTGAATGAGTTGGCCTCTTCTCCCTGCTCGTGGCCCCCGGGTCTCAACCGCTCTCCTGTGCTCTCCTGGCAGCTCTCCTACCCTCATATATTATATACTTATTCACTGTGTTGTAATCATCTCTAACACAGTTAGACGTACCCACATCCTAGGATACTGTTTGTACTCAGGAAGTTTTTCTTGAATGAGTGCATTTTCATTTATAGTTTTGAGTTGTACTGCTAAGACCCCATCAGTTAGGGTGGGATTTGTGGGCCATAATCAGAACATTTGGCCCACACTAGTTTAAATAAGTGAGCAGTCCAGGACTAATACATGTTCAGGGATGTCACCACGGAACCCGTCTTTCTAGCTTACGGTTTTGCCTTCACAGGCACAGAGTGGCTCTTGTGTCTCTAGACATTTCATTAGAGTCTGAGGGGAAGACAAGAATCAAGGACAGAATCTCTTCTGTTAAGCTTTCCATTTTCCTTTTTCCCTTTTTGCAGTACTGTGGGTTGAACTCAGTACCCAGGGGCAGTCTACAACTGAGTTACATCCTTTCTCCTTTTTATTTACTTTTTAATTTTGAGATGGAGTTGCACTCAGTTGCCGAGACTGGCCTTGAATTTGGGATCCTCCTGCCTCAGTATCACAACTGGGGTTTGGGCATGCACCACTGCACCCAACAAGGCTTTGCATTTTTCTTCTAGGAGACTATACCCGAAGCCTATATTTAATTGACTAGAACTATGATATATGGTCAACACTAGCTGCAAAGAAGGCTGGGATTTTGAATATTTTGCTTTTGATCCTTTCAGGGAAAACAAGAAAAAGGAAGATTACAACTGGAATATAACTCAAAAGTATCAGAAAACAGCATAGGGTTGTAGTTAAGAGCAGAGAGGACCTGATTTTGAATTTTTTTGCCCTGTTACTACTTTCTGGCTATATGACTTTTATAGCTACATGGCCTAAATTTCCTCATCTATAAAATGGGTTCTGTAATAGGTGCCTACATAATTATGTAGTAGAAAGAATGAAATTAATGTATGTCATTGATTTAATGAGTATAATTTTATTTTAAATATTTGCTTCCATTAGTATCATCATTACCTAGATGCATTATAAAAATGAATTGTAATTTTATCACTCAGAATTAGTATTTCGGAGCTGGGCACGGTGGCACATGCTTGCAATCCCAGTACATGGGAGGCTGAGACAGGAGGATCTCAGGTTAGTGGCTAGCCTCGATTACTTAGGGAGGACCTCCACAACTTAGTAAGACCCAGTTGCAAATAATAAATAAAATAAGGCTGAGGGTATAACTCAGAGGTGGAATGCCCCTGAGTTCAAACCCTGGTGCCACAAAAATTATTAAAAAAGGAATTAGTATGGGGGAATAGGAAAGCAAAACAGCATGTGACTTAGCAAATCTGGCTGGGTGCTTTTGAATACAGGAGTGGTGGAAGGAGATGGTGCAACTTTTATAAGGAGTCTGGCGACTGCACTGTACTACAAAACTATGGGCTGACTTAAAATATTTGAGTCAATTAAATATATTCACCAAATTCATTTTGGAGTCCCATGGATCTTCAGGTCGTCATGAACAGATTGTCATGTTATCAATAATCCCTTGAAGTTCAGCTCAATAGAAATTTCATCTCATTGTTAGGAGGTTTAAAGACAGTTCTTAACTATTTGCTGAATTTTATTTCATTGATATTACTGCTAGCCTTGTAGTTTTTAATCACTCTACATTAAAAAATTTTGTATTACTTTTCTCTTTTCCTTTTTAGCCCGATCTGCTTTGATATGATTGAGGAAGCATACATGACAAAATGTGGCCACAGCTTTTGGTAAGATATTTTATTCAGTGAAATAATCTTTAGACATTTTTTTACTTATATGTATATCTAACCACCGGAAATACTGCTTTGTATGTTGATTTTATGTTTCCTTGACTGATAATGTCTCTACAGATTTGATAGTTAAAAATAGTAACATATAGATCCCATACTTATAATCCCAGTTACTTGGGAGGCTGAGACAGGAGGATCACAGGTTCAGGACCAGCCTCAGCAATACAGCAAGGGCTTCAACTTGGCGAGGCCCTATTTCAAAATAAAACATAAAATAGGGCTGGGGGTATAGCTTGGAGGTAGAACTACCCATTGTTCAACCCCAGTAGCCTCCACTCACACATTAATATATGATTACTATGTCATTTTTATGAAATACTTAGATTTACCATGAGCCTGAAAGGTGGATTTAAAAATTTTCAAGTTTATTAATTATTAATAAGAACTTTACTATTTTAGAAAGTCAGAGTTGCTGAGTAATCAGAACCAACATGAATACAAGTTACTTAGGAAGTCAGATGGGAGGCCTGGTTAATGTAGGCTGGGAAGGACATGGAAAAGCATATGCAAGATTAAAAAGCTCTGTGTTCTCTTGTTTAACATTTTGTTCAGTGTTACATTTAGAGTATAGCATGTTGCATGTTGTGTGAGTATGTGTATCGTGTGAGTATGTGTGTATTTTTTTTTTGTTGTTGTTGTGATTCTGAGGATTGAACCCAAGGACATTCTACCTCTGAGCTACACTCAGTTCTATCTTGTTTTTTAGCTTGAAACAGGGTCTCCCTAAGTTGTGGAGGTGCTCTCTAAGTTGCTAAGGCTGGCTGTGAACCTGCGATTATCTTGTCTCAGCCTCCCAAGTACTGGGATTACAAGCATGTGCTTCACGCCTTTTGATGTATATGTTTTAAAAGTTTTAATTGTGATAAAATACACATAACTTACCTCCTCATTTTCCCTTCACTACATCCCCAGGTAGCCATCTTTCTAGCTTGAATGAGTTTGACAACTCTAGACACTGCATATGAGTAGAATTATACATTATTTACCTTTTTGTGATTTATTTCACTTAGCATAAAGTCTTCTGTGTTGTAGCACGTGCCAGGATCGCCTTCCTTTAAAGCTGTATACCGCTCCACTGTGGGTGCAGCACATTCTGCTCATCCATCCGTCCCTCTGTGGACAGCACAGTCGCTAGCACTTGGCTCTCAGGACTGTGCTGCTAGGAGCGTGGATATACAAATACCTCTCCAGACACCGCGTTCAGTTCTGTAGGGTTTCCGCTGTGCAGTGGAATCGCTGGGTCAGAGGGACATTTAGTTTCCAGTGTTCTGAGGAGCCACTGCGCAGCTTTCCTCCGCACTGGCCATGCCATTTCTTGTTCTCACCAGCACACAGAGTTCTAACCTCCACACCTTTGCCAACCCTTGCTTTTGCTTTCTCTTTTCCTTGACAGATGTCATCCCAGTGAGTGTGTGATCTGCATTTTAGTTGTTTTCTTTGTGCTTTGTTTACTTTTGCTGGTTTATTATTTTAGAGGGTACAAATGAAGAGCCAAGTGCAGACATGCGTAGGGCAGGGCGGGGAGGGGGGGTTTCATATTCCCTCCAGCACACTCCCCCCAGGGCCTCCATGTCTTCAGCCACCTGTAGCTCATGGCCCTTTCCTTCTGGGAAAGGTTACCGTGCCTCCTCTCAACTCACTGGCCGCTGGCGGTCAGCTCAGCCTCCAGCCCCTGTCCCCTCACTGGGATGGAGCTGGGCTGAAAGTCCAACGACATGGCTGGTTCCCCTACAGCCACTCATCTGGAGGCTGTCCAGGAGCCCCGGGCATCAGCTGCCTCATTTCACTTGTTTACTCTTTGGCTGAAGGTGGCCCATCCAGCGTGTGCTGCTCATCTCCAATTACTACCTATTCTCCTGCCATACTAGTTGAGGCCTAGTCTAATTAATAATCCTTATATCCTATTTCATGTTAAAGTTAGGCCTATAGTGTTATTTGGAAGTTGAATTTGGTATTGTTTCTGAAGCACTGCAAGGCACTAGTGTAATAGGTATTTGAGCTTATGTGCCAGCTAGTTAGCCAAAGACAAGCATTAACCTGATTCTTGAATCTCTCTCCTCTTTACTTAGCCTTGACCCTAGTAAATGTGAAATGAGCAGTGGTTGATGAGCAGTGAAACCTGATAGATATATAGGGTGACTTTGTTGATGAGCTAGAGGAGGATGAGAGTAGAGCAAATAGGCTTCAGTTTTGCTGAGGTAAATTTGTAATAATTTGGATATAAAATAAAAGGTGTGTTTTCTTATTGAGAATGATCTTTATAAGTCAGCTTTTTAATTTCTTAGAAATCATTTTCTCTGATTGTTAGAAGCAGTGCATATTTAGTATAGAAACTTAAATACATCTACAAAAAATCATTTCTCGTAATTTGTGACTTACAAATACTTTTCATGTGTGGTCAGTGTCTTCAGTTCAGTTAAAATGTACACATGTACAGTTTTCTTTAATAGATGTCAAATTATATGGTATCCACTGTGTTGTAGATTATTTTTTGTTCAGCAATATAGTGATAATGTGATATTTTCTCCTGATGGTTTGATATTTTTCTGCGATTTGGTTGAACAATATTTAAAGATCTTTTTAAATTATAATATACAACTGCAAAAGTTCCAACGTTACAGAAATATGAGATAAGGAAATTTCCCTGTGCTCTTTCTCCAGTGATAACGATCATTTTTTTAACCTCTGATATGTTGCAGCATAATTCTTATTGGCAATACTATATCGCCTGTAATTGGTGTTTATAAATTTACTTAGCCAATTCCTGTGTTTCGATTGCTTCTGTATTAGTTGGCTACTTACCGATAACCCTGTATTGAACACTTTTCTACTTATGCATCTCTTTAGAATAAATTCCTACAAGCAGTTTTTCAGTTCTCATTAGTAAAAACTGGTGTATGGATTAAATCATTTTTCTTTTTAACTAATGAAGGCAATGATTTTTTCCATATACAATATACTAATATTTATAGTTGGGTTTTCTACTTATTTTTGTTGGAATGAACTGTTAGTGTTTGGTTTGTTTGTTTAACACCATAAGCTTTGCTTTTCTAATATTATTGTATACTATTTAAATTGCTTAAAGTCAAAACAGTACTTTTAAGATTGTTAGACTTGTTATTTGATTTTTTTTAAATAACTTATATACTGTTCATCCAGTAAGTGTCCTGTGTATCTTGTTTATGATAAAAATATAAGATGAAATAAATTTAATTAAGCTTGTCTTATTTTTTCCCTGCTGATAGCTACAAGTGTATTCATCAGAGTTTGGAGGACAATAATAGATGTCCCAAGTGTAACTATGTTGTGGACAATATTGACCATCTCTATCCTAATTTCTTGGGTGAGTCTTTATTTTTTTAAATATTATTTCCTCAAAAGTATGTGCTAGCAGTAATTTATTCAAATAACCTAGCTCAGAGGTAAGCAAGTTGTTCTCTAGTACCCACTAGGATGGTTTCCTCTCTATCTTAAAACCCTCCTGATACCATTCTGGTAACCTTCTCCAGGATGGGATACAGTACAGATCACATATGTTCTTAGTACCATATTGTATTACCTAAAGTTGGGTGTGGTGACACGTGCCTGTAATCTCAGCACTTGGAAGAGATTCAAAGGCAGCCTCAGCAACTTAGACCCTGTTTCAGGTAAAAAAAATAAAATTGGGCTAGGGGTGTAGCCTGGAGGTAGAATGCCCCTGGTCTCAATCCCCAGCATGGGGGGAAGAAGAACCTTATCTAGCTGGCTGGACAGGAGCAGAGACTCAAGGAGAGCCAGAGTTCCCAAGCACCTTTGCGCTTCTCTTTTGACGTTCTGCATTCCTCTGCTTGCTCTGCGGGCACAGAAGTGCGAATCCGAGGTGGAACTGCCTCACCAGGAGGGGACCATGTGTGGAGACAACTGAGGGGAAGGGAGAGAAGGAGTTGTGCGTGAGAATTCTCAGGGGAGAGAGTCTGTGAACTGGGAGGCAGTTGAGAAGTCAGAGCTGGGGAAGGAAGACCTGATACAGATGTTTTTAATACATAGAAATGGTAAGAGCTAGAGAGGAGACACATGAACACACCAAATGTAAACCGCAACTGCTTAAAGCTACATGTTGAATAGCCTAAGATACTGTGTGAGTATCTCGGTGTTTTAGATTGAATAAAAAAGCCAGAGGAATTGTCACATATGGGTAGGTTGAAGTAGGGTGCTATTGATGGGTATATCAAAGGCTAAACTCTTCCTTCTAGAGTTTATCAGCTCTGTTAGGGTGTAGTGTCTACTTGGCGATTGGATTCTAACCTGCCAGAAGGGGCTCAGCCTACACATCTCCCTCCTGTCAGCTTCTCCTTCTCTCCAGTGCACCCACATTCTGAGGTCTGTCTCCTTTGGTTTTTCGATTTCTCTTTTCTTCTAAGTGGTGTTAAGGATCAGGGTGTTAAACCCCCTCCATGATTAAAGGATATCATATGTCACATATAATACCCAACTTCAACATAAAACTATAGGTCCAAGATCAGTATGAAATAGGATATAAGGATTATTAATTATTAACTAGTATGGCAGGAGAATAGGTAGTAATTGGAGATGAGCAGCACACGCTGGATGGGCCACCTTCAGCCAAAGAGTAAACAAGTGAAATGAGGCGGCTGATGCCCGGGGCTCCTGGACAGCCTCCAGATGAGTGGCTGTAGGGGAACCAGCCATGTCGTTGGACTTTCAGCCCAGCTCCATCCCAGTGAGGGGACAGGGGCTGGAGGCTGAGCTGACCGCCAGCGGCCAGTGAGTTGAGAGGAGGCACGGTAACCTTTCCCAGAAGGAAAGGGCCATGAGCTACAGGTGGCTGAAGACATGGAGGCCCTGGGGGGAGTGTGCTGGAGGGAATATGAAACCCCCCCCCCCGCCCTGCCCTACGCATGTCTGCACTTGGCTCTTCATTTGTACCCTCTAAAATAATAAACCAGCAAAAGTAAACAAAGCACAAAGAAAACAACTAAAATGCAGATCACACACTCACTGGGATGACATCTGTCAAGGAAAAGAGAAAGCAAAAGCAAGGGTTGGCAAAGGTGTGGAGGTTAGAACTCTGTGTGCTGGTGAGAACAAGAAATGGCATGGCCAGTGCGGAGGAAAGCTGCGCAGTGGCTCCTCAGAACACTGGAAACTAAATGTCCCTCTGACCCAGCGATTCCACTGCACAGCGGAAACCCTACAGAACTGAACGCGGTGTCTGGAGAGGTATTTGTATATCCACGCTCCTAGCAGCACAGTCCTGAGAGCCAAGTGCTAGCGACTGTGCTGTCCACAGAGGGACGGATGGATGAGCGGAATGTGCTGCACCCACAGTGGAGCGGTATACAGCTTTAAAGGAAGGCGATCCTGGCACGTGCTAGGACACTTTCAACGCACGCTCTCCTTCCCAGGCCCCATATGTACACTGTTCATCTGTATTCCTGCAAAGGCTAATTCTGTAGCTCCTCTTCCCGACCCATGTGCCATGTGTCAGTCTGTCTTTCTGTCTTTCTCTCTTACTCTTTCTCTAGCTTTCTCCATTTTTATAGAACATACCTAAATTTCTTTCTAATAAATGGCCCTAGTACTCATTAATGTAGAGAACATCTTGAATGAAACTTTTAAATTAGTATTTAGAAAAAATTAGGCAAAACCTGTGTAGTCTTTAATACTGCCAGGCACTCTTACGTGCCATGTAGAAAAGAATTTATTTTTTCCTCATTCAGTTCTATGAGATATATATTGCTGTTACATCCTTATTCATCAGGTGAGAAGGCTGAGGCTCAGACCGGTTAATAACAGAGTAACCTTATATAGTTGGTAGGTGGTGGTAGAATGGAAATTTGGCTTTAAATAGTCTGATTTAAGAAGCTATGATTTTTTTCTAATCTAAGGTTGCATACAGTTAGAATTAACAAACATATAAACCATTCTCCAGGTTTTTATCTCAATTCTGAGAACTGCATATGGTTTTGTGTAAATGTTTATATTAATTAGAAATATAAAAACATTAACTGAAAGTAGCATGTCCAGTTTGAAATCCAAGGTCCTGCCATTAAGGTTCAGTACATTCATTCAATAAGCAGTGGGTGCCTACATTAACAAATCAAACTGAGACTAAGCCATTAAATGTTTCAATTTGTAGTGTAAAGAGGAAGCTGGCTGGAATATTTTGCCAGTAGCAAAACATTGCTTTTAATATAAATTTTCAAAGTTACAGAAGGGAATTGACCATTATATTAGTGGTGTTTGTGAGTTCAGGCATAGTTTTAAAAGGAATTTCCTTTGAAATGTGTGAGTTTGATATATTGACATTTGAATGTTGAATCCATTGTGTATGTCTTGCATTCCAATGGAATTTTTGTGAAATTTCTTAAAATATAAAAATAAATGTTTCTTGATGAAAAAATTTAAAGTTACTAAAAAAAAAAGTGGTGCATTTATTTTATTCCTAGGGATAGCTCCTTTTCATTGAAGGTTATAGTTTCTTTGTTTTTATATTGGGGAATGAACCCAGGGTCATTCTGTTTCTAAGCTACACCCCATTGAAAGATAAACACTGGAGGGGGGTGGTGAATCGGCTTGGACCACCCTCCCCCCATGCCATTCTGGCATGGGGCTGTAACTATTTTCTGTATTTCTATCTTTATAATAAACTTCTTTAAATCTTCAAAAAAAAAAGAAAGATAAACACTTGATTATTTTTAAGGCATTGCTGGCAAGAATCAATTTCAATGATGTGTGAAATTTCTTTGTGAAGTGCAGTAACATTGGAAATGTTAAAATTATTTAACTGACACAGTTTTTTTTTTAAAACTGGTTATTTCTGTAGTTAAGACATTAAACTGTACTTTTTTCTATTTATGCTCAGTACCTTATTTTAATTTCTTTTTACCTTCTCTGGATTGCAATATTTATGAACTATATATTAAAGGCTTGTTAGAATTAGATTCCGGTCTGCTTACATTTCTAGTCTTACTTCTTAGCCTTCTACTCATTATTCACAAAATTACTCTGGTCCTAAGTTATCTTCTCTCCAGCTGTTTTATAGCTTCACTTCTCTCCCTCTTCCTTTGCCTTACGTGATTCTTTTCCATCCCTCCTCCTCACTTGTTGGTCTCTGTGCTTATTTGGCCAATTCTTTTGTCATCCCTGTATGAAGCCTACTTGTGAACATTCTGATGACTGACCTCCAGACTGTGCACTTCAGAAACCGACTTAAATATTGGTGTCCATTATTGCACAACTACTGCGTCACATGCATCTGACTCGCTACTTTGAACTGTTTGCAGTTTGGGTTTGTCTTAATCATTTTTCAAGCTTGGGTCTGTAGTATGGGCTTGTAGTTTTTGTTTTTGTTTTTGTTTTTTATCTTTTAAGGCTATGTATAATTTCATTGTAGTATAGTGGAAAATATTAGATGGTTGGACTTGGATTCCAACTTTCTGGTTCTGTGTACCATAAGTAAGTTCTCTGTTGTCTCTGTCCTAATTCCTCAAGAACTTGTGATATGTTTATAAAGTGCATGTTAGTCTACTATTTGTTTCCTTTTATCAGTTTGTTTTTTCTTCAAACAAATACCTAGAAAATACAATTGAAAGTGACTTAAACAATGTGGGAAATTTATTGATTCATTGGAAAAGAATTTACAGAGCTAGTGAATTTTTGAGTAATACTGTTCTTTCCATCTTTCTGTTCTTCCATCCCCCGCAAATGCCTTGAGCCTTTGGTTAGCCACCCTCAATATTGCAAAATGACTCTTAAGTAAATCTAGATACCATCCTATTATAAAGACAGGGAAATGATTTATTTTAGGTGTCACCCCATTATAAAAACAGGGAAATAATTTATTCTAGATACCATCTTATTATAAAGACAGGGGAAATAATTTTTCTTCGATCTTCTTTCTGAAAGATGGCATCCTCTTGAGTCACAGCCGGGCATGGTACACACTCTTGTAACCCCAGTACTAGGCAAGCTGAGACAGGAGGATTGCAGGTTTGCAGCCAGCCTCAGGTACTTAATGAGGCCTTCTGCAACTTTGTGAGATTTTGTTTCAAAATAAGGAGTAAAAAATAGGGCTGGGGATGTAGCTCAGAAGTAGAATCTCCTGGGATTTATCCTCAGTTCAGCAAAGAACAACAACAAAACTGGTTTCTTACTTAGCCCTACATTAATTATTGGCAAGGACATGAATGACTAGATTGGCTCAGATTAGTCAAAAATCAAAACATGGAGTTTGGGAGTGATGTTGCCTCTATGGAAATTAGGTGCCAGTCTGACATTTAGAAAAGAACAATCAGTATTGGGGAACAAAGATAAGATCGTTTTGGGTTGGATGATTGAGTTTCTTCTATAGTATATATAGAAAATTTACAACAAAACAAAAAAAAATTTTTTTTTGTAGGTCTGGGGAAGGAACCCAGGGGTATTTAACCTCTGAGCTACATCCCCTGCCCTATTTTTATTCTTTATTTTGAAACAGGGTCTTACTAAGTTGCAGAGAGCCTCACTAAGTAGCTGAGGCGAAAGCGATCCCGTAGTCTCAGCCTCCTGAATGCTGGGATTCCAAGCCTGAGCCACCACTCCAGGCTTAAATTCTTGAGTTTTTATATCTTCTAGTAGAATGCCAGTCACCATGGGGAGCATGATAACACACAGTGAAGAATGATCTCTCCCCAAGTACCAACAGAGTTGTCATTGAGAAACAAAGAGAAAGTCGTGCCCTAAGGAATTTTCCTGTGGTGATAGAAGTAGTATTGAGTAGAGAAAAATTGATTCTCTTGAAATTAAACAGAAAGCTAATACTTCTGTTTAACATCTTTTTTAATTGGGGGCTGAAACAGAAGGTACATCCAACAAAAATGGAAATTATGTTTATATTGGCTTTTTTCTGTTTTAGTGAATGAGCTAATTCTCAAACAGAAGCAAAGATTTGAGGAAAAGAGGTTCAAGTTGGACCACTCAGTGAGTAGCACCGTATGTTTCAACTCTTATTACTACTTTTAATACATTTTGGTTTTTTTATTTAATATTTATCACATGTTAAAACTTAGTATATAATTGATTTTCCTTAAATGGAAATTGATTGTTTTATTTAGGTTAATAATTTGCTGACTGTATTTGTAATACTTTGTTAGAATGATCTTTTGGAAGTTATGATTGGAATCACATTGGGACAGACTTAGCTTTTAATATATGGAATTCAGAGGATTATATGGTAAAGTACAAAAATTAGAAGATGTTTTGCAAAAACCTGTTGAAAGATTCCAAATGCAAAAGGGTTAGCCCTAAATTATTGAGTCAAGTGAGCTTAAATTACTACCTTAACAAATTCAAAGTTTGAAAACATGGCTAGACATTTTTGAAGAGAAATTGAGCTTTCAGAGATTCTGATTTAACATTTACCTTGGCATGCATGGCATACTGCTCCGAATGCATCCTGTCTAGTCTGATTTAACATTTGTCTTTAACGTGCCTTTCCTATCTGTCATCTAAACTCGTGGAAGGGAGAAATCATGTTTAAGTTATAACCGAGAAGCAGTGGTAAGCTGCTAGTTGAGCAGGTTGGAACATTCTAGGGTATTTTGGATATATATAAACATTAGGAAGTAGCAGTTAAACATTTGTTTTAGAGTCTCTAAAATATTCTTGCTAAAAAGTTACTGTTTTTATTTTTAGAATGGCCATAGGTGGCAAATATTTCAAGATTTGTTAGGAACTGACCAAGATAACCTTGATTTGGCCAATGTCAACCTCATGTTGGAATTATTAGTGCAGAAGAAGAAACAACTGGAAGCAGTAAGTAATAACTGAACTTAACAGTATTTTTTTGTTTTAAATGATGTTCTTTAATTCAATAGAGAAGGTAGAAGTGTTTACAGTTAATAGTTAATAATTATCTGTTTTTATTTGGCTGGCAGCATCTGCAAAGTCATTCCTGATTGAGTCAACAAAAGCTGAATGTTAACGACCATGAGAAAGTACAGTTTAATTTTAATAGGAAATAGTTATATTATTTTCTCTTAATGGCTGTCTTCCCTGTCATTTCTCTTTTACACTTGAGATCTAAAGCAAAAAATAAGAAGACTTTCTATATCACATCCTTTCAGCAGGTATCTGTTGATAGCAGTAGTCTGTAGCTTAACTAAGGTTATTTGTGGAGATATGTGGATCTAAATATATCCTATTTTGTGCAATTAAGTGAAAATAAATATAAAATCAAATTCACTTCATGTAAATAAATGTAAAGTGTGAAGTTGGATGTATTAGTGATTGAATC
The DNA here is from genome assembly GCF_963383645.1 of Muscardinus avellanarius. Taxonomy (NCBI): domain Eukaryota; kingdom Metazoa; phylum Chordata; class Mammalia; order Rodentia; family Gliridae; genus Muscardinus; species Muscardinus avellanarius. The sequence continues at coordinate 110,427,452 of NC_137793.1, forward strand.
TAATGTATATATGCAAAACACATTAGCATAAGCAAATATTTGCACCCTACCTAGCTTAAGCCTGAAGAGTGACTGGCTTCAGTTGCCACACAGAGACAAGGTGATGAGCAGCGAGAACCGGCCCTGGCTGCGGCCTGCGTGCGGAGGAGCTCAGAGGCTTGGATGTGCTTGTGCTCCTTGTGCTTGCTGTGCTGAGACCATTCTCATTTTAAAATCTTGCTGGTAGCTTAGCTTAGACCTGGAGCCCAGTGAATAGAAGAAAGGAGTGTGTGAAGTTGAGCCTGTCAGAATGGGCGTCTTTTAGTGGAATGGATTTAGAAGGGATTTCTTCCTTTTTTAATTTTTAAATTTCATTGGTGCATTATAGTGATGCATTCACATACATGGACAGCATCTCTTGACAGCTTCCCTCCCCACCCTCTTGCCTTTCTGCTTGTATGTGCTAGTGTGATTGGTAGGGATATATTCTTATACAAACATATCTGTTTCCTTCCTCGGGTTTTAATTATTGTTTTAGCATATATTGTGTGAGATGGTGTGTTAGGGCTGTGAGCAAGTGTGTGTGTGTGTGTGTGTGTGTGTGTGTGTGTGTGTGTAGAAAAATCAAATTAAGTAAATATTTTTATAGTGACAAATGATAAAGAGACTTTTGAGATAGGCTGAACATAGGCACTTCCTTTGCTTCTTTTGAAACTATGAAAATGGCAGTATAGGAATATAAATCCAAAGGAAGTGGGGAAAGAGACCATGGCAGGAATACTTCTTAAGTGCACAGCAGATGAATGCAAGTAAATGATCCGTGGGTCCGTGGGAGCTGTCCTACGCCAGCGGGGGGAATCTGAGAAGTCGCCCTGATAATGTTGAGAGCAGAATTTCTTCATCTGCTTGGTCATCTTGATTTCCTGTTTGATCGGTTACTTCATCATATTTTATGTCTGTTTTCCTAATAGGTTTTTTCTTAATGATTTTATAAGACATGTGCATATTTCAGATATTGCTACTTTGCCAAATATATAGTTTGGTAAATGAATTCTAGTTGAAGTGAACTGTGATTGGAGAACATAATAGACATGATTTTAGATAATTTCATTTTATCTACTTTGTTGGCTTTATCAGCTCTTTTTGTTTTAAGTTGCTTTTTGGTTCTAAATGTAATTATTACTACATTCAATTTTCAAGTAATTTTATAATCTGTATGTTATGACAAGAACCTTCTAACAGTATATTTCTATTTCTTGTGTCACTGCACTATTTTTCGCATATATTTTACTTCTAATATGTTGTAAAATCCACAGTACATTGTTGTCTTTAAGTTTCACATTTACCCACTTTTTACAGTTTCTGGCTCGCATCATTCTTCTGCGTGGGGTACATTTCCATCAGTTATTTTTTTTCTTCTGCCTGAAAGACATCTTTATCACTGATCATACCATTTCTGCCGATAGTAAATTACTTCTGTTTGTCTGACAAAGTAGTTCACCTTCCTGTTTGAAAGTCTCTTTCACTTGAGTTTACATTCTAGGTAGACTTTTAATGATGTAACTTCATTGTGTTCTGCTTTGCATTTTTTCTGGTGATACTTGTCTTTTTGCTTTAAATAATGAATAGTATTTTGAATATGTAATGCAAAACCTTTTATTTACTCCAGTATTTGCCATTTTTTACTTATTATCTAGTACTGAAGATTGACCCCAGGGCCATTCTACCTCTGAACTATACCCCCAGCCCTATTTTATTTTTCATTTTTGAAACTGTGCCTCACTAAATTGCAGAGGGCCTTGCTATGTTGCCAAGGTTGGCTGTGAACCTGTAATCTTCCTGTCTCAGCCTCCCAAGTACCACGATTACAGATCTGCACCACCACACCAGGCTCGTTTTTTTCTTTTGGGTCTGTGCTTCTGTCTGCCTAGATGTCCTTTTATCTATATAATTTTGTTTACTATTTGTTATAAAGTTGATTGTTTTGCTGTATATAGGTCTTTTTTGTATATAATTTTGTTTACTATTTGTTATAAGGTTGATTGTTTTGCTGTATATAGGTCTTTTTTTTTTCTTAACACTTTATACTTTTATTCTCTTTGCTTCCTTTTTTGATGAAATCAGCAATTATTTTAGACATATTTTTTTCCTCTCTAGCTGTTTTTAAGATTTATATTTATCCTGCTCTGGTAACATGGACTAGGAATTACTATTTTTTTTAACATGTGCCATATTGTTTAGTACTACATTCTCTTTTTCTTTAGATTTCCAGTCATTTGCTATTATGTTTCATACCCCATGAATTTCAAGTTGTTTTTTTTCTTATTTCAGCATCTGAATCATCTGTGAATTTCATTTTGTTCTGTTTTTTTCCCTTGTTTTTTTTTCTTCTATTTCTTGTCATTTTTCTTAAAATTCTTTCCTACATATTCTGTATTCAAGAGTGGCATGCAACTTAACATAATTAAGGTATTTTGTTTTTTCCCCCTGAACCAGTCTGTCTGTTTTCTGTGTCCAAGGGAAGATTTGAGAGACAGATCTCTTTGGTCTAAACCTGGAATTTAGCTGAGTTAAAGCACAGTCTTGAGTTTTCACTTGGTTTCCAAAAATAATGTATCTTTTTAGTTTACCTCTTTTTTGTTACTGTGGGAGCAGCCTTTTTACTTTCTATTTTGAAGATTTATCTACTGTTTTTTAACAAGAGTTTTATATTGTGGAAGTGTTGTTTGTGAAACCAGTTCTTCCAAGTTTAAGTTTTTCCTCCTGTGATCTTTATTTTGTCACTTTATACAAATATTCTTCTTATGCTTTGAAGCATATATATTTTGATATTATTTCTAGAGCTTCTTTATGTTTTAATTGGGTGACATATCTTCTTTCTACTTAAAACCTATCTAGTGCAGAGAGAATACTAACTTACTAGTGTGTTTGTGTGTTTTTTGTTTTTCCTTCTATACTGTCATTGTTTAGTGTCATTTCCTCCATTGTATTCAGTTCAGAGAATTGGGAACTATACTTGTGAAAAGATTATTATCTGTTCCTTATTTAGAGCTGCTCACTTTTCTAAACAGAAGTATTTTATATTACCTTCCTTTGTTACACTAGAGGCTTTTATATCCCAAGTTCATGCATCAAAGTAAGCTCTAAGTAAAAGATAAGCCTATTTCTCTTGCCCTTGTTGAGTAAATGAGAGAATTTGAAAGAAGAAAACAGAAATGGTGCCTGATAAGCACATCCGTTTTGGGAGAGAAACATAGAAGGCAGAGCATTTGGAAATTAATTCTCTAAAACTCTGTGTCCACATACTTTGAAAGATCTCTGTGTATTTTCAAGTGGATCCCTACCCCAGCTTGAAGGCTATTGTCAGTAATATAACCAGAAGTGACTACTCCTTAGGAATTTTCTTTTAACATTAGGTTTAAAGAAAATAATGTGCTGACATAGAGAAAAATTTTAACCTACATATTTGTAGTCTTATATAAATATGACAAAATGACTCTTGTTTGTGAAGAGATAGCAAGCTGAAAATGCATTTCATCCCCCTAATGCTCCAAACGTCAGAGCTTAGCAACACTGTACACTGTGTGGTACTGGTCCTTTGCCCTGCTGCACAGATGGCTGCCTGGCAGCCTGGCTTACTGCCGTTGCCCAGCATCTCTCGGTCACACTGCAGATGGCTACCCAGAGATTAGATCAAAGAGTGTGAAGTACTCTTTACTGAACATGTATTCCTTTTGTTCTGTTGTCAAGTTGAATGATCCTGAGCACAATCAATATTAGTCTTTAAACAAGAGAAAGGTGCCATGTACCTGATATACGTGGTTGGTTGATCTCATTTTCTCTTTGACCTTGAGGTTTTGAAGGGCTTCCTCCCTTTCTACAAGTCAGTTGCATTCTTGTCCTGTTTCAGTGTTTTAGTTGAAATGAAGTATTAAAGCTTATTAATAAATTTGAAGGTAGCATGTACACTTCCTTTGCAGATGAGCTCTCTTATTAGTACTCTTGGCACTATATGTTCTCTTTTGTATAAAGATATATCCTTTGTTCTTTAGTCAAATAATCTATTGGAGAGAACGATATGGAGACTCTGGGATGCTGTGTCTCAGTGTTGGGACACGGAGCCCTTGTGGGTTTGTTCTGTGTGACAGTTTAACTCACTTCTCAGAAACGGGTGTAAGGTCCAGTTGAAGCCAGTTTTGTTATGCAAGAAAAGAATTCAGTCTGTATCCTGTTTTGCAAATGTATTTAATTGTGAAACATGAGCTCAATCCTGGTTTAGTCTTCATATCTCCTGTCTGCCTTGACCTACACTCTTCATTGATCTTTTTGTCTCTTAGCTTTGTCAGTGCACAGATCCTTTTTCTCCCCAGTGGGATAGACAACCTTTGGGAATGGGTATGGAATGCCGATGGTTTACTGTAGCATATACATTATTAGGTCTTAGTGATTCTTAAAATTTTGGTGGGTTTATTTTTATCGTCTGGACTCTTATAAACAGATTCCTGGGATCTTTTCTAGAACAAGAGAATAAGAATTTTTAAAATCTGACTCAGTATCTATTTTAACAAATGCCCCTGATAATTCTATTCCACAGTCAGGTAAATTAGTTTTATTGATCTGGGGTGGGTGTGTGTGTGTGTGTGTGTGTGTGTGTGTGTTTATGCATGTTTAAGAATTCATTAGACTTTTTAATTCTTCCTTAAACATAAAAGAAAAAATGAGAATTATATTTGTTTATATTTCACTAGACTTTTTTATTCTTTAGAACATATTAAAATTATATTTGTTTATAAACTATATAGTTATTTTTAGTTTTTGACATTTATCAGACTCACCTAGAATTCTTTGGTTCTTTTTGTGAGTATTAATGGTAAAAAATAAATGCTTATTTTATGTTTCAGTACCCAGTAAATGTCAAGCTCATAATTATCATTTGTCAATTTCGTTTTTCTTTTAGTTACCAATTTCAGGTATTTACCCCCACCCATTTAAAATTTCCTTAAAATTGTTTGATTTTGGCTGAAATCTCCTGTGGAAATACACTAACTCATATCTATATAATAATGAGAAATAGTAAATTTGGCTTGTGAAAGGTATGACTTCCTTTCTCTTTATCATGTTTACTCCTGCAAAATGAAGTTCTCATGGGTAAAGCAATTTTCATGTCAAGGAACTGTTAGTTCCAGTATGATTTCTGTCTTGATGGTTTAAGTTTGGTTGGAGAAGAGAAGATATTTCCCATAAATCAATTTTTGTAGAACATCTATTTTTTTAAATGTGTCTCAGTTACTTTCATGGAAAATTACTTTTTGAAATGCCAGCTAGAAAGTAGGAAAACTTGGTTTAGTAGAAGTAGTAAACTAGATTAAATAAATGTGTAAAGTTCCTTCATGCTAGTTATGCTGTAGTCATGAAAAATTTGAATTCAAGGTTATATTTTTTTAAAAGAACAATTATAATTTTCTCTTGTAGGAATCCCATGCAGCCCAATTACAGATCCTTATGGAATTCCTCAAGGTTGCAAGAAGAAACAAGAGAGAGGTATATTGTGCATATGTTTTACATTATGCTTCCTTTATTCTTGGTGACTACTACTACTTAGTAAAAGCATTTCAAGCTAAATAATAATTTAAGTGTTTAAAAAACATTTGACTTTTTTGGAGGTTATTTTAAGCTTTGTTTTGTGTGTATGTGTGCTTTTATTGGTGCATTATAGTCTCACATAATGTAAATCATGTTGACGATGACATACATGCACACACACTCTTGGTACACTCCCCCATTTCCCTCTCTCCCAGTACAGAGTACCCAGATTGACTCTGGTATGTATTCATTCACATATATACACACAGTCTATGGCAGTGTTTCTGTTAATGAACCTCAGTCTTCCTCCACTCATTTTTTTATTTTAAAATTTACATCTCAATATTTTTATAATCCTCTTTTGGAGGTATGCTGAAAAGTTTTCAGAAAGATATACAGTACTGAAAAACCTTAAGGCAATGTAGGACAGAACATAAAATTATCCAACGACAACCTAACCTTCATGCCCTTCCTCATGAAAAAGCAAACAGGAAAATTTAAATAAAGCCTAAACGGTTATAGATTTCCTTACAGAAGAATGCATGTGGGGAAAGTCAGCTAAAGCATAGCTATCTATTTAGAATTTGGAAATTCAAAGTCATGCAGAGTAGTTTTTAAAAAAGTTTTGTATTAGCTGTTTTATAACCAGAATGTTCTAATTTAACATTTGTAAAATTCCTCAGTTATTTCACACATGTATAAAATAGGGGAAAATCAAACTAAAAATTTGCTCCAGATAGCATGCTATTAAATTAACTGGTCTGTTTTTTCTTTAAATTCTTAACCATATAAAATGTCTAATATTTTTACTTTAAGTGTTGTCTAATTAGGGTGCTTTGTATTCTTTACAAAAAAGCATAACCATCTATATTTGTTATGCTTTGAGCTGTCTTCCTTTTCAAATAAAACAATGAGAAAGGTTTTTATTGTGATGAAAGGCTCTTAAGTGTGCATTGCCAGAATGCATTTCCCCTTCTTTTGCTATTCCTTGTGTCCTGATTTGAAGTTTTTCTGTTTGGACCTTGTCTGGATTATGCTAGTGTTGACAGCCAGAGACTCTTCACGTGACTTCATGCTTCGTATCTTTCTTTTGATTTTGAGTTAAGGTTTATGATTTTAATATATCTATTTCCAGAAACATTGTCTTCATTATATGCTTAAGATGTACTCCGTGACTCCTGTGTTCTTATTTTCTTATGGGAGAAGAGGTGGTGTCCGGTCATTTACTTGCTTAAACGTTTTGTAGCGTAGTACTTCTTCAACTACAGTACGTATGAGAATCACTTGAGAACCTCGTTAAAATGTAGGCTCTAGATAAGGGAGTCTTGGTTGGAGCCTGCCAGTCTCCATTTCTAACAAGCCCCAAATGATGTTGAAGCTCTTGGTACTTGTGCCACACTTTCAGTATAAATGTCCTTGGAAAAATACTTTAGAAGAAAAGCGATCATGACATGTATAGAAACTGGAGAGATAGTGGAGATTGTTTCTCAACAGTCTTTCTTCCTCATGATCCTAACCTGTCTCTCTAAAGTGGTGACTCGTGTTTCCCAGTAACGCCTGTGATACCGCCTTTGAGCACAAAACTCTGTATACCGTTTCTTCGTATAATATTATTAAACTCTGGGTGAATTGTGCTTTAGAAATGTTTAAATCTAATACGCGCCTCGTGACTGGCCCCGCCCCCCCTGACCTACTGTCTTCTTCCTGGAGGAAGTTTAACCAAGAAGCTAGCTAGTTCCGAGTACTCTTGAACATGTGGCCTCCGGTGTGCTACAGTCACTGTACTGTCAGCAATGCCTTTGGCTTTCTTCTTTTAAATATATCCACAGGTGAAGGACAGGGTATTTCAGTTTTAATTATACATGTGACTCTGAGGAACTAAGTTAATAAACTTTAAACAATTTACCTGTTATTTCAGTTAAATTTTGTAAATTTCCCCATGATTGATGTCTGATACTCTAATGATTTTTTTTTTTTTTTTTGGTGGTACTGGGGTTCCTGGAAGCCCTTCTACCTCCGGGCTACACTCCCAGACCTAGTTTTACATTTTTATTTGGAAACAGGGTCTCCTAAGCCAGCACGTGTGGCTGGCTTCGAATCTGCGCAGTCCTCCTGTCTCTGCCTCCCAAGTGCGGGGATTACAAGCGTGTGTGCCCCCACGCCCGGCTACTCTAATGATTTATAATCATAATAAGCTGTAGTCTAGAAATCTAGTTGATTTTTTGGGGGGAGTGGTGCTGGAGTTCCTGGAAGCCCTTCTACCTCTGGGTTACACCCCCAGACCTATTTTTTTATATATATTTTTACTTGGAAACAGGGTCTCTTAAGCCAGTGCGGCTGGCTTCGAACCTGCGCGGTCCTCCTGGCTCTGCCTCCCAAGCGTGGGGATTACAAGCGTGCGCCACCACGCCTGGCTAGAAATCTAGTTGATTAATGTCATGTTTTAGTGTACACAGAATGAAGTGGGTGCATATATTATAAAGATATTTGTATGCTTAACCTCCAAAATTTGTTAAAAAATTGTTAAATTTGTTAAAAATCCTATCTTTCCTAGCTTATACTTAAGCTTAAGTAAAATACAGATTGACCAAAAGCAAACTACTACTTTTGAATTTGTATCCTAAGATTAACATTCTTTCTCTGAAAACTAACTTTGCAATTTTATTTGTAACTTTTAATCATGTAATTTTAAACATTGGTATATAGCACACTTTTATATCTGCTTTTCATATTTAACTTTACTGTCATATCTGGCTAGTAATTTAGGGCTATTAAAAACCTATATTTAGCCAGGGATTGTGGGGCATACTTCTAATCCCAATATTTGCAAGGCGGAGACAAGAGAATCACAGGTTCATGTCCAACCTCAGCTACGTAGTGAGGCCCCCTACATCTTAGTGAGACCCTGTTTCAAAATAAAGAATAAAAATAGGGCTGGGGTTGTAGCCCAGAGGTAGAATGCCCCTGGGTTCAATGCCCAGTACCAAAATAAAGAAAAATGGAAAAAGGACTGGGATGTATCTCAGGTAGAATGCCTGAAAGAGTAAAGAATATGCAGGTGGTTTTTAGGAGACACAGCAATATTCTCCTGCTTAATCTGGACAGTAGTTAAATAGATGGTCACTTTATTTTAAACTGTAAAAACTGATTTATACATTTTTGTGTGTTTATATAATGAAACATTGTTTAAAATTAGGTCCACTTAAATTACAAACAAAATCTAAAGGAAACTAAGACTCATCAAAACCATTCTATTTAAATAGAAATACCTAAAATGTTTAAAAGTCTCTTTCAAAATTAATTCAAACGAAATTATAAGGAAACTGTTCAACAGATGCTGGTACAGATTTGAATGGGTGAGACCATTTTTTACATGAGACTAGACCCCTTTCGTTGAATCTAAACATGAAGGAAGACCAAGACATTCATCTAAATACATTTAATTAGTTTACTGCTGTGGTAGGTAGGCAGGTTAAGATGGCCTCCAGAGGTCCCATCTTAAGGCTGTGATCCCCTTGTCTCAGCCTCCCAAATACTGGGATTACCAGCGTGCACCACCAAGCCTGCCTTCATTTTTATTTTGAAACAGTCTCACTAGACTGCTGGCCTTCTGAATTGCTGAGAATGGCCTTGAAGGTCTGGGGCTGGAGGTGTGCACCACCACTCCCGGCTCTGCACGCACTCTTAGGTTGCAGCCTTCTCCCTTGTTCACTAGATAATCAGTGTCCTGATTTATGGCCGTCACTTTCTTGCCTTCCTTTAATTTTGCTGTGTACTTATGTTCTATTTTTGAGCATTATATAAATGTTTTTGCGCAGTATAATCTTTTGCTCCTATCTTCTTTGGTTTGCTTTAATGTTATGATTCATTCAAATAATTCTATATGACTATAGTTGATTTTAGTTGCATCTTGTTTCATTAAAATAATGCCCTATTTTCTTTTTTTTGATTTTGTATTTTTATTTTATGTATATTTCCCATATCAGTATGCACCGTTAGAATGCATGCTTTAATGATTGTACACTATTGGAATGTTTGAATATATCATAAGATTTTTTTATTTTCACCATTTTCAATCATTATGGTTGTTTCTATATGTTCATTTTATTTTTTTAATTTATTTTTATTGGTGCATTGTAATCATTTGTCACATTGGAATACAAGACTTGAGAGGATATACAAGCACACATCATCCAATCAGCCCTAATCCACTCCCCATCCCATTCCCTCCCCTTCCCTCGATCCCATGCTTGTTTGGTGGTTAACTTTGATACATTTGCTTACATACCTCCTAAGTTTTAAAGAGGTTCCATCCTCCCCTATCCCATACCCTCTGATTGGTCACCTTAATTGCTTCGCTATAGGGCCCTTTCTATAACTCGACCTCTTCCTGTTACCCCTTTCCTCCTAGTTATTGCTGATTAGGGGAAGCATCAGGTTTTTATTTTCTGCGATATTTCTCTGTGCATGCCGCATTGCAAGTACCAATTCCACTCTTGACGGCCCCAGTAGTGGCCTGGCTACCCAGTGGACTGATCCAGACCTCGCTGGCACAAGTAGCGGCCTTGCCTCATGGGAGGCCCCAGTTCTGGCCTCGCTGGCCCCTGCACCGGCCTAACCCCTCAGCTGGCTCCGATCCTGGCCTCGGAGGCCCCAGTACCGGCCTTGCCTTATGGCAGGCTCCGATCCCGGCCTTGCTGGCCCCGGCACCGACCTACCCCCTCAGCAGGCTCCAATCCCGGCTTCGGAGGCCTTAGTAGCGGCTGTGCCTCACTGTAGGCTCCAATCCTGGCCTCACTTGCCCCGGCACCGGCCTTAATCATCGGCAGGCTCCAATCCAGGTCTCGAGGGCCCCCGCACCGGCCTTGCCTCACGGCAGACTCTGATCCCGGCCTCACTGGCCCCGGCACTGGCCTAACCCCTCAGCTGGCTCCGATCCCGGCCTCGGAGGCCTCAGTAGCGGCCTTGCCTCAAGGCAGGCTTCGATGCCGGCTGCTGGCCCCAGCACCGGCCTACCCCTCGGCAGGCTCTGATCCCGGCCTCGGAGGCCCCAGCACCGGCCTTGCCTCACGGCAGGCTCCGATCCCAGCCTCGCTGTCCCCGGCACCGGCCTAACCCCTCATAATGCCCTATTTTCATAAATACAGTTGTCAGTGTACTACATTTGGGTTCATTCCAGTTGTAGACCATTTGTAAACAATCCTACTATCTTATTTTTGTATTTTGGTATAAACATACATATCACTGAGATGTATTTAAAAGTGGAACTAATGAGTCATAGAGTATGTTTATCCTCAAATTTAATTATGCTAAAATGTTTTAAGCAGGGTGTATTAGTTATTCCTCCCACAGATATCACATGAGTTTCCCATGTATCGCTTTCTTCCTAAAAAGTTAGTGTGAACAGACTTTTTTAGCTTAGGTAACCTTGAGTGTTACTGATATCTTCTGGGGACATGTGTGTGGGAGTACTGTGGATTGATCCCAGAGGCCGTCTATCTCCAAGCTACCCAGTCCTATTTTATTTTTTTAATTTGAAACAGAGTCTCATTGAGTTGTAGAAGGCCTCTCTTAAGTTGTTGAGGATGACCATGAACCTGAGATCTTCCTATCTAAGCCTCCCAAGTCCTGGGATTATAACCTGTACCACTGTGCCATCCTTATTTGGGGGGTTTCACTTTACATTTCCTGATGACTAATGAGCATGAGCATCTGATACTAAGTTTGTTGGCCATTTGGATTTTTTATTAATATGTGTCTGTAGTATTACTTATTTGAGACTTTTTGAAGTTTTTCTGTGTGGTTTTTCTTAGTGGCTTGATGTTTATATATTCTAGATATAAATTATTTTTCTAATTCATCACAAATATACCTTTCCTTCTAATTGGGCTGCTTTTTTGGTGTCTTAATAGTGGTGTTTGAGCAGAAATTTCTAACTTTAGTGTCCAATTTATTTTTCCAGTTATAGTATCTTTTGTATCAAATGAAGAAAACCTCACTTGTGGTCATGAAGATATTTTCCAGTACTCTTACTTGAAAGTTTGTTCTGTCTTTCACTTGTAGATCTATACTCTACTTGAAGATTTATTTTGTGTATAATGTGATGTGTGGGGGTCTTTCAAATATGTACCCAGTCGTCCAGGTATTCTCTAGTAAAACTCCATCCTTTTCCCCACTGAGCCAAGATTTGCCAGTGCCAGGCATCAAGTGGACACTGTATATGCACACATATGTGCCTAGGCTTTCTTTTCTGCCCTACTGTCCTTTTGTTTATCCTTTGGCAATACCATATTTTATGAAATATTAGAACTTTAAGTCACTGTTCTTCAGGAAACCTTTGGCTATTCGTGGCTCTTTGCATTTCTCTATAAATGTCAAAATCAGCTAGTAGATATCTGTGGTAAGCCTGCTGTAATTTATTGGGATTACTTTTACTCTGTAGATAAATATCTTTAGGTCTTTAAAAATATCTTAAAATTTTATTCTTAGGGTATCAGTCTTATACATCTTTATTTTAGGCTTAGTCATTTTTAATGCTATTATAAATGATGTCTGTGTCTTTAATTTTGTTACTCTTATTGCTGATATATAGAAATACAGTTGGTTTTTATATATCCAGCAACCCTGTTAAACTCATTGATTCTAATCGACGTGTAGATTCTTTTTTGTTTTCTATGTACACACCATAATCTGCAAATAATTACAGTTTAGTGTCTTTCTTATGATCTTATATCTTTTATTTATTTTTCTTGTCTTGCTCTGCTGGCTAGGACATCCGGTACAGTGGTGAATACAAGTGTGATAGCTGGGCATCCTAGTCTTGATGCTGATCTCAAAGTGAGAGATTCGACGTGTCACCATTAGGTATGATGTTTTCTGTAGGTGTTTTTGTAGGTACTTTTTATCATTAAAAGAAATAAATTTTTATTCTCAGTTTTCTAAGAGAATTTTCTTTAATTATGAATGAGATTGACTATAGTCCAAATTTTTGTGCATCTCAGGCAACCATACAGTTTTTTTATTCTGTTAATAATATGAGTAATTACTGGTTTAACTGTACAAAGTTGAGTAACTTTGTACCTACAGTGATCAGTCATCCAAATTGGCCCAGGGATATCTTTTCCTAGAATGTCCTGAATTCTAGGAACCTCACCAGGACAGTTGGTTTCCTTTTCTGCATTTCTTTCTGTACACCAGATTTGACTTATGTTTATTCTCTTATCTTCTTGTTACATATGTTCTACACTTTAAGGTTTGGATTATTAATATTTTGTTTAGGGTTTCTCTAATCTATGTTCATGAGTGAATTTGTGAGATTTTTTTCATTGTGCAGTTTGGCTATAAAGTTCTCTTTTTCAAAATGATTTGGGAAATAGACCCTCTTTCTTTCTTTTTGTTTGTTTGTTTGTTTGTTTGTTTATAAGAATCTGTATAGTCTAAGATCAGTGTCTTTGTTGTATGTTTAAAGATCTTGCTGGGAAAACCATGTGGACTGATATAGTTGCAGGAAATTTTAAATTGCTCATTCAGTTAGTTGAAACAGTTACATGCTTTTTATGTTTTTGTTTTATCACTTTTAATATGTTGCACTGTTTAAAGTAGAGTTGTCTATTTCATCTTATTTTTAAAACATACAGGCATAAAATTGGTCTTGAGTCTTTAGTGTCCTCAGGATGTTTAGTGTTGTCTTTCATTTCTGATACTATTAATTAATTTCGGTGCTCCTTTCTTTCTTGATCATTTCTAGCTAAGGATGTATTGATTTTATGAGTTTTGTCTCATCAGCTTTTGACTTTATGTTCTGTTTCATGTTATTTATTTTATTATGTTCTTTATTATTTCCGTTCTGATATTTGATTTAATTTTATTCCTTGTTAATTTGTTGCCTTGGAGATGCATATTATTGTGCAGACTCTTTTCTCATACAGGAATTTACGGCCATAGTTTGTTCTCATTTTTAATTTTGGTATTATGTTTTGTTTATATTGTTTAGCCCTTTGTTTTTGGTGCTCAGGATTGAACCCTGGGGCAATCTACCTCCAAGTTACACACCCAGTACCTTTTTATTTTAATTAATTAATTTATTTATTTAGTGGCACTGGGGGGTGGAACCCAGGGGCTTTCTACCTCTGGGCTCACTCCCAGGCCTATTTTTTATATTTTATTTGGAAACTGGGTCTCACTAAGTTGGTGAGGCCTCACAAAGTAGATGAGGCTGGCTTTGAACCTGCGTAATCCTCCTGTCTCAGCCTCACATTTATTTTTATTTTGAAACAGGGCCTTGCAAAAGTGCTGAGAGTTTTGCTAAGTTGCTGAGGCTGGCCTTGAACCTGCAATTCTCCTATGTCAGCCCTACAAGTACTGGAGTTATAGGCATGTACTAACATGCCAGCTTCCAAAACAATTTATAATTTAAAAAATTTTTATTATTCATTTATTTACTTTTATGGAATTGTGGATGGAATCTAGGAGCATTCTACCTCTGAGCTACACTTCCAGCCCTATTTAAGTATTTTATTTTGAAACAGGGATTTATTCGTTTTTATTATAGTTTTTTCTTAGGCCTGTGGTTTACTTAGAAAAAAAAACTTATTGCTTGAACATGAGGATTATCTTGTATTTGTTGTTATGAATTTGTTTTAATTATTTTATAATCAGAAAATACTTTGTGTTTTACTCTTTTGAATATAATATTTGCTATACCATCTGGTAATTGTTTAAATTTTGAAATATTTGTGCTTGAAAAGACCTGTTCTCTGCAATGGCATGGTGCGCTGTAAAGTTGTTCAGTGTGTGGTGAGGACTTTCTGGTTTCTCACTGTGTCTTTGTTCTTGTTGTATCACTTACTGAATCCTTATACATGAGATGGGTTTTTTATAGATATTATATATTGGTTTATGTTTTTTGAGCCCAGTCTTTCAGACTGTGCCTTTTAATTGTTTAGTCCATTAAATAGAAGTTCTCTGGCTTAAGCCTGCTCTTTTATTGTTTTATGTTTCTTCTCTTTTTTCTCCTGTGTCCTCTATTCTTTTTTTTTCATAACTCTGTTTTGATTCATCTCTGATTTTGAGTACACATTTCTGTGTAGTTTTTCACTGGGTGTACTAAGCATTACATCATACACTTGCAATTTATCACAGAATACTCTTATTGATATCTGTTTACATTTGCATAAGCCACCTAATAAGTTATTCCATCTACCATATGTTTATCTATTTTTCTTCTTGTTTATCCTGTTTACTTCTTAGTGTAAAGAGGAAATTGTAGTGGGAGGGTTGAATGAAGTCATTAAACCAAGTCCACAGTAATGTTCTTTAGTGTGTGTGTGTTTATAAGGTGGTGTTCTGGAAGGAACTGTAACAGTTTTGGTTTGTTGTAGTATATGTACTTTGCCTCGTTTTTGGCAGTAACTCTTTTTAGAATAAATTAGTATATGTTAAGTTTTGCTATTTCTATGAGCTTTTCTTCCTTAAAATATAACAGTTTTTTTTGTTCATTTTGGGATAATCATAGGTAACTTGTTATGAATTATATATTATATTAGCTTCTAGCAAACAAAATTTACATGTTTAATACTAAAGCATATCTTTATGAAGCCAGTAGAGAAGGTCAAAAAAATGAGTACCAAAGATACCTATGTGCACCAAAAGCTAAGTAAGGTTAATGATGGAAGACATTTCAATTTTGGATTCTTTATATTTTCAATTTAATAAGGGGTTCTGAAACTTTTCTTCACATTTTTAATTAAAACGCTTCAAATAAATTTTCATTGGTCTTTTTTGGGGGATGCTGGCTGTTGAACTCAGAGCCATTCTACCTTTGAGATATATCCCCAACCCTATTTTTTTTTTTTTTAATTTTTAGTTTGATGAGAGTCTTACTACTTGCTGAGACTTTCCTTGAACCAGAGATCCTCCTATCTCGGCCTCCCAAGTACCACGCTCAGTACCACACTCGGCTTTACGCTGTTAAGAGAATGCTTGTATTGATATCCTAGGACAGTGCTCTGAAGTATCATTGTCTTAGTTCTTCATCGTTCATAGATAGGTAGTTGGATAGATAAATATTCTTAGTAGCTTCTAGACTCTATAATAGGTCCAGGAATATGTCATTCCCAGTTTGTGACTAATTTTCATTCAAATAATAGCAATTTAAATTCATGAACTTTTAAAAATATATTTCCTGAAATTCTTGGTCTTGATTTTATTTATTCATTCATTCATTCATTCATTTTTGTTCCAGGTTCTTTCTCTGGAGTTAGGATGTTTACAAAGTGGGTTTATCCCAATTCTTCTTTCTCCTTTTCAGTAGTTGTCCTTTGTCTTTCTTCTATTTATTAGTACTAAACTGTAGTGCATAAATGCTCTTAATTGAAGAGTGACCTTCAGGATCTCATCTTGAAAATCTCTCAAATATGCATATTTGAAATAGTTTTTATGTCTTTTTTGTTTTTAATATTTCTTACCTGATACATTTTCACATTTACATAGATTTACCTTAATTGTTTCATTTTGAGTAAAACCTCTTGAAGTTGTTTTTTTAAAATAGGACTTGCTTAATATTGGCAGTTTAATGTATTTCATGTTAATTATAGTGGTCTTCATATATAATAATAGATATAAAACAAAAGTTTTAAAGCATTAGAAAGATGAGGCGTTATATTTAGAATAGACTATTAGAGATGAATATTTGAGGATTTCAGGTTACCTCAGATTTTCTCTTGTATTTCACTTTTAAAGGTTAAAAATATTAATTTGGTCTCAATTATGTATTATGGACATATAATGACTGTCGATATTGATATTTTAGGTGCTTACTTTCATCCTCCTTCTTAGGTGTATCTTTTACTTTATTTTTGTATGTGTGATACTGGGGATGGAACCCAGGAGCCTTCTACCTCCAAGCTACCCCTGTGATCCTATTTTATTTGGAAATAGGGTCTAAGTTGCTGCGAGCTGGCTTTGACCCTGTGATCTTCCTGTCTCAGCCTTCCCAGTTCTAGGGTTACAGATGTGCCTCACCAAGCCTGGCGTAGGTGTACTTTTTAGAAAGTATTCATGCTAAAGATCTCTCAAAATAAACATTTGTTTAAATAAAGATTTTAGAAGTAAAACCATGAAAGGGCTTTGCTGAATTGGTGTCAGAACCACCAGTATTGTAAATGTCCATGAACCAAAAGGCTTCAGTTATGGTGGGGAAGATGTGAGGTGGCTGTGGACGGCAAAAGTAGCAGAGGGTAGGTTAGCTGCTTGCAATGAGCTGGAGTGGTCTTCATGTTAGCACTGAAAATTAATAGAAGTGGCAGTGGACTAGAGCAGATATTGTGAGTTTCTGCCTTGTCCTGTTAGGATGGGGCATCAAAGGATCCATCAGCTGATCTGCCTTTATTTGAAAGAGTTCCCAGACAGGTAATGTCTTTCTGAGAACAGTGTTTTAGTTGAGGAAGAAATATTGTGTGGGACAGTGTAGTAAGACTGTTTTAGTTAGGGTAGGAATATTGTGTGAAATTTTTTAAGGTGGAGGGAAGTATATTAAGGCTGGTAGATGAGTTGTTAGCGTTTTGTGATGCCAGTCACTCTTCGTCAAACCCCTGGTTTCTCTGGTAATACAATCTCTTTTGCTCTTGCTTTGTGGGTTCCTTTGTCCTTCCAGTTAATCATCCTTTTCTGCCTCTCTCTAACATTGGCTTCCTTGCGGTCCTGTCTTCGCTTTCATGCTTTTTGATTATAGTAGTGATGTTGGGCAGTTTCATTCAATGCCATAGCTTCACCGTTATTACTTATTTTCCTCATAATCTTTCCATATATTATTACTCTGCCTATTTTGTCTTTATCTGCTGTTTTCTACCTGGCAAAGTTCTATTAGTTCTATAAGGCTCCTTGTTATTTTAATTTCAGATATAATTTTGGTTGTCTAGTTATTTACCCTCCAGCCCCCATGTAACTGTTGTTCGCAGTGCTTAACAAATGCTAGGATTGGTAAACATTTGAGTTAGTGAGTTATCAATTAGATTACCAACTGTGCCTTGCTGTCACAGAAGAGAAGATATTAAGTTAATGCTAGTAAACCTTTTTTAAACTGCTTTTTTTCCCCCGTGAGTTATTGAAGAAATAAACAGTCGGGTCCTATTTTTGAGGTAGTCTAACATGGTTGTTAAGAACATGGAGTCTGGAGCAAGAAGCCAACCTTACTGAGTCCCAGCTCTGCTGCTTACTTGCTGAATGATCTTGCACTATCACTCTGCCTTCATGTGCCTGAGTCTCTAATATGCAGTAGTACCTATTTCATGCCTGGCAACTAGTACTATGTAATTACTCTCTTATTAGCCTACATTTTAAAAATGTGTTTAATATGTTTGAATTATAGTAACACAGGCCTTTATACATATTGGTGGTAGAAATTTAAGTTGGTGTAGTAGTTCTGGAAAGCAGTTTTTGTTACATAATGAAGACTTATTACTTTTATTGAATAATTTTTAATCTAATCAAGTCTGGGGTGATCTTTTAATAAAATTTAAATGAGATAAAATCTGAAAACCCCGTTGTTTCAGAATTATTTATAATAGTTTCCAAACAAATCTCAAGTAAGAGAGGAAAATTTAAGTATGTTATTGAATGTATTCAGCAATTAGAATGCTTGAGTCTAATGACGTGGAAAATGGTTATGGTACAGTAGGTGAATATGAAAAATGAAGCATCTTCAGGATTTTTAAAAATCTAGATAAAAACATTAACATGCCTATTTATGGTTGTATTTGAATGGTAGATTTGACCACTGCCAGAGCAATTTTCACTTACAGAGTGGGGTTAGCAACTGACATTCTGGATTTGTAAAATTGCCAAATTAGGTAATATAAAATTTTTGGATAGCTTTTATTTTTAAATCACTTTATTGTAATTGTATTTCTTTCATATGCTTATTATAAAGTAAATTCCTATTGTATTAACCCATTAAATACCAAGTTTTCAGTTCTGTTAATATGTCAATGAAATTAGCATAGGTGTATTAAAATAGGTTGTAAATAATTATTTAGGGCTTGCATTTATTAGTAGTATCAGAATTGTTATAATTACATTTTGTTATATGATTCAATTACATACCATATGTTGTGCTTAAGTTTTTGTAGGTGTTCTATATCTGGGACGAGGGGGTAAAATGGGTTAAATAGGTACAGCATAAATGGCCTCTGCATTTGCAGTTTAATATTGGAATTTAGAGCTGTTGGCTTTTTGTTGTTTGTAATTTTTCATCCCTCTAATTTGCCATATTCCCGGTGTTCTAGAGCTCTCTGCCAAATGTACAGTTAATTTGTGAACATGGTGATGCCAGTGTGGTTTGGTTTAGGCTTTTCTCTCTTTCTTTAATCTGCAGCAGCTGGAACAGATCCAGAAGGAACTCAATGTTTTGGAAGAGGATATTAAAAGAGTGGAAGTAAGGAAAAGAATTTCTCATTTCTCTAGCAATTTTTTAGTTTCATGAAATTATCCCCTTTCTAGTTGCCACATTGTGTTTATTAGCTTGGTTATGAAGAAGTAGCAAATACTCCTCTTAATTTTAATTGAAAGAGTATTTTTATAGAAAAAACTCTTGATGATTAAATGTTATCTTAGTGTTTTATTGCCATAAATTGTCTCAATTATATTGAAAAATCACACTTTTTTAGTGTGTTATGACATTAAAAATGTCAACAAAACTTAGTTATTACCATTAAAAAGATTCGTCAGTTTTCTGTTAGTAAAATTTTTTTGCTTATTTACTCTATGTATTGCTAGATGGTAAAGCTAATGAAAGAGATATATGATAATACGTTATCGACACTGGAAATTCAGTATAATATAGTTCACTTATGGAGTTCATTGGAGATACTTGGGAAGCTCATGGTTATTGTACCGTGACGTTGCTCTCTGCTGTACTGAAGCTTGTTGTATGTTTTGTTTATTCGCATATGGTACATTTGTCTTTTGCTGACATAAAGGATATGGATTCGCTCGGTGGTGGGTGTTTAGTGTCCTGTGTGCACTTCTGATCTGTTATGTTTATGTTACTGTTGGGTTTATGATTGAACTGAGCCTAGATTAATCAGAAATAATTCTACCTGATTGTGCAACGTTAGTGGTAGTTTCAAATTTGCTGTTTTTCTACTAATCAGAATACTACATAAAAAAGGAAGCTAGTTAGTATGATTTGAGGACATGATTTTTGTTAAAATTATTGATCAGGAAGCCTTTTCCTTGGGGTTAATGATCAAAAACACTTTAAATCATTATTAAAGCTAATATTCAAGTAGAGTCTTACTTTTACTGTAGAGAATATTTTTAAAGTAGAGAATGGTAAATCTTGGGGTTTTTTGTACTTAAAGACTTAACCCTGATGACCCAGTTACCTTACTGCACAGTTGTTCTAATGCATATCACTGTGTCATCACTGGGTGGGTGATGTGCTGTTCACACCGTGTGTGTGTCTTCTTTGGAAATATTTACCTTTGTCTTTTTCTGCATTTGGTGGCTTCATTAGTGAGGAACAATACTATTAGGGACTTAACCATGTGTACGCTAAAGAAGGCTTGCCCCTTCATTCTTCAGATTATTTTTACTTTTATAATCTGTAGGGAGGAATTCTTGAGAATTTTGGGTGTTGAGACAAAAAGAGACTTATGAAAACCCAGGAAAAAATGTGTGTGATCTCATACATGGGAACCTGAGACTGGAGGATCACAGGTTTGAAGCAAGTCAGCAATTTAGCAAGGTTCTCAGCAACACCTGAGACCCGCTTTACAAATAAGAGAGAAAGCAGGGCTGGGCTGTAGTTCAGAGGGTGAATGCTTCTGGGTTCAATTCGCAGTATCAAAAAAAAAAAAAAAAAAAAAAGAAGGAGGAGGAGGAAGAGGAGGAGGGGAGGGAGGGAGGGAGGGAAAGAGAGAGAATATACATTGGGTGTGGTGGCATGTGCTTGTAATCCCAGTACTTGGTGGGGGGGGGGGCAAGACAGGAAGAATTGCAAGTTCAAGGCCAGTTTCAACAACCTAAAAAGACTCTGTTTTCCAAAATAAAAAGTGCTGGGGGTGTTGCTTGTAAATAGAATGGCCCTATGTTGAATATCTAGTACCTGACCCCCAGGTCCCACCCAAAAATAAGGAATGAAATGTCTTATCTTTTTTATTTATAGACTGGTATATCTGCTATAACTCAAATAATTATACTTTCAGGAAATGAGCGGCTTATATTCTCCTGTCAGTGAAGATAGTACTGTTCCTCAATTTGAAGCGCCTTCTCCATCACACAGGTACAAAGCTTCATACCTGTAATTGCTTAGGATGTGTTTTACAAAGTGCATATATGGTGTTAGTCATTGAGAGCCTTTTTAATGCAATGTATCAAAGAGAAAGTCCTTTTGGCCATATGTAGAAATGATATTCACATGGCCATCTGTTTGCTTAATGTTTTGGGTTTTCATTCCAGGAATGGTTTAATGAGCAGAATATAATGATATCTTCAAATCACATATGGATTAAAACTTTGGTAAATGTCTGGAAATAATGATAGCTTTAGAAACCTTGTGAATTAAAGTCAGATGACATTCAAAAATCTCAATTTAGAAACAGAAAATGGTCATATTAGGGGGGAAATGTGATTAAAAACTGAAAATTAAGGCCGGGCGTGGTGGCGCATGCTTGTAATCCCTGCGCTTGGGAGGCAGAGACAGGAGGATCGCGCAGGTTTGAAGCCAGCCACGCTGGCTTAAGAGACCCTGTTTCCAAAAATTAAAAAGTATAAAATAGGTCTGGGAGTATAGCCTGGAGGTAAAGGGGCTTCCAGGAACCCCAGTACCACCAAAAAAAAAAAAAAAAAAGAAATGAAAAGTATCCCTAAGTCTTGAATTTTCTTGGTTTCTCTTGCTCAGATTTAAAAATGAGGGTAATAGACATTTCTGTTAGTTTACCTCTCCTTAGTATTTTCTTATAACCTTGTGATTAATTATGTCTTCCTTCCTGTGTGCTCTTATCAGAGCAGGGACTATACCTTGCTCATGACTGTTTCTCTAGCTTCTAGAACAGAGGTTTCTAAACTTGGCTTATCATAATTTCCTTCTCAAGAAATAACAAAAGAACCCAAAACTTGTGCCTTGCTAGAAATCAGCCTTCTTTAAGCAAATAAGCAGAAAGCTTCAGTGACAAACTATATTCTTTTATGTGTGTGTTTTATTCCAGCGCCTTCCAGGGGGCACTATGGTGCACTTTGGGAACATAGGTTCTAGAATAAGATGCTTAGTTTCACCCATGTGTTTCTAAAATGTAAGGAGTGAATAAGATTCTATCTTGCTCCAAAATTATATTTCATGAGGTATATACTATGTAAAGCTTGAACTTTTGTGCTGTGAATTTTTGTGTGGAGTATTCAAAGAGCAATTTTACACAAAGTCCCTTGTTTTTTAATTTACTAGTACATTTAGGATAATAATGGTCCAATGGAAGCTTTATGCACAGATAGTTTTAGGATAATATGTGGTTTATCAGAAATCTAATAACAATAAAGTGGAATGTACAAATCCTCAGAACCTTTAATAGCTCCAGAAAACAATTATGGGTGTAGAATGTATGTGGCAAAAGACATACCGGGGATGTTTAGTTAAGGAACATTTCTTAAAAGTTTAATAATTTTCCCATTTACCAAATTACGTAGAATCCTTGTTGTAGCTGATTCTGTGGTCACTTTAGCTATGTGATTCACCTGATTTCTGCTGTATTTTACTTTCTCTAAAGCATTTTGAATGATAGGACTTTGGGTTATTGTTCTCTTTACCTGGCATTCACTTTCTGATATATGGAATCTTTGACAGCAGAGTATTATAAGTGCATAAAAGGAAGTCAGAACTGTCCTATCACACAAAATTTCACAAACAAACTGATAATTCCTTCATGTCCTGGTCTTTGTTATATGTTTTGCTGAATGTTGGATTTTATGAACATGTGACATATTTACCTAATTGCTCTGTTTATTAAATGTCTCTAATGTGCTAGACACCATTCTTTTGTTGAATTTAGCTGACCACGCACCACCCTTATGGAGCTTACTTTTGGGGTATGTGTGAAGCAGATTGGGGGGACACTGAGGGAGCACATACGTAGTATGGTATAGTACATGGCACATAAATATATGGTACCAGAGGAAGAAACATTGGACGTGCTACGGCTTTGCAAGTGGACTTCCTTTTGTGTGGATAATTAGGCTTCTCCAAGGAGGTGACATTTAAGCCAATACAGGAAGTGGAGAGTAAAAAGGACGCAGAGTCATGGGTTGGTGTAGTGCCGGATCTAGATGATGTAGATTTTAAAGCATTTATTTGGGTTTCCATGTGGAAGATAGAGAAGACACTATTTCACCCCTTTCCACCCTGTGCCATTGGGAACAGAGAAAAGTCAGGAAGCATTGCAGCAGCCCAGAGGAAGGGAGGTGATAGTTTGGATCAGTTTATTGGTAGGGGAGGTAAGAGTAGTTGTATTGTAAAATAAAGTAGCAAATCTTTAAAAAGATGGAAGATTTAATACAGTCTTATGAAAATGTTACAGAATTGCCAAAATTAAAAGTATTGTCAGAGGAAATTTCAACAGTTCTACTGGTTGACAGCTGAAGAAGAGAAAATAGGCAAACATTTTCTTTTAAAGAGTACTTTGATACTTAAACAGTTAATTCAGATACCACTCAGGAATTGAGAGACAGACTTGGGGTAATGATACAGCTCTTGAATACTCTTTTTAAATTGGCCCTTAAAATTAAGATAGAAAATCATTGTGTGAAGAATGTTTTACTATCCATATTAGTTTTTTTTTCTTATTTTTAAGAAAAGCATGTACTTGCAATTATACTTATTTTTCTTTCATAATTATTAATTTTATTATTTAAATAACCAGATAGCTTTTGTTTTTATTCCTCACTAAAGGTTTGGTCTCTCTTTTTAGCAGGACTACTTTAAAAAGTCTTTTTCTAGATTCATTTACATTTCTATAATAAGGACCTTCTTTATATGTAAGGTATTGAATTCCTTCTCTTATGGGAAAACACCCTCAATTTCTCAAATTTTATTAGGGTAAAAAAAGATAAAAATGTTTATTGTAAAAACAGGAAGAATATAAAAATGTCAATGTCTACTTAATTGCGGTATATGTGTTATACAGGTGCTAAAGTTTTCAGTTGTTGGTAGTTTTTATAGGCTAATTTGTTTGGAAATAAGAGAAAAGACATGATGAGATTGAGGAAAAAAGAGATAGTCTGGACTTTGAAAGGTTTCTCCAGGGTCAGGTAAGGTAATGTATAGAAGATAAAACTAAATAAAAAGAACCAATTCAGAAAGCGGATTATGTTTGACTGTGTTTGATCAGGGTAGAAGAAACTAATAGATATACCTAGTATATACATTTTGTGTTATAAAAGGTTACTGCTAGCTTACATTTATTCCATTCCTTTGATAATTTTATATCAGGTTTTATCATAATACTTTGAAGCCAGAAACAATCTAGAGATACCTAGTCCCGTTATAGTAATTATAAGGATTATAAGGTAATTGTCTAGAAACATATAACTTTCTTTTTTCTTTTTTTTTTTTTTTTTTTTTTGTAGAACTGGGGATTGAACCCAGGGGCATTCTATATCCGAGGTACACACTCGGCCCTCTTTTTTGTTTTTTATTTTGAAAAAAGGTCTTCCTAAGTTGCAGAATGCCTCACTAAATAATTGAGGCTGGCCTCCAACTACTTGAGATCCTCCTGTCTTAGCCTCCCAAGTACTGGGAATACAGGTGTGCACCACCACACCCAGTGAGGACATAGCTTTCGAGTGGCCTAACAGGGTCTGTTATTCATAGCTTTTGACTGCATGTTTATGCTCTTTTTCCATACTGTAAATCCTATTTTTCAGCTGGGGTGGTGGCACAAGCTTATAATTCCAATACTTGAGAAGCTGAGTCAGGAAGATCACAGGTTTGCAGTCAGCCTCAGCTACTTAATGAGGCCCTCTGCAATTTAGTGAGACCTTGTTTAAAAAAATAAAGGATAGGAGTGGAGGTGTAGCCTAAAGATAGAATGCCCCTGGAGGGTTCAATCACCAGTACAACTAAATAAAAAATAAGTAAATCCTCTTTTTTTGAGGTGCCAAACAATTTATTAAGTATTTGAAAATGAAATAGATACAGATGAATCTGTGTAGATGCCTGTCCTGTGATTATTCCCAGTTGCCATTCTTGGTGTGTATGTTTGAGGTGGCGGGCGAAGGGATAAATTGCTTAATTATTTGCTGATTTTGTTTATGGGTTTATATCTGATGTTTCATTAAAGAATTGACCGTTAATGTTTTCTTTGCTTAGAAATTAGGTATATTGGGTTTATATATGATGCGTTTTTGCTGCTAAAATAATATGAATACTGAGATCACATTTTTCTTTCTTCATTTTGCAGTAGTATTATTGATTCCACAGAATACAGCCAGCCTCCAGGTTTCAGTGGCAGTTCGCAGGTAAACAACACATTTACCAGTATGTTTTCGTGGTATGATGCTGAATCACTTAAGTTGTAGGATCCTCAATTGCTGTTCTCAGTACCACGGCTTCGTGTAGGACTTGAGTAACTCTGCTCTGTAATGGCAAAGTCAGGTACCTACCCACTCGGCAATGATGAGGTTTGAAAAAGAATGTCTTAGCTCACTAATACCATCACACCTTGAATGGAAGAAAATTTTTAAATGAAAATTATGAAAAATCGGGACATTGTCAGAGATATGAAAGTTACCGTATATTAATTAATTACCTTCAGTGTGTTGAAACAAAGCATTTTGTGGTATGTGGGGTTTGGGCTTCAGTAAGGCCAGCCTCACTCTTCCATTTGATTGTATTATCTTTACTCACTTTCTTCATCTTTAATTTGGTGATGCTGATAATTGTCAAACCTGTTTTGTAAGGTCTGACATGGCTTTTAAGCTTTCTATTGTATGTGTGGTACTAAGGATTGAACCCAGGATCACATCCACTGAGCTATGCACCCAGCCCAGTTTTGTTTTGGTTTCTTTCTGTTTGTTTTTTAATTTTTTGTTTTGAAACCTAGACTTGCTTAGTTGCTACTTGCTGATGCTGTCCTCAAACCTGTCATCCTCCTGTCTCATTATAGTGGCATTATAGGTGCGCATCACTATACCTGGCTTAACATTTTGTTGAAATAATTTCTGATTTAGGGAAAAGTGACAAGACTACTAAAGAGATTTCTTTATATAAATATTGTAGGTTGTCCAAGTGCTACCATTTCAGCATATTGATTTTATCATTCTCATTAATTTGTATATGCATGTTTTTTCCTCAATTATTAAGGTACAGAGATTGATTCTTTTAATATTTGCTTAAAAACAAGGAGTTTGTCATATGTGATTACAATATAATTTTTTAAATTAAGAAGTTAACATTAATACAGGGGTATCGTTTAATCTCTCTAGATCTAGTTGTACTGGTGATTGAACCCTCCAGGGGCATATCTCTTTAGGCTACACCTCCACTCCTATCCTTTATTTTTTAAACAAGGTCTCACTAAATTGCAGAGGGCCTCATTAAGTAGCTGAGGCTGACTGCAAACCTGTGATCTTCCTGACTCAGCTTCTCAAGTATTGGAAAAATCATATTTTATGATTTGTCTTAATGAAAGAAAAATATGTCTTTACAATGAAAGAAAAAAGGATATGAAGTGTTTTTCATGCACATTCAGAAGTATATTTATGTGAAAATTAGTGCGGTTTTATTAAAGTGAAAATTAAGTTCTTTGGATCACATAACTTTTTTTGCGTTTCTTTCCCTAAAAATTACATGACCTTTTTTATTATTTTATAGGTCTTTCCCTTTTTTATGACTATTCTGTATATTTATTTATCTTCATGTTCAGGCTTGCTTGTGGCCTTTTTTTTAATAGTAAGTTTATAGATTGGTTTGTATTTCTTTCTAGCCATTAAAACATCAGATATGTGTCTAAGACATAATGGGATATAACTGAAGGGATTTTAAAGCCTTAAATTGAAATATACTATAAGAACTTGATAGGAAAGCAGTCTCTTGAGTTGAGAATGTAGCTTAACATAGATAGACCTTGATACTTTTAATTTGAGCATAATTTCCCAGGACATATTATTAGACAACACCATTCTGTGACTTTGATTTAGTGAGACCAAAAAAGATATCCCACAAACTTGTTTAAGCACATTAAAAAATAAAGTCACTGTTCAAGTCACAAAACTGTTTCAAACGTACTTCAGTCCTGACTAAAACGAGTGCTTGCCGCTTCTCTGCCAGTTGTACTTGTAGCCTCATGTTGGTCTTTGTCCTTCTAAGTAGGACTTAGTACTATCTCCATCATAGAAGTCGTCCCATATGATAGTATCCAGTCCAGAGCAAAGCGCTCCTTCCTTGAACATTATCCCAGATTATACATTGCATTTTTCTAGCACCTTCTTACTTATTAGCCTTATTGTGCAATCTTTTTCAGTCACCAATAAATCAGACTTGTTCAGTTATATTAGGATTTTTGGTCTTTGGTTAGTTGGAGGGCGTTGAAAAATTCTAGAGAAAGGAACAGAAAATGTTTTTACTAGTAACATCGTATAACATTATTTTAGAAGTCCTAGCATATTTCATGAATTCATAAGAAAGTAAAAATTGAACCTAGAGGAAAAATAAAAATATAAAAGTGCAGATAGTCCTCAATGTGGTGACTGAACTTTTTTTTTTTACTTTATATTAATGCTAAATCATTTTACATTCAGTAGAAACTGTGATTTGAAATGATCTTTTCCTGTCCTAGCCATAGTACGGTACTCTCCTGTGATCAGTAGGGTAATGTAGTACTGAGCTATGATGTGCAGCGGGTTATCAGAACGTAGCCCACAGTAGAACGTAGCCCCTCGTAACTCAAGGAGCGTGTGTGTGTTGTGTGTGTGTGTGTGTGTGTGTGTGTGTGTGTGTGTGTGTGTATGTGTTGCTGGACATTGAACCCAGGGCTGTTCTACTTCAAGGTATACCCATAGCCCTATTTTATTTTATTTTATTTTATTTTATTTTATTTTATTTTATTTTTGTGGTACTGGGAATGGAACCCAGTACCACAAACAAGGTCTCACTAAATTGCAGAGGGCTTCACTAAGTAGCTGAGGCTGTCTGCGAACTGCCATCCCCCTGTCTCAGCCTCCTACATGCTGGAATGACAATCATGTGCCACCACGCCCAGCTAATTTTTTATTTTGAAATAGATTTTTGCAGTTTTACCATGCTCTGACCTCAAACCTGTGAGTCTCCTATGTCAGTCTACCAAGTACTGGCATGCACCACTGTGCTTGGTTTTAACATAAAAACAAGTGCGTGCGCCCACTTGCATGTGTGCACACACACACATACACACTTATTAGTATGTAGTGACAGAGATGTCTGGTTTGATATAAGTTACTCTGAAATCATATGATCTTCCCAGTATCTCATCAGTAAGAAACCCCACTGATTCATTGTTGTCCTTATTGATTTAAAAAGCTTTTGAGGAGGAGATGCTGAATCTATGAGTACTGTTGCAAAGTAAATGCAGTCCTGAGGCTTGAATAGCCTGCGTTTCCCAGGAGAACCCAGCCGTCACAACCTGCTGGCTGCTGAGGAGCAGCCCTGCTCCTTTTGCGTGGAGGGGACTGAGTGCCTCGCCTTCATTGCTAGCTGCACTTTGTATAAAAGGTGCAAAAGGGATTGAAACAGAGGAATAGTTAAAAGAAATATCTGGCAAGTTCAAGCTAAAAAATATAACAAAAACTAAAGAAGTACAGAACAGAACTCCAGAATAAAACAGAAAGATAGCTTTCGCATTAATAAAAGCTGTGCCCTCCAGAAGTAGCAGTAATGCAGTCATCCCTCAGGACTGGCAGAGGTTATTCCCTCTCCTGCTATGATAAAGTTTGTGGATGTTCAGGTCCCTAGTGAAGTGGTATCTTTGCATATAGCCTTGCACATCCTCCTGTATACGTTTAAACATCTTTAGATTTTTAGAAAAATGCTGTGCAAATAGTTTTTCAGTGTATGTAGTATATTTTTAGGGAATTAAGGCAAGCAAAAAGTCTACATGGTAAGTACAGGTGCAGTTTTTGGGGAATATTTTCTAAATGCAAGTGTAGAATTCATTAGCATGCAAGGCATATTATTAAGGATTGGTATTTGTATTATGTTAGGAATAAAATAATTTAGCTATATTTATTTGACAGTTACTTTTTATAAGTACTTCTCATGTATTAATTAATTTTTAGAACTGTCCTGTAAGCATTATTCTTTATTGAGATGAAAACTGGTACACAGAGATGTAGGTGGGCCGAGGTAATCCATCTAGGAAGAGGCAGAGCTGTGGCTTTCTGTTTGTACTTATGCATTGTGACTGTGCACCACAGCGAGAGCTAGTGATAGAGACAGAGTGCACACGTGGCTTGATGTGTTGCCTTCTGCATCCCACGCCGCCACCCTTTGTCCCCGTGCACGCAGTGAGATTGATAGTGATACCATCCAAGTGACATGACTGGTATTTTACCTGTTTTCATCCCTGATCCTTTTTCCTGTCCTCACCTCTCTCCCCCAAGCCCCTTTCACTATTTTACTGATAGACAAAAATTCCTGCTGTAACCAATTTCCAAACTAGTTGGAAAGATACTAATAGTAAATAACAACAACAATAAAACTTTTGAATAAAGAGAAACTGAGACAGCCAGCCATCTTATTGTCTTTGGGAGAGGGAACAAGTAAGTTAGCCTTGAGATAAGACCTTCTCTGACATAGTCCAAAAGTCCAGTTGGCAGAGAAGCCTGAATAGAGTAGATGATAAGGTAAAAGACATGAGTTTTTTATTTTAATATTATTTGATCTACTTTATATACCTAGCATATATTTTTACTTCTTTAGCTAAAATTTTATACTGTTTATTTTGTGGGGGTTTTTTTAGGGCTAGAGGGAACTGGGGATTAAACCCAGCAGCATTCTACCTCTGATATACAGTCCCCATTATTATTATTTTTTTTTTTTTTTAAACAGAGTCTTACTAAGGTGCAGAGGATTGCTTAGTTCCTGAGGCTGGGCTCAAACCTGTGACACTCCTGTCTCAGTCTCAGATGTGAACCACAATGCTAGGCTAGGCTGTTTATTTTAGATCTTTTTTATTTTTATTTTTGGAGGTACTGGGAATTGAACGTAGGGCATTGTGCTTGCTATGGAAACAATGTGCCACTGAGGCATACCCCAGCCTTTTTCATTTTTTTTATTTTTAGACAGTCTTGCTAAGTTGCCCAGGCTGGCCTCCAGTTCACAATCCTCCTGATAGAATTCAAGGTGGAATTATAAATGTGTCCATCACCTTTCCTGTCTTACATCTTGTTTTATAAATATTTAAAGCTATAATTTTCTCCTTTAACCACTATTTTAGTTGTATTCTGTGAATTTTGGTGTGTTTGTTTTATTATCCTAGAGATGGAAATTTTTTCTAATTTCCTAACTTGTCTATTTTATCTTTGATCCATGTGTAATGCAGAAATGTCCTTTATGATTTCCAATTTTTTAATTGCCCTGTGATTTGAAAGCATACTTTTTATTCTTTCAGTCTTTTTAAGTTTATTGCTGGGCGTGGTGGTACACACCTGTAATCCCAGTACTTGGGAGCCTGAGACAGGAAGATCGCAGGTTCTTGGCCAGTCTCAGCAACTCAGTGAGTCTGTCTGCAACTAGTTAGTCA
The DNA here is from genome assembly GCF_963383645.1 of Muscardinus avellanarius. Taxonomy (NCBI): domain Eukaryota; kingdom Metazoa; phylum Chordata; class Mammalia; order Rodentia; family Gliridae; genus Muscardinus; species Muscardinus avellanarius. The sequence goes on from NC_137793.1 coordinate 110,457,778, forward strand.
TACCCTGTGTCAAAATAAAATAGGGCTAGGTGTGTAGCTCAGAGGGAGAATGCCGCTGGCTTCAACCCCCAGTACCACAAAAAAATTGGAGAAATTTATTGAGTCATTTAATTTTCTGCATATCGTGAATAAACTGTACATTTGAAAATGGTTTTTGCTTGTTCTTTTGGGTGTGTGTGCGTGTGTGTTGTGTGTGTTGGGTCAGAGTGGTGGGTAGTTTGTTCAGATCACCTATCTAATGCTTTTAGTTTCTCAGAGGATAGTAAGATTTCCTGCTGTTGCTGCCTAAGTGTTTCTCCCTTTACTTCTGCTGACTTTTGCTTTTTGTATTTTGAAGCTCTTATCAGAACACTTCATGAACGTTGATAATTGCTGTATGTTATGTGATGTTTGTCAAATTATTTCTTTATCTTTGGGAATACTGTACTCTGTGTTCTGTGTGATATTAATACAGTCACATCAGCCTTCTTACTTTAGTTCTTTACACAGTGTATCTTTTTCCGTCACTAACTTTCATTCTAATCATGGTCTGTACATTAATGTATTTCTTATAGACATCAAATATTGTAGGTCTTTTAGTTCTCTCTTTTGTAGTCCATTCTGATAACCTTTTTACTTATAGTGTTTGTCCATCAATATTTCTTGTAATTATTGATATTACTGCTTCCTTCCTTCCTTCCTTCCTTCCTTCCTTCCTTCCTTCCTTTCTTCCTTCCTTCCTTCCTTTTCCTTCCTTCCTTTTTGCCGGTCTGGGGATGGAACCCAGGGGCATTTGACCTCCGAGCTACACCCCCTGCCCTATTTTTTATTCTTTATTTTGAAACAGGGTCTCATTAAGTTGCAGAGGGCTTCATTAAGTAGCTGAGACTGTCCACGAACCGCGATCCTCCTGTCTCAGCCTCCCCAAAGCTGGGATTACAAGCATGCGCCACCACGCCGGGCTTGTTCTTTTCTTTTAATTTTGTTTTCTTTTTATTTTCTTTTCTTCTTTTCCTTGTTCTCTTCTTGCCTTCTTTTCTATTATGTGGATGTGTTTTGTAATTCAGTTTTAATGTATTTATTAGCTTTTTCGGTACACCTTCCTCTTGTTGTTTTTCAAGCTGCACTTACAGTTTGCTTCCTTAACTCATCCAGCCCACTTGGCATTGCTCACCTTATCTTTGCAAGTCTACTCATCCTCCCACTCCTTACTCCTTTAAGGTGCAGTTGTCATTTGTAGCACATCTGCATGAATTCTAAGTCCTGGAAAGGAATGTGGTGTTTTGTGAATTAGTCATACACATTATAAAGAAATTAAGAGCAAAAGACAATTATTTGTATTTATCCAGGCATTTGCCATTTCTCTTGTTATTCATTCTTCCCTGATGACCCGTATTTTCCTCTGGTTTCCTGTTAGGATAGCAACTAATTTAGCCTCAGATTACCCATTCGTACAAATAATTCCTCTTGAGACTGCCTGTACTTTTATGTGCAGGTAAAGTGTTTGGTGCCTACTTTTTATTTCACCAGGGGGTAATAATGAAAGTTATATATGCAAGGATTCAGACTTGATGTGGTTAATTTTATGACCTTTTTAAGGACATCTGTTAGTGAAACTGACCTTTGTAAGTGTACCAATATATGCTTTTTCTTTATGAATAGTGGTCAAGAATGCAGCATCTGCTAGTAGCATTTGCCACCATTGCCTTGATTCATGCCAAGAGGCCAACACTTTTATACGGACCTTTGCTTCTGCATATAAGCACTAACCATAAGCACAAAGAAAATGGCACATAGCATCTTACTATTTCTATGAGTACCGTTTTGATGTTACAAATATCATTGAAAACGTCTCAGAGACTCTCCAGTAATATAGAGTCACACCTTGAGGACCATGTTGTGACAGCCATTGTTCTAAATTATGCAGCTTTTTCCTGTAAAGCTAGTCTTTCTTTTAATATGCTTTTATTGATGCATTCTAATCTTACATCAAAAACTGGTCTTTAAATCTGTCTCTTGGTCATCATGTATGCATGACAATTAATTTGTCTTAGTACTTTGCACTTGGTCCTTGAATTTCTAAAGATTACTTACTGGATAAATAGTGATAGTTCTTCATTCTCTGCTAACTTAATGAATTTAATTTGCAAAAGGGTATTTCTGTGTTGGAAATTTTTTGAAATTTTGAATGGATTTGAAAGAGGTTACACTAGGGTTTTGAGTAATATAAGGAAAGTTAAATATAACAATTGACAGAGTAATTGTGAAGATGAATTTGCTATAAAACTTTAGTTTGAAATCTGAAAAAATTTTCATCAAATATCTTTTCAATAAAGTTGTCTCCTTGAACCAGCACCTCCTCTCAGCTCACCTAGCTTTGCTGTGGTAAACTTTTGTTGTTTTTCCATTCATCTTTTGAAGATCTCGTTGTTTTTATACTTTTGGCTGCTGTTTGATATTAAGTATGAAATATAATACTGAGTTTGGGTGCTTTTTCATTTTTAGTTTAATTGCAATCATTGAGAATCAACATTTTGCTAATGTGTGTTTTTCCTAACTTATGGGTTTACATTAAATAGTATTTTGTACAGTCATCGTGTTTAATTTGCTCTATTGTCTTAATACTATGCCTGTTAACTTTCTGGCATTTATTATTATTTTTTTACTTTCTCCTATGACCAAATGAGATATTTTTATGATTTCATTTGTGCCATAGTGAAATTTGTCTTCAGTTTAATAAGTATGGCTTATTTTTAAGAGCCAATCTAGATAGGTTAACATAGTTGATTAATATTTCCTTTATATCTCTCCGTGGGTTTTAGAGTTTATCCAGAGACTATATTCTGTCGGATAATTGGCCTTCTGGACTATCTACAACCAATTTGTATTCGCAAATCATGTATCTCTGCATAGTTAACACATTTCTGTCATTTTATATTAATGTTATTTGTGAATTTTTATGTGTTATGTGATAATGAGCCAAGTGTTCCATATTTATCAGCAATTATGAATCATCCTAATTTTGGATGGATTTGAAAGGAATTGCATTATCTAGAGTTGTTGGTAAACACAAGAAAAGTTAAATGTAAAAATTGGCAAAATAATTGTGAAGAATTTGCTATAAAAACTCTAATTTAAATGATGTAGTTTTTACTAGTTCTTATATTTGTTCACATTGTCAAACTATGAAATTTTTTTCCCTTTGAAATGATCACTCTTAAAAAGGCTACATTCCTCTTAGAATTAAGAAAAACGTATATAGGAATATGTTTCATGAATATGTAAAATAGAAGTAAAATTACAATGAAACTTTTAAACTCAGCTTCTGTTAATAGAATATTAACAATATAGATTGCGCATGTACTCCTAACAAATTGTCACCCCTTTCTTCTTTCCAAAGATAACCATTTTTAAAAAGTATCTCTGACATACACAGATACACACATACACAGATACACACATACACAGATACACACACACACAGATACACACATACACACATACACAGATACACACACAGTATTGTTTGTTTTAGCTAAATTTGAATTTTATGGAAGTAGTATCCTAGTAAGTAGTTTTATTCCTGATATCTATAGCTATAGTTGATTCATTTTCATTGCTTTATTATATTCCAATGTGTTAATATACTATGATTTATTAGTTGCCCAATCTGCATACATTTGATATGCTTCTATATTTTTGTCATTTTTACTGTTGAAGCCATATTTATACCTTTCTTCTCATAAATAGACACAAGAGTTCCTCTATGTGCTTGTTAGAGGAAATGAAGTTTATTTGATATAAAAAATTATATTTTGAGTTAATATCAAATTATTTTCTAAAATGTTTTTGTCCTTTTAAGACTCCTACCACATATAGGTATAAATATTCTAGTTACTATACAATCTTGCCAATTATTAGTACTGTCAGACTTATAAATGATGGTCACTTTAAGAGTAATAAATGGCATATAATCATGATTTTTTTTTTTTTTTTTTGCGGGTCTGGGGATGGAACCCAGGGGCATTCGACCTTTGAGCTACACCCCCTGCCCTATTTTTTATTCTTTATTTTGAAACAAGGTCTCACTGCGTTGCAGAGGGCCTCACTAAGTAGCTGAGGCTGTCCACGAACTGCTATCCTCCAGTCTCAGCCTCCTGAATGCTGGGATTACAAGTGTGTGCCATCATGCCTGGCATATAATCATGATTTTAATTTATATTTTTCTGTTACTGAAAGGCCAGCACCTTTCTTAGGTTTATTGTTCATTTATGTGTTATCTAGTGTGGAATGACGTTTTGAGCTGGGTGTGGTGGCACATGCCTGTATTCCCAGTACTTGGGAAGCTGAAACAGGAGAATCACAGGTTCATGCAATGTCAAGAATTCAGTAAGGGCCCCAGCAACTTAATGAGACCTTTTTTCAAAATACAAAATGAAATAGGGATGGGAATGTAACTGAGACGTAGAACACCCCTGAATTCAGTCCCCAGTACAGCAAGAAGGCATTTTGTACCTTCCGAGTGTGTGTGTGTGTGTGTGTGTGTGTGTGTGTGTGTGTCTGTCTGTCTGTCTGTCTGTCTGTCTTTTTCATATTTACATATCAGAACTTATTTTACAAAAAGAAGTGAATGAAATACTGTTAAACTGAAGCTCTTGAGAGTAAGGGATTTCTGAAATAAAAGACTTTATTGAGCCAATATAGATGTTTGCCAAATGAAAATAAGGTGCATAAATTCCAACAGCAAGGCTGGTAGCAGTTGCAGAATGTCTGCTGGGCCAGAGCTAAGAAAACTTCACAATGACAAAGTGGGGGAAGCAGGCATCAGTGTTTGCCTTGGAATCGGCATTGCAGAGGAAGCTGTTGCTTCGGTGGTGGCCTTGTGAGCAGTGTGATGGTGCCTCAGAGTGGAATAGAGTCAAGGAAGTGCACATCTTTGATTCTTAGAAGTTTCTTTCTTCTTGTCCTACATTTTTCTTTTTTCTTGTTTTCTTCTTCTTTTCTTTGTTGGTACTGAGAATTGAACCCAGGGTATTCTGCCTTCGTACTATACCCCAACTCTTTTTTATTTGTTTGTTTGGTTTTGAAAAGGTCTTGATAAGTTGGTGAGGGCCTGATAAATTGCAAGCCTGGCCTTGGAACTGCTATTCCTCTGCTTTTCAAACAACTATTTGAAAAGCTAGTTGATGAGCAGGTGGGGAACTCTTAGAGTTTATCTTGCTGGCAGGCTGAGTTGGGGGCGGTTTATGTGGGGCACAGTTGATAAATGCCACGGGCAAGCCTTGTTAGAGGGAGCTTTTGGTCAGAGGGTGCGCAGGCATCTCAGCGGCCTAGTTGGGAGGTGCTCTTAAGGTCCACACACCTCAGGAATACCTGTGGGAACTTAAATGGAGTGCAGAATGTAATCATATATATGGTGAAATTCCATGTGACAACATAATTATAATGTTAGTGTTAATAACTATGAACTCTAAATTGTGGTTTCCATCCAATTTAATGCACCTGTGCTGATTTGTTGAAATATTCAATTTGGGACTTAACTGGGCTAATCTTTTTACTCTTCTCCTGGGACTTTGGTCATATTTCAAACAATTATACTATCTTTTGTGGCTTTTATTCATTTTTTTACTTTCATTCTGTGTATTTTCCATTAATACCAGTTTGCATATTCTGTTTTCAGTTTCCATTTGTGATGGCTCCAGGCTTAATTTTCTAAATCTCTCATGAAATACTTATTTTTGTTTTGATATCTGTCACCAAATAGCTGTGGTCCTGTCCTCTGTTGTCTCCTCTGCCTTTGTTATATTTTGTAGTGAGTTCAGCTTCTTGTCCATGGAAGTTATCTTTCTTGTGAATCAAGCAATGCTTCCCATCTGGTTTTACTAGAGCAAAGCTGTCCTATGGAGTGCACTGGAGTCTGTGGTATTTCTTAACTTATGCGTCTGACATGATGATAGGAAGTTATTGGTGCATTTGTATCATCTCAGTGGTGTTTTGTGCCTCAGTCATGGTGGGTGATCATTTAAGACATGCTACAAGGAATAGACAGGATCATGAGCCTTTGAGACATGGTTTTCCTTTTCTTTTTCTTTTTTCTTTTTGTTTTTTATGATTTTTGTTGTTGTTGTTGTTGTTTGATTTTTGTGGGAATGGGGATTGAACCCAGGGCATTGCACATCCTTGGCAAGTACTCTACCACTAAGCTATGTCCCCACTCATTTTTATTTTTATTTTTATTTTTATTTTTATTTTTATTTTTATTTTGAAGCAAGGTTTTGCTGAGTTGCACAGGAAAGCCTGAAATTTGTTTTTTGCTCCTTCTGCCTTATGCTTCCAAGTAGCTCAGATTACAGGCTTGCACCACCTTATAGGACTTAGATGCCAATGTATTTCAAGTTTGTTGTCTTTGTGTCTCTCTGATTTTATGATTCTGATCTTCTGATGAATATGTCAAACTTCACATATTTATTGCTTCTTAATTTACTAATCAGTATTAAGTAGATATTCCCAAAAAACTTTTATAATTAAAAGGGTGAAAGGCTATACTATAGAGATTATATAAAGGTAATATATAGGTAATATAGAGGGAAAGTTCTTACTTTTCTATTTGATAATTATTTCCTAACAACTTTTATATTAAAATTCCCCAAATTCTGTATATTAGAATGGCATTATAATGGATTTTATTTTACTCTAATTTGAAGAATTAAAAGATATTTCTAATTTTAGTCTTGTAAAAGTGGTGTTTCAAGATTTTATTTTAAATCATTTTTGTCTTTTAATCATTCTTTGAATGAATTTCCTATTTTTACTTTAAAAGGAAAATTGGAAAAAATGATTGGAGAAGTATGATTTTTCACCACTTTTCATCATTTATTGTGATGAAGTTTTGAAAATAAATGTGTAAGCATTTGGGTATTCTGTGTGAGTGTATGGTTTTATTCTGAGTTACAAGTCTCTCTTTATTATCACCTTAGACAAAGAAACAGCCTTGGTATAACAGCACGTTAGCATCAAGACGAAAACGGCTCACTGCTCATTTTGAAGACTTAGAGCAGTGTTATTTTTCTACAAGGATGTCTCGTATCTCAGGTACATGCTTAGGATTTAAGATACCTCAAATTCATATTTCAGGTCCACTTTTAGGACTTTTATGCTGTACTTATGAAAAGTCCTAGTTGCAAAGCACAGTGTTTATCTTTGACATGGGCTGTCAGAATACTTGAAGGTACTTAGAGGGAGATTCTAGTGGGAGCTTTTATTGTCTATTTGGGAGATTTTAACCTTGATATAGCAAGCTATATAAAGTTAAAAAGTGATCAGTGAACATGTAGCTAGCAAAAGTAATTTGCATTCATTTGCCTCCTGTTTAACATTAAATTCTAAACACTATCTGCTGTGCTACAAATAAGGTGAAGGTGTGACTCCTGTTGTGAAGAAGTGTTGTACGTCTAGTGGGGGAATAACAGGTGAATGCTAATTCTTGGTGATACCATTTATTATGTAACTACACAATGAGTATTATGGGAAAAGAGAATATCATCTATCGATAAAACTGGGAATGAGCCCAGGTGGTGGCACACGCTTGTAATTCCAGTACTTAGGAGGCTGAGACAGGAGGATCCATGGTTTGCAGCCAGCCTCAGGTAGTTATTAAGTCAGGCCCTCTGCAACTTAGTGAGACCCTGTTTCAAAATAAAACATTTAAAAATGGGACTGATGTGTAGCTCCAAAGTACAATGCCCTTGGGTTCAATCCCCAGTGCTGCAAAAAATAAAATAAAATAAAAACAACTTGGAATGAAAAATCTAGGCCACGTTGAAAATGAGAAAATGGAACTTCAGTCAATGTGGGGATTTTAAAGGAACTTTATTTGGGCCAGGCTACTACGGATGAACTGAAAAGGGAATTCAAAGTCAAGGGAATAGCATCTGCAAGGACATAGGCAAAATAGCATAGGATATATTTGTTGCTTTAGAGAAATAATAAGGTTCTTTATTCTCAGCATTTCTGCTCATCAGAAATATTATTCTCATGCTATAGAGACATTAATACTGAACCTGTGCCACCATTTCCCGCTGAACCTGTGGGGTTTTTAAGTGTCGTAGGGGATGTGTATAAAACAATGCCTGGCACACACTGGATGCTCAGTTAGTTGTTAGCATTAGTATATACCAGTGCTGAGTGAAGACTAGCAAGGGAAAAAATGTTTAATTGGTTGTTAAAAACTGGACTATGTATTTAAGTACACTAAAGCCAGGACAACAATAAATACTTTATTGGTTGTTAAAAACTGGACCATTTTTTCTCATGAATAAACATGTTTATGTTGTACTATATACATTTCTTAGGTTCTTTGGACAAAGTTGTTGCAGAATTGATGATGGAAAAAAACAGATTTACATGGCAAAGAAAAATTTGGGGAAGCTCAGGTTTCCTTGCTAATAATAAGCAGTATTTGCAGATGAAAAATTAGCATTTAATACCACATACTTGCGTCCCTTATTGAGTGCCTGTAATGTATAAATATAAACCACAATAGGAAGTTAAGTTGAAGGTGGTCTGAGACTTGCATTTCGACTATCAGAGAGGACATGATGATCCTTTCAAGTGTTATTTGGCATTATGTTAAAATACAACAGCAGACTAGTGGCAGACATTTTAGTAAAAGAGAGATAGGAAAGAACTCTGGGTAGGTAACATTACTAATCTTTAAGTCACAAGTAACATGGGTTTGTTATGGAACAGGAAAGGTTCCATAGCTGGTTTTATTTGGGGGGGTGTAACTTTATAGGAGAGTAGAAAAGTTAAAAGCAGAAGTAAAATTAGATAGGTTTTTATTTGTGTGGTCCTGGCTGTAGTGTACTTAAAGCATGTTATCTTTAGTTTTTAGGAATCTCAAGTTTATCCTATTAGATTTGCATATTGGCTACCATACCCATGTTGCTGAGAATGGAATACTTTTAAAAATTTTAACTTGTACATAATGGGGTACAAAGAAGCTTATTATCCTTTTTTTTTTTTTTTTTTTTTTTGGTGGAACTGGGGTTTGAACTTGAGGTATTTTACCTCCAAGCCCTGTTTTTTAATTTTTATTTTGAAACAGGATCTCACTAAACTGGGGGGCTCACTATGTAGTTGAGGTTGATCAAAAACCTGTGATTCTCCTGTCTCAGTCCCCAAGTACTGGGATTACAAGCATGCGCTACCATTCTCTGCTGTCCATTGTTATTTTTAAGGAATAATCCTCAAATCCAGCCCCAACCCCGATTCTTATTTCTTATTTTGAGAATAAGAGATGAATATTAAGAAATTAATGTCTTGGGCTCTTAATTGTATTTGGAAGAAGGTATAAATTTTATAAGGCATTAGGAGAAAGAGACATTGAATATATAAAGTAATTTGTTATTAGAATAAGGAAGTGATACGGTAGGAGATATGTGTGGATATTGATCATAAAATAACCAACGAAAAAAATCTACCTTTTCCTTATCTATGTAAGTAAACACCAATTGCTATACTTTTGGATACTGGAATAACTTTTTTTTTTTTTTTTTTTTTTTTTGGTGGTACTGGGGTTCCTGGAAACCCTTCTACCTCCGGGCTACACTCCCAGACCTATTTTATATTTTTATTTGGAAACAGGCGCAATCCTCCTATTGCCGCCTCATGTGGCACCCATGCCTGGCTTTATTGATTTCTTTACAGTTTCTATTGAAGTTGATATTAATAAGCGAATATGATAGCCAGAAGTTCACTTACCCTAGAAGAGGATATGGCTTCAAAGAATATCACTTTATTTATTTATTTATTTTTTTATGGCACTAGAGATCGAACCAAAGGACCGTCTACCTCTGAGCTACATTTCCAGTTCTTTTTGCTTTTTACTTTGAAACAGGGTCTCTTGTTAAGTTTCAGAGGCTCGTCTCAAATTCTGTTTTGTCCTCCCAAATACTGAGAATACAGGCGCATGTCACCATATTTGGCAAAATACACATTTTTGAATGCTTGTAATTAATACTTAAAAATTGATGTCAATATGTGAAAGAATTAACATGTAAAAATTCTAAATGACTAAAGAAATTCTCCAGTTTTTATGCCATTAAATAACTCAGTAATATAACTACATATAGAAAGAATCATTTAACTATTACATTCAAATCACTTTGTTGTACAGTTGATGATTTTGAATTTTTTTTCAGTAACCCACGTTTTATTTAAAATGTGTTGAATTTACTGAGCATAATTTTTGTGAAACAGGAATTTTATCTCATTATGATTATGCTATTGCTTGCCTAATTTGTTATTCCTTTGGCTATTTTTAAGATAAAAACACTTAAATTTGACTCTTTTTAATCTAGGATTTTAGATGGATTTGCTTAATTTTAAAAATGTGTAAACTATTAGGGACAAAAACTTGGTTTTTTCTTCAGGTAACTTTTTCTTTAATATAATTCTTTAATTTTTAATGCCAATAAATTTTCTTCAAGATAATCTAATATTCCAGATAAAATAAATTCTTTATTCTGTATTACACAGTTATATGCCTCCTTTAACTTAATGATTCTTACACCTTTTTTTGGGGGGGGGCAGGTCTGGGGATGGAACCCAGGGGCATTTGACCTCAAAGCTACACCCCCTGCCCTATTTTTTTTTCTTTAATTTGAAACAGGGTCTCACTAAGTTGCAGAGGGCCTCATTAAGTAGCTGAGGCTGTCCACGAACCGTGATCCCCCAGTCTCAGCCTCCCGAATGCTGGGATTACAAGTGTGCACCACCACTCCTGGCTTTATTCTTATATCTTAATTTTATTATGCTTACTATTATTTTCAGATATTTCTAAGAAGGAAAATTATTCAAGTTTATCCTGAAAAGGCTGTGTCTGTGTGTGTGCACGCACAAGGTAGAGGGAGATAGAATCAATGTAAGATAGTGTTGAAACAGACTTGTTTCAAATTTTAGTCTAGGAAGCTAAAGTAATTATGTCTTGGCCGCTTCCCTCCCCCCCTCCCTCCCTCCCTCCCTCTCTTTCTCTCTCCCTCCCTCCCTCCCTCCCTCTCTCCCTCTCTCCCTCTTCCCCTCTCTCTCTCTCTCTCTCTCCCTCCCTCCCTTGGAAAGTATAAGTTTCAAAAAACAATGAGTTTTTTTAATTTCATGCTTTTGTCCTAAATTGAAGACTAGATCAGTCATAATATTAGATTTCTTATAAGCTAATTTTATAATTTAAAGCTCACATGATTTAGCTTTGATGGTTTACTGAAGGGAATTTTACCAAAAGTATTTGTGTGGACTTCTATTGGATGGGATTGCTGGTTTCCACATTACATCGTGACAGTTGAGTGAAACTGTTTAATCTGAATGGAGATCCTCTTTGGGGTAAATATGAGCCACTTCAAACATTTGTGTTTATTTTTTTCTTTGAGAATCAATGATTTATAAGTTGCGGCTTTTTACTTCCTTTCAGTAATAGGAATTGAAACTCTTTAAAGTATTATGTAAGCAAAAACTATCTAAAATGTGTTGTAAACTTTGACAGTAAACATGGGCATAATATATACCCCTGTGAATACATTTCTTTAAATCAGTAAATACTTGTCTATACAAACAGACACACTCTCTCTACCCTGTCTCCATTAATACAAGATTTTGTTTTTATAAATGATTTAACTCATCTAGTAGTTCTTTTATTGTTTTTTTCCCAAGAAATTGTTGCTAAGGAAAAAGGGAGAGAATTCAGTTATGTTCTTATTGATGTGGAAACAGTCCTTCAAAGCACTACCAAGACATGTTTTCTAATTGAAGTTGAAAGATGAGCTGATCAGCTGGAGCATTCTGGTCTTCTGTATAATCTTGTAGAAATTTTTTTGTATTCAGAATGTAAGTTTTAATTTGTGAATATTGCTCTCTACCTACCTTGTAATGCAATTCATCTGTGGTTTATCTTTATATAGATGACAGTCGAACTGCAAGCCAGCTGGATGAATTTCAGGAATGCCTGTCCAAGTTCACGCGATATAATTCAGTACGACCGTTGGCCACACTGTCATATGCGAGTGATCTTTATAATGGCTCCAGTATAGTCTCTAGGTAAGCAATCACCACAGCCTTACTTTTCTTTCTTTTTTGGTAAGAATTTCTAGAATTAAAAGTAAGCCTTGGTTCTGAAGTTAGGTTGTCTGGAAGTATGTGGATTGTGGTCTTTGGCAAGTGTATTAATCTCCTTAGTCTACCTCAGGACCTGGTTAAGTCGCCAGGGATTGAATCCTGGCGTGGTCTACCTCCAGGCTACACACACAGCCCTTATTTATTTTTTATTCTGAAGCAGGGTTTCACTAGGTTGTTGAGAGTCTCACCAAGTTGCTGAGGCTGGTCTTGAATGTGTGATCTTAGTCACTAATCTAGTCTATCTTAGTCTCCCAAATTTTAGGATTACAGGTATGCACCACCACCACCACACTTGAGCATTTGCATTTCTTTTTTTGTGAAGTATCTCTTTAGTTCAGTTGCCCATGTATTAATTGGGTTATTTTTTGTTTTGTTTTTTTAATGGTGAGTTGTTGTTGTTGTTTTGTTTTGTTTTGTTTGTTTGTTTTTTGGTGGTGCTGGGAATGGAACCCAGGGGCCTTCCACCTCCAGGCTACACTCCCAGACCTATTTTATATTTTATTTGGAAACAGGGTCTCTCAAGCCAGCTGAGGCTGGCTTCAAACCTGCATTATCCTCCTGTCTCAGCCTCCCAAGCGCGGGGATTACCACGCCCGGCCCATTCTTAATTTTTTTGACCCATGAATTACTGAGGACTGTGTTACTAGTCACTAGTGAGGATTTCAAGTTATCCTCTGTTGCTGATTTATACCATTGTTTTGATGATTATTTGTAAAATATTAATGAAAATTTCTAATATGTATACAAAGAGAAATGAGTAATAATTCCCATGCAACAGCACTCAGACCCAATAGTGATCATCATGTTGTTATACGTGTTTCATTTGTCGTTTCCATTCATAATTTTTTTGCTGAAGTATTTTAAAGCAAGTCTCAGATACTACTATATCATTCCACTTCTACATACTTAAGGATCTCCAATTCACAGTGTAAACATCCCAGGGCTCCATTACATGAGATGGCAGTAATCCCGTGGTGTCCTCAAATTGCTAGTCTGTGTTCAAACTTCACATAGTGAGTTAACCTTAGGAAGATATTTTTGAGGCAGATCAGGAGTTTGACAAACTGGTTTTTTGTATTGTTTATTGGTGCTGGATGGGCCACTGGACTATACCCCCACTTCTACCAAGTTTCAACCTGTATAATTTTGCTAAAACTGCATGTTTTTTATTTGCAGGACTAAAATTTTATTTACCTGTATAAAAATTGATCTTGAGAACTAAGCCCTTAATGAAAGGACACTCTTGCGGGAAATCTTTTTTTTTTTTTTTTTGAGGTTCTGGAACCCAGGGGCATTCGACCCCCGAGCTATACCCCCTGCCCTATTTTTTATTCTTTATTTTGAAACAAGGTCTCACTGAGTTGCAGAGGGCCTCGCTAACTAGCTGAGGCTGTCCTCGAACCACGATCCTCCAGTCTCAGCCTCCCAAATGCTGGGATTACAAGCGTGCGCCACCACACCCAGCTGCAGGAAATCTTTTAATGCATTGTAACTGGGTGCTTAAGTCAGTAATGAATAAGACAAACATTATGTATTCATTTATTTTTCTTATTTTGAAAATGTGAGTTGTTCTTAAGCACTAGGTTGAGCAAAATTTGAAAATGTAGTTTGAATGTGAAGTGGCAAAAATAAGTATTGAAGTTTATTTATACTTTTGACCTGATGTACATACACACTCAACTCTGTGGCTGTGTGCGACCTCGTATATACCACAGTAGAGCTTTTAACTCTGCTGAGTGCGACCTTGTATGGACCATAGCAGGGCTCTCTGTGTCGGTTCATGGCCCTGACTATTGGGATTTATCCTGTACTATATTTCTCTGTTAAAACAGAAACCAGATTGAAACTTCCTTCTTAACATCCTATTACAAAAGCAAACATCTCTACTTAGAAAATGTGAGATTTGTAGTTATCCATTTTTTTCAACATTTTTTTTCACTTCTGAAGACCAATTTTGCCATAATTTAGTACAATCCTGGACTTTTTTTTTTTTTTTTTTACAAACACTAGTAAATTTTGACCATAGCATGATATCAGTGTAAAAGCACTCTGCATTCTGAAACAGAAGTTTACTGTCCTTAAGAGACTCAAGTAAGATTTCAGACTGGGAATATTACATATTCAAAGTGATGTTAGTTACTTTAAAATATTTGAATTAAAATAAACATTTTCGGAAGTACCTTTGGTTGGGCCACCTGGCATGCTAGCATCCATTCTTTCTCTCAATTACATTGAATTAATATTTCTAAATGAAAATTTTGTAAGTTTTGAAGTTTGCTAGACAGGACAGATGAAAACTTAATATGTAGTAATAATATTTACTAAAACCTAATAGATAAAGCCAGAGAAGTAAAGGGACTTAGAAATTTTCACAGCTCTAGTGATTTTTTTTTATTTTCTTACATTTTAATAGTAAAATATATTAATGATGAGTTTATTTTAAAGGCTTTTAATTTCTCTCAGAATAGGAAGTGCAGTTAATTTCTTTTAGAAAAAGGATAAAAAAAAGAGAGAAGACAGATAATGTTGAAATTGGTGGCTTATTATATCCCGAGAAATATTTTTTTTTTTTTTTTTTTTTTTTTTGCGAGTGTGGGGATGGAACCCAGAGGCATTTGACCTCCAAGTTACATCCCCTGCCCTATTTTTATCCTTTATTTTGAAACAGGGTCTCACTAAGTTGCAGAGAGCCTCACTAAGTAGCTGAGGCTGTCCGCGAACCGCGATCCTCCGGTCTCAGCCTCCTGAATGCTGGGATTACAAGCGTGCGCCACCACGCCCAGCTCCGAGAAATATTCTTACTATAAAACTGTGTGACATATGTATCTTATACTTGGTGACTTTTTGTATGAGACTTACAGGGAGAGAAAAAGCTGAGCCAGAAAGAAGTGCCTTAGGGTTCCTGCTGCCCCTGCTTGTTTGAGGTGATACAACACCATCCTCCACAAGGTGGCGGTCTTTGTTTACAGTGTCTCAACTTTGGACTTGAGCATGAATGGGAATTGGTGATGTACAGAAAGTTGGTTCCCTGGTCACAGACCGTCCTGGTGAATAGCAGCGCGTGGTGGGAGGGGTGGGGACTTCCTGCTCTGCTCTCATGGCAGCCCTGCCTGCCACAGTGTGCATTGTGTCTTCCGTTAGATTTTCTCTGACCACCAGAGAGAACTGGTTGGAAATGGTATAAATTTCCTCAGTACTTAGTGAGTACCTGGTTTGAGTTTTACATAAACTAGATTTTTATGGTTAAAACTGTTAATATGCCATATCTGAGGTGATTTTTAAACTATTCTAGGTATTTTACATGAATTTACTAATTCGTTTAATCTTTTTATCAACCACATCTAGTAATGTATTGCTATTAATTCCGTTTTACAGCTTAGGAAATGGATATAGGTAAAAATTTTTTAACATGACCAAGATCAACATAATGCCAATAATGGATAAAACTAAGAGACTCCTCAGGCATTTGGATTCCTGAATTCTAGTGTGTGTTACTTCAGGCTCTGTTGAAACTTTGGGGAAATTTTCAGGAAACACTTCACTTTCAAGACACCTATAAAGATAAAAGTAATTCTTTTGATGTTCCATGTACTAATTTGGTGTTTTTTTTTAACCCAGAGGCATTCTACCTCAGAGCTACACCCTTAGCCCTATTTAAATCTTTTTTTTTTTTTTTTTTTTTTGGTGGTGGTGGTGGTGGTGGTACTGGGGGTGGAACCCAGAGGCTTTCTACCTCCAGGCTATACTCCCAGACCTATTTTATATTTTATTTGGAAACAGGGTCTCACTGAGTTACTGAGAGACTCACTAAGTAGCTGAGGCTGGCTTCGAACCTGTGCGATCCTCCTGTCTCGGCCTCCCAAGCACTGGGATGACAAACGTGCGCCACCACGCCGGCTTTTCTTTATTTTGAAGCAGGGTTTCTAAGCTCCAGGGACCTCGCTGAGTGGCTGTGGCTGGCTGCAACGCCCACCATGTACTTCTGTTGTCATGATTAACTAGTTCATAATAGTGAACATTTTACTATTGGGTTCAAATGGTCACTTTTTGCCATTGTGTGAAACTGCCCAAACTTTAGTTTTAATTGTATTCACTTAAAAATACTGTTTTTGCTAGATATCAGTTTATAATGTGGCCAATATTCATTTATATTGGTGTAACTTTTAGTGTATTTTTTGTTGTAAAATACTTGAGGATTTTAAATTTTTACTTAACAGATTTCCAAGTAATTATTAACTTGATTTCTAAAGAAAAGGTATAATTTTAAGCTACCAATGTACTTTTTTCTTTTTTTTTTTTTTTGTCAGAATAACAAGTATGGAATAATTTTGTTATTGTCTTAATAGTTACTGTCTCTCTGGGGTTGGGGAGAAATGGGATGAATGGGTTTCCTTCTGGATTTCACCTAGGACCAGTCTTCTAAGGCAGCTGTTTGAACCTGTGACCTCAGCTGGAGCTCTGTGGGGTGGGTACTGCATCCCCATAGCTGGGAGGAGGTGTTGCTCAGTAGTCAGTCCCTGCTGCTGATTGAACCTCCAAAGCTGTGTGCTTAAGAGGAAACCTCTTCTTAACTGCTCAAAAACCATCTCTCAGATTTAGCTTTCAAAATGATTTAGGTGATATTTGGGTGTGATATTTACTGTATCTTAGAGCAATACATAAATAGGTCTTTAAAAGGCCTATTATATACTTCTTTGTAAATTAAATATGAAAGTGTTTGTCTTTCCCTGTAATTACTTTGGAATCGTTTGGAATTGTAGTTTCTTTGCATGGTTTTATTTATAGATAGAACAGGAAACATTTTGAGTGAAAAATAGTGGCATTGTTGCCTCATTTAGGAAATCAGTAATCATGGCCCATAGGCCACAGTTGGCCCATTTTATCTATTTTTGAATGTTTTATAAGCTAAGAATGAGTTTTACATTTTTAATTGAAAGGTAGAAAGATTAGCCAGTGGTTATAATAGTGTGTGACTTATAGTAATGACATGAAAATTTTAGAAATTCAGGTTTAGAAATTCAGGTTTCGATGTGCATAAGTAAAGTTTTATTGGGACACAGCGTTATTCATTTTTTACTTATTTTTTATGGTTGCTTTTGCACTACTGTATCAGTAGTGAAACGTTAAAGTGGAGAACCGCAAAGCTACTGAGCACAGTGGTACACTTCTGTAATCCTAGTTCTTGGGAGGCTGGGGCCAAAGGATTGCAGGTCCAAGGCCATCATATGCTAATTTAGTGAGATCGTGGTTCAGAATTTTTTTTTTAAGGGGTGTAGCTCAGAAGTAGATCACCTGAGCCGGTGTGGTGGTGCGATTTTGTAATCCCAGCATTTGGGAGGCTGAGACAGAAGGATCCGGGAAGGATCCGGGTTTGCAGACAGCCTCAGCTACTTAGTGAGCACTTTGCAACTCAGTGAGATCCTGTTTCGAAATAAAGTATAAAAAATAGGCTGGGGTGTAGCTCGGTGATAGACTGCCCCTGGGTTCCATTCCCCAGCACCGCAAAAAAAAAGAGAGAGAGAGAGAGAGAGAGATCACCTGGGGAGAAAAGGAGAATGAGCTACGAGGCTTCTTTGGCCTCTTCACAGAAGAAGTTTCCTAACTCCTGACCTAGTAAATTTGTTGACACTAAGGATGTATTTACTATGCCCTTGATTAAAGTTCTGTCATAGATTTGGACATCACAGGTTGTATCTGTGAAAGGAATTGTCGTATGTTAGCTCTGTTTTCCGATCAGTTTGTGACCATTTCATATGCGCCATCATCACTTAACAGCATGTACTTGTGGATGGGCGTGTCAGGTGATAGGCACTCCATCACTGGCCCAAGGATAGCTTCGGGTCTTACACAGTTACAGATTCTGGTTTGTTCAGCAGAAAGTTTCCTATGTGTGTCTTTTCAAAGTTATTTATCAAATAGAGCTGAAGCGTGCACTGAAGTTTGAGAAAGTCTGTTCTGTGGTGAGCTAGCTGTGTCATGTTCCTATTGCAAGGGTGTATTCACTCTCTCGTCCTCTTCCTGTCTCCCACTAACTCTATTCTTTGCTATGTTCTTGAGAGAGATTAATGTGAGATTATATTATTTACATATTTTAATTTGAAGAAATACTAGATTTTCTAGCATGTGCAAGGTCCTGGGCTTGATTTCCAGCATCTCCCTCCTCTATCCCAAAGAAAATACTGTAAAATCACAAATTGGATAATTTTTCAAAAAAATCACTTTTATTGAAGTGCAGTTTACATACTATAAAGTGTAGTGCTTGGATTTTGATAGTTTCTAAAACATAATAAAAAAATAGAATATTCCCAAAATTGTATTTCCCTCTTCCTTGCAGTTAATTCTACCTTCTCCCCACTCTGGCTCTAGTCAGCTAGTTGCCTGCTTTCTCTCATCATAGAATACTTAACCATTTCCAGTTTCTTATAAACGGAACTATATAACATGTAGTCTTTTCCATGTCTAACTTATTTAGCTCTATTTAAGATTTATTTACTTTTATAGCTAGTTGGTAGTTGTTTATTCACTTATTGGATAGTATGTTACTATATACACATATTTTACAATTTGTTTAACCATGTAATAACCATTTGAGGCATTGGGGTTTTTTGTTTTTGTTTTGCTTTTCTCTTTTGTGGTACTGGGGATTTAACCCAGGGGCAGTTCACTCTCCGAGCTACACCCCCATCCCTTTGTATTTTTTATTTTGAAATGGGGTCTTGCTGAGTTGCTGAGAGTCTCACTAAGTTACTGAGGCTGGCTTCGAACCTGCAATTCTTCTGTCTCATCCTCCTAAGTACTGGGATTACAGGAGTGAGCCCCTGCACCTGGCTTATTATTTAAGTTTTAAATTATGAAAAAAGTATGCATATTAATATTCAAGTCACTTGGGGCATTCTTGTTTGTATTTCTCTTGTGTAAATACCAGGAATCAGAATTTCTAGGTGGTATAGTTAGGGTATATGTAATACTTTAAGAAACCGCTGGCATGTTCTCCCAGGTGGCTGAATTCTTCAGTCCTTCCCCTGGTTCTACTTGTCATTTGTCCTCAGGAACTCGGGATTGTTAGTCTTCAAATATCAGCTGCTTTAGTAAGGGGTATAGAGTGGTGAGTCCTTGTTATTTTTCTGTGCTTTCCTTTGACACTAGTGGTCTTTTGTGAATTGTCTGTTCAAATCTTTTGCCAGTTATTTAAAAAGTCAGCTCTTATTTTAATTTAGTTATGAGAATTCTCTGTCTGTTCATGATAAAAGTCTTTGGCTGTGACTTACCTATTTTATTTTCTTTAACAGACATGTTAAAAACATCAGTGTTGCCCAGCTATGTGGTACATACCTATAATCTCAGTGACATGAGAGGCTGAGGCAAGATGAATGCAGGTTTGAGACTAGGCCGGGCAATTTAGCAAAAGCCTGAATCAAAATAAAAAGTAAAGGTTTGGGAATATAGCTTAGTGGGAGAGCACCCCTGGTTCCATCCTCTGTGCTGCAAAATAATCATAATCATAATCATAATCATAATCATAATCATAATGGTACAAATAATAGTACAAATAATAACAACAAAAGAAGTGTTTGATTTTGGTGATTTGTTTTATTTTGTTGGTGGTACTGGGGGTGGAACCAGATCTGTTTTTATATTTTATTTGAAATGATCTCACTGAGTTGCTGAGAGCCTAAGTAACTGAGGCTGGCTTCGAACTTACACAGTCCTCCTGTCTCAGGCTCCCAAGTGCTGGGATTACAAGCGAGCGCCACCACGCCTGGCTAATTTTGATGAGTTTTAATTCGTCTGTTTTCAAAAAGTTTGTTTTATAGAAATGTTTGCTCCAAATGTGAATATCTTTCTTCTGTTTTTCTTCCTAATCATAGTAGTTTTAGCTTTTAAACACGTCTGGACCTTATTTAAAGTTAATTTTTGTTTTAATTGTGAGATAAAGTTAGGACACATAATTTTGCTTTTCAATATTGATATCTTATTCCAAGCTTCATTGTTCAAAAGATAACCTTTTTTATTGACATTTAAAGCCAGTTGACCAGATATGTGAGTCTTCTTAACTATGTCAGGTTGACTTTATCACAGTCATGCATCCTTTAATGGCAGGGGTATGTTCTGGGAAAGGAGTCTCACCCTGGTGTGAACTTAGACGTCACTAGGCTGTGTTCATCCAGCAGGACCAGAGTACTTCGTTGACTCAGAGGCGGTTGGGCAGCATGTAACATGACTGTGTATGTCTGATCATAGACCAGTAACATACTGTCTTCATCACATTTTTGTAATAACCCTTGAAATCAACTTATACAAATCCTCTGTCTTTTTACTCCTTTTTGAACTGGTGTTGTCTCTAGAGCATTTCCATACAAATTTTAGGACAATTGCTCATTTTTCTTTTTCCTTTTTGTGATGGTTTAAAGGTATATATCTGGTAAAAATCACATTTTCTCTTCTATCTTCCTTCAGTGTTTTTGACTACTTGTTCTTATAGGAAACATGAGATATATTTCTGATATTTACTTGTTGCTATTTGGGGACACAGTTTTAAATTTTCCTAATGAAATTTCACCATGTTATACCAGGTGTAAATGCTTGTCACTCATGATGGTGTTTCAAGATATAATCTGTCAGGGAGTGTACTTATTCCATCTCTTCACTGATAGCCAGAAGGAATAGGAAAGTAAAAATAATAATATAATAATAATAATTAATTATTTAAAAGCAAGAACTTGTAGCTTTATGGAATTAAAAGCAAAATGAACCAGCTGAAAAAAGTTATCAAGTAGCCAGACATGGTGGTACACGTTTGTAATCCCAGCATTCGGGAGGCTGATACAGGAGGATCACGGTTCGCAGACAGCCTCAGCTACTTAGTGAGGCCCTCTGCAACTTAGTGAGATCCTGTTTCAAATTAAAGAATAAAAAATCGGGCAAGGTGTGTAGCTCGGAGGTTGAATGACCCCAGGTTCTATCCCCAGACCCCCCCCAAAAAAAGTTATCAAGTAAAAAATATAGAGAGACTTTAAAATGTGGGTTCACCTTAGTGCCTAGGAAATAAATTCAAGTATGTCACTTATTCAGAATAACATTCAGCAAGCTAATACCTGTGAGCCACTTTCAACCATTGCCTGATTTGTGGTAGCCCATAAGGTTCACAGTGTTTAAAAAGGGAGAGCATATATTCATAAATCTAACAGGGAATGTGCTCAGTAGACAAGGTGCATTGGCTACATAATGTGAGTTCCACGGGCTTCTGTGGAAAGTAAAGTCTAATTAAAATTGGGGTGAACAGAGTGGTTTCTTTGGAGAAGCTAGTCTTACTAACCAGCACAGATCCCTAAGTCCACAGAGGGTACCCTGAAACTAGAGAGAAGCACGGTCTACCTCCATGCCACACTTCCAGCCCTTTTTACTTTATTTATTGTTTTGAAACAGCTGGGTTGCTGAGAGTCTGGCTGCATTCCTGAGGCTGTCCTCTGACCTGTAATCCTCCTGTCCCAGCCTCCAAGTACAGGGATTACAGGGGTATGCCACCAAGTTTAACATAATTGATTGTATAGTTCTTAAAACAGTGCTAGACACATAGTAATGTTCATGATATGGGAGTTTTAGCTGACAGTATTAATTAATTTGTGAGAGAATCAGTTTAATGATTCGAGTCCTTAATTGGCTTTGCCTGTGTTTGTATTCTCTAATGGTCTATCCATCTTTTTTTATTAAAATGACCAGTTTTAAAAGCCTGGCATGGTGGCGCACACTTGTAAACCTAGTACTCGGGAGGCTGAGACAGGAGGATCGCAGGTTCACAGCCAGCTTCAGCTACTTAGTGAGGCCCTCCACAACTTTGTGAGATCCTATTTCAAAATAAAGAATAAAATTGAGCTGGGGGTATAGCTCGGAGATAGGATGCCCCTGGATTCAATCCCCAGTACTGTAAGGAAAAAAAAAAAAAAGACCAGGGTAAACCTACATTCTATTTAATTCAAATGGTAGTTACTCTTGAGGCATGCCATCAGGGAAATACTGAAACTTGCAACAATGACTCTTCATACTCCTTTTTGATAAGTTGGTTCCTAGGGTTCAGGGATGTAGTCTACCTTATTTTGCCTGTATTGTAATTGCACAAAGGAATGGCAGAGCACGGGAGGCTGGCAGATTGACTGCTGCGCAGCTGGCAGCGAGGAGTGCTGTAAGTCTGCGTTGGCAGCTGTCCTCTGGGGTTCGTTGCCCTGCTGCATAATCACCTGACTGATGGCCCTCGTACCAGAGGGTATCGCCAGTTTCCTATAGCTGAGTAATGTTTTCAACCATTGAAATAAATCCCTGTTTTAAACAGTTGAAATATTTCCGAGTGTGAAGGAAAATGCAATTTATTCCCATGTTTAAAGTAAGTCTCCAGTAATATTCTTTTAAAGGAAGTTTGTGTATTTTATAGTTAAAAATAAATCCTATGAAGCTGGGCATGGTGGCGCACGCTTGTCATCCCTGCGCTTGGGAGGCAGAGACAGGAGGATCGCGCAGGTTCTAAGCCAGTCTTGCTGGCTTAGGAAATCCTGTCTCCAAAAAATATATATAAAATAGGTCTGGGAGTGTAGCCCAGAGGTAGAAGGGCTTCCAGGAACCCCAGTACCACCAATAAGTAAGTAAGTAAGTAAGTAAGTAAGTAAGTAAGTAAGTAAGTAAGTAGATCCAATGAAGTTGGATTTATCACTGCAATAAGTTTCATACACCAGTGTTTTAATGATTCCTGGTGATAGTAGGTGGCAGAAGTGAATTTGTATAACAGTAGCAAGAATTCTTATAGTTCTTTTTTTTTTTTTACATAAGCAGAAACACCCCAATTGGCTGATTGTTTATTTTATTTCAACTTAATAGTCATTGTTAAATTTTCATACTGCTTTTGTGTTTTCAGACTTCATAATAAAAACAGCTGAAATACACTGTGGTATAAGAAGCTATATTTAAAAATAACAAAAATATAAGAAAATAATAGTAATGAAATAAAACAAAATTTGTGTGTGTGAGAGAGAAAGGAGAGAGACGTACGTGTGTGTGTGTGTGTGTGTGTGTGTGTGTGTGTGTGTGTGGTTAATGGTGAGATAATCTAGCTAAATAACCTGGAATACAAAAAAGAGAGCTGTCATAGTAACAATGGAAGAATTAATGGACTTATTTTATTTTTAGGTCACTATATCAGATCTTTTTGCATATAGCATTTTAGTGTGTGTTAGTTTGCTCCATGCATTGTCTTTGAACAGTTAATAGGCTAGTGTTTAAAGTTTTCCCATTAAAAACTAAGAATTTATTAATCACATTGGGGAGGTGGTACTGGGGATTAAACCCAGGAGCATTCTATCTCTGTCGGAGCTACACTCCCAGCCCAGTTTTGTTTTTATTTGGAAACAGGGTCTCACTAAGTTACAGAGGCTGGCCATAAGCCTGCAATATTCCTGTCTCAGCCTCCCAAGTACTAGGATTGCAAGTGTGTGCCGCTATGCCCGGCTGTGGCATATTTTTAATGGCATACTTTTACTGTTACAACAATGGAATGCTTTCAATTTGCTAGCCTCTGTATGTTTATAAGTGAAAGAAAAGTATTTAGGGGTAATATATCAGGTTCTCGCTTGAAGTGTCCGACATACCAAAACTACCCAAGTTAAGACAGGATTTCAGCCCTTTTAGCACTCCTTTACCAGACAGTATTATTTCCCCTTCAGTGACAGGAGGTTGTGAGTATAAAACTGAGTTGTGAGTATAAAACAAACTAATAGTTGCCATCATTGTAATTATGCTTTGGTAGAATCCACAGCACCACAAATGGCTGTATTACTACTCAATTGTATTTCTATAGGGTCATGTCTTATTTGAGATAACATTTGCTGAATTGTGCTAATTAATTCAATTAATTGAATGAAATTCCTGTAAAAATTATATAAAATTAAGGAAGGTTTTTAAGCTGTAATGAAAAGTGGATATCTCCATGTTTCTTTTAGGGAAATATTATTAATGCATGCTAATCTTATTCATTATCATCATTTCAGTTTTCTTCTTACAAATTGTATACTAATCATTGACTGTCCTGTAAAAGGATATCACAGATAATCCATAAAAGTTTATCATTGTAGGTATTGCATTCATATGCAATTCATAATTGCTTGAAACATGCAGTGTGCTTCCTACATTCTCTAAGCAGGAAGAAGTACAAATAGGTAGTTGCAGATGTTAAGCTTTTAACCCTCATTTCTTGTATTTTGACGTGTACAGAAGTGTGATATGACATAATAATTATATTTACTTTGAAACTAGACTACCTGATTGTTTAATACCATCTCAGTCTTTTACAAGCTGGCTAATTTTGAGGAAATTACTCTAGCCCTTATTGTTCTCATCTGTAAAATGTGGGTAATAATTTCCATCTCATAATATTGTTTGTTATGATAATTAAATGAGTTACTACATGCACCATGTTTAATAGTGAGTGGTCAATGAATATTAGCTACTATTATTACATAATTAATTGTAGACAGGAAGAAATTTTATGTACTCTCCAGCCTGTGGCTAAACCTTTAGAGAGCATGCTTAAATCATGTTGAGAAGTAATATATATAATGATTCATTTCATTTTGTTTATAATAAGCCAATTAGACTTCTAACTAGTTATATAAGAATGGCTTAGATAAAGCTCCCAGTTAAGTTCTACAAAAGTGAATAAGATCTTGTGCTTTACTTTGAAGTAACTTATTTTGGAACATATAATAATAAACACATAAATCACCAAGAGAATAGTGAGTTTCTTAAGTAACTATAGAGGAGGGATATTTAGGGGGTCTCACTCCTCCATTTGTGGTATAAATTTTGAGTATTGAATATTTATAATACAGAGAGGTCATATTTGTTTGAGGTATGATAAGGAATGGAATTTGGGAAAATAATAATTTCCTGGCTCCATTTTTACGTTTATTTTCTATCACTTTGTCATCACCCAATTCAGTAATCCAGTTTGTGTACTATTAAAATAACATTGAACACTATGAAATTTATTATCTCAGCAAAATGGTAGGAGAAAGAACTAGAATTTATGAAAATAGTAATTGATAATTTTCTTTAGATGTATTTTAATAAACCAAACCAGTTGAGTAACTCGTTTGGTTTATTACAAAAAAAAAAAAAGTCAGAAGTACATCTATAAGGAAAATTATATAAGCTTTTTTTTGGTGTGTGTGGTACTACGGATGGAACCCAGGGGCATTCTTCCTCTGAGCTACACCCTCTGCCCTATTTTTTATTCTTTATTTTTGAAACCAGGTCTCACCAAGTTTCAGAGGGCCTCACTAAGTATCTGAGGCTGTCTGCAAACCTCAGTCCTCCAGTCTCAGCCTCCCGGATGCTAAGCGTGCGTCACCACACCCGGCTGTAAGCAGTTTTTTTAGCATTTGTAGTTTGGTATATCTTGATAACGACATATGTATACGCACCTTTGCACAATTGGAAGGCATTTCAAATAGATCCCTTACTGTGCAGAGAGCGTCGCTGTCGTCTCTTTTCTATTGGTGTATTGTAGTCGTACATCTTAGTGGAGTGCTAGATGGCAGAGGCGCACATGCACACATCGCTCATTGAGCCCTTCCCACCCCATCCCCCCACTCGTTCTCTTGTTTGGCCTAGTGATTGACTTTGATATGCTTGGGAATGTACATCATGCACTGTATGTATTACGTCCTCGTTGTAAATGTCACCGAGATAGGTAAATAACCTCATAGTTGAAGTATACACTTGTTTCCCCTAGTATTGAATTTGACCGGGATTGTGACTATTTTGCGATTGCTGGGGTCACAAAGAAGATCAAAGTCTATGAGTACGGCACAGTCATCCAGGACGCAGTGGATATTCACTACCCTGAGAATGAGATGACCTGCAATTCCAAAATCAGGTACTGGATCATTTTCCTGGCACGATGCAGTTGTCTGTATAACCGTCAGTATATGTTATGATTGTGAGATTACTTTGCCTTCTCATGAGACTTCTTACTCCTTAATGATGAGCCCTAAATTGTGCTTTGTATATGGAGGATATGTTATTGATTTAAACTGGAATCTCTTTCTTAGAGATACTGGTTACTTTTCACCTGTGGGGATTGTTTATCTGATTGCCAAATGAAAACTTTTCTTTCATTTATATCTATACATGTCTTTTGAAAATGGCCATTGGTACAATATTAAGTAACAGATTGCTGTAGCTTGTGAAAAGCATTTGAAGGTCAGAAAATTCTTCTATAATTTGCACATGCCTCTAAGTATTATTTTTCTAGTTTAAAGAATTTTTTCACAATGATATGATCTGCTTTTCATGAAGAAATATTTTTAAGGTCTATATAGTAGGGTTGTAATTCATAAGAAATGCTTTTCTTACCTGAAATACTATGAAAAATGCACAAAGTTGACCTTTCTTCTGATATACCCCTCCAAATCTCAAAAATTCTACCATCTGGTCTTCTCTTCCCCTGCTCCTTTTGGTCTTCTCTTTTATTCTCCCCCTACTTGCACCCTTAAAAAGTTTCCCAAGCTTAAAAGGGTTATAAGAAAATTACCTAATAATAACTTTATTTAGAATTTGGAACATTTTCAAAACAGTCATAACCATCATCCTTGAAACTTTCTTGATAAATCTCACTCACACACACACACACACACACACACACACACACACACACACACAGGTTAGCCATCTTTTATCTTAAATGCTTAGTACCAGTACTGTTTCAGATTTTGGCATATTTGCATTTACATTATGAAATACCTTAGGGATGAGGCCCAAATCTATGCACAAAATTCATTTAATTCTTAAATGCATAGCCTGGAGGTGATTTTTTTTTTAAGTGAAAATCTAATCATGAATTCTTTGTTGTCCCCGGAGAAGAAAAAAACTACCACAATTTGATATGTAAATGGGACCAGAGTAGACTAGATATCTTTCTATACTAACAAAACACATCTTTAGCATCTACATTAACAATTTGTATTTACACTTTTTCATATAATTTTGTGCATGAAACAAAGTTTTTGTACCTTGAACCTTCAGTTTATGTCCTCTTGGCGCTCACAGAGTAACAGATTGTGGAGCATTGTAGATTTGTGGAGTAGGGAGCTCAGCTTGTGGTGCAAGTACATATATGTGTACCGTTAGCAACTGCAAAGTAGTCTTGCCATAATTGGTTATAGTTTTTGTTTCATTCATAAAAACACTGGACCATGATAATTTTTAAGCCTATCCATTTATCAATGGCATTTATCATTTAGAATCTGTTATATTTTATCCCCTAAGTTGAGAGACTATGACATGAGTAAAACATAACTTTTATTAAATTCTTGTTTGTCAAATGTTGTCCTAAGTTCTTTGTCTTTAGCTGATATATGAGATAGTTACCATCATTGCCTCAGTTAATACACAAAGAAACTGTAGTAAAGAAAGTGCTAATCTATGCAGCAGCCAGTATTCAATCTGAGGCAGTGTGGTGCGAGAGGTTGTGCTCTTAGCCATTTTGTGCTACTTATTGGTAGTATGGAAATCATAATAGTATACCTACTTTATAGGATTACACTTCTTAAAAATCTCCATAATGCACTCGGAACAGTGCTTGGCCCATGGCAGATATTCATAGCAAACATTGCTGTAATGAAAATAGAATTCAAATGCACTGCCCCACATCCTGTCATGATGCATATAAACACATGCAGTGCTTTGTGCTACTTATGTTACCTTACAGTACATGGCAAAAGCTGACAGCGGTGGTATGGGAGCTGTTTTACACAAGCCTAAAACAGAACTGGACAATCTGCTTTCACTGGGAAGTACACCCACTTAGCCAGAGCCTCAGCTTGCCCTTTTTTTTTTTTGTACTGGTGGTTGAAACCAGGACATTGTACCTCAGAGCTACACCCCAGCCCGTTCTAGTTTTTATTTGGAAACAGGGTCTCCCAAGTTACTGAGACTGGCCTCAAACCTGCAGTCCTCCTGCCTCAGTCTTCTGGGATTACCATACCCATGTGCCACCATACCCAGCTTAGAACCATTGCTGCTAAGTGGCAGAGCTGGAATTTGAGCATAGGTATATTTAAATCCAAAATTTTAGCTGTTCCATATAATTTCTGCCAGAAAGTTTAGTAAGTATATTTTAAAATGCATGCCGGGCGTGGTAGTACATACTTGTAATCCCCACACTTGGGAGGCAGAGACGGGAGGATTGCGCAGGTTTGAAGCCAGCTACACTTGCTTAAGAAACCCTGTTTCCAAATAAAAAGTATAAAATAGGTCTGGGACTGTAGCCCGGAGGTAGAAGGGCTTCCAGGAACCCCAGTACCAAAAAAAAATGCAAACAAGCTCTCCAACTCCAGAAACTTAACCTAAGTACACGTAGTAGAGAGCAAAATATTTTGTCTATAGGCTTGGAAATTGTGTACATTAAATGCTTTCCTTTGCTTTATACTTTAATATGCATGTGCCGTACTGTATACATAATCGAGTTAAATGTCTCAACTATAAGATGTTTTTAGATATCATAGACTTTTAGAACATGTGAGAATAGCTAAAACCAAAATGTCAAAAGTTTGATTCTGTTAGATGTCTTTAATTGGAATTTCAGCCATAAGTCGTATTGATAAAATCAAGAATTTTTAGATGTAAATACAGAAACCCACTTCAAACTACTTTATTTGGCTTATAAAATTTGCCACAGAGGAATCCAGGGGCATACATAATCCCACTCTGCCTCTCTCATTCTACCGTGGAGTTCTTATCATCTTCACTGATAGGTATGCTTTCCACATATACCAGAGATGGCCAGAGACAGCTCTAGACTCATATCCATCAAACACCTACTGGTCAGAGTAAAAAGTGTTAAAGGACATTACTCGATGGCTTGTTATCCATTTAATATGCAGGCATTACTAATATGTCTGTTCGTGGATATGTTGTGAGCACAGTAATGATTGTGAACTTTAAAACAGTGCTAATTTTTCCCATTCATTTCTGTGTAATGTAAATTTTAATTTTCTCTTACTTTTAGCTGTATCAGTTGGAGTAGTTACCATAAGAACCTGTTAGCCAGCAGTGACTATGAAGGCACTGTCATCCTGTGGGATGGGTTCACAGGGCAGAGGTCAAAGGTCTATCAGGTAAGTAAGGGTGCTAGTTACATGAAATGAGAATTGCACTGTTACTTTTTCTTAACTACTATAGAGTTTGCATACTTTGTAATTAAGATTTGAAATCAGTATTTAATATTTTTACATCTGTGTAATAATACCAAAAGGTTCTCCAAAGTATTTCTTCAGACTTGTGTTTTTAAAATGTGTCTAACAAATTTCCAAAATTTTAGTAAATGTTTATGTAAAAACATCTTAGTAAGTGTGTTTGTAAACATTCTGTGACTGTTTTGCATTGGCACATTAATTTGCTTTTCATTTGTTTTCAGAACTTGTTCTCTTGAGAACAGTATTATTTAAGCAATAAATTTGTATCAAATAAGTTTGCTTTTTTGATTTAGAAAATTTATATTCTGAGTCTACTTTGTCTTCCTCTTGCATCCAGGAGCATGAGAAGAGGTGTTGGAGTGTCGACTTTAATTTGATGGATCCTAAACTTTTGGCCTCAGGTTCTGATGATGCAAAAGGTACTATTTGGAAGTCTTTCTTATCACTCCCCTCTCCTGCCAGTTTATTTTATTGGCAGAGATACAAATAATTACTGAATATCTCATGGTGGTCTTTTTTGATTACCGATTCTGTTATAAGAATAATCTAAACCCAGAAATCATTTTCTCTTTTTGAGTGAGGGAAGAAAATGAATGTACTGCATCCTCGTTCAAAGTTATGTTTTCTGTGCTTCTATGACACGGCAACTTTTAGAATTAACATCTTATAACCAGATCCTTTAGATGCACTCTGAAGCTTCTTTATTCCTGTAATATTTTTATATTCTTAATTACATTAAATTTCTGGTATATACAAAAATCTCTTTAAGTTTATAGTATTTGAAAGCACAGTTATTGAGTTTCTCCTCCCGCGTTTACGTGAGTCTATTGCATTTTGTTCGTCCTTCTTTACTGCTTAGTTTTTGTTATTCTTTTTTTTCTCCAAGCTGCACCGCAGCCCTATTTTTTATTCTTTATTTTATTTTATTTTATTATTCTTTGTTTTGAAACAGGGTCTCACTGAGTTGCGGAGGGCCTCACTAAGTGCTGAGGCTGTCTGCAAACTGCGATCCTCCTGTCTCAGCCTCCTGAATGCTGGGATTACAAGCGTGCCCACCACACCCAGCTCTATTTTCTGTTGTTTTTAACTGCCTGTTTTTGGTATGGCTCTTCTCACCATGAGGTTTATAAAGATAGATTTTTTTTACCTGACAACAGATTGCATTTGCCCTGGTCAGTAGCTTGAAGTTCTCTCACATCACGTTGAGCCTCTCCCAACGCTATGACTTTGTGAGTACTGCTGCTGTGCATAAGGGCGTTCACATATATTCCATGTCCTTGCTTTAGATTTTTTACCTATATACTCAGAAGTAAAATTGCTGGGACATACAGTGTCACTGTTTAATGTTTTGTGGAAGTACCATTCAGTTTTCTATAGCAGCTACACGGTTCCATGCCCACTAGTACTTCCCAGAGTGCCTGAGTGTTTGTTTGCTGTATATCCTTGTCAACACTAGTTTTGTCCTCCCTCTTCCTCTTCCCCTCCTTTCCATCTCTTTTTAAACATGTACTATGAAGACCCTAACAGGTATAAGTGGATCTCATTGTGGCTTTCATTTTCATTTCTCTACTGTGTAGTGATGCTATGCATTTTTTATGTATGTATTGGCTATTTGTGTATCTTCCTTGGAGAATTTTATATTCAGTCCCCATATTTTAATTAGGTCTTTTGATTTTGGTTTATTTGCTTTTGTTGTAAGATTTGTCTATACATTCTGGAGATTAATCGTTTATCAGATATGTAATTTACAAATATTTTTCCCATCTGTGGTTGCCTTTTTACTCTGTTGATAATATTCTTTGATGAATGAATTTTTTAAAAATTTTTGTTTAACCCAATTTATTTTTCTTTTGTTGCCTATGCTTTTGTTTTTATATCTGAGAAAGCATTGATAAATCCAAGTCATGAAGGTTTTCCTCTGTTTTCTTAAAAGGTTTTGATAGTTTTAGCTCTTCCGTTCATACCTTTGATTCATTTTAATTTGTATATATGCTAGAAGAGTATAACTTTATTTATTTATTTTTATTTTTTTATTTTTTATTTTTTGGTGGTACCAGGGATGGAACTGAGGGGCATTCTACCTCTGAGAGACACCCCCAGCCTTATTTTTTTTTTATTCTTTCTAATTTCTAAACCAGTCTCACTCATTTGTGAAGGGCCTTGTCTAGTAGCTGAGGCTGTCTGTGAATTGCGATCCTCCAGTCTCAGCCTCCAGAATGCTGGGATTGTAAGAGTGCACCACCACACCCAGCCTAACTTCATTCTTTTACACTTGCATATCCAGTTTTCCCAGCAACCACTTACTGAAAATACTGTCCTTTCCCTATCCACCATTCTAGACACCATTGTCAAAAATCATTTCACTTTGCATGCAAGGGCTTATCTCTGGTCTTTCTTTTCTGTTCCACTGGTTTTTAGACTATGTCTTTATGACAGGACCCATTGCTGTCCTTACTAGAGAGCTGCTTGAAATCAAGAAGAGCAAGCCCTTTATCTTTGTTCTTTTCTTTCTATATTGCTTTGATTACTTGGGGGGGTCCCTTGAAATTATATATGAATTGGTTTCTGTTTTTATAAAACGCTTTATTGGGGTTTTGATAAAGATTGTTGCATCAAGACTTCCTTGATTTTTCTTCATTAATTTATTTTAATCTTGATCTAGATTTAATTTTCTTTCCTTTTTTCAAATTTTTAAGTTGAAGTTAATATCACTGATTTGAGATCTCTTTTTCCAATGTAAATATTTTGTTATATATATCTTTAAGCACTGCATTAGCTAATCCCACAAATGTTCATACATGTGAAAATATGTATTTATAAAAAATGTATGCCTTTATAAAGACTATTTAAAAAATACTGTGATAATATATACTTAACAAAAATGCCACCCAGCTTTAGATTGCTTATTTTTTACCTGTATTTTTATGTCTTGTTGTGGGTTGCTGTTAGTAATCTCTGTATAAAATCATTGTTTATAATGACTTTTTTTTGGGGGGGGGGGTGGTACTGGGGATGAAACCCAGAGGCTTTCTACCTCCGGGCTATACTCCCAGACCTATTTTATATATTTTATTTGGAAGCAGGGTCTCACCAAGTTGCTGAGAGCCTCGCTTAAGTAGCTGAGGCTGGCTTTGAACCTGCGCAATCCTCCTGTCTCAGCCTCCCAAGCGCGGGGATTGCAAGCGTGCGCCACCATGCCCGGCGTTCTATAATGACTTTTAACATTGAAATTAAGCTCTCTTATTCAAGAGAAAACTAAGTTCTGTTATTCAAGCATTCCGCTTAATCATTTTTGGCACTAGTAAGCTCAAATATTTTAAATTGGCACAAAAAGATAATCTGTCATAACAAGCAAACTTCCCAAGACACGAAAACATTCACTAAAGTATTTTCTTTTCTTTTTATCATCTTCCCTCAGTGAAGCTGTGGTCTACCAACCTAGACAATTCAGTGGCAAGCATTGAGGCCAAGGCTAATGTGTGCTGTGTTAAATTCAGCCCCTCTTCCAGGTACCATTTGGCTTTCGGCTGTGCAGGTAGGACATGACGGCGGATTGTTGTTCTTTCAGTGTTTATTATCATGCCTAGAAGAGCATTTTAAAACCAGGCTTAAATTCTGTTTTTATCATTAGGCTCTAAATTAGAAATATATCATTGTTATTCATTTTGTACCTTAGTTGCACTGTTCTGTCACTGATCTTTAATGCATAGAGATGGGTTAGTTGGTTTTTATCAGTTTTTTTAAGTGCTTACATACATGAACTAATGCTTTTACTTATTAACAAACTTAGCTTTTAGTGATGCTTAAGCAAGCTATATTGTATAGGCACAGGAGTAAGCCTCTCCTTTTAAAAGAGAGCCTATGAATCTAGCAGTGACTTACTGAGTGCCTACTAGGCACAAAGCACTTGTCTAGGGGTAGTGAATAAAACAAGTCTTTTATCATGGAGTGTATCTGATACAGTAAGTATTCAAAAACTAGTGTCTTTAAAATATTGGCGTCTTTCTTAACTTAGAATGGCCTTATATCTGGGATCGCATGATTGGAGAAGAGTTGGTGGAGGCAGGTCCTTGGCCACCAGGCTAATTCAGTTCCATAGGCTTAGTCCATACACTGGCCTGGGGCCAGGTACCACAGGGCCCAAACCATGGGTATAGGCCTAGAGACAGATATAATCCAGTACTGGATTGTGTCACAGAGGGCAAGGCACTGTGTTCTACATCCCAGGCATGGACCCATTCCCTTACTCTCCCCCAAACAAGAGGCTTCTCTCTCCATGCTGCATTGTTTGGAGTTAGAGGAGAGGCTTCTGAGCAACTCTTTTTGTTCAGTGCATTTATTTTCTTATTATTTGCCAAAACCAGACATTGTGATCTCTCTTCTGGCTAACTTAACTCTGGTGAAGATAGTTTCCTACAGGAGTAGGTATTCAAATTGATGTTTCTGTGGGAGGATGCCTGCTGGAGGATCTCTCTGCAGCGATCTTACCCTGCCTCCCAGTAAGAGGCTTAAACTGCTTTTGAAACATTTGATGAAAAGTAAAAGTTAAAAGTAGTTAAAAGTAGTTTGCTTTCCTTTTCTTCCTTCATCTTATTTTGTTTGTTCTGTTTTAGATCACTGTGTCCACTACTATGATCTTCGTAACACTAAGCAGCCAATCATGGTCTTCAAAGGACACCGAAAGGCGGTCTCCTATGCAAAGTTTGTGAGTGGTGAGGAAATTGTCTCTGCGTGAGTATTACTCTCCCGGAGGCCGAGCCTGACACAGCTCTGTCATCACTCGCCAGCTCCTTGACCCTCTAGAGGTGCATGCGGAGGGCAGTACCAGGCCGTGCGCACTTGTTCTTAAGTAACAGAGCTTTTATCTTGTCCAGTTAAAATGCACCTGTACTCTGGTCTGTCCTGCTCACTCACTCTTACCTGCCCTTTGTGAATAAAATCTTGTAAATACTGTGTTTGAGGATAATAAGATGTAAGTGAGGTAAATGTGTAAAGCTCTTCTACTAAAATGGTCAGTCCATATTTTTTTTTGGTTATCCATATCATAATTCTCAGTTTTAGTATACTTAATAAATACCCTTTTTTAATTTTTCTCTATTTTATATTTGCTATAATCCATGTTTTTGTTTTATTTATTTATTTATATTTTTTTACTTCGCTTCTTACCTCTCTGAGGAGATTATCAATGCCTGTGCCTTATATTTGGTATCTGCTTCTCTGCTGGTTGCTCTAAATTAAGACTTGGTAATTTGAATTAATTTAGCAAGGTAATTTTAATTGAACCACAAAAATGGGGCAAAAAATGAAATAGGAACTGAGCTTTCCAATGAGAAGTAATGTTGGTAATTCACAAATTTAAATAGTAATTAGTCAAAAAGTATCTCAAGAAGTAAATATTATTGGTAGTAAATAATTTAAATATCACTCAGATTCAAATGTAGGTGATAGATTATATGGCAAAGGTATTTTTCTTCAATTTTAAATTTATAAGTGATTAATCAGTTTGATTAATTTTGAAATATGTGTACTTAATTGAATTAGATAAGTTTAAAATCTTAGTTGACCTTATTAAAGTAGTCACATAAATGTATATTTTTACCAATCT
This sequence comes from Muscardinus avellanarius, assembly GCF_963383645.1. Classification (NCBI taxonomy): domain Eukaryota; kingdom Metazoa; phylum Chordata; class Mammalia; order Rodentia; family Gliridae; genus Muscardinus; species Muscardinus avellanarius. Next base: position 110,492,767 of record NC_137793.1, read on the forward strand.
TTTCTCCTCCTCCTAGTTTTTATAATTCATAGTAATTTTTTTCTTGAACAGATATGTACCTTGAAAGTATCAAAGATAAATTCATCCAATCATTTGGGAATACTAAAATTCACATTAAAATGTAGACATAAAGAAATAGTTAATGCAATATTGAACAGAACAGATGTCTAAAAATAAATACTATGTTAAAAAGGATTTCAATCATTTTTGGCTATATTCTTTCTTAGCTATTTTACCTTAGAAACATCTTTATTCTTCTAACCATATTTCTTCATCTCCAAAGGAGGCTAATAGTAATAGTACTTATTTATAAATCTCTAAATATAATAATATATGTTAAATGTTTAGCATAGTGAACGTTAGAGTAAGAATTAAGGTGATAAATACATTGAAACATTTATTTTACAGAAAAAATATTAAATTGTTCAAGGGGAGAAGCAATTCATAAATTAATATGTATGGTGTGATCCAATTTTGTAACAAAAGTCAGAGAAAAGCAAAAACATGGAACTTTAAGTCCTAAGTCTGTGTGATAGCATTAGCAGTGGATTTTATACAAATTATTATTTGGTAAATAAGTTCATTTGCATATTCTTCCAGCAAAATAAACTACTTTATGTAGACCTTTCAACTGTATCCTCTATTTATAGGGAGGAATAAACTATGAAAATGGCTTATTTTTACTATAACAATATAACTCAACAGTTGAAAAGTAAATCAAATAAAAAATAACAAATATGTCCCTGAAATTAAGCACCTCTCCAGAACTCATGCATTATTTGATGGTAGTGGTATGATGATATTAGCCATTTGATTTTTATTGATCATTTCCTACTTAGGCAAGCACTCTTGAAAGCATGTAAATGAGTTTATTTAATGTTCATGGTGTCTCATTGGAGTTATTTATTCTATGAAGTAATAACCATTATATTTATCATTATATTTCACATTTAACTGATGAAAAACTAAGACCAGTGAGGCCCAAGGTCAAAAGCAAGTTAGTAGCAGATTGAACCTGTGACTTAGTCAGTTCCAGAGTCTGCTTTCTTCACCACAGAACTGGATTGCTTCTAATTGTTGTTGAGTTTCATACACGAGAACCGTTTTGAATAGGTTCCCATCCCTTTGTCTTCCTCAGCTCAACAGACAGCCAACTAAAGCTGTGGAATGTAGGAAAACCATACTGTCTGCGTTCCTTCAAGGGTCACATCAATGAAAAGAACTTTGTAGGCCTCGCTTCCAATGGAGATTACATAGCTTGTGGTAAGTGAAACCAACTTCTTCAGGAACTTGTTCACAGATATTTGTCATTGTGATCGGATGTGATAGAAAAATGATCTGTCAACTGAGAACATGGCATGACCGATTTAGTACCTTACCATCATGAATGTTTCCTTGGGTTTTATTTCTTATTGCAAGAGCATTGAATTACTGTTAGTACTTTCTGAGAAAATATTTGTCTTTTTGAGGGAGGTAGAAGTGCTAGACATTTGTCTTCGTAAGCTCACTATTCATTTTCCTCTCTCTAGTATTCTCTTCCTTAAGCAGTCTGTTAGGATAGCATTGATCTATTTTTCTAGAGCTTTATTGTGGATAACTTACACAAATTAAATCAGAAGTGGGAAAATAAAATGACTTTATTCATCGTCCTAATATACCTAATGAGCTTTCATCAGGATTGTTAGAAAACTTGGCCTTTCTTCAGTAAATTGGATTCTCTTCACATATAAACCTAAACACCTCCAAAGCAAACGTCCAGCACAGTTATTGACCCTTGGTAAACTGCCCTAAAAATACAGATTTATAGACCACATATTCCTTGAGAAATTGGAAGTAAATTACGTAAGTTACTCACACTTGCCGCAGTGAGCAAGCACTACAACTCCCCTTTTCCTCTCTACATGGCACTCTTTCCACATGTAAATTAAGATTATTTTGGGAGGTGTGGACCCAGGGATGTTGTGACTTCAACCATCCACCCTGTTTTGTTTGTTTGTTTAATTTTGAAACAGGGCCTCACTGAGTTGCTCAGGCAAGCTTTGAACCTGAGATCCTGTCTCCTAAGTACCAAGATGACAAACATGCACCAACACACCCCGCAGATTAAGATTCTTATAATAACTTACTCTGATCGTGTAGATGTCTGCAATCAATGATTTTTATATGATAATTTCAGCCTTAAAATTACCAATATTGTTACGTCATTTAACTTTGATGGTTTCTTTAGATTAGTAAACTGTAGTTTGTTCACGAATCCTTTTCTTAACTTATTTTCAATTAGTTCTGGGATATATTTCAAATTTGGCCATAAGAGCCGGGCGTGGTGGCGCACGCTTGTAATCCCCGTGCTTGAGAGGCAGAGACAGGAGGATCGCGCTGGTTCGGAGCCAGCCGCGCTGGCTTAAGAGACCCTGTTTCCACATAAAGTTAAAAAATAGGTCTGGGAGTGTAGCCCGTGGGAGTGTAGCCCGGAGATAGAAGGGCTTCCAGGAACCCCAGTACCACCAAAAAAGAAAAAAGAAAAAACAAATTTGGCCATAAGAGAAAAAACTGTATTAGTCTCTGAGTTCAACTTTAGAGATAATTACTATTTAAATTTGATTTTTGATTACAAGTTCTTGTGTACTAAAATTTTATTTTTATTATTTATTTTCAGGAAGTGAGAACAACTCTCTCTACCTGTACTATAAAGGACTTTCTAAGACTTTGTTAACTTTTAAGTTTGATACTGTCAAAAGTGTTCTGGACAAAGACAGAAAAGAAGATGATACAAATGAATTTGTTAGTGCTGTGTGCTGGAGGGCACTACCAGACGGGGTAAGTTCTCCTTAACCTTGTCTCCTCCCATAATGCTTTGTGTATGCACTGCACAAGACTTTTAAAGTTCAAAGTACAGATTGAAGCTGGGCATGGTGGCGCACGTTTGTAATCCCAGCACTTGGAAGGCGGAAACAGGAGGATCTCAGTTCACGGACAGCCTCAGCTACTTAGCAAGGTCCTTTGCATCTCAGTGAGACCCCATTTCAAAAATAAATAAAAACTAAAAAATAGGGCCGGGGTGTATCTCGGAGGTACCGTGCCCTGGGTTCCATCCCCAGTACTGGAAAAAAAAATTGATATGTGATAGTATGATCTATTTTTTGTTTGTTTGTTTTTGGTGTTTTTGTTTTGATTGTTGTATTATCAGCATTTTAGGTAGCAGTTGAAATGTCACTAGTGCAGCAGTGTGAGGCCGTCGTGGTGTTCCTCCCACACACCAGGAGTGTCATGCACCCCTCCCTCAATTATGAGCGTTAGCGTGTTGTCCCTCCACAGCTTTCTAGTTAGACAGGAAGTTCCTCCCAGATGCCCACTGTGTCTCATTTCCCATAATGATCACACACAGTATGTGCTCAACCAGCATTTGGCTAAGGTGGTATTTTAGTAAGAAGAAAAACATTTGATGTAGGTAACAGAGTGGCCTATTAAATACCATTTTAGGGTAAAACTTGTCTAAAAATGTACTTCGGTAAGATTATTTAAACATTTATTTCTTTGACAAGAAAGTTACTACTAGGTTATTAAAAAGCCATTTCTTCAAACTTTTTTCTTATTCGTACATTTTAAAGTGTAAGCTTTTTGGTAAATTATATAAAAAGTAATTCTTTTAATATCTTGAATTATATAAACATTGTTCATTGGGTAGTGTCATTTTAAAAATAGCTTTGTAGATCCTTACTTGGTTGTTGGGTTTTTATGTGGAAGCGATTGTTTTTGGTTGGCGTGTTTCTGTGTTTGGGGATAGTACTGGGGACTAAACCCAGGGCCTCGTATGTGCTAAACTCTTACACTGATCTACATCCCGGCCCCTTGTTTTATATTTGCCACAAAAGTTTTGATAACATGTAACTTAAAATTACCTGAGTTTCGAATAGAGTTTAACTTTAATTAGACAGATTCTGTTGCTGTCTTGTTTAAAATTCTGTGACCCAGCTTCCAGTTTTGGTAATGACAAGCAAGGTGATTTGGATCAACCCTCCTCTTAATAGTTGGAAAAGGTGAGCCAAGTACCTCTGCCGTCATGTGCAGCATGGTGATGCTTCAGTTAATGACAGATATGATGGTGATGGGATTGTAGCGGGGCTGAAAAATTCTTCTTGCTTAGGGAACATATGGCTGAAAAGAGGCAGGAGGCAAGGGAACTGCATGAGAGGAAAAGAAAACCCAAGAAGGTTCACAGGGAAGGGCTTAGCAGAAGCTTTTGCAGACCCTTGAGTTTCTTAGAAAGTTTGAAAGCATAAGCCCCAACACTGGAAGGTTTTCTTTAATGGAGAGGAATGCTCACGGTCTAGTGTCTACTTCCAAACAAATGTACATTGAGTAAAGAAGCATACTAAGTGAATATTTCTAAGAGTGCTACCTCCTGAAGAGCCCAGGTAGGGAGCGCTGCTGTCGGGAGGTGGCAGCTCGCATACTGCCTGAGGCCCCGGGGAGCAAGGTGTGGATGTGGACTACAGGATGCTGATACCGCTTATTACAGGCCTAAGCCAGTAGGTGTGTCTGGGCCTTCAGTATCTAACAAAGTTTAAAAAGTTAAAACTTTAGCCAGGCGTGGTGGTGCACGCTTGTAATCCCTACACTTGGGAGGCTGAGACAGGAGGATCGCGCAGGTTCGAAGCCAGCCACGCTGGCTGGTTTAAGAGACCCTGTTTCCAAATAAAAAAAGTATAAAATAGGTCTGGGAGGTAGAAGGGTTTCCAGGAACCCCAGTACCACCAAAAAAAAAAAAAAAGTTAAAACTTTAAAATAGAAGCCGGGCATAGTGGTGCACTCTTGTAATCCCAGCATTCAGGAGGCCGAGACTGGAGGCTCGTGGTTCGCGGACAGCCTCAGCTACTTAGTGAGGCCCTCTGCAATTCAGTGAGACCCGGTTTCAAATTAAAGAATAAAAAATAGGGCAGGGGTATAGCTCAGAGGTTGAACGCCCCTGGGTTCCATCCCCAGACCCACAAATAAAAATTAAAAAATAAAATAGAACAAGAATGTAAAGGAAAAAAATATAGCTGTTGAAATGTGTTTGTGATTTAAGCTAAGTGTTAACTACAGAAGTCAAGGTTTTTAAAAATTTCAAGTTTATAAAGTAAAAAATAACTTAAAGCCAGTGTGGTGGTGCACGCTCGTAATCCCAGAGCTTGGGAGGCTGAAACAGAAGGACTGTGCAGGTTTGAAGTCAGGCTCAGCTACTTAGTGAGACTCTGTTTCCAATAAAATATAAAATAGGTCTGGGAGTATACCCTAGAGGTAGAAAGCCCCTGAGTTCCATCCCAGTACCACCAAATAAATAAATTAATTAATTAAGACTAATTTATGGCTGAGGGCACATAGGTCAACGTAGCTTGCAGCAGCATATGGCACTGTCCTGGCTCCACACTTGCTCAGCTCCACTCACGCGCTCAGCCCCACTGGTATCGCAGGTTCTTTCACAGTCATTGCAGACATTTTCTTTTACACCATATTTTTACTGTGCTTTTTCTATATTTAGGTACATAAGTACTAACTGTTGTGTTATAATTGCCCAAAGTATTCAGTACAGCAATATGCTGTATAGGTCTGTAGCCTAAGAGCAATAGACTGTACCATATAAACTAGGCACATAGTAGCTGTACCATCTAGGTTTATGTAAGTACAGTCTGTGATGTTCACACAACAATGAAATTGCCAGCAACACATTCCTTAGCATGTATCCATGTCCTTCAACAATGCATGACTGTATTTTAAAAGAAAAAAACCTGCTTAAAGGTAATAGAAAATGAGAGGGAAGAATCATCACACTAGGGATATAAGCGTGACTTTTGAGTCGACTTCTCCCCTGGAAGCATTTGTTGGTTTCATGTGGTGGTTGAAATCACTTTAGGACAGTTTTACAGAGGCACAGAAACTGTCCGCTACTGATTGAGGCCCGAGCGTGGTTTTAGGTCCCTGTATGTTTGTAGGTGTATAGTCTAGGGTGAGCCAGTAATGATAAGCCTCCACATGGATTGCAGCTCAACTTTGTATTGTATCAGTCCCTGACTCTGGATTGCTAGTGTCCAGAGGATGCAAAAGTAAATCTTCTCTGAAGGAAGATCACATTATCTAATTTTTTTTCATTTATTTTTTCAGTTTTGCAAATATAATAGCTAGGACACAATAAAAAAATAAGCAGACATAGGAAAAGACAAGACAGCAAGAATTAAAAATAGCACAGCCACAGACAATGGAAACAGAATCATAGCTGTGTTGGCTATCAGAGGTACCAGACAGAGCTTGAAAATAGCCATGCTTACAAGATGAAAGAGAAGGTTGAAAATTGTATCCAGGAACTGAAAACTAGTTTACAAATGAAAAAAATTGCTAAAAAAATATGGTTACCAAATGAAGAACTTGGATTGGTTGAACAGAGATAAAGTAGAATAAAGAATTATGAACTGGTGGATAAGTTAGGAGAAAATAGAAGGAAGCTTGATGAGAAAAATATTATTTTAAAAAGTACAGAAAAAGGATAGAGGATCAAACAAGAACCTTTAACATATTCAGCAAGTCACCTAAAAGGAGAGAAGAGAAGCCTGCATTGAAAGCAAAGCTACGAGGGAGCACTGTTGGCAGGGCTGGTAGAGGCCCTCGGCAGAGACACTGGAGCCCTGGGCCCTGCTGGGAGTGAGCGTTGACACACACATTGTGCTGAGTGCTCACCATCATCCCCGGCCCTGAGTACACTGGGCCTGTCTGGAATCTGAACTTGAGTTTGTTTTCTCATAGCACCGTTTCTTTGGGAATGTATGTAGATGAACACAGAATGTTATGTGGTAGTTGTTGGTTACAGGCTTGTACAGCATGTTGCTGCACTGAATACCATGGGCTGCTGTCGCACAGTAGTTAGTACCCCATCCATGGCATTGCATCTGGACCAAGAGAACTGTGATTTGACCTTAGGTTGGCCTTAGGTCTGTGTGAATTGAACAGTCTAAGACTGATAGAAAACCAAAGCACATCTGTATTGCGGTAGACCCCGTGCACCTCACCTGTCTCTGGCAGTAGTGTCAAAGCACATCTGTATTGCGGTAGACCCCGTGCACCTCATCTGTCTCTGGCAGTAGTGTCAAAGCACATCTGTATTGCGGTAGAACCCGTGCACCTCACCTGTCTCTGGCAGTAGTGTCAAAGCACATCTGTATTGCGGTAGACCCCGTGCACCTCACCTGTCTCTGGCAGTAGTGTCAAAGCACATCTGTATTGCGGTAGACCCCGTGCACCTCACCTGTCTCTGGCAGTAGCGTATGCTTTCTGTGTGAGTGGAAGAGACGTCTGAAGAGCTATTCCTGTGAATGGTTCTCTGGCCTCCTGAGGATATTGTACAGGCTGAGTTTCCTACCTTGCATTCTTCTGTAAAGTTACCAGTGCTAAACTGAAGCCATTGTGTCTGGTTCTCTAATCCTTGTTGGTGGTAATATATTTACTCTTTGGCACAGCATGGTAAAACTGCTGAAAATACACAAAATACAAAGAGGAATATTGCTTCACTTTAAACCATGTTTCTTTTCATTACTGACAAATAATTGTATATACTTATGGGGTACAGTGTAATGTTTTTGTATATGTATTAATTATGGAATGACTAAATCAAATTAACATGGCAACCATCTAACGTGCTTTTGTTTCTCATGATGAAGAACATTTCGTATCTACTCTATTAAGTTTTGCATTGTACAATATAACAATATATTACTACTATCTACTGTGCTGTGCAGTAGATCTCAAAAACTTATTCCTTTCTTCTTTTTTTTTTTTTTTATTTTGGTGGTGGTACTGGGACTGAACCCAGGGGCCTTCTACCTCCAGGCTACACTCCCAGACCTATTTTATATTTTATTTGGAAACAAGGTCTCTTAAGCCAGCTGAGGCTGGCTTCGAACCTGCACGGTCCTCCTGTCTCAGCCTCCCAAGTACTGGGATTACAAGCGTGCGCCACCACGCCCGGCTTATTCTTCCTTTCTAACTGAATCTTTGTGCCCTTTGACCAAGGTCTCCCCTTCCATGTAACTGGTAATCACCATTCTACTTCTTTTTTAATTTGTTATTGGTACATTGTATTTATACATCATAATGGGGTAAAAAACTTGTGTAGACATAAATGCACACATCACCCAGCCAGCCCCCACCCCGACCCCACCCCACTCCCTCCCCATCCCTCCCTCCAGTGCTTGGTTAGTGGTTGACTATGACATGAATAAATACATCGTGTGCTTTAAAGAGTTTCCTTCTCCCTCCCCCACCCCCCACCATCCCCACAGTTTGGTTGCCTTATTTGTTCCTCTATAGGATCTCCTTTTTCACCTGGAGTTCCTCCTAAGACCCCTTTCACCTTAGCTTTCACATATTAGGGAAAGCATCCGATTAATTACTTTTCGACTGAATAATCTCGCTTAGCATAATGTCCTCCAGTTCCATCCATTTCCCTGTGAATGCTGCACTTGTGGGGGGGGGGGGTTTGGCTGAGTAAAATTCCATTGTGTACATATCCCACAGTTTTGTAATCCATTCATCTGTTGATGGACATCTTGGCTGGTTCCATAGTTGGCTATGGTGAATTGTGCAGCTATGAACAATGGTAGTTTCCTTTCTTTTGGGTAGATACCCAGAAGTGGTATTCGTTGGATCGAATGGTAGATTTGTTCCCATTCTTCTGAGGATTCTCTATACTGTTTTCTAAAGTGGTTGAACTAATTTGCAATCCCACCAACAATGTTTTAGAGTTCCCACTTCTTCACTCCTCGCCAGCATTTTTTGTTGTTTGTGTTTTGAATGGTTACCATTATAGTTGGGGAAAGGTGAACTCTCAAGGTAGTTTTGATTTGCATCTCTCTGATTGTCAGTGATGTTGAGCATTTTTTCATGCATTTATTGGCCATTTGAATTTCTTCTTTCATGAGTGTCTATTTAGTTCGCTTGCCCATTTTTTAATTGGATTATTTGGTTTTTTAGTGTTGAGTTTCTTGAGTTCTCTGTATATTCTAGATATTAATCCTCTATTAGAGGAGTAGGTGGCAAAAATCTCCCATTCTGTTGGCTCTCGGTTGAGGATCCTGACAGTTTCCTTTGCTGAACAGAAGCTCTTCAGTTTCATGTAGTCCCACGTATTGATACGCCTTTTAGTTTGTTGTGACTTTGGGTCTTGTTGAGAAAGTGTTTATCTGTACCTATGTGTTACAGTGTTGTACCTATGCCCTCTTCAAGGAGCTTCAAGGTCTCTGGTCTAATTTCCAAGTCTTTGAATTGACTCCTGTGCAGGGTGAGAAGGTGGAATTAATTTCCAATTTTCTGCATATGGTTAACCAGTTTTGCCAACACCATTTATTGAAGAGGCTATCTTTCCAGTGTATGTTTTTGGCCCCTTTCTCAAAAATCAATTGGCGGTAAGTGTGTGGACTTGTTTCTGGGTCTTCTATTCTTATCCATTGGTCTATGTATCTGTTTTTGTGCCAGTATCATGCTGTTTTTATTACAATGGCTTTGTAGTATAATATAAAGTCAGGTATTGTGATTCCTCCTGCATGGTTTTTGTTGCTGAGAACTACTTTGGCTGTTCTTGGCTTTCTTTTGTTCCAAATAAATTTAGGACTGTTTTTTCCTATTTTTGTGAGGAATGATCTGGTAATTTAATGGGCATTGTGTTGAATCTATAAATCACTTTTGGAAGGATGACCATTTTAATGATATTTATTCTGCCTCTCCATGAAGATTGCAGATCTTTCCATCTTCTAAGATCTTCTTCGATATCTTTTTTCAGTGTTTTATAATTTTCTTTGTAGAGATCCTTTACCTCCTTGGTTAAGATTATTCCTAAGTATTTTATGTTTTTGGCGGGAGATCCTGAGTGGAAGTGTTTTCTGAATTTCTTTTTCAGTGGATTTATGGTTGGTGTACAGAGCAGGAGAATGTCTGCCACCTACATCTAGTAAAACTCTCAAGATAAAGGTAAATAAACACTTGTAGATCTAAAGATCATGTTATCTATCAGTAGACCTACTCTGAAGAAAAACTTACAGGATATTTTTAAGACAGAAGGGGGAAGATTCCAGATAAAATATTATCTTTTGTATTAATGCTACTTTATTTAGAGGCTGGAGATAGGTAGAGTAGGTCCTCTATGTTCTTTCCCTGTGGCTCCTTTGATGACATGATTCTTATTGACGCCACTAGATTGAAGTATGAAGTGTTCCAAGTGTGTAAATGAGTATCTTTGCTTCAGTCGTGTCTTTGTAAAGGTACACCATATTTTTGTTGCAGTACTTGGTCCTTGTTTTGTCCCCTCTGAACCACACATGCCTGCTTATCTAAGCACCAGTCCACATGGCAGCTGATGGTAAAGACAATTCTTACAGAGAACACTTATGACTCCCTAGCTCTTCACAAGTACCCCAAAATTGTATAGCCTCAGAAAAAGCATTGATCACTAAAGGAGAGATCTCCTTTTTTGGCTTGAGAAATCAGGAATTGTATTAAAAGTTTTTGTAGCTCTAGAGTGAGGCAGTCAGGAACACTATTCCTCCTTTGAAACCAAGTGCAGACACTTCCCTTGCAGACCTGACATCTGTGTTATCACTCATTGTATGCAAAGTAATGCTTGAATAAGTTGTGTTTAACTACAACTTTGTGTTCTTAAGCAGATCTTCCTTACCTGAACTTCTCATGATTCCTATCTATTAACAGTATTTGTAGATTGACAGTAGTATACTGCTTATAGTGTGATTTGGGATCCCCCAGACTCCTTGACGATCACAGCCATCGCAAGATTTTGCGTTGATCACAGATTCTGCAGCCATTTAGATTCAAACCCCACGTTTCTCCCTTAACCACTCAAAGACCTGGCTGCAGATCCTTAGCCGACTGTGTGCCAGCGTCCTTTTCTGTAAAATGCTGAAGATAACAGCAGTCTCCTCTCAGGGATGTCAGAACAACTAAATGAGGTAATGTGCCTGAAGTGTTTAGATCAGTTTCTGGCACACAATAAAGACCATAGGGTAACTCTTTGCCATTAAGATCATTTATTTTTTAATTACTTCTTGCATTACATATCTTTGCACATATAATATGAAATTAATTTATAATATTTCAAATGAATGATACATTTCAGACTTGGTTTTTGTCTTGTTTTTATTTGATTAATTAAATAGTAATAAACCAAAGAAATGCTGAAGTATAGATAGATATTTTCCAAAACTAATAGATTCACTTGAAACTCAGTGTTATCAAGACTATATCAATTTTAAGAAAACTAATTTTCCTGACATGAGCCGTTAATTATAATATAGTTATTTCAAAATTACTTTTTCCCCCACTGGAATATAATGTCCAGCCTACTTTGCCTGTTTTTGAAAACAACAACAAAAAAATCTTTGTGGGTATACAGAAATAAGCATTTATTAGGTTAGTTTTTTTTAGATATATCACATTTTTTCTTCTCTTATACTATCACATTTGGATTTCACAATTCTGTCTTCCTTCAAAAGGATACATCTATATTTCCGATTCATATAAGTCTTATGTAAAAACTAGGCATCCTTCTCTGACTTCTCAGGAGATGCTTTTTGTGTAAGGCATTGGATTGCTTTAAATTAGGGAATGAAGCACTGTTTAGAAGCCACATTAGAAGCCAGTTGGTTCCATGAAAGTGCAGGAGAGAGCTATAATGAGGCGTTTATACCCTGGCTCTCATGCCTGACTGGTCGTCAGAATCACCTAGGCATCTTTTGAATCCATGACAAAACATTTCTGGTTTTAGACCCCGTGGGTACATAAATTTCAGGAAGGAAGAAAGGAGGGTAAAGGTCTATTTTTGAAAAATTCTCCAGTTGACTTTTGAGAATTACAAGAACAATCAAGTTTGGAAACAGATGAATTATGCTACCATTGGGAAAAGGCTACATTATACATAGCAACGAAGAGACTTAAATGGTTCTCAAGCATCTGCTAGAGAGAATAATTGTAATTAAAAATGCATAGGTCTGTTATATCGCTTCTTTCTCACTTAGCAATAAACAAAAACCAAAAACATTGAGGTATGATCTTTTTCTTCTATTAAAAACATCTGTCTTTGATATACGTTGACTTCCATACTTACAAATTCCTTAGTGAACTCTGAATTTCTTTCTATGCCCTTTCTTTAGCTCTTTCTCTTCTTCCTTTTATCTGTCCTCTTCTTTCTTCTTTTCTCTAGCTGGGTGGTTTATAACACTTTAGAAACTTTTCCTGACTGGAAGAGGGCCAGTCTGAGTGAACTCTTATCTTTCTTGGGCGTGGAAGGAAAGAAGATTCTGAGCATAGACTGGCTTCCAGGAAGATGTGGCTCCCATCTCCTCATGAGTGCCCTTTCTTGTGCTCCGCGTGCAGTCTAGAGCCGGGAAGGAAAGTGGAAAAGAGGGGGCAGCAAGTGATGGAGAACTGAGGCAGCCCTTAGTTCCTTCTCCACGTATTACCTCAAGTATACATTTACTTCCTCCTCAGTCTGCAGCTGTGTGGACAGCCTCTGGGAAACATTGTTGCATTAGATATTTCATGGTGAATGTTGCAATGAAATCAACAAAATATAATTTATGAAGTCTGCTAATTGTCATATTAAATACTGTCTTTTATATTTACTGTAATACAATTTGACTATTAGAGTGATTCTTACATTTTTCTCAAGCATCCCTTTTAAAAATAGGATTTATTCTATGTATGCCAATTATGAAGTATAAAATTAACAAAGATCTTTAAATTAGTTGCTCTTTTTGTTTTTTTAGTTCTGCCTTTTCTAATTAAAATGGGGCGTGATGGTACATTAATATAATCCGCGTACTTGGAAGGCTGAGAGAGGAGGATCACAGGTTTGTGACCAGCCTCTGCAACTTAGGTCTTCTGCATCTTAGACCCTGTTTCAAAATAAAAGAATAAAATAGAGCCGGGCGTGGTGGCGCACGCTTGTAATCCTCGCGCTTGGGAGGCGGAGACAGGAGGATCGCTCAGGTTCGAAGCCAGCAGCGCTGGCTTAAGAGACCCTGTTTCAAAAATATAAAATAGGTCTGGGAGTGTAGCCCGGAGGTAGAAGGGCTTCCAGGAACCCCAGTACCACTAAAAAAAAAAAAAAAAAAAAAGAATAAAATAGAGCTGGGGTGTAGGTCAGAAGTAGAATGCCCCTGAGTTCAATCCAGAACCACCAAAATATATTTGAGATATATTTTGTGCATATTTGAGAATGCATTCTGAATTATATAATTAACTTACAAGTAACTTGTATTATTACTCCACCATGCCTAAAAACATCCAAAATTCTTTGGAGGGGAGAAGTATCCTGTAACATTTTTATTAGTCTCCAGTCTAAGTCAAGCGCTGTGCATGGAATTCAGCCCTACCGCACGGTGCCGAAGCCCTGAAGTGGCAAGTTTATTCACATGGCAGCCAAACGTGAGGGACTGAGAGACCCAAGTTTCAAATCTATCTCCCAGAGGTAGGGGTTAAGAGTGTTCACGGGGAGGAAGAAGCAGAGTGATCTGAGGCGTGGGAACGTGACTGGAGGTTAGGAAAGGGAAGTCATTGGATCTGGGTATGTGTAGTCAAACGCCATGGCTCTTCACAGGGTGCGTGTTCGACAGATACCCATGTTAGGGTAACGACCGCAGGAGGTCACCAGTGTACACTTAGTCAGGCTCAGATGAAGAAATTGGTTTCAGCTAGTTTGAGACAGACAAAAGCAGCCTCCATGTGGAGTCAGGGTGTTATCTACAGCAAAGCTAATGGGAGTGTGCTACATGACCACTAAAATCGCTGATACAAGTACTTGGGAGGCTGAGACAGGAAGGTTGCAGGTTTGTGGCCAGCCGCAGCAACTTAGCAAGACTCTCCGCAACCTAGCAGCCCTGTTTCAAAGCAAAAAATAAAAAGGGTAGGCATGTAGCTCAGAGGCAGAATTCCTCTGGGTTCAGTGCACCATTATCCCGCTCTACCCCATCCCATCCCTGCCCCACACGCACCTGCTGCTGATAAAAAGAACTAGCAAAACTAGAGGGTTTTTTCAGGTCTTCCTCAGTTTCCTGGACTTGATGACTGTTTGTGCCTTTCTTTGGAATGTAACGCCAGGCCTGCGTCTGTGCTGCCCCTCCCTCCGCAGTGGTGATCTTGTCATCTCTTCCTGCCCTCTCAGCAAGGAGGTTTTCACGAGGGCCCCTAGGGCAGTTTTTCACTCCACCCACCTTTTTGCCTCACAGACTACTCTCTGCCAGAGGGAAGGACGTCCAGGCATGCTTTGGCAGTAACAATGGCTGCCTGCCTTCAAGAATACCACACGCAGACTCCTCATGACTCTCCCCGTTCAATTCTCAGGACCCGGTTCTGGTGGGTGAGGTGTGTATGGGGGAGGGGTACTAGAGATGAACCCAGAGGTGCTCTACCTCTGAGCATCACCTGTTGCCCTCTCTATTTTCTATTTTGAAATAGGGTCTTTAGGTTGCTGAGGCTGGCCTCAAACTTGCTGTACTCCTGTCTCAGTCTTCCAAGTACAAGGATTACAGGCATACACTCCCATGCCTAATTCATAATACAGGTTTGATTTACCTGTGACCTCAGTTCCCAGGCATATGCAAGGATGCCATAAGTTTGTAGTCATCCGCCTTTTTTCTTGATTGAAATGGGAGTGTCACCTTCCAGCTCTCTACATTGCTAAGTTCATCTGTCTAGTTTTTAACACTCATTCTACAGATGGACTGTAAGGGTTTTCAGTAATCACTTTTAATTGTCTTAAGAGTTCTCGCTATTAGAATTTATATATTGCTCAGCATATTTGTGAACAGCATCAAACTAAATAGACATTTTATTTCTTGTAATATTTTAGTGATTACCTTTTTCAAAGTATAATGAAACGTTTTAAATTTTATTTAAAAACCTCTTATAGATCTTCTAGTTCCTAACTTTAATTTGTGCTGCTGGTTCTTTAGCCTCTTGTATTGCTGTTTCTGGTAGGACTCACTGTACTGTTCCCCATTCCACATGCAACTCTTTGTTCTGGTCACAAAATGAGCTCATTTACAGTGGACAATCTGGTGTCTAAATTCTTAGTAGCAGTGGAATCATCTCTTTAAAATTTAATTTCTGGTGAAAGTTTCAGAACAGACTTAACCTGGGGCAAGAATTATAAAAGTAAGGAGAAACTTTAGGCTGTCCAGAAATTGTGAAGTGTGATATTATCTCATTATCTTAACCATTAGAAATTTTTAAATTTTTCATTCTTAAACAATGAATGCTTTTCCTAGTAATTCACCTGACTGCTTACATGCAACTGACACATATGGAAGACATGTTTAAACCAATTTGGCCTTCTCCTTATGAGCCAAGGGAGTAGCTACAGAAATGAAATAATAGAGGCTGTTGTCATGATTTATTGTCACATGAAAAACATTGTGTTTTGTTTTGTTTTGTTTTGTTTTGTTTTTTGCAGGTCTGGGGATGGAGCCCAGGGCCATTCAACCTCTAAGCTACATCCCCTCCCCTACTTTTTGTTCTTTATTTTGAAACAGGGTCTCACTAAGTTGCAGAGGGCCTCACTAAGTAGCTCAGGCTGTCCGTGAACCACTATCCTCTGGTCTCAGCCTCCCGAATTCTGGGATTACACACGTGTGCCACCATATCTGGCTTAAGACATTAGATTTTTTAGCTGGGCATGGTGGCGCATGCTTGTAATCCTAGCACTTGGGAGGCTGAGACAGGAGGATCACACAGGTTCGAAGCCAGCCTCAGTTACTTAGTGAGGCTCTCAGCAACTTAGACCCTGTTTCCAAATAAAGTATAAAATAGGTCTGGGATTGTAGCCAGAGGTAGGAAAGTCCCTGGGTTCCATCCCAGTACCACCAAAAAAAAAAAAAAAAAAAAAGGATTTTTAAACATGGGCCTATTTTTGGCATTTCACAGATTTTAAATCAAATTTGGCTAAGTACAGATTTTTAACCATTAAAGACTAGAATCTTACAGTTGTAAAGTCAGATTGGTATATTTCTAAGCACAAATTTGATCTTGTTTTTCTTTTATTATATCTGGCAACTATTCCTAATTATATATATAACTTCCCCCCATGCCAGAGATTGAACCAAGGAGAGTTCTACCTCTGAGCTAGACCCCCAGCCCTTTATTTCTGTATTTATTTTTTTAAGAAGAGTCTTGCTAAGTTGCAGAGACTGGCCTTGAATTTAGGATCCTCCTGTCTCAGCCTCCCAGGTGCTGGGATTACAGGTATGTGCCTCCACACCCGGCAGCAGCCTCTTTATCAGGCTCCAGCGTGGTTATGCAGTACTTGCATAGCAACATTTTGCACTCCACAAATATGTACCGTTTTTAGATCTCCAGACACCCAGGCTGGTTTTGTTTCATGTTGTTTTTGTCTTTGTGCCTTTGATCTTCTCTCGCTGCGTTCGGATTTCCTTTTCTGCTCTTTGGTTTATTGCATACAGTAATCCCATTACGTGCGGCACTGAGTCGTGTAGCCACAGGCGCGGTGAGTGCTCGCTGACTGGAAGGGACTGCCATTGGAGTGACCGTTTGGCCCTTCAGGACCATTTCTGTCATGTTCCTAATGGCGGTGTTTTTCAGACTTTTAGACACGTTTGCTGATGGGAAATCCTGCTTCACAGGGCAACCTGCTAAATTTTCAATAACTCTACATCATATAAAGCTGTCCCACAAGAAGAGCTCTAGTCTCTTCTTTCCATCACCTCGAACACATTTTGTACTTTATAATGTAGACTGTTCGGCAGCTTGTGGCTCTGTGTGGATTAAAATCCAACACTTTCTGAATTAGCTGTCATTGCGTTAATCCACTCTGTACCTCAGTCTTCCTTGAATCCTTTGGAGATTCACTGCTACTTGGAAATGTAGGTAGAGTTCCAGACGTGTACAGAGTCACTGGCGTCACGTAGGTTTTTGCCATGGGTAGTTCAGCCTGCAAGAACGGGTTGAAAGAAAGAGAGGGCTCGGGCCAGGGAGTCTCCAGATTCCATCTTTGCGTGTGGCCTAGCATGTGGTTTGGCTTTCGTTAAATACAAGGTACCTGAACTTGTCAATTATTTCATCTCTTCCACTTCAGATACCTTAACTAACATAAAAGCATGTGTCACCCCCACTGTTAGGTATGTTCCTTTAAAAAAAAAAAAAAAAAAAAGCCAATACCAGTTATAGGTAAAAGTGCAGTAGAAAAAAATTATTTAAAAGTAGCTAAATTTCAAAACTACACTGAGATTCCATCTAACCCCAGTCAGAGTGGCAAGCATAAAGAAATCAAACAACAACAAATGCTGGCGAGGATGTGGGGAAAGAGGAACTCTTTTACATTTTTGGTGGGAGTGCAAACTAGTTCAGCAGCTATGGAGATCTGTGTGGAGATTCCTAAGAAAGGTGGGAATAGATCCACCATATGATCCAGCTCTACCACTCCTGGGTATCTTTCCAAAGGGGTTGAATTCAGAGAAATACAGCAACATATGCATACCTATGTTCATAGCAGCACAATTTGTAATAGCCAAAATATGGAACCAACCCAGATCACCATCAACAGACGAATGGATAGCAAAACTGTGGGAAATACACACAATGGAATTCTACTCAGTCATAAAGAAGAACAAAATTATATCATTTGCAAGAAGATGGAAAGCCCTGGAGAACATTATGTTAAGTGAGATCAGCCAAGCACAGGAGAAGGTACATATGTTTCCTCTAATATGCCCAAACTAGGAAACACAGAGGATACCAGTGGGACTCCAGATAATGGAGGGGAAATACCAGCAAAGTTTGAATGGAAAGATAGGAGAGGAGGAAGGCTGATCCTGATTAATGAGGGTCTACATCTGAACATGTGTAAAATTATGAATATAACATGGTTAACCTGGACAACCATTAGTTGGAGGGGGGGAGAGGGCTCCAAATATAGTTTAAATGTATACTATTTATGTTCAATAAAAAAATTGTTAAAAGAAAAAAAAGTAGCTAAATTTCAAATTTCTAGTAATTAATGAGAAAATCAGACTTAATTTCTAGTCTTGTCACAGACGTGTTTTGAATGTTACTCCTCTTTCCTCTTACCCTCTCCCTTCCTCTTACCTTGTGTGTTTGTACCTGGGCATCAGATATCTAAACATTACCTACACTTGGGATTTCATCGACTGAAAGCCACTTGGCCAGCCTTAGTCTCTTCTCCAACACCGATCTGTTGGTTCATATCCTTCACTCTGCCGTACGTCTCCCGATGTCCAAGTGTAGGGGCAGCTCTGCCTAAGGGTCCTCAGAGAATGCTTTCGTGGTTTGCTTCAGAAGAGAAAGACGGGAAATGGTCAGAGAGAGAAGTCCCACCTTTGCTGTTTCATCAGATGCCAAGGTGCTGTGTCGGGGTGTTTAGTATTGAATCCATTCAGGACTCTAACATGTCACCTTTGAATCCTCACAAAGACTCTCTCAAGTGCCTAAGGTTATCTGTTTGATAGTTGAAAACATTAATCTGTAAAAAGATGAAGCAGTTCTAGCCAAGTCTTTATGTCTTGCTATTTTTCCTACCGTGTTACATAGTATCCTACAATAGTACAGAACTCTGGAAATAGCTTCATCAGAGTGGTGTGAAGGAGATTTGCAGCCGCGCCCTTGGATATGCAGGGTCCTGTGCCGGGCTCTGCTCGGGTGTCATCAGCAGTGCAGTCGTTTTCCGTGTGACTCAGGACGTCCAGGGACCTAAGATTCTGACATGCGATGAAGTGCCTGGGGACACTCCTGGTGCTGTGTGGCGAGGATAATTGAGTTCTTCGGGGCCGCTTGGGGAGAAGGCTTTGGAAGCGTTGGTGTCTGTGTACCTCAGTCCCTCTTCTCTAGTGCATATTCTATACCTGTTCTCCCTGACTAAAAATTGCTTTGACTTTGTACATTAATGTGCTTTTTAATCATTCTTTTATTATCCGAATCTTGATTTTTTAAAATTTAGATTATTTGGATGCATTGAAATGTATTTAAATGAGAATTCTGTGCAGTTAAGAAATTGGAATATAAATGCTTGAATAACAAAAGTGTCTTAGTGATCAAACACATCAAAAGTGGAAGCTGCATGACTCATGTGGACAAATGAAAACTGCCTTTGTCCACAGATCGCAGCAGTCCTACATCAACATGGAGGTCTCTGTCTGACTTAGGACAGCTGGCTAAGTCTGATCGTTCCCCTCCATACAGCTTTTAAAACTCTTAGTCCTTGAATTGCTGTCCTGACCATTTTATTCAATGTCTCTGCTAGGATTATTGAATTACTTAAAAAAAAAAAAACAACCAAGTAAAGTGAATTCATCTTTGTGAGCTATTTTTTAAGGTGTTTTATGGTTTTTTAAAATAAGTTGATGCTTGCTTATTTAAAGACCCAATAGCCAGGGAGTGGAATTAATGTAGAAATATTATTTTTCTAAGGGACCACAATGCTTTAATCCAGGGTCATTAGTAAAGGCTAATCATTATTATAGATATGGATTTTTCATTAGGAATTTGTTTCTTTTTTCCAAAATACAGTTTATAAAAGTTCAGAAGTTACCATTTCCAAGAAAAGCTGGCTACTAAGTATTTACTTCTTAGTACCAAATTTGAAATCTCAATTTTTATTTTTTTTATATTTTGCATATGAGATCTGTTGGTGGGGAAGGGATAGAGGTCTAGGGATAGGAGCTAATGGCATTTTTAAGTGCACCGGGGTGATGCATAGCACCAGGATAAGCTGTAAGCACACCTCCGCTGGGTTCGTCTATAGCTACCTGAGAAGATCCTGCTTGTGGTTCTGTAATCCCCATATTTCTTACCCTGCACAGTATTAGAACCACATAGGTATAGAGTGAGGCGCCTTATTTTTCTAGGCCTTTTTGAAAACCTTAGTCTACTCTTTATTTTAGTGGGTCTTTTTGAAATTTTTACTCATTGCATTTATTTTACCTCTAATGTTATGTAATAAATTCAAATCTAGATCCAATTATCCTTCACTGAAATGACCTCTGACTAAAAATTAGTAATTTGAATATTATGAGATATAATTCAAAGAAAAATATGTGTTATGCCCAAAACTATTTATGCTTCCAAATATACATGTAAGTTATCTTACCATTCTTGTTCATTTCTAGAATGTCTCAACCAAGACCAAGAAATAAATATTTTTTTTAAATTAGGGATTGGACTAGGGGTGTTATACCTCTGAGATACACCCCTAGCCCTTTTGTTTTTATTTTGAAACAGAATCTCACTAAGTTACTGAGGCTGGCCGTGAACCTGTGATGAATGTGTATTTCCTCCTATACGTAGTTAGGTTTATATAAGAGCTTGCATTTGTTTGAACAAATACAAAAATTGAATAAAAATAATACGATATGAACTTCCACAAAACCTGAAATGACAGCCTCTCACACTCGGGAGCTGGCCCATGCTCTCCCTTAAACGTGTACCCTCACTTTTCTTAATAAACCTCTGCCTTTGTCTTTGAAAAAAAAAAAAAGGCAAAGCAGGCTATTGATAGAGTATACCTTTGCTCTCAAATAAGTCTGTCTCTGATTAACATCATTAGCTCTGAATTGTTATTAATGAGGATCATTTGGTTCTTATATTGACACTTTTCAGTGGTTTTTAGAGGAATCTGGACAGGCTCTAGCTAAGAGTGGCATATATGACCTGACAAGAAAGGGTAAAAAATATAAATCCCATTATGTGTGAGAGCACACTGAAGGCTGTGACGCAGAGAGACTCAAGCACAGGAGCACTGCAGAGTATTTAAGAACAAGGAGTGGCCCAGGCCTGCAATCCCAATCCTCTTGGAGGCTGACAGGAGGATCGCAGGTTTGAAGCCATCTTCAGCAACTCGGCAGAGCTCTCAGCAGCTTAGACCCTGTTTCCAAAGAAATAAAGCAGGACAAGAATTGCAGCTCAGAGGTAGAATGCTGCTGGGCTCGATCCTCAGCACCACAAGAAGGAGAGGAGAGGAGAGGAGAGGGGAGGGGAGGGGAGGGGAGGGGAGGGGAGGGGAGGGAGGGAGGGGAAGGGAGGGGAGGAGAGGAGAGGCCTTTCTGGCTGGGCATAGTGGGCAGGCCTAGCAAAGTGTGTCTCCTGACTGTGGAACACTCCTCCCACCTTGGTTTCATGACCAAACCCTTTCCTTCAGTGGTATCACATGAAATCATAATTAAGGGAAATGTGGAAGAGACCAAATTTTGCATGCTTTGTAAGACTTAGGAACCTAGCATATGAGATTTGAACTATGTCTGTGTGTTGTATTAAAGAGCTGAGGCTCTCCTGTACAAGTTAAACGCCTGCCTAAGCCCCCTTTCTCCTATCTTTCCCGTTTAGTAAGTCCAGGATGGGGCCCAGGCAGTCAGTGAGCTCATTGGGTTCATGTCTTGGTGTTTTGGATTCACCAGTCTTTACAAGTAGATTTCTGGTTTTACTCTTCATTAGTGTATTTGAATTTGGACAAGTTACTAAATTTCACCAAGACTGTTTTCCTCTTCATTTAGACTCATTGGATAGCTGTGCAGATTAAGGGAAATAATTCATATAAAGTTCTTGGCAAAGTGCTCAGTAAAGGTTATATGATAATGGCAGAGTTGTCTTTGTTGTTTTTCCTTAGTGTTACTCTGTTACCCAGTCTACTTCCAAACTTGTGGGCTGAAGTGAGCCACGATTTGTCTCGGCCTCCCAAGTAGCTGGAATTATAGGATATTCCCTCTCATATCTTCCTATGTTAGTAAAATGTAGAACAGAGTTTACAACTGTAATTCCAATAATTGGGAGGCTGAGACAGAGAATCAGAGATTCGAAGCCAGCCTCCACTAATGGGATCCTTTGTTGAGTGCAGGGAAGGCTAACCGTATCATTTTAATTTTAAAAAAATATGACCCTATTGATAGATTCTGGGCTTGTAGTCATTTTTTCTTAAACATATTTCCATATAGTTTTCCCCAGTTAGTTCTGAAAGACCATATACTGAAAGAAAGGCCAGTGACAAAAAGAAACTATTGGGCTTACAGATGATATTTATTTAAAAACTATGAGCCGGGCGTGGTGGCGCACACTTATAATCCCAGCATTCGGGAGGCTGAGAATGGAGGATCACGGTTTGCGGACAGCCTCAGCTCCTACTTAGTAAGGCCCTCTGCAACTTAGTGAGACCCTGTTTCAAAATAAAGAATAAAAAATAGGGCAGGGGGTGTAGCTCGGAGGTCGAATGCCCCTGGGTTCTCGCTTGCTGTCTGTGCGCGGCACAGATTTGTCTATATCACAGAAAATGAACACCGTGGTCACATAGGGGATCTCTCCTGATGAATCGAACCCCAACAAAAGTGCAGTCAGTATATTTAATTCTGAGGTCCAGAAACAATAGAAATTTCATTTAAAAAAATGTACTCTAAATTGTTTTTAAGACGAGAATGATCATGGGAGTCAGGAAATCAACCATGGCTCAGTAGGCTGAAGCACCCCGTGTCAGAAATGTGGACACTTGCTTTGCATTTAAGTCGGAGGGTGACTTGAGCATAGGGGATTGGGGATGGTGCAGAGGCAGCAGGGGCTGATGAAATCAGACACTTGAGTAGTGTCACTTAACCCAGCATCCAGTGAAGACACCTGTCCAGAATCTGCATAGTGTAAGCTGCATTTCTTCTCGAGAAAGGAAGAGAGTGTTCCTAAGGCAGCTGTAGATCAAGCATGAAAAGCAGCTGAAAGAATAGACTCCTCTGAAAAGTGCTCTGAAGCTGCAGGATCCTGAGTGAACATCAAATTTTACTGCGCACACAGGCCATGCACTCCTGCTACATGAGGAGTTTAATTTTCAAGATGCAATTGGACTATGAATGTTAACACCGTTCTGTCCCATCATACTTCAGAAAGAAAGAGAATGAAACAAAGGCCCATTCGTTTGTGTTTATAATCTTCATACGCTTAAAGTGGATATGGTAGCCAGGCATAGTGGTGCACGCTTGTAATCCCAGCATTCGGGAGGCTGAGAATGGAGGATCGCGGTTCGCGGACAGCCTCAGCTACTTAATGAGGCCCTCTGCAACTTAGTGAGACCCTGTTTCAAAATAAAGAATAAAAAATAGGGCAGAGGGTGTAGCTTGGAGGTCAAATGCCCCTGGGTTCCATCCCCAGACCCGCAAAAATAAATAAATAAATAAATAGGATATGGTCTTTTGTCTTCAGTGACACAATTCATTCCAAATTAACACTCTTTTTCTAGCAGAAAACCAGACATCTGTGTTCATAAAGAAAGGGACGTGCCTTTGTCCAAATACGATAAGGGCTCAATGGAGAAATACTACACACTTCACAGGCGTGGTGTAGGTTGTGACTTGTTCTTGTTTGAAGCCTCTAATTAATTGCCTCACTTATATTTCTCCCTTAGTTTCTATTTGTCTAGGTGTGAATCCGAAATTGAATGTCTTCCTCACAGTGCTTGGTCCTCTGGGGAACTGTGCTTGTGGACACTGTGTTGTGCATGGTGATTTACCATTTCTGTTTTATCAAACATTTGTCTAAGGGACTCCAGTACATGTAGTTTTAACTTCCTGGACACGTTAAGAAGAAAACGCAAGGCATGTAAGACAAAGCATTGAAGATAGAACTGCTTACATTCATTCTTCACTGGCCAGCTCAGCCCAGCTCTTGTTTATGGAAGACAAATGAGAAGCTGTCTCAGTGTACTTCTCATCTTCCATGTCACTAACAGTGTTCTGTCACTTCAAAGGAGACTCAAGCCTAAGGATCATGGCTGCCCTTCCCCAATAAAACCTTCAAAGAACTTGCCTTCCGTAGTTTTATGACACAGACCATGAAGTTGGTTGGGAGAAAAAGTGAATTTTTTGAGACCCTTATTTGGTAGGTTTTTGCTTTTAAACATGGAAGGGTGAGATAAGGCATTGGTCCAGAGACCTTCTGTCTTGGGTGGTGGTCTGATTAGAATGCTGGAACTACGTTGCTACATTGGTCTCTGTTGCCGTCAGGCATTAACTTTGAGGCATTGGGCAAGTTAGCCTTCTAAACTGCGCCTCAGTTTCTTCTCAGAAATTAGGACAATGTGGAATAAAGCTAGGAAACGTGAGAAGATAAGTGGCACGAAGTAAATGATCCATCAGTGAATAATAAACTGAATATGGTGGTGCACATTTGTGACCTCAGCTTCTGGGGAGGCTGAGGCAGAGGCATCACAAGCTCAAGGCCAGCCTGGGTCATTTAGCAAGACGCTGTCAAGAATATAGCCCAGCGGTAGAATATTTGCCTAGCATATGTGAAGCCCTGGGTTTAATCCCCAGTAGTGCTGATTAAAATTTAAAAATAGTTATTGTCCTCAGCATAACTATATGACAATGTTTGTTTTTAATTCATCAAATATTGCGCAATATAAAAATACATTGTCTGCATTTGGTGAGTCTTATTCTAGTAAACATAAAACTTCATAAGAAATAACTATGGCATAAAGTTAAATGAAAGAAATCCTCACAATTACTCTTGAAAATAATTCTAGAGGACTGAGGTGTGTGTGTGTGTGTGTGTGTGTGTGTGTGTGTGTGTGTGTGTGTTTGAGTGACAGACACAGGGGTTGAACCCAGAGTATTTTACTTCTGAGCTAAACCCCCAGCCCTATTTTTTATTTTGAAACAGGATCTTGCTAAGTTGCTGAGGGCCTTGCAGTTATGACCGTCATAGCTCAGCCTCCCACGTACTAGGATTATAGGCGTGCATCACTACATCTGGCTAGAGATTACTTTTAAGTTGGAGAATTGTGGAAGGCCTTTTAAAGGTGCAGGCTTTTAAAGTGGGCTTTGGCTGGGCGTGGTGGCGCACGCTTGTAATCCCAGCGCTTGGGAGGTTGAGACAGGAGGATCACTCAAGTTCAAAGCCAGCCTCAGCTGGCTTAAGTGACCCTGTTTCCAAATAAAACATAAAATAGGTCTGTGAGTGTAGTCCGGAGGTAGAAGGCCCCTGGGTTCCATCCCCAGCACCACCAAAAAAATAAATAAATAAATAGATAGATAAATAAATAAAGTGGGCTTTAAAGACATAAAAGGTTTCAGAAGGCTTAAGAAAAAGGGGAAAGTGTCTGGACAGATTATAAACAAACCCACATCCAGCAAGTACCAAACGAGGCATTATATTAGTGTTAATAAAAATCATCACCATCATTCTAATAAGGAATGTATTCTTGTCTTGTGTTTACAAGTAAAATTGAGACTCAGATTTGCCCAAGATTACACAGCTAACTAGGAAGTAGAGTTGACATTTGAAGCCAGTGTTCCTGGCTCTAGAACTCACCCTGTTTCTGCTGTGCTGCCCTCAGTCTGGAGAACGGGATGAACAAAAACGTAGATGAAGGAAAGTTCAGTCGATGTTTAGGACACTTCCAACAGAGCAACTGAAGTAAGATGAGATAGGATGGGGTTTCTCTTGTAGAATGATGCAGAGAGGAACCAGGCTGTATAGCCATGAAGCCATGAATGCCGTACTGGAAGCAAGTTGGGGAGCTTTCTTCTGAAGACTTGAGGCAGCTCCTAAAGCACACGGTGCTAGAGATGAGATGATCAACTGAGATAGTATACCCACACGTAGAGCACATTAGAATGAGAGATTGGAACTCGAGTCCAATTAAGTAGGTTATTAAGTAATTTAATTCTTTGGGTTTTTTCCTATATTCAATTTTCTTTTAGGAAATAAGAGAAAACACACTTATATAACATTTATCTTTTTTAAAATGTTAAGGTTAGCCTCATAAAGCATGTTCATTTAAAGATATAACTTTTGAACTATGAAGATATAATTGTTATCTCTTACCTACTAATATACAGCTTAATTTTTTGTTTTGTTTTTCTAAGGATTTAGCTTATTTAACTTAATATATATGAATTGAGTTGTATTAAGGGATAGGATTAAAGATGAGTCCAGGTACCTGAGGAGGGAGGTGTGGGGCATAACAGAGGGAATGGAATGCTGGGGGAAAGGGATGCTCTTTACGCAGACCTCAGGACTGGGGGAAAGGGCTATTCTCCTCTATCCTCTCAAGTCTTTCTGAGTGGGGAGGGGGCGCCGGCTCAGGCTCTGACGCCAAAGGCACACATGCCCTTGCCCCACCCACTGAGGGTGGCCCAAGAACCTCTGCCTAAGGAGACAGGCATCTTTCTCTTTTGATGGCTCATAGCTCTAACACTCGGCTACATCCCTCTCCCTTCTAGTTTCATTTTGAGGAAGGTTCTTCATTAGTTGCCTAGGCTGACCTCGAGCTTTTGATCCTCCTGCTTTATTTTTTCTAGAGGCTGGGATTACAAGCATGTACTACAATGGCTGGTGCTAAACTCTCTTACTAAGTTTAATTATTTCTACATTCCTCGGATCTTGCATCCACCGGTAATGGAAGTTTTATGTCTACATTTCCAGCTTTTATACACGTAGGTCTTTTGTTCATTTTGCTTTTTTCCAGTGGCCAGGACCTAGTGTAATGTCAGACAAAAATGACCATACTGACATCTTACCTTGTTCTTTACCAAAGGGAAAACTTTGTATAAGTTTGGAATTACTCTTAAACTTGTTGGCTAAACTTGTTGGTAAAGTCATATAAATCTAAGGTAGAAAAATATTTTTGACTGTCAATTCATTTTTAATGCGTGTAGAATGACTCAAGTTTTCAGTTTCTGTTGATCAGTTTTGTTAAGTTTTTCATATAATTTTTCCACCTGGTTTAATTATTCAAATTTATTGACATTCCTTTATTTTTCTACAAAATAATTCATTCTCATTCTGAGTGAAGGATATGTTGATTTAGCATAATGCTTAACACTCGGAGAAATTCCTAATTAAAGAAGGGTTATATTGTGGTGTTTTTTTTTTATAGTAGGCATCTCTCCAGTTTAATAAAGGGGAAGGAGGCAGAAATGTTTACCTATTTAAATAGCAAGACTTACACATTGAACCGTCTTACTTTATATTCAGCTGAGGGAGAGCAATGACAGAAATATTTACCTTTCCTGTTGATACTTCAGTGATATATTCTGGAGAAAAAAAGTTTAGCTTCATAAGTACAATACCCTCCATATTATGCTGGACAGTTACACAGCACTTCTAAATACAGTAGTGTTCAGAGCTTCATTATGCTGAGAATTCACATGGCATTTAAATCATGAATAATGACTTCTGATTGGTAAACATCAATATTGGATTTGAAGTAAACTTACGAAATACATCTTTGTGCCTCTGCTTGTCTGATGCTTTTAAATCAGTGTTGTGGCATAATTTACATAGATATAAAGTATATACATTTTAGGAATATTTGAATTTTGATAAATAGTATATATATATATATATATATATATATATATATATATATATATATACCAATGTAAGTGCTACCTCAATTCAGATATAAAACATTTTCATCACCCAGAAATTTCTTTATGACACTTTATAATCAATCCTATCCGCTCTACACTCCAGGCTACTCATAATCTGCTTTCTAGATTAGTTTTGTTTTTTTCCAGAGTTCTATAAATTAGTTTTGTTTATTCTGAAATTTCATATAATAACAATATATATATTTTATTTATCTGGCTCTTGTTTACCTGACATTTTTGAAATTTCACTTTATTGCCTGTATTTGAAATCTTATTTTTTACTTTTTTTAACCAAATAGTATTTCATTTTACAACTATATGCAAGTAATGTATGTGTTCACCGATTTAACTGCAGTTTTGAACAGTTTTGAAGAAAGTTGCCTCAGACATGTAGTAATAAGTATGCATATGATACGTGTTCTCGTATGTTTTCCATCAATCCCTAAGAGTAGAATCGCTAGATAATAGACTAGATGCTCAGCCTTGTAAGGAACTCTCAAACCTCTTTTCAAAATGACTGGGATCATTTTGCTTTCCTGCCAGCAGCCTGTCGTCTTTTAAGTTGTTCTGTGTCCTTACACCTGATACCATCAGTCTTTAATTTAGTTATTCTAATAAATAAAAGTGGTATTTTTTAAATTTTGATGAAGGCCAATGTATTAGGGTTTTGTTTTTTCTGTGATGGTGCATGTTTTTTGTATTGTGAGAAATAATTGCAAATCCAAAGATTTTATTTTTGTTTGTTTGTTTTTGTTATTGTTGTTGTTGTTGGTTTTGGTGGTCTGAGGTTCCTGGAAACCCTTCTACCTCCGGACTACACTCCCAAACCTATTTTATATTTTTATTTGGAAACAGGTCTCTTACACCAGCGCGGCTGGCTTCAAACCTGCGCAATCCTCCTGTGTCCACCTCCCAAGCACGGGGATTACAAGCGTGCGCCACCACGCCTGGCTATTTTAGGTATTTTTATAGGAGTTTTACCATTTTAGCTTTTACATTTGTGTCTAACCCATTTAGAATTAATTTGGGAATGATATGAAATAAGGATTGAGCTTTACTTTTTTTCCATCCAAATAGTTATTTCAGCAGACATACACTTCACATATATATTGTTTCAACATTATCTGTAAAGTTAATTTACATTTACTTACTAAGTTGTTTTGAAATAAAGTTGATCGTGTCTGTTTTGGGGCTTTATATTCTGTTCTGTTGATTCATTTGTCCTTATACTATCACACTGTCCTGATTACTGAAGCTTAATAGAGGACTTCAAATTATGTTGTGTATATCTTTCAGTTTGATTTTTTCAAAATTATTTTGACTATTCTGATTTCTTGGCTTTTCGCATAAATTTTAGAATCATGCTAGAAGCATTGGCACACACCTATAATCCCAGTACTTTGGAGGCTGAGACAGTTTGTAGGCAACTTGGCAAGACTCTGTTTCAGAATAAAAATTAAAAATTGTTGGTGGTGGAAACTTCCCCAGAATCAATCCCCACTACCTCAATCAATCAATCAGTTTTAGAATTGATTTGCCAGTTACTCTTAAAAAGTTTATGGGCTTGCTAGGCATGGTGGTGCATGCTTGTAATCCCTGTGCTTGGGAGGCTGAAACAGGAGGATCACAGAGGTTCAAAGCCAGCCTCAGCTACTTAGTGAGGCTCTCAGCAACTTAGTGAGACCCTGTTTCCAAATAAAATAAAAAATAGGTCTGGGAATATATCCTGAAGGTAGAAAGCCCTGGGTTCCACCCCCAGTACCGCCAAAAAGAAAAAAAGGTTATGGACTAAGCTAGGAATGATGGTGCATGCTTATAATTCTGAGACAACCTCAGCTACTTAGTGAGGCTCTGCACAACTTAGTGTTTCAAAATAAAGAATAAAAATATAGAGCTGGGGTTGTAGCTCAGAGATAAAATACCCTTGGGTTCCAACCCCAGTACCACAGGGGGGAAAAAAAGGTTATGGGGCTTTTAAGTTGAATTGCATTGAACTTAAAGATAATTGAGAAAGAATCCGTGTCTTAAACAAACTTGAGTCGCTGATCCATGAATATGGTATATCTGCCAGTCTATAGTTTATTTAGATGTTCTTTAATATCTCAGCATTGCTTTATAACACATTTTCAATATAGGTCTATTTCTCTGAGATTATTAATATGTCTATATTGGCAGCTTTTTTTCCCTGATCAACTTGTTTACAGTAGTGTAACTGTTATGTCTTGATATGGTTTTCTTCTGCTTGGAAATTGTTAAGCTTCTTAGATTGGTGAGTCTATAATTTGCAGATTTGGGGGAGAAATTGCCTCATGTTTTCATTTTTCTGACCCTTCTTTATGGGATCCCAGTTACATTTATTAGATTGCATATTGTCCCAGAGGTGATTAAAGTGCTAATCTGTCTGTCTCCGCCCTTTTTCCCTCTCTGCTTCACTTGTCACCTGCATTTTTTTCTGTTTTGTCAGATCTATTGGTCTGTTATTCTCAGCTGTTTCGTCTTTATCTCCCTTTTTACGCCCATCCTGTGATTTTTCTCATTTCAGATACTGTAGAAAAGTGGACAAGTTCTGTTCTTATCATTGTCTTCTATTGCTTTTTGCATCAATTTCAATCTCAGTGTTTCCTTTAAATAGTTGGAATCTGTTTATATTGCATTCTTTAAAGGTTCCCATTTTCTTTTTTTATTATCTTTGTTATTGCTGGTTCTGTTTTCAGTTTGTTAGTATTTTTTCTGGTGGTAGTTCATGGGTTTTGCCTCTTGTGTGCTTTATTCTTGAATGTCTAGATTTTATTGAATTATAAGAGTGTTGATATTTGTTTTGACAGGAAGTTACTTTTTTTCCCAAAAGTTGGTTCTTTTGACCTTTATGCTTAAGCATTTTTAGAGTTAATCCAAAATAGTGATTAGGAAGCTTGCTGTGAGGGTCCAAGTAGGGAATACTTCAGGCGTTGTAGGCTGTGTGGTCTTTTGCAGCTCATTGACTCCGCTGCTGTTGTGCAAGGACAGCAAAGTATGGGCACAAATGGCTACGGCCGTGTTCCAGTAAAATCTTAAACACCAAAGACAGGCAGTGGGTGTGTATGGAGCCCACAGACTAGTGTGCTGACCCGAGGTCTAGAGAAGCATTTACTTTAAGCCTAGTTTAGCCCTGCTAATAATGTCTACCCTCTCTAGGGACTCCGCTCAGTGCCCTCAGTGATCAGTGAGTTTCTTCACTCTGGCTGGCACCCAAAATGCAAACCTTTCCCGGCCCTTTGTGAACTGTGGATTTGATAATGTGGTAGAGTCCCAACAATAGTTGCTTTCTTTGTTCATTGTTATTTTCCCACTCATATCTCTGTACCCTGGAGAGCAAAAGACTTAGTTATGCTTCCAAGTTCCAGAGCCCCATCACAGATGGCCTCTTTCCAACAGGAGACATGTCCCAGCTCTTCCTGCTTGCTGAAATTCTGAAAAAACTTTTTCTCCTTTTTCTTTCCCTTTCTTCCCTTTCAGAGAAATGGTCCCCCCACCAAAGCTTAGGATATAAAAAATACTTCCTGACATAAATTCTCACTCAAGGAACAACCACGGCTATTAATAATGCATATGCCAAGTAGTAGAATATTTTTTAAAGATAGTCTTCCAAGATGAATATTTCTTTTTCTTGTTTTCCTAATTATAAATGTCTATTCTTAGAGATTTGTGCCAAAGATATTGGCAGCATCTATATGAGTTCCTTTTATTTCATGGCAGGAAGTGAATCTTCAGAGAAAGAGTGTTCTGGAGAAACAGTTGCTCATTTTGTTTTTCTAAGTTATTCTTATTTGCATTTTATCTCAGTCTGTTTTTCTTGGCTTTACTTCCATTGACAGTCCTCTTTCTTTTATTTCTACTCTCTTACTTTTTTTATTAAAACTTAATCAGCAAAATATAAGGCTTTTGGTTTAAAACCCCTAGGTGCAAAAATGTTAAAAGTTGGCTTCGTGCTTCCAGTTCTGTTGGTGTGTTAGGGTGAGTGAAGAGAGCAGGACGCAGAGGACTTGTCTCGTGGACTGCCCTCCAGGAAAGCCCCCTGTACTTTAAAAGCTCTTGTTCTTTTCTAGGAGTCCAGTGTGCTGATTGCTGCTAACAGTCAGGGTACAATTAAGGTAAGCTATTTTATACGCCTCCATTTTAAACTCAGATCCGTTTTTAGACTATAATGGGATCATGGAAATAAACATGTGTATTGCACCTTAGAGGTCCTGTAAATGCCTTGATTGAAAGGGGAAGAAGTGGGCAGTTTGCAGCCGTGGAGAAGATGATAGTACTTGATGAGGCTGGATGGATTGACAGATGGTCAGATTGAAAAGCAGATGAAGACTCCCGCGCAGTCACTGTGGACCAGCAGCATTTGGTTTAGCTAGACCAGAGGGCATTCAGGGGACAGGTCCAGGAGACAGCAGGAAGTGCTGATGTGTTCACGAGAGTTAAACATAGCTGCTTCTACTCTTTCTCCTGTTTCTCCTGTTTCTTCCCTGACAAGTAGGTTTTTTCTCACTTGCCAAGATAGGAGTTAGGGTAAGGGGGGGAAATTTTAGTGTTTACTGAAAATTGATCATATGATCATGCCATTATAAGCTGAAAGCTTAAATGGCATACAGACTTGGTCACAATTCATATGTAATTTTCCATATTCTTAGTTCATAGGAGCTCAAGGAAATGATACAGTGTATAAGTAAATCCTGAGCTCGGCAGTGAACTTTCTAAACAGAATTATCATTTTGGTGGAGGCTTCTAATATATGAGTTTGATTAGCATGTATTCCAAGAGTACCTTTTCACATGTTGTTCCTAAAATATCAGGGTATTTATTACAATGTGTGTCTGTTTACATACCATTGGCATTAATTTTGCCGTGACTTCCTTCACCTTATCCTAAGTGTAGAATGACCCACCCACCAGGGGATTCATCCTGAACCAAACGAGTCGTGTTGGAGACACAGTGGGCGGAGGCGAAGCAGAAGGGCCACCATGTGAGCTGTCGAGATGGCCACTGGGTGGTCTCCTTCTAGGCAGCTAGTCTAAATGGGAATCATGGACAGCCAATAGAAAACTAGGCTTTTGAACTGGTTAGCATCTGTGATGTTCTGGAAGCCTAGAGCAAGATGGTAGAAGGTCTTGTAATCTTTGGTTTTAAGTGACCCTCTGTGGTCTCTTTGTCTTTATCATAGTCATGGCATGAATTGAGAACTACTCCTTATTCTCCAGGCTTGGCATTTAGAGCGATTGGAATTACAGGTGTCCCTGCAGTCACTAAAAGCTACCTTGGTACTTGCAGAATCTCAGTGCCAAACCTAAGATTTTGTTCAGCAGCACTGACCTCTTAAGTGGCCTGCTTGCCTAATACAAAGACAGAAAGTGCTGTGATGCCAGGCCTGGTAGTGCACACTTATAATACCAGTTCTTGGGAGGCTAAGACAGGAGGATCTCAGGTTCACAGCCAGCCTCAGCAGCTTAATGAGACCCTCTTTCAAAATTAAAAAATAAAATAGGGCTGGGGCTATAGCTCAGAGGTAGAATGCCCCTGAGTTCCATCCCCAGTACCACATACACACACACACACACACACACAGCACTGTCAAAGCACAAATCAAGCCTTACGAGTAGAGAAACAAGTGTGTACCACTAAGTCTTTGCCACCTAGAATTGTATTCTTAACATAATCCTTTTTTGACAGTGTCTCAGAATTATCCTTCTGTTCTTTCTGTCTTTTAATTATTTGCTTCTTTTTATCTTTAGTTTTAGCAGTATCACAACTGATTTTTATGACAAGATACTACTTTAGCACTAAACACTAACAAATATTTTGACACTAGATGATTGACCAGAAAATGAAAGAAGTAGTAGGGAAAGGCAAAATTTTATATACTCTATATCTTGATCATTAGTGTCAGTCATTGTTTCTCAGCAGAAGAAATAGATTAAAACCCTAAACAGTAATAATTACATTTTCTTAATGTGGAAAGAACAGATATTCCGTAAATGTTATATCCATGCTGTGTATCGACCAGTTCATTTATCCATATATTTTATGTAGTTTATTGTAAAAGCTCTGTGAAGATACTAATCTGAAAGAGTTTATACAGTGGTCAATTAAAAGATTAATGCCCAGTCTCCTCAAATTCTTTGGTAATATGGCAGTTGACAGCCATTTTCATTTTTTTTTTCCATTGGTAAGACTGTTTGTCTTATAAAACTCATTCTTTTTTTCCCAATCAGGTGCTAGAGTTGGTATGAAGGGTTTACTGAAGTCAGTTGTGCTTGATCCTGCCTAACTACACCTGCAGCTGGCAGACCATGAGTGAAGAAACAGCAGTGCCATGTGGTGTCACCGCAGAGTCATCACGGGCTTTGGATTCCTTTGAGTACTTTCTTTCCTTTATCCTCCTTTGACCTTTGGGACATTGGGAATACCCAGCGAATCTCCACCATCAGTGTAACTCCACGGACTTTGCTGCTGTTGGTGGTGTGGTGATCTAATTTTTGTGATAGGGAAACAAATTCTTTTGAATAAAAATAAACAACAAAAAATAATAAAAGTTTATTGAGCCACGGCTGAACTGGGAAAGTTTCTGTGGATCATAGCAAGAAAATACTCTTTCCAAGAAGTTTTGCTCATAAACTACAGAGTAATATACTGGTGAATATTTTAAGGTCCATGTATTCCAGCCTTCTTAGAAGAATCACATACCAAGAATCACAACATAAGGAACATATACAGTATATGGGTTCCCTCCAGTGAACTTACTGTTTACAGTAGAAAAAGTTACAGCAGCTGGTTCTCTCTTTGCCCATTAAATGTCATATATGCATGCCTTAAGCCCTGAATGTGGACCAGATCAACTTATTTTATAAAAATCAGAGCTATCAGATAGGTATAGCTATACCATCTGGGGCTGAACAGCAGCGTGGATTAGAGGTCAGCCGACTTTGTGCAGAAGGTAAAGTAGTAAATATTTTAGACTTTGTAAGGCCTTGTATGGTCTCTGTTGCATCGACTCCTCTGGCAGATAGGTAGCGGGAAAGCACAGGGCGTGGCTGGGAAATAGGAGGAGGGCAAACTCTACTGCTCCTGGCTTACTAGCCCCAGACGTAGAGGGGGAAAGTTGCAAGCTCTGTTACTCACGTCCCAAGCTTCTAGATTGTCTAGCTAACTTTATAAATTATTATCAAATTGCAAAAGGTGAGAGGTTAGTAGGACAGATCAAGCAAAAGCAACCTAAAGGACTACTTTGAAAGTCTTTTCAGCAAAAGATAAGAGCAGAACTACTCCACACACCATTAAACACTTGGAAAATATTGGACTAAAGATGTGCATGATGAGGGTGATCAGAATATTATAGCCCTTAACCTAAAATTACTAAAACCTATTGCAAGTTCACATCTTATCTAAAACTCTTAAAACCAAAGTTTTTAGAACTTAGAATTTTTTCAACATTAGAAAGTTAATAGAATATATTTACTGCAGCCAGGCGTGGTGGCGCATGCTTGTAATCCCTGTGCTTGGGAGGCGGAGACAGGAGGAGCACACAGGTTTGAAGCCAGCCGCGCTGGAGTAAGAGACCCTATTTCAAAAATACAAAATAGGTCTGGGAGTGTAGCCTGGAGGTAGAAGGGCTTCCAGGAACCCCAGTACCACCAAAAAAAAAAAAAGAAGAATATATTTACTGCATATTAAGTAACAGCCCCCAATAGAGTTTGGGGCAGTATTCCATAATCAAAAGCAGTGGCGCTTCTGCAGCAAAATGTATGAATGCTCACATTATATGGTATTAATAATAAAAGATAAAAATAGTCTTATATTAGTTCAAATCAGAGCTTACCACCAAACAAGTCTGCCTCAAACATGGTGAATATTTTTAGTTTCCAGAGCTTTGAGAGAATTACACCTCCCTAACTTGTTGGACGTAGGACCTGTTAAGCTTCTGGACTCAGTCCTGAAAGGAAGGGCCTTCAGAAGTTACACTTGCCACCAGCCGGAGCCATGGCGCCGGGACTCATCTTGTTTCTAAGATGAGTAAGTGCCCTTTTGTAAAAATGTAGATTTTTCACTTAAAGAGCCTCACTTAGGAATGTATGTCCTGAAAAATCATCAAAATAGGAAGCAGAGCGTGAGCCCCTCAGCACATGTAAATAGAAGCAGTGGTTATTATTTCAGTTCGGCCTCACTTGTTTAATTTCCAGCTGTCTACATTGTAGGGTCATGTTAAATTGTTGAGGCTCGCAGGGAACCTGTGATCCTCCTGCCTCAGCCTCCCAAGTACTGGGATTACAGGTGTGCGGACGTCTCCCAGCTGTAGCACAATATTTAAGTAATGATTAGAAATAAATGTCCATTTTAACACCAGAAATACTTGGGAATCTCATGACCAAAAGGTCCTTGAGCCACTTGCAGGCATCACTTGTCTAAGTCCAGCAAACCTAGAAGCTCTACAGCCCTGGTTCTAGATGGGGCTAAGTGATTGATACCCTTCATGTAGTTATGGAAATGTATCTGGAATTAACAGGAAACTTCTGCTTATCTTGAGCCTGTTGCATGAAGTGGCTAAAATTAACACCTGTAATAGTACCTTGTAGCTCCTCCCAGAGCAACAAGCTGTCAGTTCATCTGGTTTCTGGTTAACGTTTGAACTGAAGAGAAAACCATAATGCTGTTCTAGAAATATTTGTCGAGCTCTCACTTTGTTAGGACTGTACTTCATAGTAGGGACAGACAGAAGCCAAAAGTGTGACCTCCGTCCTTAGTGTCCAGCGGGAGAGACAGGTGAGTACACAGGGCACGGTAAGCACCACGGTACTTTGGGTGGGCACTGGGGACAGTGGTGAGAGATGAAGGGCTGGGAGGAGAGGTGATTGTCAGGGAGTGTTTCCTTCAGGAGGTAACATCTCAGCTGAGCTTTGAAAAGCAAGTAGAAACTGAGCTAGAGGAGGCAAAAGAATGTTCAAGACCAAGAGAAACAGCCATTGAGTGGCACTTGTCAAAACTGAGACACCTGAGCAACAAATAAAGGGGTATTAGATTGTCATCTAAACTATAAATATCCATGAAGCCATAGTGCTATCAATAAGTGATGGGACGAATAGATGGGGGAGAAGAGACAAGGTTTCTGTGCAGAATTCTAAGTGATTGATGGAGATACTCCACCCTCAAGGAGATGAAGCCTAACCCCACTCCCTCAGTGTGGGCTGTGAATAATGACTTCCTCCCAAAGAGTACGCTGAGAATAGGGAGAGGAAAGTAACTCTCCAGTGAAGTACCTTAGCCGAGTGACCAAGGTCAGCACTAAAAGTGATGTCATGTTGATAGCCTATACTGTCGATAAGACTGTAATGGAAATGGTACTTAAACATTGTGGCCTTTTTCGAAAAATAAACCCATAATTCCAGGCTAAATGAGAAAACCAGGCAAATCCCTCTTGAAGGACATCCTCCTAAAATACCTGACCAGCAGTCCCAAACTGTCAATGTCATAAAAATAAAGCCTAAGGAGCTGTCACAGCTGTGAGCAGCCTAAGGAGACGTGACAAAATGCCCTGTGCTTTCCCGGATGGGATTTTGAAGCAGAAAAGAAACATTATATAATAACAAAGGGGAAATTGTTATATAACATAAAAGTATATAAAGATTGTGTAATAACAGGACATCTGAATAAAGTATGGGCTTTAGTTGATATTAATATATCAGTATTGATCCACTAATTCCATAGTAATGTATGGTGTTAAGGGAAATTGAGTGAGAGGCATAAGGGAGGTCTACAGTCCTTACAGTTTGCCAATAAGTCTAAAAAAGATAAACTTCCAAAATAAGCTTATCAGAAATTTAGAATTTTAAAAACATGCAGGATAGAACAATGGAAGTTAAGGCTGAAGACTACTACAGAACATCATAGTGGTCTTTTCCATCTGTCAAAGAGACAAAGGATTTGGAATTTAGAGATCGACGTTCCATTCTCAACTTCATCGCTAAGTTGTATAGCTTGGTGAGAGGTGGTAAGTCTCTTCACTCCTTATTTATCTCTAAATTGTACTGAGAATGAAATGGAAATAAAATTTGAAAATATTAATAAATGGGATTTTACTCCACAAAATCTGTAGTCATTCTTGTGATTTAGCCACTCAAATATGAGTGCCTATAAGTTTGTTATTTTTGCCCCAGGTCCTTACAGCTTCTCTACATGAGGATTAAGAAATCTTTCCGCATGGAGCAGGGCAAGGTGGTGCATGCCTGTAATCCCAGTACTTGGGAGGCTGAGACAAGATTGAAGGCCAGCCTCAGCAATTTAGCAAGATCCCATTTCAAAAATTAAAAGAAGAGGGGGCAAGGTGTATCTTATAATGCCCCAGGGTTCTTTTTCCAGACCAGCAACTAAATCTTTCCATTGTGTATGGTTTTAATCTATTCTCAACCATCTATGAGTCATGTGTCCCTTATCAGATAAGTTTTAGAACCAAACTTAAGAGTACCCAAATCCTGAAAGTGATCTTGAGTTGGATAGGAATTCTTGTGAATTCTGAGTTCAAGTTCCCAGACATAACAGCAGTCCAGGTTAACCAAGCACCGTGTGGAATTCTTGCAGTCTCAAGATGCTTTGATTTCCCTCTATGAACTGACTTTTGTGTTATTGTCAATAACAAAAAAAGCACATAATGCTTTAATTGTATAGCCAAAATATAAAAATCCACTTTAGTTTTATACAACTAAAAGAATGTTTTATCCCAGAGACAGAAGAGTGAAGGTCAGTGGAATAGCAGCCTAGTAATTCAGCCCATCCCCTTGGGCACCAGTGGTCCACAATAGATGTGGCCGGTTGGTGAGTCCCTTCGTTCAACAAAAATGGTAGTGCCTACTATGTGGCAGTCTCTTCTAGGCCAGGAGTCAGGAGACCATGTAAAGGGCCAAATGAAAGTAACTTAGGCTTTGGGGCCACAGCAACTTACTGCCATCGTGGCATGGGGGAGCAGCCCTAGACGAAATGGAAACCAAGGAGCCTGGCTATGTTCCAACAAAATCACTGAAAATTGAATTTCAGTGAACTGTCATATGTCACAGAATCTTTTTTTAATTACTTTTCAAACATTTAACAGTATAAAAATCATTTGTCACTCATGCGACATTCCAAAGAAAAAGACCACAACTGTATTTGTTAACTCCTGTTTCTAGGCCAATGATGCAGCAGTGCCAGGGGGAAAACAAAGGAAGAAAAATCTGATTTCAGTTGAGCTAGCATTCATTTGTGGGGAGGCAGAATATTTCTGCAAATGTCATTCTCTTGCCGTAGTGATGTGTCTTCCCTACACCAGGAGGGCCATCTTGGAGGACACACCACCATTAGGTTGTGTTTCAGGGCAGTTCCCCCCGGGTGTGCCCAGGCACAGAATCCAGGGACTCCTACTGCTGAGGATCAGGAGACAGTAACTCTATCACTTGAGTGGTCTGTGGAGGTCTGGACAGTGCCAGGCCCGTTAGTGGGCCTCAGAGTTCGGGGTTTGAGAGTATTTTCACTGAATATATTGTAAGATTGGTGCCTGCAGTGGCCTGTGCAGAGCGTGGAAGCAGAGAATGTCTTGCGCGGCTGGCTTCCCCTCAATTTACTTTCTGGTTCCTTCACCCTGTGCTGTTGTGATTTCCT
Organism: Muscardinus avellanarius; assembly: GCF_963383645.1. NCBI lineage: Eukaryota > Metazoa > Chordata > Mammalia > Rodentia > Gliridae > Muscardinus > Muscardinus avellanarius. The sequence continues at coordinate 110,531,829 of NC_137793.1, forward strand.
TTCTGAATAGGAGAGAAATTTCTCCACCTCCCAGCACTCATATGAAAGCTCAGAACCTGATACTTTATTGGAATCACTGAGTCTCATAAAACATGGTTCCATTTGTAATTCGGCTAAATTTGAAGGGTTAACTTCTGGGGGAAAGAAAATCAACAACATTTACTTTTCTCCTAAATCAACTCTGTTAAAGATTAGTTCACTTTCCAAATTTTTGTTTTGTTTTTCACTATTTAAAAACCAAACTGGTCAGTGTTTATACTACAAGGAAGTCTACACAGGCTACACAGGCACTTCCCACGTGTGGCCTGGCCCAGCAGAGACTGCTCATGAGCTCAGTGAAGGTTCCCTGGAAAAAGGCAGGCTTCTATTCTAAGAACTGGGTTGAGTGCTCTGTGTTATTGTGAAGGTCTCTGTACAGTTCCAGTAACACATCTCTAGAAAGGCCTCTCTGGCACACCTGGAAATTATCGTCACTCCACGAATACAGGGTAATATTAGCATGTGTGTATTAGATATTTAATCACTTTCCATTTTTTCCATGATAAGTGAAGTATAAAAGTTGAAAAAAGTAGATCAAAGTTTAGAAGATTAACTGTTCTGAAAGTTTCAACAGGTCTATCAAATGGGTTTTGTTTTCCCCCCTGTGCTCTTTGAACATGGCATCTGCCTGTCTGTGTGTGCTGATCTGTCAAAGGCCACAATCACCATGATGAGGACCTTGGTTTGGAAGCCAGGTGTGGTAGTACATGCCTGTAATCTCAGTACTTGGGAGGCTGAGACAGGAGGATCACAGGCTTGAGGAAAGCCTCAGCAAGTAATGAGACTCTCATCAATCTAGAAAGACCTTGTATCCAAATAAGAAATAAAACAGGCTGGGGGGTGTAACTCAAATGTAAAATGCCTCTGAGTTTAATCCCCAGTACCATAAAAGAAAGAAAAAAAGAAAGGAAGGGAGAAAGAAAAGAAGGAAAGAAAGGAGGAAGGAAGAAAGAAAGGAAACCTGGCTTGGGGAAATGCCTCAGATGAAATTCTGGCGTGTCTTCCAACCACATGCCCAGTGCGTTCTCTTATTGGAGAGCAGGGTTTGGGGGCTACTGGCTAAACAGCTGCATGTCCTCTGCTTGTCCTCCTGGGACAGGTAAAAAGACCAGAGAAGGAAGGGCAGAAGAGGGGACTGGTTGCCAGGGAAACGATATCAATCCCATCCCTGGAGCCAACAGTGAATGCCAAAGATGCTTTCCAGTGTTGAGTCCCTGGAGGCGTTTTCACTTCCCAGCCTCCCTCTCATCTGGTTGCACTATAACAGGTCTGTATGACAGAAAAGCAATGTCCCTCCTTCACACCAGCTCTTCCTGGTATGTTAGGGCAGGAGGTCTAGTAATGTTAAATATTTAACTTCATTGTCTGAGATCTCAAGGGAACCTTGACATGAGTTTCATCTCTTCTGTGGGCTGAAGCGAAGAGAGAGTAGGGTCAGGAGTTTGGACAGAAATCCAGCTCTCATAACGTCCGTCTCAGTATATTTTGATAACTAATTCCCTTTGTGGACCGGTTGTGGTGGTGCACACCTGTAATCCCAGTCAGTGCTCAGGAGGCTGAGATAGGAGGCTTGCAGGTTCAAGTCCAGCTTCAGCAACTTAACAAGTCCCTGTTTCAAAAAAAGGGGGGGGGGCTGGGGATATGGCTCAGAGGTAGGATGTCCCTGAGTTCAGTCCCCAGTATCATTAAAATAAAATGCTCATTGTCAATCAGTCCCCCCTCTAAGGGAAAAGATTAGAAGCGCTTAGCAGCTGGGACAAGATTCTCGAAAGCGACAAGGAAGCTGGCCTTGGGGGCTGAGTAGGCCAGCAGCGGGAGAAGAAAGAGACTGGAATAATCTCAAGGAAATAAAATTTTGTGGGGCAAGATAGTCTAGAAAGGTCATTTCATTTTAGAATTTATATCCAATTATCTTAATAGGCTCAGGCCCCAGCACTTTATCTTTCTAAAATTGTTAGAAACTCTTTCAGAAGAATTACTAGCTTTATTAGTAAAGATATACAAAATCATCCTTATATTATAAAACTCAGATTGAATTCTCAATTCTTGAATCAGTAAACATAACAAAAAATCCAAATATGTGCTGATAAATTGTATCAAATACATCTTATTCTTTCCTTTCAAGTAAAATATGTATGTCTGGATTTTATGGTAAAAACAGCAATATTTCTACAACATGGGGTGTAACTTATAAAATGTGTAATGTGAGGACGGGCGTGGTGGCACACGCTTGTAATCTCAGAATTCAGGAGGCTGAGCCCGGAGGATCGCAGTTCGCAGACAGCCTCAGCTACTTAGCGAGGCCCTTTGCAACTCAGTGAGATCCTGTTTCAAAAAAATATAAAGACTAGGCCAGGCATGGTGGTGCACGCTTTTATCCCCACGCTTGGGAGGCTGAGACAGGAGGATTTCAGAGGTTCAAAGCCAGCCTCATCTACTTAGTGACACTCTCAGCAACTTAGTGAAACCCTGTGTCCAAATAAAATATAAAATAGGTCTGGGAGTGTATCCCAGAGGTAGAAGGCCCCTGGGTTTCATCCTCAGCACCGCAAAAAAATAAGTGTGTGTGTGTGTGTGTGTGTGTGTGTGTGTGTGTGTGTGTAGCTTGAAGATAGGATGCCCTGGGTTCCATCCCCAATACTGGGAAAAAAAAAAAATTAAAAGGACTAAAAAATAGAGCTAGGGGTATAGCTCAGAGGTAGAATGCCCCTGGGTTCCACCACAAAACATATAAATAAGTAAATAAATAAATAAATAAAGTGTGTAATGTGAATAGCGAAGCCCTGCAGAGGCCTGGGGAGTGGAGGGCTGATCGCAGCCTCAGTGGTCCGGCCTCCACCTAGAACTGTGGAAGCTCTCTCAGAACTGACCGGCCTGGACCAGAACAGGTGAAACCACCCCGTGGACTTGGGATGCTCTGTCTCGGCTCCCCTGGGGACTACCCTAGCCTCAGTCGGGGTAGAATTCTGGGGACAGGCTACTCTCAGGTCCTAGCAACACCTACTCAATTTGGAGATAATTCAGAGAAAGACGAGAGCAAAAGCACCGATGACCAATGGCTGGTTCAGCCTTTCAGAACTCTCCTGAAGGGAATAAGGCCTGCTTTGGCTGGACCACGAACAGGCGAGGAGGAAGAGAAAACTGCTACAGGATGTCAGAGCACCAGAGGACTGTAGAAAGAATTCTGAGAATATGGAGACTGCGGAGACCAGACAGAAATGCCCAGCAAGTTGAAACTCGGCCAGGGAAGACTTGACAAATGGCTCAAATGGAGCCTCAGAGGTGGGGAATGGTGGCCATCTATGTCAGTGACGGGGGCTGCCTCATCTGTCCTGGCCTTTTCTGGTAGATAACGAGTACAGTTTCCTCTCCAGACTTCCACTTTCCAACTGCCACGGGTAAGAACAGGTGGGTGTTTCAGGTAAGCCCTCTCCTCGCTCCTTTTCCTCGGGGGTCCAGGTACTGATACTAAACAACATGGCTCCTTACTTTCTCCTAGTCCTCCTGTAAACCCATTGGGAAAAAGACGTGCTGGGCAAGTGAAAGGCTACGATACTCTGGAGTCCACAGGGAAAGCTTGAGAGCTGCCCCAGACAGGGCACCCTAGGTTACTGTGGTCCTTCTGGAATAAAAGGGACAGGAGAAGAGCATTAGTTTCTCATGATGCTGGCAAAACACCCTAAGCTGCAGGGCTCTGGTCCCTGGGAAATAAATAATAATACCGCTTTAATTCGAGATAAAGGACCAATCAAAACAGCTTACAAGAAAGATAAGCTGTGGTCTGGGTAAAACAATGTCCCATGTTGATAGCTCTATTAGTAGAGATAAAGCTGGCTATGCAAGAATTAGGAAGACAGGATAATTAAAAAGGGACATCACCCCTGCAATGTTACCATCCAGTAAAGAAGAAAGGTAAATTTCACACATAGGTTTGTACAAGATGTTAGAGAAATAAACGTGCTTGTTATCCTATTAGCTCCTGCAGTCACAAGCTGCACGGAGTCCGATTCTGGTATTATCATCTGCAAAGAGCTTCTCTGCAGTCAACCTCTCTTCTGTATTTTTCCCCTGTCCCTCTAACGGACGAGTCTAAATTTCTGTTTGCTTTTGCTTATGAAAAGCTCAATATTTGTAGTAAAGGATTCTTTAAGAGTTTCAAGACTCCCCTACTATTTTCTCTAGTCATTTGTAGAAAATCTGTCCCATCAGACGCATCTGTGATTATACAGTGTGTATCCCGTGGCCTGCTGGTAGCCTCAGAAACGAAGGAGCAGCGAGCAACGGCTGCTTTGGCCTGCCTGGGATTCCTCCTTCCCAGGGTCATAAAGCCTCATTGGACAAACTGCAGCATGGACAGGCCCAAGTAAAAGAGGAGAGCATCTGCTGTGGGCTGGAGGCTCCAAAGGGTGGCACTGTAGGAGCCAGCTGAGTTTGCATATCAAATGGCCCACTCTTTGGGGTGGGGGGATTAGTAGGGTATTAAGCAGTGCTTCCCAGTTTTGTTATTTTGTGAGTATATTCCCTGTCCCTGCCTTGAGGACTGACCCCAGGCCTGGTGCATGCTCAGAGGCAAGCTCCCTGCCACTGAGCTCGGGCCCCAGCACTGGCTCCCAGCTTTGGCCAAGTGTGTAAAACCCTTGGCAATCTCTGATAAGCAACTGCGTGGCTCTCCAGTACGTCAGGTCTGGTCCTGAGACACTGAAGAGGCATTCAATCAACTGAAACTGGCCGTGCCCCCCCCGGCCTTGGGGATTCCAAATTTTGAAAAACCTTTCACTTATTTTGTCCCGAAAACAAAGGTGCTGCTAGTGGAGTGTTGCTTAAATGCTGGAACTGGGTGATTACACCAGTCGATTATCCTTGGTTCTAAGGGCCACGGTGCTGGGTACGCGGGGTGCCTGTGACAAGACTGTCCCCATTGCAACCCCCCCACACACACACGTTGGTCATTTGACTTCTCCTGTCTGCACTCTGGGACAGTGTTGCTACAGTCACCAGACCCAGCGATTGTCAGCGCATCATGAAGCTCTGAGCAAGCACTGCTTTCCCATCCTAATATTGTGCTTAGGAGGCACACTCTCTTAAACTCCAGCGCCCTCTCAGTACACCCTGAATAAATAGATGATCCCGGTTGTGTAACTAACAATATGCTAGGCTCTGACCTGGTTTATCAGATGAGCCAAGTCAAAAGCACAGATTTGATCCTGTTCCCTGATGGGGCACATGCCCGGTAAGAACGGCCAACTTGGACTTCCTCTGCTGAGGTGGCTTCTTGAGGCCTTTGGAGACTTGTGTTTTGTCTGGAATTAAGTGGGTACAAGTAAGGAGTAAATGGAAGCTACTATCCAGGCATGGCGGCATACTCCTGTAATCCCAGTACTTGAGAGGCAGAGATAGGAGGACTGCAGGTTCAAGGACATCTTCAGCAACCTAGCCAGACCCTGTTTCAAAATAAAAATAAAAAGGTCTGCAGGTGTAGCTTGGAGGTAGTATATACTTGGGTTCAATCCCTAGCAACACACACACACACACACACACACACACACACACACACACACGTTACTAGACCTGTAATTCTTGGCTCTGGATTTAGATAGATATTTAGATAGATGGATGAATGACAGACTGACAGAGAGACAGACAGATAGAAAATATGTGTTTGCTATGTCTGTCAAGCTGTAGAGAAAACAATTTTTTAATAGAGGACTCTTGGACTTCAATGAAAACTAAAAACATCTGCTATCAATTTTATCAACTCCCTGCTCAGATATAGGGGACCCATTTTGCTAACAGAACAACTATAAAAGCTGCCATTAAAATATTGCTATCTTGCCAGGCATGGTGGTGCACGTTTATAATCCCAGCACTTGGGAGGCTGAGACAGGAGGATCGCCAGCCTCAGCTACTTAGTGAGGCTCTGTTTTCAAATAAATTATAAAATAGGGCTGGGGTGTAGCCCAGAGGTAGAAAGCCCCTGGGTTCTACCCCCCAGTACCACAAAAATAAATAAATAAAATATTGCCATCTCCAAACTTAAAAGGCCCACTTCCAATACAACAGGAACATTTGATCATTGTCAAAAAAAGAAAAAAAATGCTCTGTGAAAGGAGATGAGCAAAATGATTGTAAAAAAAGGCTAAAAGAAGTTTGACTAAGCCATGGGATGCCTAACAAATGAATTTCTATGCCACAGTCCCCATCTGCGTGGTTGGGATTGTGCCCCTGACAAAATTACCTGGATAAAGAAGGATTTCAAAGACCCTAAACTCTAATTATGCCTACTGAAATAGTAAAATTATTTTTTAAAAAATGACACCAGAGATGTGCTATTTGTCAGCAGCATTCTTTGCAGGCTGCTTCTAAGGCAAGGCCAGGACATTCCTCCCCAAAATCAAGTGCCAGGAACCTGCTGTCATTTTATTTCACAGAAAAGAGTGAATCCAGCAGGTAAGAGACTCAGCTGCGCGTGGCGCTCATGGTGTTTGGAGGCAGGAAGGCTTTGCCTCTGAGGAAAGGTGCTGGGACTCTGGGAAAGTCTGTCCTCTAGGAGGGAGTTAGATTAGAGCTGAGCAGATCAGGCGAAGGCAGCGGGCAGGGGACCCAGCAGCCCTCAGGAGGAGAGGACCTGCCAGCGCAATTGACATTAGTCCCCTCTCCTTAGAATAACCAGTAGGTTGTTCTGAATCAGAGGAAATCATTTTATTTCTATTGTCTGGGAATTATGCAGACGTTTGCAGATTCCTCAAAGCCTCAGCCTTCTGGACAATTAGAGCAATCGACTCAACTCAATAAATAAGGAAACAAATAAATATGAATGAAAACAAAATTAGCACGAGCACTGTAAGCAAACAGGACTGTTTGTTAATGCCTGGCAGGCCTGTGCATCTTGGGTCTGAGGCCGTAGCCTGTGCCCGATTTAACCGAACCCTCTCGCAATTTTGTTCAGCACTTAAAAGGCTTCTCTCTTCCCCCAGGAACCCGAGTCTCCAACTCATACATCACACAGATCGGGAAGGGCCTGCCTACGAGAGGAAGTTGGCCACACCTGCAAATGGGCGGCTTCGTCCACTTAAAAGCATTCCGGAGGAAAGATGGCCGCCTCCGTGCTGCGAGGGGCCCTTTCAAGTCCTGCTGGTGACCACCGCTCAGCTTGCAGAGTGAAAGACAAACCCGGGAAGTGGCGATTCCCGTGTGAAGCCAGCGCGGCGGGGGCCTGGACCGCGGTCCCCACAAAGGGCCTGCAACTGAGGTTTCTACAGTCACTGACATTGAACTCCACTGGGAAGGAGCACTCTGTAAGCCGCCCGGCTGTTCCCCTAGGCCACGTGGCCGTCCTAAAACAGCAGCTGAGTTCAATTATCACGAGGACGGTCGCATGTACTAAAGAAAAGCAACCCCTCACTTTTTTCTCCGCATCCACAGGGATGTCCCCATGGCCACGCGTTTCTGGTCAGCTCTAAACTGTGCTGCCAGCCCCGGCACACTCAGACTTACAAGTCCAATGGGCTGACGTTAGCAGAGGACTTTTTGATAATAACAAAGTAAAATTAATGAATGTGCCTCTAAGAGCTCCAGCTCTAAAGGTGCCACAAAGCGTTAACCTGTCTGATTGGAAGGGTGACGGAGAGGAGGAAGGTTTTTAACTAATAATAGAGAGAAACTGCAAAAGACAGCTCTGGTGACACTAGATTAACTTTGTACCCCGGAGCCTGCTCTTCAGAGGGGAAGGCCTAGGGCTTGCATAATATTTACTGACCTCACCTACACACAGCCAGCACTGTGCTGAATCCTGTACATGTATTATAGGTATTCTATATTGTCAGGTAAAAAGCCCTGTGAATCATCTCCTCCTCCTCCTCCTCCTCCTCCTTCTTGGCGGAACTGCAAAATAAACACAAAGGCATTCTACCTCCAAGCTACACTCCAAGCCTTATTTTTTATTCTTTATTCTCACCAAATTGCAGGGGGCCTAAGTAGCTGAGGCTGGCCGCTAACCTGCGATCCCCCTGTCTCAGCCTCTCAAGTACTGGATTGCAAGCGTGCGCCACCACGCCTGGCTCACCTGTGGTTATTCTAAGGAGAGGCTAAATCAGCTTGACCCCTGAGTCCAAATTCATAACATTACTGCACTGCCCAGCGACTCTAAGAATTTCTCCAAACAGGACTGTCCAGAAGGGAGTTCAGAGCCCTCCAGGTCTCACTTCCCACATGGGATCCAGCTAAGTCTGGTTAAATCAACTCAAGCCTGTGGGACCAGCAGTTCCCTCCTACCTGCCCCAGTACTTTGACATCTCCAATCCCAGTATGTGGAAGGCTGCAGGTTTGAGGCTAGCCTCTGTATCTTGGATACTTTGTAAATAGAGACTTTTGTGAATTTCTCACCACACCAAACAAAACAGGACACTCCAGGTTCTACTTTCAGAAGCATTCAAAAACTCTCAGCCCTTCCTAGGACTGAACCAGAGATTATGAGTCACAGTATGAAGTGTGTGTGTGTGTGTGTGTGTGTGTGTGTGTATAAGAGAGAGAGAGAGAGAGAGAGAGAGAGAGAGAGAGAGAGAAGAAACAATGGGGATAAAACCCAAGGGGCCCTCCACCTCTGAGCTACACCCTCAGACTTATTTTTTATTTTGAAACAGGGTCTCACTAAATTGCTGAGGCTGGCCTCGAAACTGCAATCTTCCGGCCTCAGCCTCCCCAGTTCTGGGCATCTCAGAGCACATCCTGGCTTATCTGCTGCAGGAGACACTCCTCTTTAGGTAAATCTGCCTGCTTATGGCAGCACCCCAGACACTGTACTCCACAGACAGCGCCACAGCTGGTTAATGTCCCCCCCAGCACTTTCAATGCAAATGTACCGGTGTTTGTATGAATAAATACACAATTCACAGTTATCTAAGACACTGGAGAGGGGAGAGCCTGATGTCACAGCCCATCTGGCAGCTCCATGGCTAGTTTCTGCAAAGGCCCAGGACTCATTTTTATCCACACCGAAGGCCTCGCTGCCCACTGGCTAGCGAGTGGCTTCTGTGTCCAGGATCTGCCCGGCTTCACACTTCTTAGCTGTGTGATCCTAGTTCTCAGTGTCTTCGGCCATGAGCAGGGACGGTAGGAACCTTACGGGATTGTCATAAGCAATCAATGCGTGCACCTGAATAAGAATGAGCCCACACTCAGGACAGCACCTGGCCTGTAGAAAGATCTAGAAAGCTCCAGGTGCAGCTGCCAGCTGGCCGTCGCTGTCGTGATCAGGGCGTTTGCTGCCCTCTGACCAGCACCCACTTTTGTACGTGGTATCCTCTATAGGATCTGTTGATGGCCTTGCGGGGCAGGGGAGTTACAGATTAAGAATGCACACACCTGGAGAGGTGGGAGGGCCGGCGTAGCAAAGAAAAATGCAGGCTACTAATTGAACTTTAATTTCAGAATTTTTTAGTAGACATATTTCATGCAATATTTGGAAATAAAAAGTTATACTTAAGGACTATTTATTAAAATTCTAATTTAGCTGGGTGTCCCGTATTTACACTGGCACCTCTCCCTTCTCGACGTTTCCTGGGGTCAAGCCGTGGTGTACAAGCAGGCAAAACAGGATGGAGCTGCTAACTCCAGCCTCCTCAGCCTCGGCTCTTCTCTTTTTTGTGGTTTTGTCTGTTTGTGGTTACTGGGGATTGAAACCAGGGGTGTTCTGCCTTTGAGCTACATCCCCAGCCCTACTTTAAATTTTTATTTTGAAATAAAGTTGCAGAGGGCCTAAGTTGCTGAGAGCCTTACAAAACTGCAGAAGGCCTCACGAGGCTGGCCACGAATCTGCAATCCTCCTGTCTCGGCTTCCCAAAGTACTAGGATTACAAGTGGGGGCCACCATGCAGGGCTTATTTTTTTGATTTCCAAACAGGGCCTTACTAAGTTGCTGAGGCTGGCCACAAACCTGCAATCCTCCTGTGTCAGCCTCCCAAATACTGGGATTGCAGGCGTGCACCACTTGCCCTGCTGAGTTTGAGTCAATTTTAAAAGAAAAATAAATAAATAAGAAAAAAACGTGATCATTTGGTTTGCCGACTGAAATCTGGACTCTGCACTTTGTGACCTCGCTGGGCCCTGGCCAGGGCTGTGCGTGCAGTACCGCCAGAGGCCGCTGGGGGCAGCAGCGGCACGCGGCTCGCAGGGCCGGGCTGCGAGCTGCACCTGGTCCGGGGGGCGTGATGCACGCGCGGATTCAGGCGCAAACACCGAAAATGCTGCTCAAGGGGCTGAGCACACGCGCCTGTGAGAAGCCAGTCAGGGGTCCAGGCCCGCCGTGCACCCGGCCTCCCCTAGGCCCGGGCCTGCAGTCACCCGGAGCTGGAGCACTCTGCTTCCCCAGTGCTCCCAGGTGGGGTGGCCCGAAGGCCCCCTGCGGCCACGCTGCTCCCTGGTCCCGGCCCCGCAGGCCACCTTCCCGGGCTGTGCCCGGCCGCTGTGCGCACTTCCTGTAGATACACAGTCTCAGGTGAGTCTTACCTCCCCGGGCGCTGGCGGGGAGAAGGGGCGAGGGCCCACCCTCTCCCGGGGAGGCACGGCCTGCCCCCAGGGCCCATGTAGGTCCAAAAGCTAATAATGCTAAGGGAAAAGGGAAGTTCATAATAGACCTCGCACAGCCGCCCAATTCCACGATCGCTCAGGCTTCTAAAAAATCACTTAACATAGTTATTGAGTCGCAGAGTATGTGTACGGCCTTGTATTATACCATTATTCCTTTTTGTCTTTTAAATAAAACACCCTTTTCCACATCTCTGCGCAGTCTTTTTTTTTTCCTCCCTGTTTTGGAACCCAAGGGCGTTCTATCTCCAAGCTACATCCCCAGCCCTATCTTATTTTTTGCTTTGAAACAGGATCTCACTGAGTTGCTGAGGCTGGCCTCGAACCTGTGATCCTCCTGTCTTAGCCTCCCAGCTACCGGGATTACAGGTGTGCGCTGCCACACCAGCTCTGCACAGCCTTTCTTACCCGCCTTGTCATGGCCGCACGTCCCAACACCCGGCCGGCAGCCTGGGTTCGAATCCCTGTCCTCAGCAGCTGCGGCACCCGGACATCCTGAACCGCCTCTGCTCCCCCCACGAGCCACATCCCACTGCAGTCCCTGGTGTTATCCTCTGACTCCTGGGCCCGTCACCCTGCAGCATCCCAGCCGCTGGGCACGGATAGACGGTCACACCCTGTATGACACTGTCCAGGGTTCCACGGAGCATCTGTTTCAGGTGGTCACCTGTGCTAATGACCACCGTCTTTTTCGTCTCACATCATAATGTCTCTCATAGGGACAGGGAAACACATGCACACAGCACCTGGCAGGCTTTCCCGGGCCCCTCCGTCCCCTCTCTTTCCTCATACAGGTACTGAGACTGACATCGATGCTCCCACATATGTGCATAATATCAATAGAGGGGATTTTTTTCTTTCTTTTTAAATATTTGTATTGGTGCATTGTAGTCATACATCTTAATGGGATAAAAGATGGTGGAGACATACATGCACACACCACCCAGTTAGCCCTCACCTGATCCCCACCCCCTTCCCTCCCCTCCCTCCTTCCCGTGCTTGGCTTAGTGACTGACTTTGATATGCTTGTGTAAGTACATCATGTGCTTTGGAGAGTTTCCCTCTTCCCCACTCTCATTCCCTCTGTTAGTTTACCTTACTTGTCCTCTATAGGATCTCCTTCATCTAGAGTTCCTCCTGTTACCCATTTCTCCCTAGCTTTCACGTATTAGGGAAAGCATCTGATTTCTTATTTTTTTGTGACTGACTAATCTCACTTAGCATAATGTCCTCCAGTTCCATCCATTTTCCTGAAAATGATGTAATTGAGTTTTTTTAATGGCTGAGTAAAATTCCATTGTGTACATATCCCACAGTTTTGTTGATGGACATCTTGGCTGGTTCCATAGTTTGGCAATGGTGAATTGTGCAGCTATGAACATAGATACACATGCATTAGTTTGGTAGTTTGGTTTCCTTTCTTTGGGGTACATACCCAGGAGTGGTATTGCTGGATCAAATGGTAGGTTTGTTCCCATTCTTCTGAGGATCCTCTGTACTGTTTTCCAAAGTGGTTGCACTAATTTACAATCCCACCAACAGTGTTTTAGAGTTCCCGCGTCTCCACATCCTCGCCAGCATGTGTTGTTGTTTGTGTTTTGAATGATTGCCATTCTAGTTGGAGTTAGGTGAAATCTCAGGGTAGTTTTGATTTGCATCTCTCTGATTGCCAATGATGTTGAGCATTTTTTCATTTATTTATTGGCCATTTGAATTTCTTCTTTCATGAAGTGTCTATTTAATTCACTTGCCCATTTTTTTTTTGATTGGCTTATTTGTTTTCTTAGTGTTAAGCTGCTTGAGTTCTCTGTATATTTTAGATATTAGTCCTCTATCGGAGGTGTAGCTGGCAAAATTTTCTCCCATTCTGTTGGCTCTCGATTGAGGTTCTTGACCGTTTCCGTTGCTGAACAGAAGCTCTTCAGTTTCATGCAATCCCACGTATTGATTCTCCTTTTAATTTGTTGAGCCTTTGGGGTCTTGTTGAGAAAGTGTTTATCTGTGCCTATGTGTTGCAGTGTTGGACCTATGCCCTCTTCAAGGAGCTTCAAGGTCTCTGGTTTGATTTCCAAGTCTTCGATCCATCTTGAATTGACTCTTGTACAGGGTGAGAAAGTGGAATTAATTTCCAATTTTCCGCATATGGTTAACCAGTTTTGCCAACACCATTTGTTGAACAGGCCATCTTTTTTCCAGTGTATGTTTTTGGCTCCTTTGTAAAAAATCAATTGGCTGAAAGTGTGTGGACTTGTTTCTGAGTCTTCTATTCTGCTCCATTGGTCTATGTATCTGTTTTTGTGTCAGTACCATGCCGGTTTTTATTACAATGGCTTTGTAGTATAGTTTAAAGTCTGGTATTGTGATTCCTCCTGCATGGTTTTGTTGTTGAAAATCAAATGATTCCTTCATCGGTCCTCCCTCTCCCCTGACTCCTCCCCTAGGCCACCTGCCTGCATTGGAGTTTCTCCTTTGTTATCTGAAGTCTAGTTTCCTGCTTCAGCTACCACACGCATTGCTGGGCTGGGCATTGGCCATCCACTATTCCAGGCATTTCCGAAGGCTACTCTATGAGAAAGCCACACAGGCTCTGCCTACGGGCAAGACAGGTAAGGCTCAGGAGATGAAGCCGGTTACCCACACAGCAGTTCCAAGACAGGGCAAGGAATCGGGCTCCAGTCTGCATAAGTGCTAAGCCTATGTCCATGCTCTTCTTCTTTGTTGCAGGAAATGCACCATGTATTTGAGCCTTTGTGAAAATGAGCCTCAGTATAAAAGCCCTGCAGCAAATCTTGCAGATATTTTATTTCTCAGCCGAAGCTTAGAGAACCTACTTTTTATCTCATATATGGATCAGAGACATGCCTTCCCAGCCCGCTGTGCAGATTAAACAATTGATTCACAGCGTAGCCTGCTTAGGCTACTGACCCGGACAGGGTGGGAGAGCAGGCAGGGGGCCCAGGAGCTGGAGTGTGGGGGGCCAGGGAGATGCCCACAGTGGGCAGGTGGCCTGTAGCTCCCCTCCTGGCACTTTGGTAAAAGCATCCCACCTGCGCACCTCCTCCTTCTCCCTCACAGGACCCATCGACGGTGCTGTGCCCAGCCCAGCGCTGCTCGCGGGAGGGCCAGCGCCCACCGCCCTCCTCCCCGGCCTCTCCTGGCCGTTCCCGCCGCAATCACGCGCTCCTCTGAACTCTGCAATTACAGTTTCAATAATTCATTTGGCAATTAATCATCCGCTGCCTTGTGACATCCCTGCTACTCCGCGCTGAGCTGGTATTCAGGAGGGTGGTTAACTCCCCGTGGGCAGCATTGCTGCCGTGCTGATAGTGTCGGGGTTTCTCTTGATTCTTTGCTGCAGTCAACGGAGCAGGCCAGCAGGCTGCAGTTTGAGGCCCCCGCTGAGGGCGGGCGGGAGCCCCAGGGACGCTCATCCAGGAGGCGCAGGAGCAGAGAGCAGGCGCCTCTCACAGCTTCCTAGGGAGCCAGGCAACCCCGTGCACACCTCAGCCTCTTTCCTCATTCTTTCCTGGTCGTGAAACAGTCCTGGGTCCAAACCAGCTGAGGAATTTTCCATGCATTTCTACAGTCTCTCTGACTGGCTCCCGTTTCCTGTGGACAAGTACCATTCAGCCTATTTCCACTGAAGCTGCTTAGCAGGATGTGGTGAGTTCCAAACTAGACAGAGAAGCCCCGGGTTGGCGTTGCAGCTCGGCCGACCATGCACTCAGCAGCCTGGAGCCCCGGGTGCGTCGTTTCCCTTCTCTCGGCCTCAGTGTGCTTCTCTCTAAAATGGGACTGTCTGAGAATCCCGGCACAAATCCACCCAGGAGCACCGCCTGGGTGGATTCTAAGTGCCTGGCAAATGGCCCGGTGTAATCTCCATGTTGGAGTTTGCCGTCACTTCCATTTTGCAGATGGAGCTCAGGGCTGAGGCTCAGAGGAAGCAGGAGGAGGTGTTGTCAGGGACGCAGGGCGGTCCACCAAACGCTGGGAGTGGGCCTCATGCTGGTGGAGTGTCCAGGCATGGGTGGGTGCAGGTGGAAGGAGCGGAGGACGGGAGCAGGGGCTGGGCCGGGGAGTGGGCTCCGAACATCCCCAGGGGACGCCAGGCTCGGGCCTGAGCTGTGCGCGCACCAGAGGACTGCAGGGTCAGTGTGTTTGCTGGAGAGACGCTTGACGGGAAAGGATGGCACAGTGGCCACCAAAGAAATGTGGCTGGAGGGGGCCTTCTCCATGACTCCAACCTTTGTGGATCCCAGACCTCCCTAACGCCCAGGCGCGGAGGGGCTGTTTTAAGGTACCGTAGGGCTGGGAAGTGATCATCTTTTAGCAGAACGGGTGAGGAAGTTGCGGTAGCGAGTGGGTCTCTGCCCGAGAGCCCCTCGTGACGGAGGCTCTCAGACCCCAGCAGCTTGAGGCCCACGTCTCCCTCACTCCTACCTACACTCTTTTTGGAATTGGAAGTGCTTCATTTTCTCTTATCACCTACACAGATAAGCAGACAGGACCAGTGTCACACTCCAGGTGCTGGCCGGCTGGAAGCGCGTGGAGTCTTAGAAAATGAAAAGAAAGGGTTAAAAGAACCAAGTAACGAGGGAGAGAGGAGCCCGGAGGAGGTTCTCTCCAGACACAAGGAGGCCAAGTCCTGTGCCTAGGAATTTGGGACCAAGAAGGTCTTGGAAACACCGTGACAGACTAGGAACACTATTTCTTTTTTTCTTTTTTTTTCTTTTCCTTTTTTTTTTTTTTTCTTTTTCGGTACTGGGATGGAACCCAGGGCCATTCTACCTCCGAGTGACACCCTTGGCTCTATATTTTTTTCTTCATTTTGAAACAGGGTCTCACTGAGTTGCAAAGGGCCTCACTAAGTAGTTGAGGCTGTCTGCAAACTACAATCCTCCAGTCTCAGCCTCCCAAATGTTGCAATTACAAGCATGCCCCACCGTGCCTGGCCCTTCTGCATGGATTTGAAAGTAGGAGCCAATGAAATTTGCTGGAGGGCTGGGTGTGGTGGTACGTGCCTATAACCCCAGTACTTGGGAGGCTGAGACAGGAGGATCCCAGGTTCAGGTCAGCCTCAGCAACTTAGTGAGACCCTCAACAACTTAGTGAGAACCTACAGGTGTCCTGTGCTCAGCATGCAGAGAGTCCACCATGAACTGGCTCAGAGACCTCCTTTCCATTTATAAAGCTTCTCCGCTCGGCCTCTCTAGTCTACAGTAGCCCCAGTGTGGTGGAGACAGGCTCAGGAAAGCCCCACAGGTCCCTCGGCTACTTAGCAAGGCCCTCCACAATTCAGTGCGACCCTGTTTCAAAAAATAAAAAGACTGAAAAATAGAACCGGTGGTGTAGCTCAGAGGTACAATGCCCCTGGGTCCATCCCCAGGACTGAAAAAAAAAAAAAAAACCCATGCAGTCTCCATCTGCCGTCACCACGCTCACCCCTCCTGCTCGCTCCTGGGCTCTGGCTTCGTTTCCCTAGGCTCTCTGCACCCACCCACCCTTGCTGAGCCCAGCACTCAGCCACAGTGACCCTGTTCTCACAAACCTCCTCCTCCTTAACATTGCAGTGGTCCCTGCCACACTCAGGAGTGAGCGGACACACGCAGGTGCCTGGGCCTGCAGATCTGGCAGATCCGCCCTCCCTCGGCGCCTGCCCAAGGCCCTCGCTCCTCCTTTGGTATCAGCCCTCCCTGCGCGTGTGCCGTGGTGCCTCTGGATCGCTCCGTCCCTGGGAACCTGCATAGCTCGCCTTCACCCCCTTTGCCATCATCTCCTGTCCCAGGACCCCCCAACCCTGTCCTTTCTATCTGCTTTATTTTTCTTCAGAAAGCTGAGCACTTCTTATGTATTATGTAACGTACTCACACCACCCCTTATGTATCTCCCACTGTCCCACAATGTTTCGGAATTTTATCTGTATCTTAAATGTTTAGAACCATGTCTAAAGCAGGAGAGTTTTGGGAAACCTTTGTTGGACAGATGGATGAAGGAATGGATGAATGGAGTGGAGGACTGGGCTGCCTCACCCCAGATCTGCCGCGTGGGTCTGTGAGAACACTGCACCAGGGAGGGGGCAGCTATCCTGAACACCCAGGGAGGGGGCAGCTACCCTGAACACGCAGCAGGCTCCCGCTCAACTTCTTGGGTCCTTCTCTCTCGTTCTCAGTCATGAGACAGTTGAGTCGGTTTACAATCAGTAAAACAAACGCGCGCCCTGCCCTGTGTAAGAACCAGGGTGCGGTGGGTTCTGCCCCGAGGCCCAGTGGGTCTGTCCCCCCTGGCCAGGCTGGACACTCAGCAGCCAGTTCTGTTTTCCATTTTCAGTGGGAGCACTGAGCAGGGGCACCTGCGCTGCGGGGTCAGCCTGGGAGGCTGGTGGGAGGGAGGCTGGGAAAGGAAGTGGAGGCCAGCAGCACCCTGTCCTCCGCCGCCGCCCACTGCTCTGAGCGCAGAGGGAGCCTGCAAGGTGGGGGAGGGATGGGAAGACGTCTCCCCAAACAGGTGAGGGAGGCAGCAGTAAATTGGGAGCATCTGTGCCATTATTAGGCATTCTAAGTAGGGCCAGGCTCCCAGAACAAAGGAAACAGCCCTTCAAAGGAGAAGGAGGGAAACAAGCCCAGCAACTGAAAGCCCGCTCCCCCTCGGAATCAGAAAACACTGGCAAACTGGTTCTGGAGCCGCCCCTGCCCTTGGGAGGGTGTTTTTTGTGCACTGAAATGGCAGCTGTCAGGTCTCGCAGGGGGCGGCTCTGCTGTGCTGGGCTCCTCAGACCTTCAGCTCATGAATTGAAACCAGAATTCTTGTAAGACAAAGCCCAACAGAACTGGTGGAATCGTTTTAGAAACCCTTTCCTGACCTCCTCCCCGGGGCTCACCTCCCCTGGACACCGCCTTGCCAGCTCCGGCCCCCTTCCCCCTCTTCTGGAGGGGGCTCCTCTGGAGGGGGCTCCTCTGGAGGCACTCTTTTGCTAGCATGGGGTTAGGTAGAAGCAGAGGTGGACCAAGGTTGGCACAGGTGCATCCTCACGTGCAATAGGAGAATAGAGATGTGTTGAGCCCCAGCAGCTGTGGCTGGGCAGTTCAAGCTCCTGCAGGGCTGGTGAGCTGTGGGCCTCTGTCTTCTCATCTGTAAAATGGGCTAATGGTCACCCCACCTCCCCGCACAGGGCTCTGGTGAGGGGCAGAGATGACAGCGGGTGTTGGTGGGTGTAGCCTTTGACCACCTTTTCTTCTTGGGTTCCGAGGCAACCCCAGAAGGATTTCCATTTCTCCCAGATTTTTAAAAAGCAAGGAGATGGGTTTGAAGACACAGAAAGGAAGGATGTGAAACAAACGAGTTTGGAGCAGTGGGCGGCGAGGAAAGGGACCGGGACAGACATGTATTAAGAGGTTCCTCTGTGACACTCCCCCAGGAAGAAAGTTTATGAAATCCCACCCGACCCTCCCAGCCGTGGACCTGGCCTCAGGAAGACTTGGGACAGGTCGGCCCACCCACTAGGAATAGGAATGTGGGCAAGATATAGGCCTGTAATTCCAGCAGTTGGGAGGCTGAGACAGGATAGCAGGTTTGAGGCCAGCCTCAGCAATTTAAGCAAGACCCTCCCTCAGCGACTTTGAAGTAGTTTCAAAATAAAAAATGGTCTGGGGGCGTAGTTCAGAGGTAGAATACCCCTGGGTTTGATTCTCAGCACCAAACAAACACAATAACAAAAAACTAGGGGAAAAAAAAAAAGAAAAGAAATAGCTCTGGGCTGTTGTAAACCAGCTAGGATTTGGGGTCATTTGTTACCACTGCTGACCTTAGCTTAAGCTAACTGAGAGAGTGATTAAGTGAAGAGGAGGAGGAGGAGGACAGGAATGCCAGTGCCCCAAAGCAAAGGTTAATCCCCACCTTTCCTAAGCAAGGGGAGCCCCCGAAATGTAAACAGCTTTCTGAGTTGCCAGACTCCAGCTGACCATCCAGACAGGGACTTGGGGCCAACTGAGTGCTAGGGAGGAGCTCTAACATCTCAAAAGAGGGTCGGAAGGGAATCACACACAAAAAGTACTGCTGGGTGCAGGGCGTGGTGGCACACACTTATAATCCCAGCTGAGATCAGAAGATCGCGGTTCGCGGACAACCTCAGCTACTTAGCGAGGCCCTTTGCAACTCAGTGAGACCCTGTTTCAAAAATAAAAAGGGCTTATGTCATGGCTGGGCCTATCTGGGCTCCCTGGTCACACCGGGGTGTGGCTGGATTCTCCCCACCTTGTTCCAGCAGAGGAGAGGAATGAGTCAAGGTCGCAGTCTGTTCCTGCTACCTGCAGACATCTGCAGGGATTCCTGCAGCTGCTGGGCCTCAGCTGCTGAACCTATCAGCACAGGAGTTTTAGGGAAAGGAGCCAGACCCAGGGAGGGCTTCAGAGCACCTGGCTGTAGTCCAAATGCATGCCCGTGGCTGGGCATTTCCTCCAGCTGACAAACAAACAATCGTTATTTTTCTCTGGCCAAATGGAAGTTGGCCTCGGAGCTCTCGGCGAGAGAGCAATAGTAGTGGCTTATTGACGGGCCGCGAGCGCTTAATAAGCCGCAGACCGATGAGAGTGTGAGATGGATGAGGGCCACGCCATCGATTATCTGAAGCCCCTCCGGCCTTCCCAGAGCTCCCCACCTGACAAGCAGGCACCACGGCTCTTGAATGGGCAGTGTGGGACTGTTCAGGGCTGGGCCCCACACACTCGAGTTCCAAGGGGGAAGAACATGTTTATAACTGTGAGAAACACAGTCGAGAGTACATGATTCCAGCCACAGAACTCGGGGGCCCAAGTCATGTTTCTATTTTTCTTCTACGACAGAGCAAAAATAGCAGATACTTTATCCAGATGGAAAGCAGGCACCACAAAAGTAGTGTCCCTCACACGTCCTTTCCCCTTTCTAGCTAGAATGAAAAAGTCTGGGGAGACTCCCTCTGGTCTGTTTTCCCAGGGCCCCTGGAGTCCTCTAGTCCAGGAATTGAGGTAAAAGAGCAGCGCAATGCCTGTCCACCCCAGGCGCACTGCATGGCCAGGAGGAGCCAGGAGGCCGCCTGCTGGGTCTAGGTCCGTGGGCCGCAGAGGTACAGCAGCCTGGTGAAGCCGTGAGAAGAATCCTGCACGTGTGGTCCACAGCATCCATGATTTACAGGGAGATGAGTGCGGGTTAAGTAGCAGGATCTTGTTCACCCCTCTTCTTTACTGATGTAAATGGAGGCCCCTTTGGTGCTGCTTAACATCAACGATCGCCGAGATTCATCTGCCTTCACCCTCTCTCCACCTCCAGCACCAGTGAGAGACCCCAGGCCAGTTTTTGGACACAGGAGCACATTGTGATGAGCCATTGAGCCCTCAGGACCCCTTCCCATTGGCCCACCAGGTCACAGCTTCCCTTCCACTCCAATCTCCAGGTGAGCTCCTCCCTGCCTGGGACCTCATGCAGAACACACCGGCTTACCCTGCCCTACCCTGAGTGCTCCAGGCCCCTCGGCAGGACGAGGCAGCCGTGGGCTGAGGCAGGAGGATGGCACATTCAATGAGGGAGGGGCTCTTCTTGCTTTTAGCATCATATCCAAAGAAAGCAGACTCTGGGTCCATCTGATGACCTGGTGTAGCAGCCAGCAGGGCTTAGTTTTAGGGGCGAGCCGGATGTTGGCAGAGGACAAAGGAGTTTCCTTGGTACCTGGCAGGGAGGGAAGGGAGAAGCCCACAGGCTACCATTACAGATCCCAATCCTGGCTCTGCCCTGCAGGAGATGGAAAAGGTTCTGCAGCCGAAGCAGAAGCACCTGGGGATGGGGGGGGCAAGGGCATCCTCAAGGACAAGGGACCTCTCCCCACATTGGCGGCCAGTCCAGGTCACCATCCAGTGGCTGGATAATGGGGGACAGCGGAGGAGCAGGGCATGGCTTCACACAAGCCCACGGGAGCCTTCTTGGGGGCTCCAGGCTTTGTGCAAGGAAGGGCGAGGCGTGGCCTCTGCCTGCCAAGCCGGATGATGCTGGGCAGGCTTCGCTGGTACCCAGCGTGTGCGGGGCCTGGGGACTCCAGGAAGCATGCCGCTTTTCTCTTCTGTTTCACACCTAAAGACCAAGTGGGGTCTGGAGAAAAGTATACTCATGAGAATCTTTCTAGTCCACACTAGACAAGTCCGTGAGCTGGCCACCTGTTTTCTTTTGGGGCTGCGCTTCGATCACAGCCATTAATAAGTTACAAAGATGGCTGAAACGTCACGATTCGGACAGTTTATGTTGGGGAACTCAGCCTCAGACAACACTGAAGTTTGTAGACTCGAGGCCTTTGGTCCAACTTGACTTCTTGCACCTACCCAATGTCCCGCCAACGGCTCCTTGGCTGGACCTGTCTCCTCTGGAACTTGTGCGCCGCCTCCTTCCCTTGTCTAAGTTGCACCAGAGTGGTTTACTGGTTAGACTTCCCCTTACTGACCTCTTACCCAAACCTGAGATCCAACGAAGGATTCAAGAAACCGACCAAAGACCCAGCTTCTGGCCAAGGCTCTGCCGTCTTTCCTGAGGCCTCGTTCCTGCCCTGATTCCAGTCCACCTAAGGTCCTTGGTAGGTGATCTGACCTGCCATGCGTCAGGTTTTCCAACAGGGCCCTTGTACGCAGCAGGAGACTGCTGGCGGCTCTGGGAACAGCCCAGGCCACATCAGGCACCCTGGGAAGTGCACAGCAAACATTTAAACGTTGGGGCTCCAAGTATGAATAACAAGATATTTAGTACATTTCTGAAGGCTTCGTCCTGCTGTGGAAACAGGTCATGCACACAGCGGCCATGTCACACGCTGGAATGAAGAGGGAGTCTGCTCTTCCACACGCAAGCCGAGGGCCCAGATGTTTATAAGTCAGAGAGAGAAGCGCAGCGACTACATCTAACCGGCTTAACATTTCCAGCATGTCTCTCTTTGCGGTTATTGTCTTATCAAAGATTTATATCTGTCTCATAAGTATCTTTAAGTCCTTGCTCTCTGGTGAGGCTTAAAGCCAAGAATTGACATTTCCTCAATGTAAATAGGAAATACTACAGAATGAGCTGAGGTTGGTTTTGTTAAAAAAAAAAAAATGCTGTCTTGACTTTTAACCCTGCAGTCTTGCTGACTGTTTAATTCCACTCACAGTTACACAGAAACAAGCCTGTGATTTCTGCCATCTGACACGGGGGTTTAAAAGCTAAGAGCGGCTTCAGCTCAAGTCACGAAAGAACCCCGGAGCTGTGAGGGGGGTTAAGAGGGTCCCAGCCACCTGGTGCCTGGTGGCGCCACGAGGGTGTGGGTGTGGTCACCGGTCTGGTCAGCCAGTTGCTGGCCGCTTCCCAGGGAAACAGCATTGGCAGCGGGGCCCGGGCGCCTGTGGCCCCACGGCATCTCCGGGCCAGTTCTACAGCCGCTCACCACCCTTCCTGGGTCAGCAGTGCTGGGCCACTTGAGACCCAGGCCCCTTCTGCTCACCAGCTGCAGTGTGAGGCTGAGGCTTGGGGAGGAGGCCGTATTGCTGAGGTCATGCTGGTGAACGGCTGTGCCCCGGGAGCACCACCTGGAGCTCCAGGCCTGGGAACGGCCTGGGGGTGGGCGTTGGCATGGGACTCCATTGAGGAGCAGGATCAGGGAGAGGGGACTGAGGACTGATAGATCAGGGAGGAGCTGGGCTTCCCCTTTTTCTAGGCCCTCCTGCCCCTCCCCCAGGCCTCCTCTCTGCCCCCAGCTGCTAAGGAGCTGCTAAGCCGACATCCTCAGCTGATAAGCCTTTCTCTCTCCTTATCTCAGTCCTCCGTCCTCCTCTCTGGGCTCCTGTTCACCCCAGCTGCTGACCCTGCCTCTGGAAGAGAGTGAGGAGGCTGGCTGGAGAGGCGGGGGTTTGTCTGGGCTGGGGAGGCCACCCCAGGCACTGCCCACGGGGTGCGAAGGACACAGACTGTGCTGACGGGCCAGGCCTGGAGTGGCCAGCTGGCTTCTGGACATCCACATGGAACCTTTCAGGCTGTGCAGGCAGTGTGTGTGTGTGTGTGTGTGTGTGTGTGTGTGTCCATAGGCTCTCTCACACATATGCTCACTTTGCACAAGGGGGCCTTAGCCACGGAGCTCCCCTGCTGCGTTTAGAACCCTGTGTGAACAAAGGGCGTTCAACACAAACGCTCTGATTTACAGAGAGACGGCCCCCAGGGAGAGGCAGCTGCGTGCAACAGAACCGAGCCACGGCGTCATTCTTTGCTTTCTGGAGAGTTTTTCGTCCCTTTTCTCTTAAGGCTCCATTTTCTCCCCAAATAGTTGAGGCACTCAGGACCCCAAGCCTCACTGAGGCTGTTTATCTGGAAACCCCCTGGCCTCCCAGCTCCCCAGCCCAGGGGCTGTGTCTGTCTTCACTACTGTCCCTCCAGGGACAGGCGCTTAGGAAACGCAGGCAGGCGAGCCAGGTCCCCTTTCCCTGCCCGCCCCCAGCCCGCCTTCCTCTGTGCTTACAGGCAGGGGCTTTACTTTCTCTCTTTTGCCTTCAGGGTCCACGCTGGCTGTGCAGCACGGCCTTGGGGACTCCAGCAGGAAGGGCAGAGGCGGAGACCCTGGTCTGGTGTTCCTCAGGAGCTGCTGAGAGGAGGGGCTATTTCTGGATCAGAGGCGAGAGCTGCTGAGGCGGGCTGGCAGCATATTTATAGAGCCAACCTTGGAGAGCGCGGATGCTCACAGCCCTGGAACCGTCCCCCGTTTCGAACTTCTAAAGATAGACCCACCCGTGCGGCATCTGGTATTTGACAAGGTACACTGGCTCTTTAAGTCCACCAAGGACTCCTCCTAATGGACGCTGCCTGGCTTCGCAGCGTACGTCCCTGGTCCTCTCGTCCACTCTGCCACTGGCCTGGTGGGTGACGGCCCCCTGCACTCAGGGATCCAGCAGAGGAGCCGCTTGGTTATGGGGCCTGGTGACTCTGCAGCAACTCAGTCCAGGGCTCCAAGCGGCAGCAGCAGCAGGAGAGATAGGCGGCTAATTCTTTTCCAGCCCTTTTCATTTTTTATTTAGAAACACAGTCTTGCTAAGTTGTC
This sequence comes from Muscardinus avellanarius, assembly GCF_963383645.1. Classification (NCBI taxonomy): domain Eukaryota; kingdom Metazoa; phylum Chordata; class Mammalia; order Rodentia; family Gliridae; genus Muscardinus; species Muscardinus avellanarius. The sequence goes on from NC_137793.1 coordinate 110,555,515, forward strand.
GAGGCTGGCCTCGATCCTGTGATTCTCTGGTCTCAGCCTCTCAAGTACTGGGATTACAGGCTTGCGCCACCGTGGTATGATGCCCATTTCACAGAGGAAGAAACTGAGGCTCAGTGACCTGTCTCAGATTGCTCTAAACCGGCGAATTTGAGGTGTCACCTAATTCTATGCCTAAGGCATTGGGGAGCAAGGTGGGAGAAGAGTGCTGTTCACTCGCATATTTCAGAGGTGCGCGTAGAATCACTGTGTCCAAAGCTGTTGGCTTTAAGCGTGTCTCTAGTGTCTGCTGTGGGATGCCCCTCTCTCATCTTTTACCCAGGAAGGAGAAGGGTTTCATCAGGCCCGGCTAGCCACAGCTTCTAAGGGACGACAGATCCTCTTCTTGCCACGGTGGGGCCTTCCTGGGTATCTTACGAAAGGTGCCTGTTCCAGTATCTATCTGTCACCCTTGGCTAAATGAGAAAGTAAAAGGGATCATGGATATTTGCTGAGCTCCTGCCCGGGGAGACACCATCTGATCATATCTCACGGAATGGACACCAGATTCTATTTCTTCTTACCATCGGGGCAGCTTTAGGAGATGAGTATTTTCTTTCTTGTTCACAGCTTAGGAGACTCACTTGCTCCATGCCCTGCAGATAGTAAGAGGCCCCCGGGGCTCCAGCTTCCCGGAGTCTGTCTGCTCTGGTTAGCGCCTCTCATCTGGACACAGGGATCAATCCCGCTTGGCCTGTTCGTCCTGATGTTTTTGCCGCTTCCCCATCGACCGCTCCACGTCCGACAGCGTCACCTGGGCAGCAGTAATGGGATTTGATGGCTAAGGTGACCCTGGCTCAGCCCAGCCACAGCCCGTCCATCCCTAACCTAGCACTTGATACTCGGTGTTAGGATGGCCCTCCGTGGCCCGTGCGGGAGCCTGCCTCTCCAGGCCTGGGAGCTGCCCTTCACTCTGGGCAGCTGGACCCCGGTGCAGGTGGGCAGGTCTGAGCACTTTCCCTGGGATGGCAGGACCAGCCTGTGACAAAGGGGACTTGTGACCTGCGCTCCAACTGACCTTTCTGAAATCAAACTCTCTTCATCCTTAAGGGCTTGTCTGAGGTCCCCTCCTCCTGGAAAACTCATTCTCTTTCTCGGCCAGTCAGAGCACCTGTGTGTAATGTACACGTTCTGGAACTACAAAGCCCAGGAGTTTGGGAGTGCACAGTCCAACCTCCCGTCAGCCCTGACAGTCTCCCACCGTTCCCACTGTGTCGGTCCTCAGCTTCATTTCCCACCTCTCCACGTAGCCCATCTTGATGAGACAGCGCTAAACATTCCAGAATCCATCCTCTCTCCGCGCAGAAGTATGCCTCTGGAGACCGCCTTCCAGCGTCCTGCCCTCCAGACCCGGCCCTGGGCAGCCTGCAGATCTTCAAAGAGGATTCTCACGGTTCCCCGGGTCTTCCCTTTCCACTCAGGACCCGGAGACCTCAAGCCACATGTTCAGCCTCCTCACCGTGACTTCGCCAGGCCCCCCTAGAATGGAGGGCCGATGGGGCTGTGCTCACCTTCCTAGCAAGGGGAGAAGGCAGAACCCGCCCAGGTGCTGCTCCCTGCTGGCCCGGCCTTGGAATGAGCACAGCTCCAGGTGGAGCTGCCGCCCTTGCCCTGGGGCGGGGATTCCAGAGGTGGAAGTGGCCTTCTGTTAGCAGAGCCTGAGGAACATCGCAGTTCAGTTTCAGCAAAAGCAAATTCAAGCTAGGAAATATACAAATTAGCCATAATTTGTTATCTGTTCAGCTGGAGGCTAGGGTTCCCAAGACTCAGGCAGGATTGGCAGGAGGCACCTGGCTTCCAGGGAGAAACGGGAGGAAGACGGGAGGGAGGTGTGAGAGCTGGGGATCGGGGTGTTCTGAGCAGCATGATGGAATCTCACTTTGCGTGACTCCATCCAGCCCTGGCTGTCAGCATCCCTTTGCCCAGTGTATCCACCTTCTATGTGCTACCCGCCCATTAGTTATTCAGGAGCTACTAAGTAGTTGTCTTGATTATCAGACCCACAGTCACAGTACAGGTATCAGGTGCCTGTGTTCAAGTATCCCTTAATTAACATAATTTATTCTGTTATTAATTAGGGTAGGGTGGCTCCAAACTATACTCTCAGCCTTTAAAAAAAATGTTGTTGTTGTTTTTTTAATTTAAGACAAGGTCTTGCTAAATTAAGGGTCTCTCTAAAGTTGCAGAGGCTGGCCTAAAACCTTTGATCTTTCTATCTCAGCCTCCCAGTCCCTCCTGGGATTACGGGAGTGAGCCACCAAGGCCAGTTTCCTTGTTTGTACTCAGTAATGTCCCTAGGGTGTAAGATTAATGATGTTAGCAATGCACATATACTAAAGAGAAGCCATAAAGCACTTCCTTTAAGTGAAAAGATGAAAGTTCTCCACTTAATAAGGAAAGAAAAAAAAGAACTCTTGTATGTTGAAGTTGCTAAGATCTCCAGTAAGAACAAATCCTCTCTCTGCGAAACTGTGAAGAAGGAAAAAAAAATCATACTAATTTTGCTGTCGCACCTCAAACTGCAAATTACAGCCATTGTGCACGACGAGTGCTTATAACGATGAGAAGGCGTTAAATGTGTGTACGTGTGTACAGGAGGAACTGGTGCTGTGCAGGTCGGGCTTGGTACTGCCTTGGTTCTGGCGTTCATGCATCCTTGGGGGGTCTTGGACTGTGTGTCCCATAGATAAGGAGACTATTGTATTACTGGTAGGCCTCAAAACAACACGGCAGGGGAGCTTTGATCGTCCCATGCTATGAATGAGGAAACCAGGCTTAGCAGGAGGAAGGCACGTGAGACTTGAGTGCTGCAGATCTGCTGGCTCCAATGCCAGCTCCTGCTTTCCACTACACCACTTTTTATACGTTCCTTTTCTTCCTATCTTTGTTCATTTCTTCCTCTTTCCTTCCTTCTTTTTATTTTTAATTAAAAATTTTTTTTTTGCAGTGCTAGAGATGTAACCCAGGGCATTCTACCTCCGAGCTACACCCCTAGCCCTATATTTTAAAAATTCTTTATTTTGAAACAAGGTCTCAGTAAATCACAAAGGACCTCACTATATAGCCGGGGCTGGCCAAAAACCTGTAATCCTCCTGTCTCAACCTCCCAAGTCCTGGGATTAAAAGCAGGCCACCACACCTGGCTCCACCCTCCTTTCCTTCCTCCCCTTCCTTCCTTTCTTCCTTCCATCTTTTATGTGGTAATCTGGTCCCCAGGAGATTATGTGATCCCTGAGGCCCAGGCCCTGGCTCTGACCCCATCCACCTGACCCCCATCCCATGGGCAGGGCAGGGAAGATGTACCAGTGAGAGGCATTGATTCTGAGTGCTCCACTGTTGCTGGGCTTGGGGGAGGAAGCAGGACTCTGTGCCTGGGCTCCTCTGCTCTGCGCTGTGGCTACATCACCCCTAGAGCCAGGGCAGAATGTCCCTCCCCTGCCCCTCTCAGAATCCTAGGAGATCAAGAACTGCTTCCAGTTCAACAAAGGAAGGATAACGCCTGCCCGCTCCCTGGAGAGGTTAAGAGGAGGCTCTTTAAAGAAAGGTGCTGAGGGCCAGGTGTGGTGGTGCACGCCTGTAATCCCAATACTTGGGAAGCTAAGTCAAGAGGATTGCAGGTTTGAGGCCAGCCTCAGCAGTTTCATGAGACCCTCAGCAACTTAGCAAGATCCTGTTTCTAAATAAAAAGGGCTGAGGGTATAGCAGAACACCCCTAGGTTCAATCCCAAGTGCCAAAAAAAAAAAAAAAAGAAGAAACGAAGAAAGAAAAGAAAGTTAGCTGGTACAGTGACATCAGTATTGTGACGATTATTGATGATTACCTTAGCAACCACTGACTTTACCTCCACATGTCACTCGGGAGGCTCAATGCACCCTGATCAAGGGCCTTCAAATCCCCAGGCCTGCCTGCAATCAATGTTCGTGGACAGGAGTGGAATTGTTGAGAAACTGGCAGCAACATTGCAGGTTGAGCCGCACATTAGGAAACTGGGTTAGCGTCAGCTTGACTTGCCACTGTGTGAAGTGTCTTCTCGTGTCTCTGTTCTCAAATGTTACCTCCGGGTCTACCTCGGTGGCACCTATGCTCTGATCTGGAGAAAAGAACAGGTGGTAGGAGAGAGAGCTCAGTGATTCCGCACCTGCTCCAGCAGCACCAAGGTAGATCCCACCCTCGATGTCCCCAAAGCCCTTGAGGGACAAAATCCGAGAGGGGACCTCCAAGGCCAGGCCCTCCTGACAGTCCCTGATGTCGCAGAAGGACTCCGTTGGCTCACTATGGAGCACTCCCCGACACCACCCCACCCTTCAAGGGCCCGGCCGTATTCCTTTCTGTGCAGCACAGCACTGGACGGGTGGACAGAAGGTGCTGATGTGGGCCTGACAGTGGTGGCGTTCTGTGGCGGCACCTGTGGGGACTCACCTCAGCCCGGCCCACTGGCCCCTCCTGGCTCACAGTGCCCTGAAGCCCGATCCCAAGAAATCCTTTACAGAAGAGGTTAAATCGCTACACGGATGCCCTGCCAGGGCAAGTGTGCTGCTGTTGTGGTTTGGATGCAAAATTCCTCTGAAAAAGCTCATGCGTTGGACACACACACACACACACACACACACACACACACACACACACACACGTGTCCAGAGGTGAAATAATTGAACCAGGGCTCTAATCTCATCTGTGGCTAACCCCATTGATAGATGCCTAATTCGAGTGGATTTACTAGAGGGTAACTGAGCAGGTAGCGTGGGGCTGGAGGAGGTGGGTCTCTGTCTCCTGATCCCTCTAGCTCATAGCCTCAGATCCCTCTGTGGGATTTCCCACAGCAGCCATTGCATGCCCTCTTCCAGGGACGGTGCAGTAGTCTCTGAGCACCACCTCCACGATTACTTACTTAGCACATTTTAAATTGACTTGTGCTTTTTTTTTTTTAACTCACTATGAATTATTTTAAAAGGAAATGTTATACTAATTCAGTCTATTTCCCAGTGTATAATACAATGATCCCCAAACATAGGAATCAGCCAGGGGCGAAACCCTGTCGCTCAGCCGTCTGTAGAGTCTGAGGCTGGACGGAGCAGGAGCGAAGGAGGCCAGGCAGTGGGCATCCTCGGGCCAGTTTCTCCTCAGTCCACACGTTGGCGAACATAGTCCAGGCCACAGCGGCAGGCCCGTGGCTTCTGGAGCAAGCCGAGCTGTTCTGCCCCTCTGGATGGCCGGCCGCACACACAGGAATGATGCCTCGCCCCTGGTCGGGCTGAAGGACCCTCCCCTTCTCTGAGATCTTGCTCCATCGTGGCCTCTCAGTGCTGCTCTCCAACCCCAGACAGAGCTGTTGAGCCCGTCCACCCCTGTGTGGGCTGTACATGACCTAGGCTCTGTCGGGAAGTCAAAGACCAGGCAGAGGCATCGGTGTCATCCCAGAGCCCAGTGGAGTTTGTTATTTTTTTCCCCCCAAAATAATACTTTTTTGCTTGTATTGGTGCGGTAGTCTCACATAATAATGTAAATCATGTTGACAATGACATACATGCACACAGAACTTGGGCCTCCGCCTCCCCACTTCCCTCTCCCAAGTACCCGGATTGACATGGGATAACCGCATGTGTGCACAGAGTGGTGGTAATGTTTCCATTGACGGATCTCAGTCTTCATCCTCCCCTCCCCTTCCTGCCTGGCTCCAATCTCCTCCCTTATCTGGAGTCCCTCCGGTAGCCCTACTCCTTTGATTATCGCGTACCAGGTTCTGTGCTGACAGCGTTGCCTAGGTTGACATCATCCTGCACCAGAGTTCAGCCCCATTTACAGGTGAGGAAAATGAGCCTTGGGAGTTTAAAGTTGCCCAACACAGACAAAGTTCAGAGTGGAGAATCACAAGGGCCTGTGCACTTTCAGGGTCTCTGTGCCTAAAGGCTTCATGTTCAGTAAGGCTTCCTCGAGGGCTACGTGTCTTAGTGAATGGGCACAAGGTATGTGTGGATAAGAGGTGAGGGAGGGAGGACGGCGAGGAGGGAGGATGGGGGAGCAAGGGAGGATGGCGAGGAGGAAGGATGGGGAGTGAGGGAGGACAGCGAGGAGAAATGATGGGGGAGCAAGGGAGGATGGCGAGGAGGAAGGATGGAGAGGAGGGAGGATGGGGAGTGAGGGAGGAGGGTGAGGAAGGAGGATGGAGAGTGAGGAAGAATGGAGAGGAGGGAGGATGGGGAGTGAGGGAGGACGGTGAGGAGGGAGGATGGGGAGAGAGGGAGGATGGGGGAGCAAGGGAGGATGGCGAGGAGGAAGGATGGGGAGCAAGGTAGGATGGCGAGGAGAGAGGATGGGGGAGCAAGGGAGGATGGCGAGGAGGAAGGATGGGGAGTGAGGGAGGACAGCAAGGAGGAAAGATGGGGGAGCAAGGGAGGATGGCAAGGAGGGAGGATGGGGGAGCAAGGGAGGATGGCGAGGAGGAAGGATGGAGAGGAGGGAGGATGGAGAGTGAGGAAGAATGGAGAGGAGGGAGGATGGGGAGTGAGGGAGGACGGCGAGGAGGGAGGATGGGGAGAGAGGGAGGATGGGGGAGCAAGGGAGGATGGCGAGGAGGAAGGATGGGGAGTGAGGGAGGACGGTGAGGAGGAATGATGGGGGAGCAAGGGAGGATGGCGAGGAAGAAGAATAGAGAGTAGGGAGGATGGGGAGGGAGGGAGGACGGTGAGGAGGGAGGATGGGGAGTGAGGAAGGATGGTGAGGAGGGAGGATGGTGAGCAAGGGAGGATGGTGAGGAGGGAGGATGGGGAGTGAGGGAGGATGGGGAGTGAGGGAGGATGGTGAGGAGGGAGGATGGGGGGGCAAGGGAGGATGGCGAGGAGGAAGGATGGGGAGCAAGGGAGGATGGCGAGGAGAGAGGATGGGGGAGCAAGGGAGGATGGGGAGTGAGGGAGGATGAAGAGGAGGGAGGATGGGGGAGCAAGGGAGGATGGGGAGTGAGGGAGGATGGAGAGGAGGGAGGATGGGGAGTGAGGAAGGATGGTGAGGAGGGAGGATGGGGGAGCAAGGGAGGATGGTGAGGAGGAAGGATGGTGAGCAGGGGAGGATGGTGAGGAGAGAGGGTAGGGAGTAAGGGAGGACGGCAAGGAGGGAGGACAGCGAGGAGAGAGGATGGTGAGGAGGGAAGACAGTGAGGCGGGAGAATGGTGAGGAGGGAGGACGGTGAGCTCCGGGGCTGTGCGCGTCCCGCCCCAGTGGCCAATGCTGGGCTGAGTCACCGCGGGGCTGGCAGGGTGTGCTATGAATGGGGAAGAGCACGCTCTGGCTTTAGCCCACTGAGAGAGCCCCAGGATCTGCGAGCTGGTGGCGGTGAGCAAAAGCAAACGCTGAGGTCCTGCTGTTTGTGTTTGGTGCCCCCTCTTCAGCTGTGTGTGTGTGTGTGTGTGTGTGTGTGTGTGGTACTGGGGATTGAACCCCAGGATATTCTACCTCTAAACTACACCCCAGCCCTATTTTATTTTGAAACAAATTCTCATCAATTTGCTAAGGGCCTCATTAAGTTGCTGAGACAGGCTGCAAACCTGCCAACAAGCACTGGAATTACAGACGCTCAAGATCTTCTCCTCCCTCTTCTCTCCTCCTCCCCCTCTTCCTCCTCCTCCTCTCTCTTCTTCCCCCTCCCACCTCCCCCCTCCTCTTCTCCTCTCCTCCTCTTCCTCCTCCTTCTTTCTTTCTTCCTTCCTTTCTTTCTTTCTTTTTCTTCTCCCACTGGGGGTTGAACCCGGAGGCATTCTATCTCTGAGCTACAACCCCAGCCAGATTTTATTTTTTAGTTTGAAACACGTCTCACTAAGTTGCTGAGGACCTTGATAAGTAGCTGAGGTCCTCCTGTCTGACCTTCCCAGGTACATGACAGGAGGCCTGCAGCACCGCACCCAGCAAGGACTGGCTTCTGTAGCGGGGACCTGCCTTGTGCCTTCCTTTCCTAGCAAACCAGGAATGCTCAGCAGAGGATGCGTGGTCAGTCCTTAAACCAGGGGCCATTCATTGGATTCATTTGCTCATCCGTCCTCCATGGGCTGGGCTTGGAACCACAGTCTGTCCTCACAGAGGGCTCCACGCTCCCTGTGCTCGAGAGGAACCCCAGCCCTGACTCCCCGGCTGGGCCTCGGTTCCCTCTGCTGAAATCTCCCACTGTTAGAATGGGTTCTTTGAAGCCCTTCCCGCTGACATCCCAGAGCTTAGGACCAAATCCGAGGTGGTGCTTACTGACGTCACTCATTGAGACACAATTTCTGGCCTTCTGAGCAGGGGCTGGGCCACTAGAACCTTGTCTTCGTGCCCCCTGCCTCCGGCAGGTGACTCCTGGCACAGCTGGGCGAGCTGTTTCTTCTGCCTAGACATCAGGCGCTGGAGATTATTCAGGAATAACAAACAGGCCAGAAACATTTGCATAAGGAATCATGCAGAACAATACATGTTATTTAAACCGTCTCTGGTTGGCAACAGAGGCAAGAAGCAGCTCAGATAAATCTACAATGCAAATCAGCCTTATTTGGAGCCTCTCCGTGATTGGGGGCACCCAGAGACCAGGGAGAAGAAAGCTCCATTGTTTGCTGTACCCCTTCTCCTGCTCACACACCCGGGTCTCCTTTCTCTCCCTCCCGCCCTTCTTCGGAGATTAATGGAAACAATTTGTCTTCTTACTCGACTACAGTTTATGAATTCTTTGTCTCACTCTAATCCTTTAAATTACCCACATAATAAAATATGTATCCAGTGATTCCAGGTCATAATTTGATCTTCTGGGGGCAGCGGGGTGTGGGGGCGTTTGCGGAGCCAGCCTCTTTCGGTGTTTCTTCCCATTTGTCTTGATTTGTCATTGTTTGGGGCTTAATGATCTTCGCCTCCCCTCCTCTCTGCACCTGGGCCCAGCGCTGTCAGTGTGTCTGACAGTATCCCAGGTATGCCCTGGGGGTGGGTAGTCACCCAGGCCTGGGAGGCGAGCTCTCCCTCCCTCACCTGCCGCACAGGGATGGATTCCACCCAGGGGGCAGCTGATCCTGGAGAACCAGGCCAAGCTTTGGCTTTTACTGTCACAGGTTGGAAGAGGCCTTTGGACCCCCAGGTCTCCCGGGATCCCAGGGTGCTAATCTGAGTGCTGCTCCTCATCTGCATAACACCATAACACCACAGGACAATTCTCTGCAAGTTCCAGCCCTACTGCTCCTCTGGGACCAAACCCAGCTGCCCCCAGGCCAGGGAAGGCAGGGCTTCCCTGCCACCTGAGCCTGGGCCCTCCGACCACCTCCTACCTGCAGCGAGGCTGTTTACAACTTGCACCAGAGCTTGGCCCTCCCCTTGTGGACATTCTGGTTGTGCCACGCATCCTCGCCCCAAAGTAGCCTTGCCTGTGCTCAGATGACTCAGCGCGCCCCGGGTGACGCTGCGCCCTGGCATCCGCCCCAGGTCTCACGCTGCGGGCACAGGGCTAGGCCAGGGTGGAATGGCTGGGACTCACCAGTTCTGTGCCCACACGCAAGGCAGCTTCCTGGAGCTCCTTGGAGCGTCTTCCATGGAACCAGACACGCTGTCTACACTGCACCCATCAGTGGCCCCACACTGTCCTACGACAGAGGAAAAGTGCTCAGCTTTGTCCTCAAAGGAGCCTGTGGAGCCGAAGACCACACTGGTGGGTCTTGGAGAGGAACAGCTGGGAGACACAGGCAGTGTGGCCAGTGTTGTTCAGAACAGTCCGGAAGGTCTCAGAGCGGAGGGTGATGGGAAGTTAAAGGGCAGGCTGCAGGAGACCGCTGGTGGCAGCAAGTGGCCTGGTGGGCGGTGACATGAGATGCGAGTGTGGTCACCCAGGAGTGAGACGAGGTCCAGCTAACGGTGATTCAGGCTCTGCCTTCCTCCTCTGCATCTGGGCCACAAACTCAGAAAGCACAATCTTTATGTAACTCACTTCAAGGCCAACCCTGCCCCAGCTACGGCTATTTATAGTGCTTTATTTACCCGCTTGATGTGAATATTCATGCCTCCCACTGCAGACGTATTAATGAGCCTGGTGGCAGGGAGCTGGCCCAGACCTTGCAGGGAAGCTACAGGGCAGAGGGGACAAGCATCCTGTCAGGGTCCTGGAATTGCAACCCACTCAAATGCCAAAGCACAGCCAAGGGTTTGGGTAAAAGGGGCTGTGGGCCCGTGCTGTTCAGGGAAGCCCTTGGTGTGGGCGGTGGCACTGGGGACAGAAGGCAGGCACAGAGAATAGCTCCTGGCCAGACCTGGGGGTGAGCAAGAAGATGGTGGGCAGGAGAGAGGTGTGCATGGGGAGGGGGGCTGGGGGTCTTTTTTGTTTTTCTAGGAACATGATGGCTTCAATTAGATGCTTTCTTTTAGAAGCTGTGTTTAGAAAATGAACTTATGCCACGGAAGAGGTGCAGCCCCACTGAGGACAAATGGCTGTTGGGGGCTGGGCTTAGGCCCAGGGTCCCTGGTGGCTGCAGGTGTTGGCTCCCTCTCCCCTCTGTGCCTTCTAGGGAAATAGATCAGAGGCCAGCCAGCCAGGTAGTTCAGAACCACTGACCCTGTGCCAGAGAGCCAGTGGAGGTGCCCTTAGGAGGAGACCCAGCAACTTGGGCAAGAGGAAGATCCAGCTTGCCTGAGCTCTGGGGCCTCAGAGGGAATCCACAGGGCTAAGCCATGTGTGCTGAGGATGAGGGAAGTGCAAGGTAAGGGCATGGAGAACAGCCTGCTGGAGGAGGGAAGGAACGCAGTGCTTCTTGCCTGGACCAGGCCTGGGCTGCACCCCTGGCTCCTCCACCAACTGGCTCTGTGACTTTGGACTAGATATTTGACCTCTCTCTGCACCATCCTATGAGATAGATTGTTCTAGCACAATCCTTACAAGTTCGGCAGCAAAAATGATAGGAATTAGTAAGTGCATGGAACAATACCAGAAATGTATTTTTAAAAAGTGCAGAGTCCAGGTGTGCAAGTGTTATAGTTAGATAGAAAGTATCTCCTAAAGAGCTCCTTTATTAATGTTTGCAGCTGATGTGATTGAGGTATTTGGGTTGTAATCCCAGAACTTGGTGAATCCATTTACCTGGGTGGTACCTAGTAGGCTGTTAGGGTGTGGCTGGAGGAGGGGGTTCCTGGGGGTGTGGCCTCGGGGATTATATACATGGCTCCTCCTCCCCCTGCTCTCAAGGTCTGGCTTCTGGCCTCCATAATGTGAGGAGTGCAGCTCACATGCTTTTCCCCTGCCTCCCGCCACCATGCTCTGAGACCCGCGGTCCCCAGCCTCACATGGACTGAACCCCAAACCATCAGAAAATAAATCTCCTTTTCTCTAAATGAGGTGGTCAGCCTTTTATATTATAGCTGCAAGAATGCCGATGGATGGATAAAATAAGGGATTAAGTCCTGATACATCTTGCAACATTGATGGGCAGTGAAAATATGCTAAGTGGAATAAACCAGACACAAAAGACAGCTGTTGTAGTAGTTTTACATGAAATTTCTACAACAGGCAAGTTCATGCAGACAGAAAGAAAACCAGAGGACACTATGGGCTGGGGAAAGAGAGAAGTGGAGTCACTGAAGCTGAACCCGTACAGAGCTTCCTTTCCGGTTGGTGAAAAAGTTTTAGAAGGATAATGATGATGGTTGTACAACGCTGTAGACATGATGTTGCCACTGAATTGTATACCTAAGAATGGTCAAAGTGGGCAATTTGGGTTACATATATTTTGCCACAATTAAAAAATTAATAATGTAGTATGTTAAATGCTACCGCATTATATACTTTAGATGGGTGAATCATATGATGTGATAATTACAGCTCAATAAGCTATTCTTAAATCCAGTGAAAAGGATAGATGATGTGGGGTCAGAGGTCCTCCCCTCAGGCCACCCCCCTTGCCTTGCACCCCGCTTTCCAGCCTTAATAGGCTTTCTTGTCATGGAAGTGGCTCTTCATTCTGTCCTCATAGGGGGACCTCATTCTCTGCTCTGCAGATTGGAAACTCAGGTCCTGGCAGGTTGGAGGCTTTCTCAGGTGGCGACTGGGCTTTCTCACTCCGACAGAGTCTCACCCCCGCCCACAGTTCTTGGATGTTCCTGGGTGCCTGCTTGGAGGGTCTGGTTATCTGCTCAGGGATCCCCTGGTGGGTGTCTGTGGCCCAGGACATGTGGGGGCTCCAGGCAGTGGCCGGGAAGAGTAGATGTCCCTCTTCCTGATGGAGCCTCTGCTTCAGTCGTGCCCACTGCACTCTAGGTCCAGGGGTCTCACCCTGCCCTCCCTGGAGCTTTCCCAGCTGGAGGGGACTGTGAGGTTGGGACAGTGGCTCTTCAGAGATGCCACAAAGCTGTAAGAACCCAGTCACCCCATTATGACTCCCCATGCCTGGCCTCTTGGGGGACGTGAGCTTCACGGCCCTCAGCTCCCAGGAGTGCCTTGCTGCCAGTGGTGGAAGCTCTGTTGTTTCCTCTAGAGAGTATCCCCAAGCGAGGCCGGACCTTAGAACCTTAAAGAAAGTCCAGTCTAATGCTACAGAAGGAGAAACTGAGGCAGAGCCTCAGGGACAGCAGCTCAGGGCCTGAGCTCCAGACTCCTTCCTTCCTCCTCCTCACCAGCCAACAGTGCCTCCCTCTCCTCATTCCAGGCTAAGAGAATCTCCTTCCAGTGTGCTCGCAGGTTTTAAATATTTGGAGAGTGTTGTCATATCACCCTGCGGTGGTTGCTTAGACCAGCAGTTATATTTAAAGACTCTTCTGTCTGATGTAGCCTGTTCCACCTGCTTCCCCTTCTTCCCAAACTGTGGCTGCAGTGCTACTTCAGGCCAGGCTTAGTCCTCCCCTTAGGAACCCATATGGATGGCGGGGTCTCTGGATGGGGAGGAGCCTCAGGTCACCTCCAGGCAGGACTGGGACTGCACCCCACACCCTCTGCCTACACAGACAGTGTGCACAGTCCAGGGATCACCGAAGGCTCTGGCACCAGGGAGGAAGCCAGGGTGCATGGTCAGAGCACCCAGACTTAAGGCAGCGGGTGCCAGCTCTTAAGGGAGCCTGGGCCAGCTCCTCAACATGGGGCCTCCGGTCCCTCATCTGTTAGATAATAGAGCAATTGTTAGAGCTAGGTCCTTCGGGGGGATGGGGACTCGGGGCACACATGGTGCTTTCTGACCCCCAAAACAGGATAAGCATGAAAAGGCAGAGTAAGGGGATGATGAAGGGACATGATTTGAAACTAGATTTTCCATGAAAAGTTCAGAACGTGTAGTTTATTTCCATTGGTGAGAATGAATTATTTATTTTTAATAATTAACTAATAAATGTACTTGACTACTTGTTTAGCATATTTTAGTTTAGTTTACATAAAAATTTTCATTTAATTCCCACAACTACCAAGGCAAGTAATAAATAATAATAATAATGATAGCTATTATTATTATTATTATTATTATTATTATATATTGAGTTTCTCATTTTGTAGGTGAGAAAACTGTAAGTGATTTGATCAAGGTAATCTTGCAGGCAGAATTAAGAGGAAACCACCAAGTCTTATTTTTTAGACTATGTAAGCCTTTTCCCATTCTAAGACTAGAAAGATGAATTACTTCCTTGCTTACAAAATCCATTCCCTTGTAAAGATTTTATGCCTTCCAGAATCAGAATTAGAATGGATGAATTATGGAATATTCATCAAATAAAGTGCCATATAACAGTACAAATAAGTAAGCTAGAGTGCTACATACATTAACATGGATGCAGTCGGAGGAACACATGTTGAGAGAGAGAAGTGAGTCTCAGAAGAATGTGCCCAGACCGTGATACTATTATATTTTTTGTGGCACTGAGGATAGATTCTAGGGGAAGTCTCTGAGCTATGTCTGAGCTACACCCCTAGCCCAATTTTATTTCTTATTTGAAAACAGGGTCTCACAAAATTGCACAGTGCCTCTATAAATTGCCAAGGCTGGCTTTGAACCTGTGATCCTCCTATCTTAATCTCCCAAGTACTGGAATTACAAGTGTGGTCCACCATGCCTGGCTCTATCATATGTTTAAAGGAGATAAATTCATGCCACATGAGTTTAAAAATAATATGGGTATTTTGGTTAGCATTCTTACTGCTGTGATCCAAAACAACTGACCATGCAATTTAGGGAAAGACAGATTTATTTGCTCACAGTTCTGGAGATTTCAGAGGTTCAGTTCATGTCAGGCTGGGCCTGTGGGGCTGAGGGCATGATGGAGGGAAGCAGAGAGAAGGGAAGAGCAAGGGCTCTGCTCTCACATCTTGGAGGTTGAAAGCAAGAGAGAGCAAGGGGAGGTGGGGCCATATATAATCCCCAAGGAAACCCTCCATAACCAAGCACACCTCCAACATGGCTGCCTTGTTTTCTTGAGGTATGGCGACATTCTAAATTCAAACCACAGCAATGTGCTTACCACATTCTAGTGATTGCAGTCTTGGTTATTCACATCAGAGGAATGAAAACTTATGTTCACACAAAAGCCTCTAATGTTCATAGGACCTTTGTTTGTAATTGCCCCAAACTGGAAACAATCCCAAATTCTTCAGTAGGTGAGGGGTTAGATAAACTGGTGAAACAAGGTTTCTTGAGAAGAAACACAGCATTTCCTTAAGATGAAATGGGGTTTCTTGAGAAGAAACACGGCGTTTCCTTAAGATGAAATGGGGTTTCTTGAGAAGAAACACGGCGTTTCCTTACTGGATTCTTGTCTGCGGCAAGCGAAGAATGATACCCGCAGAGAGCAGGACGGGGAGCAAGAGGTTTATTGGAAACAGTAGGGAATAGGGAAAAGTGGCAGAACACCCCTAAGGGCAGTCGGGACTCTGGTGCCCAGCAGCTGCCTGCAGGACAATACTTGAGGGTAGCCCAAGCCAAATGCCTTCAGTTGCAAGCTGCTTTCTCCCAAAGTCCATGCGATCTGCCAGAAAAGAAGAGCAGGTCACCCCTAGGGGCCCTGGTCAGCCTTGATGTCCAGCGGAGGCCTTCAGGTCACTACCCGAGTGTAGCCCAGGCCAAGTGCCTTCAACTGCACCCCACCTTCTCTCAAAGCTAACGCGACCTGCGAGAGAAAAGGTCCCCAACGGGGAGGGGTTCCCAGAGTGGGTAACCATCCTGGTGACTGGTCTAGGGGTTTATATATCTCTGTAAGTCCTCTGTTACTTGGACTCTGGGAGGAAGTTCTTAAAATTTGTGTAGGGTATTTGCATGTCCTTGAGGGGTCTCCTTCTTCAGTAGAGGTGGCAGGCTTGCTCCAGGGATGTCTCCTGGGTTTGTTGATTAGTAAACAGATGGTAAATATTTGGTCATTCTTATCTCTGAACCTTGGAAGGGCTGGTCTCTTAGGAGCCTTGGAAGTTAATTAGTATTCGTTGCCCCTCAGGAAATTAAGTTTTTCTATTGAGGCCTCTTCCCTACCTGCCTACTTCTCTTCTACCTCCTTACTGGTACCTCCATCATGTGGACTATGACTCAGCAATAACAATAAGAAGAAACAACTGATACAGCAACAACATAAGTGAACCTCAAGGGTATAATGTTACAGGAAAAATATGCCAGTCTCAAAGATTACATACTTCTTAGTTCCACTGAGACAATTTGAAATGGCAAAGCTACCGAAATGGGGTATATATTAGTACTTGTTCACAAATACGGAAGGGAGGAAAGAAGATGACAGTGGCTATAGGAGAGATCCCTGTGATGAAGCTGGCCTGTACCTTAAATGTGATGGTAGTCACATGTCACACTATCTACAACAAGAGAGAGAGAGAGAGAGAGAGAGAGAGAGAGAGAGAGAGAGAGAGAGAAATCAAACTGAGGATGGTGGTTAAAAGTGGGATAGGAGAAAGGAGAAATGGATGGTTCACACCGGTCATTTTTAACACATTTGCTAGTATTTTATTTTTTTAGCTTGGGTGGTGGGTCCACAGTTTCTCATTTATATTATTGTTTCTTTTGACAAATCTTAATGATTCCTCAATTAAAATAACACAAATGACAATAATTCAACTGAAAAACAAAACAAAATCTCCGCTTTAAGAGGGAAAACAGAGTATCAGGATTCAGGTCGGTTGTGAGTCTGTTTTACCCTGTGTCTTGGGCAAAGCCTTTCGGGGTGACAGGCTGCCCCATTTTTGGCTATTTGGCAGCTAACATCTGAAGCAGCCCGGGAGCTCTGTATAACTAAGAGGGTGGTCTAACCTCTCTGCTCGGTCAACCGCTGCATGGGGTGAGCAACTGGCCAGCTTCTGCCAAGCAGGAGATGCTATTTTAAGCAGTGCAGGTCATGGCCTCTGCACTGACTGGCAGCTCCTTGCCGGCTAGGGGAGCTTAAAGGCCTCTGGGCTGAAGGGGGAGAAGCTGGCAGGGAAGGGTGGGCAGGGAGGGCTGGGCTGAGCAGAGGGGAGGAGGAGGAGCCCCAGGTCTGCCGGTCCAGGTGAGGAGATAGAAAGGAAATAGGCAGATAGGAAAAAGGCCTTGGTAGAAAAAAGTTAATTTCCTGAGTTTCCTGAGGGGCAACAAATGCCTAAAACTCCAAAGGCTCAGAGATAAGAAGGCCAGAGCTTCACAAAGCCATCTGTTTACTAATCAACAAACCCAGGAGCCAGCACAGAGCAAGTGGACACTCCTACTGAATGAAAGGAGATGAGACCCTTCAAAGGACTTGCAAATACCCTATGCAAATTCTCCTTGGAATCTCAAAGTCACCCTAACCAAAAGCGGACTTGCAAGCGGTCAGGGCTTGCCTGACCGGAGGACAAATTGGGGACTTCCCCTCTCGGGGCCCCCTCCCCTTTTGGGGAGCTGTTCTTTCTCTCTCTCGCAGGTCGTGTTGGCCCTGAGAGAAGGCAGAGTGCATCTGAGGACACGTGGCTCAGGCGACTCTCGAGTAGTGACCTGAAAGCCTCTGCTGGACATCATGGCTGACCAGGCCCCTAGGGGTGACCTGTACCTCTTTTCTGGCAGATTGCGTGGACTCTCGGAGAAAGTAGTTTGCAACTGACGAGCACTTGGCTCGGTCGACACTCGGGTAGTGACCCTGGAGTTCCGACCGCTCCTTTGGGGTGTTCGGCCACTTTTCTTTATTCCCTTCTGGCAGATCGCATGGACTCCGGAAGAAAGCAGCCTGCACCTGAAGGCAATTCGGCTTGGGCTACTCTCAAGTATTGTCCTGAAGGCAGCTGCTGGACCCAGAGTTCCAGCCCCTTTGGGGGTATTCAGCCACTCCCCCCCCACCCCCCATTCCCTGCTGCTTCCAATAAACCTTTTACTCCCCTTCCTGAGGTCTGCGGGTGTCATTTTTCGCTCACCGTAGACAAGAACTCGCCGGGTTTCCTCTCAAGAATCCCCCTGTTTCACTGGCTTTGTTTAGAAACCTCCAGGATTTGGTGTCTGTGAAGTATCATTACTGCTTCTGGAGCTGGAGCAGCCTGGAGAGCCAGGCCCTGTCTCTGCCTTGCGGCCGGCTTGCCGGATACATGACTTGGGGATTGAGACTCAATAACACTTAAGACCAAAGAGCAGCAGCAGCCGCCGCACCTCCCGTGTGTTTGTGCAACTTAGCCCAGAGTAAAAGCCATCTCCCCATGTCCCTTTCCTACCTGATGGCCAATTTAGCCCAATGAGGTCCCTGGGCGCCCGGGCTGGAGAGGTAGGGAGCGCACTTTGTCTCAAAAATCAGCTACTGGCCCTGAAAAACAATAAGAGACTGAAGATTTATGGGAACTTTGAGAGGGAGGAAAGAAAGCCGGCTGTCTGCTGTACCTTACGCTGCCTCTGGTCTGGCCACACCACTCCTGCTCTCCACTGGACAGAAGGTTCACCTGAGAGGCGCAGCCAGAGCCAGGAGGGGTTTGTGTGGGCTCCGAGGAAGGGGCAGCCCGTGGGAAGCCTGGGGATGGAGCTGCCGGCCGTGCATGGCCCACGTCCACCCGGTGCTGTGTACATCAGTCTATGGCCATGGTGTCTTCTAGAACCTGGCAGTGTGCAGTCTGCATGGCTGTGGTGGCCCTGGAAGGGGCCCAGACACAGGAATAACAGCTACCAGCTGGTAAACAGCCTTCTGCATCAGGGACTCTGAGAAGGGCTTTATCTGGGTACTCTGATCCCCACAGTGACTTGGCAAGTAAGGACTGTGCCCTCTGTAAAATGCCCTGGGGAGGAAGACCTGTCAGAAAGGGCCCTGCCCTTGGTACCAGGTGCCAGGGTGAGTCTCAGCCAGTTTTAAAAGTGTTCTCTGGGTGGGTGTCCTGTAATCCCAGTACTTGAGAGGCTGAGACAGGTGGATCGCAGATTCAAGGACAGCCTCAGCATGCAGTGAGACTCACCCACCTAGCGAGACCCTGTTTCCAAATAAGAGGTAAAATCGGGCTGGGGGATATAGCTCGAGGGTAGAATGCATCTGGATTCAATACTCAGTACCACACAATAAATAGGTAAGTAAGTAAATAAATATAACAAATAAATAAACCAAAGTGTGCTCTGCCGGCTTTAGGTCCTCCTGTGTACACATGTGCAAGGGAGAAGTCTTGAACCAGCAACAGAACGAGTCTGGATTGAGCTGGGACTGGTTATGACCCTGTACTCATCCATCCTTCCTTCCTTCCTTCCTTCCTTCCTTCCACACTAGAGATTGAACCCAAGGGTGTTCTACCTCCAAGCCACACCCCAGCCCTTATTATTTTTCATTTTGGAACAGGCTCTCGCTCAGATGCTGAGGTTGGCCTCGAATCTGCAATCCTGCTCTCTCAGCCTCCCCAGCTCGGGGATTGCAGGCCTGCACCAGTGTGCCCTGCTAAGTCCTCCTCTTTCCAGGCCTTCTTTCTCCAGCCTGCCTCCTGGCCCTCTCTCTGTCCACAAAGGCCAGTGCAGCCGTGAGTTCCTGCCCAGTGACGGCTGCGTTTCTTGGAATCAGGTGAGAGGCCCGCGGAAGGTGGCATCCTGTCCAGCTTTCCCAGGGCTCCTCCATACCTGGAGAGGGGGGGTCCTGCTGTCCCAGCTTTGCCCCGCTCGGGCAGAGGCTCGGGGAGGGGGCTGGCCTCTGGGGGCCTTGGGCCAGGTGTGCTGCCAGACTCCCTGGCTGTGGCACCTTCCGGTTTGGCTGGTGGGCTTTCCTGGACAGCCCACCTTCTAAGGGACGGATCCCATTTCACCGCCAAGGTGAGTTAATCTACTTGTTCAAGACCCAGTAACATCTATCTAGATGAGCCAGAGACCGGACAGGACCCGGGCTGGACTTGGTCCCTGCCCTTGGTGACATGTGTCCTTCCTTCCAAGCCAGTGGGTGGGTGGCTGCAACTCCCAGCTGAAAACCAGAGGAGCTGGCCCTTCCCTGTGTGTGAGTGCCTGGAGCCACTAGCTAAGGGCACTGGGCCCTCCCCCTTCCCCATGCCTGCTGGGAACACTTGAAGGGGAGGGCCCAGCCCAGGGACAGGTGCTAGGAACCAGTTTGTGTCAGACACTGGGCAGAGGGCTTTGCATGTGTGTTTCATAGCTTAGTGGTAGGCACTTAAGGGTTTAAGCACCTGGGTTTAAGCCTTAGCACACATGCATGCGTGTGCACACGCACACACACACACACACGCAGACACTTAAAAAAAAACAAATAAAAAAGACGGCATGACCAATTTCATGTTTTTATTGAGTCTTAAAAGTTCAATTATATTTTAATTCAATTATATGTGCAGAAGGTTTTGCATGTGCATTTTGTTTGTTTGTTTGGTTGGTTCTAGAAATTGGACCCAGAGCTATTCTACCTCTGAGCTTCATTCCAGCCCCTTTTATTTTGGTTTTGAAACAGGGTCTCGACAAGCTGCAGAGGGCCTCACTAAATTGCTGAGGCTGACCTCAAACCTGCGATCTTCCAGTCTCAACCTCCCAAGCACTGGGATCACAGGCGTGTGCCACCACGCCCAACTTGATGTGTGTTCTTAAAGCCCCAGTGATTCTGCAGATGGGGCTTTGTCCACTAAATAGATGTCACAGGAAAGTGACAGAGTTGCTTCTCACCTGCAGAGCCGCCAGGACCCCCTGATGGCTTGCGTGTCTGACCTCCAGGGTGGCGGAAGCTTCCCAGTAGCCCCACCTCCTGAAACACCATCTCCCTTGAGGATCATAAACCTCCTAGGATGTCCTGTGACCAGAGGGTGCCTCCCGCACCCAGGTCCTGTCCCCTGGATGGCAGAGAGGCAAAGAGGGGCTCCCTCTCCCAGAGCAGCTCCGTCACATCACACGGCTCCGAGGCCACTATCTGGAAGGCAGGAAATGATCCTGGGTTGCGGCCGACTTGGAGAGCTGGCCACGGGCTCTGCTGTAGTTTGGATCTCAGAGGGCCCCCAAAGGACCGTGTGACCAGGGTTGGTCCCCAGCCTGGTGCTAGTGGGAGAGGCAGTGGTGCCTTTAGGAAGGGGGATGCTGGGAATGTGTCCTGTAGGAGATGCTGGGAGCCCAGCCATGTCTTTCTGTCTCTTGCTCCTGGGCAGGAGGTGGTACCTTTGTGGTCCCCCATGCTTTCTCCAGGGTGCACCAGGACAGGACCCAAGGGGCTGGTGAACCCTGGATTGGACCTCAACTGTGAGCCCAGATAAGTCTCTTTACAAGTTGCTGATTCCTGGTCCTTGTGATAGGGACAGCCCCTCCATTCCAGCACCTTTGCTGTCCACAGAACTAACACCGTCCTCTCTTGCTGTTTCCTGGGAGAATGGCAGCCCAGTCTCTGGGGGGCTCACCCCTCCTCACCTGGCCCTGCCTGGATTTTATACGTGACTGGACTCTGTTTCCACTACTCCTGCCTCCTGATGCTAGGAGCCTCCTATCCTCCTCCTCTCCCTTCTCCTCCTCCTCTCCTCTCCCTCCTCCTCTCCCTCACCCTCCTCCGGTCCTCCTCCTTGTCCTCCTCTCGTCCTCCTCCCATCCTCCTCTCCACCCTCCTCCTCTTAGCAGGCCATTCTTTCTTTCAAGAGTCTGCACATTGTGACGGAGGACTCTGCACCTCTCTCTGCGGCTGGGGCAGGCAGGGAGGAGGGAGTCAGGGAGATGTGTTTCCAAGCTATGCTTGCCAGTCACTTATTTGACTCCAGATAACACGGTAATTAATAATGTAATAAGATGCAATTTATAGGCACTCATGCCTGAAGGCCTCGGGCCCCAAGGCCCTTGGTAAAAGGGGAAATTAAAAGCATCCATAATCTCCAAGCGGCTGCAGAGGCCGGAGCTAGCTGGGGACTCCTGAGCTCCACGCAGGGGAATGGCATTCTGGCTCTCAGCTCTCAAGGGGCACCCCACCCCAACGCCTCGCCTCAGCAGGGTGGGGTGCTGAACACTTGGCTGCCGCCCTCCCTAGACACACTCAGGGCACAGTGCTCAGAAAGGCTCCACGGGCTCCTGGGCTCTCCCAGCAGGAAAGGCCTAGGCTGGAACCACAGCACTCTGCACAGATGCTCCCACCTTCTGGGCCTGTGTGAGGGGAGCAAGAGCACCGCAGAGCCCTTTTGTGTTTGCGGTGCTTTTCCACGTGCGTGGTTTCTTATGATTCAGCACTCTGGGGCTATCACAGCAGAGACCACTGGTCCAATATCCCTAACAGACTGTGTGTGTGTGTGTGTGTGTGTGTGTGTGTGTGTGTGTGTGTTACTGGGGACTGAACTCAGGCATTTTACCTCTGACTACATCCTCAGCTCCTGTTGTTTTAAATTAAAAAAAATTTTTTTGGAACAGGGTCTCGCTAGGTTGCTGGCAGTCTGGCTCAATGGCTGAGGCCCTCCTCACCCAACCTGCTTCCTGAGTACTGAAATAACAGGCTGCATCACCACGGCCACACACCCAGCACACGCCCAGATAATGGACTCCTCCTCCTCCTCCTCCTCCTCCTCCTCCTCCTTCTCTTCCTCCTCCTTATTCTCCTCCTCTTCCTCCTCCTTCTCGTCCTCCTCCTCCTCTTCCTCCGCATTCTCTTCCTCCTCCTCCTTCTCCTTCTCCTCCTCATCTTTCTCCTCATTCTCCTCCTCCTCCTCCTTCCTCCTCTTCCTCTTCTTCTTTTTCTTCTTCCTCTTCTTTTTTTTTTTTTTTGTGGTACTGGCGTTGAACCCAGAGGCATTCTACCTCCAAACTTCATCATTAGCCTGATTTTATTTCTTATTTGGAAATGGGATTTTGCTAGGTTTCTGAGAACCTCACTAAGTTGCTAAGGCTGGTTTCCAACTTGCGATCTTCCTGTCTCAGCCTCCCAAAGTGCTGGGGTTACAGGTGTGCGCCCCCATGTCCAAGTGGACTCCTCATTTTATTCCAGGGGGCAATGGGCAAAGCTAAGAGACGTTTCCCAGCCTTTCTTACAGCTCGGGAAGGTCAAAGAGATGTCAGGGAGGGGCAGGAGGAATGCCTAGAGGAGAAAATGTCCAGGGGGCTGAGTCAGCTAAGAGTGTGTCCTATGGCCCTTCTCTTCTTCCTTCTACTTCCTACCTGGGATTCAGGCATGATGGTTGGTGCTCTGACAGCCGTCGTGGAATATGAAATAGACTTGAAATTGGAAACCAGGGAACAAGACTGGAGAAACAACCAGGAAGAGCCTGGAGTCTCCAATGGCTTCCGCTCTGAACGGCCTTTGCATTTTCTCTCTCTCTCTCTCTTTCTTTCTTTTCTTTCTTTCTTTCTTTCTTTCTTTCTTTCTTTTTTTCTTTTGATACTGGGGATGGAACCTAGGCACATTCCACCTCCGAGCTCCACCCCCAGCCCTATTTTTTATTCTTTATTTTGAAACACTGAGTTGCAAAGGGCCCCACTAAGCAGCTGATGCTGGCCATAAATGAATTTCTTTACATGAGAAGATAATAAACTTCTGTCTTTTTTAAGCCAAAGCTACCTGTCTTACACAGGTTTGCATGCTTATTCTGTCTTTCAAAGGAGGAAGCTGCAGTTCAATGAAGTTAAACGATTTGCCCAAAGCTAAAAGTCAAAACACAGGAGCCAGGCAGGCTGGTGCGGGAGCCTCTCCCAGTCCCCAGCTCTTCAGCGCTGAGCTCGGTGACATTGAGAAGCAGGTGCCCCAAGATCAAAGCCTCTTGCTGCCTTTTGGCTCCTCAGGTTCCTGGGCTCCTTTTATCTCTCTACCTTCCTCTTTATTCCTCCCTCTCCTCACCCCGGGCTCTTTGGCCTTCCAGCCCTTTCTGAAGCCACTTGACCTGCCCATGGGAAGTACTGTTTGGCAACCCTGAGCCCCAGGCTAAGCTTGAGAGCAGAGGGCAGAGGCAGCCCCAGCTTTCCTGGTGGACTCGGAAAGCTGCGTCTCTGAAGCTCAGGATTCCCAGCATTGCCAGGCCGCTGAGACCTGACCTGGCTTCAGTACTTCCACCCATCAACAACTTCCTACCCGGTGGAACAAAGGAGGGTTGCCATCACTGCACCTGCTTATTGGAAGCTCTAGAGGTTGGCGGTGGTGGGATGGCAGGGTCAGCTGGTGCGGGAGGTGAGCTAGGGCAAAGCTCATTATCCCCCTCCCCCCCCCAGCTCCGTCTAGACCCATTACCCGCCCCCCACCTCCATCTAGACAGGAGCAGGCTACCTGTGTCCTGGGAAGACACACAGTCTAAGAAGGAAACAAGACTCCACTGTGCTTTTCAATGAGCTTATGGCTCTCATCTTCTTCTGACTCTTTCACTGGCTAAAAAGCCTGATGATTGGTCCTTGGTTTGGCAGTAAGGAGTCAAGAAAGCTAAGCCAGATGGGGCGATCTCGGAGAGCCCCTGAGAGTGGAGCAGGTGGGCCACAGCACAGGAGGGGCAGCCCCATTCCTGGGAGTGGTACAGAGGTGCTCAAGCACATCAAGAGATTGTAGCTCCGGCGTGGTGGTGCACGCTTGTCGTCCCAGCATTTGGGAGGAGGCTGGGACAAGGAGGTTCTTGGTTCGTGGACAGCCTCAGCTACTTAGGTCCTTTGCAATTCAGTGAAACCCTGTTTCAAAATGTAGACTAAAAAATAGGGCTAGGGATGTAGCTCAGAGGTAGAATGCCCCTGAGTTTCATCCCTAGTACGGCAAAAAAGAAAAAAAAGAATAAAAAAGAGAGAGAGATGTATAGCTCAGAGGTAAAACGCCCCTGGGTTCAATCCCCAGTGTTAAACACACACACAACACACACACACACACACACACACACACACACACACACACAAATGAATTGCTGAGGCTGATCTTGAACCTGTGATCCTCCTGTCTCATCCTCCCAAGTACTGGGATTTCGAGCATTATTTATTTTTTGATTGTCAAAAGCTGCATATATTTATGGTGTACAACATGATGTTTTAAAATATGTATACATTGTGAAATAGCTGGGTCAAGATAATTGACATCTGCGTCACTCAGTACTGGGGACTGAGCCCAGGAGTGCTCTGGGGATTTATATCCCAGCCTTTTTTATATTTTATTTTGAGACGAGATCTCACCAAGTTGTTTTGGCTGGTCTTGAACTTGCGATCCTCCTGTCTCCGCCTCCTGAGTAGCTGGCATTATAGGCATGCACCACCATGAGCACCACTATGCCTGGTTCTTACTGTTTTTTAAATGGTGAGAATACTTTAAATCTACTCTTAGTAATTTACAAGAACGCAATACATTGCAAGTAACGATAGTCACCATGTTGCACAATAGGTCTCTTGAATTTCCTTCTCTTATCTAACTGCTTTTTTGTGTCCTTGGAAAAATCTCTCCTTTCTTAACTCCTCCTCCCAACCTTTCGCAGCCACCACTCTGCTCTCCGTAGGAGTTCAACTGTCTTGGAGTTGGGATCAACTACTGTTAGTATTTTTCTAAGTCTTCTAAGTCTTTTTCTAAGCACAGAGCACACTCACATTGAATTTTTTATGAAGCATACATGTGATCGTGTTGTATTCATTATTTCCCTTGTTTGTTTCCAATGTAGGAGGTCTGTTCCGTTTTTAAATGATGTCATGGTGTTCTGTAACACAGGTATGTCAGTATTTGTTGATTGCTTCTCCTATTGCTGGGCGCTTGGGTCAGCCCAGTCCTCCTGTGGTTACAGCAGTGCTGCATGGCTCTGCTCATTCATCTCTGTCAAAGCCTGTGCGCAACGACGTCCATAGCACGGGTTTCTAGAAGTGTAACTATGGTCCCAGTAGTGTAGATATTTGAATATTCTGGGAGGCCAAGGTAGGAGGATTGCAGGCTGGAGGCCAGGGTTTGCTAAGGTAGTGAGATCCTGTTTCAAAATGAATGAAGCCGGGCATGGTGGTGCACGCTTGTGATCCCAAGCATTTGGGAGGCTGAAATAGGAGGATTGCGGTTCACAGACAGCCTCAGCTACTTAGGCCCTTTGTAACTTAGTGAAATCCTAGTTCAAAAAATAAATAATAAAAAATAGGGCTGGGGGTTTAGCTTGGAGGTAGAATGTCCCTGGGTTCAGTCCCCAGTACTACAAAAAAAATAAGAAAAGAAAGAAAGAAGAAAGAAAGAAAGAAAGAAAGAAAGAAAGAAAGAAGAAAGAAAAGAGAAAAGAAATGGGCCAGGGTAGGGGGTATAGCTCAGTGGTAGAGTGCCCCTATTTTAATCTTCAGTACCATCACAAAACAAAACAAAATTTAAAAAAAGGCTCTTGTACAGCTTGAAATCCAAGCAAGTTTTGCCAAAGGCTTACCTACAAAGAGGTTCAGGCACAGCCCTTCCCTCCTGTCTTGCTCGTGTTTTATATATGTTCAGTTTTCTAAATTTTTTATTTCTCTAGTGGGTAAAAAAGATGTCAACATATTCTTGTTTTAAATTGAGTTTCCCTGATTACATGGTTTAGCACATTTATTTATTTTTTTAAAGAATGCAAATTTAACAATTTTATTTCTACTTATTTGCTTAAAGGAGGGCTCTGAGTAATGTTTTACTCTGAAAAGAGGGAAGGGAGGGAAGTAAGCTGGGCATAGTGACATATTCCTGTAATGCCAGTATTGGGAGGCTGAGATAGGAGGGCCACAGGTTCAAGGACAGCTTCAGAATTTTGCAAGATTTTCAGCAACCTAGCAAGACCCTGTTTATTTTTTTTCTTTTTATTATTATTATTTTTTTAAATTTATTTTTATTGGTGCATTGTAATCATACATCACACTGGAATACAAGACTTGAGAGGATATACAAGCACACATCATCCAATTAGCCCTCATCCAGTTCCCATCCCATTCCCTCTCCCTCCCTCGAACCATGCTTGTTTGGTGATTAACTTTGATACATATGTTTATGTACCTCCTGCCTTTTAAAGAGGCTCCATCCTCCCCTATTCCATATCCTCTGATTGGTCACCTTAATTGCTTCACTATAGGGCCCTTTCTATAGCTCGACCACTTCCTGTTGCTCCTTTTCTCCTAGTTATTGCTGATTAGGGGAAGCATCTGGTTTTAATTTTCTGCGATATTTCTCTGTGCATGCCGCGTTGAAAATACAGATCCCACTCTTGACGGCCCCAGTTGTAGCCTGGCTACCCGGTGGACTGATCCAGACCTCATTGGCTCAAGCAGCGGCCTTGCCTCATGGGAGGCCCCGATTCTGGTCTTGCTGGCCCCGACACTGGCCTAACCCCTCAGTTGGCTCCGATCCTGGCCTCGGAGGCCCCAGCTCCGGCCTTCCTCATGGCAGGCTCCGATGCTAGCCGATGGCCCCGGCACTGGCCTATCCCCTCGGCAGGCTCCGATCCTGGCCTCTGAGACCCCGGCATCGGCCTTGCCTCACAGCAGGCTCCGATCCTGGCCTCACTGGCCCCAGCACTGGCCTAACCCCTAGGCAGGCTCCGATCCATGCCTCGGAGGTCTCAGTAGCGGCCTTGCTTCACGGAAGTCTCCGATGCCGGCTGCTGGCCCTGGCACCAGCCTAACCCCTCGGTAGGCTCCGATCCTGGCCTCTGAGACCCCGGCACCGGCCTTGCCTCGCAGCAGGCTCCGATCCTGGCCTCACTGGCCCCAGCACTGGTCTAACCCCTAGGCAGGCTCCGATCCCGGCCTTGGAGGCCTCAATAACGGCCTTGCCTCACGGAAGGCTCCTATGCCGGCCGCTGGTCCCGGCACAGGACTAACCCCTCGGCAGACTCCAATCCCGGCCTCAGAGGCCCCGGCACCGGCCTTGCCTCGCAGCATGCTCTAATGCAGGCTACTGGTCCCAGCACCGGCCTAACCCCTCGACAGGCTCTGATCCCGGCCTCGGAGGCCTAAATAGCGGCCTTGCCTCATGGAAGGCTCCGATGCCGGCTGCTGGTCCCGGCACAGGACTAACCCCTCGGCAGATTTCAATCCCGGCCTCGGAGGCCCTGGCACCGGCCTTGCCTCTGGGCAGGCTCCAATGCAGGCCACTGGTCCCAGCACCGGCCTAACCCCTCAGCAGGTTCTGATCCTGGCCTTGGAGGCCCCAGCACCGGCCTTGCCTCATGACGGGCTCTGATCCCGGCCATGCTGGCCCTGGCACCGGCCTGATCCCTCGGCAGGCTCCGATCCCGGCCTTGATGGCCCCAGCACCGGCCTAACCTCTCGGCAGGCTACGATCCCGGCCTCGGTGGCCTCAATAGCGGCCTTGCCTCACAGAAGGCTCCAGTGTCGGCCGCTTGCCCCGGCACCGGCCTAACCCCTTAGCAGGCTCTGCTCCCGGCCTCGGAGGCCCCAACACTGGCCTTGACTCATGGCAAGCTCCGATCCTGGCCTCTTTTTATTATTTTTTTTAATTTATTTTTATTGGTGCATTGTAATCATATATCACATTGGAATACAAGACTTGAGAGGATATACAAGCACACATCATCCAATTAGCCCTCATCCAGCCCCCATCCCATTCCCTCACCCTCCCTTGATCCCATGCTTGTTTGGTGATTAACTTTGATACATTTGTTTATGTACCTCCTGGAGTGTTTTAAAGAGGCTCCATCCTCCCCTATTCCATACCCTCTAATTGGTCACCTTAATTGCTTCACTATAGGGCCCTTTCTATAGCTTGACCTCTTCCTGTTACCCCTTTCCTCTTAGTTATTGCTGATTAGGGGAAGCATCTGGTTTTTTTTTTTTCCTGCGATATTTCTCTGTGCATGCCGCATTGCAAGTACCGATTCCACTCTTGATGACCCCAGTAGTGGCCTGGCTACCCGGTGGACTGATTCAGACCTCACTGGCTCAAGCAGTGGCCTTGCCTCATGGGAGGCCCCGATTCTGGTCTCGCTGGCCCCGACACTGGCCTAACTCCTCAGCTGGCTCCGATCCTGGCCTCGGTGGCCCCAGCACTGGCCTAGCCTCAAGGCAGGCTCCGATCCCGGCCTTGGAAGCCCCAGTAGTGACCTTGCCACACTGCAGGCTCTGATCCTGGCCTTGGAGGCCCTAGCACTGGCCTTACTTCATGGCAGGCTCCTATCCCGGCCTCGCTGGCCCTGGCACCGGCCTAACCCTTTGGCAGGCTCCGATCCCAGCCTCGGAGGCCCCAGCACTGGCCTTGCCTCATGGCAGGCTCCGATCCCTGCCTTGCTGGCCTTGGCACTGGCCTAACCCCTCGGCAGGCTTCGATCTCGGCCTCGGGGGCCTCAGTAGCGGCCTTGCCTCACGGCAGGCTCCAATGTCAGCCGCTGGCCTCAGCAACAGCCTAAACCCTCAGCAGGCTCCGATCCTGGCCTCGCTAGCCCTGGCACCAGCCTAACCCTTCAGCAGGCTCCGATCCCAGCCTCGGAGACTCCAACACCGGCCTTGCCTCATGGCAGGCTCTGATCCCAGCCTTGCTGGCCCCGGCACTGGCCTCACCTCTTGGCAGGCTCCAATCCGAGCACCCTCTTTGCCCAGCCATTTGTCCCCCGTTCTCGAGGGTGCGTGGTGGTAGTATTCTGCCTCTGGGGTTGTTACTTCAAAGGTTCCAGGTGTAATGCATCAGATCTCTGCCTCCCCTGAGTACTGGCCACTGCCATTACCACTGCCTCCACCATTTCAAATCTTTCCCAAGCTCTTTTTCCACTCTGAATGTTGTCCAGTGTTCCTAAGCATGCACGACGGTAGCATTTGACATTTGGTGTAATTTCTCCAAAAAAATAAGGTTGGTAGGATCCGATTTCTGCTTCTCCTGAATACAAGTCTCCACCGCCCTCTCGGAGACCGCTTTCAACACCGCCTTTCTCCTTGGTCTTCGCTAACCTCACTCCTTACAGGTGATGTCCAAGATTCTCAACAACGTAGAGAAGAAGCAGTCCTCCTTCATGGGGAATTTTTCCAAAAGTTCCAGTTCATTTGGATAAGTTTTTTCTGCAGCTCCAGTATCCTGGCATCCGTCTCGGCCCTCTTGACCCTTCTCCAATATTTTTCTTTTTTCTTTTTCTTTTTCTTTTCCTTTTTTTTTTTTTTAAATAAGAGAAGACAGTATTTGTGGTTTGGGGAGGTAGTGGGATCAGGCACTCAGTAGCACTGTGACCTGGCCTGGTTTCCTCATGGGTCCAGCGTGCTCCGCACTACTCTGACTGGGGCCCAGAGTCCTGCGACCTGGGCCCCGGCTCTTCCAGGGGTACTGCGTGCCCTTCCCGACCCCTGCCCAGGACCCAGGGTCTTACGACCGGGCCTGGTTTCTCCAGGGGTCTGGCATGCTCGGCACGATCTCGCCTGGGGCCCAGAGTCCTGTGACCTGGGCCCCAGCTCTTACAGGGGTACTGCGTGCCCTGCTCAACCCTTGCCCGGGACCCAGGGTCTGACGACCGGGCCCGGTTTCTCCAGGGGTCTGGTATGCTCCGCGCGGGACGGCCCAGGGCCCAGAGTTGGCTTAACATATTTAAAAAATATATTTTCAGCTATTTGTATTCTTTCTTCTATAAAAATCTCAGTCATCGCCTTTGTTGCTCTCCGCTGGGTTTAGCCTTTCCTCTGCTGAAGTCTCCTAACTCTCTATATGCTAGGTATTGATTTTTTTTTCCTGTTGCACATTTTGCAAATGTTTTCCCTCTAGTCTTCCTCTCTTGTCTTTTAACTTTGTTTCTGGTGTCTGTGATGTATAGAAGTTTTAAATTTCTATATAAGTATTCCCTCTCTTTAACTTTCAAATTATGAAGTGTTACAAATCTACAGATGGATATAAAGAATACTATTAAATCTATGTACTCACCACCAGCTTTATAAAGCTGTCACATCTTGCCACATCAAAATACTCCCACCTACTTAAAATTTTTATTTGGAGTTGTTGTTTTATCCTTTTAAAAATCAAAATGAAATATTTATTTTTTACGGTAACCCGCAACTGCATTTACGGATGTGTTTTGTGGATTTCTGTGGTCACCTTGGCTGCTGGTGGTCCATGTCCTCTCTCTGGTTTCATTTTATTTCTAGATAGAGTGCGTCCTTGATGGTGCTTTTAGTGGGAGTCTGTAGATGTAACATTCACTTAGGGGTTTTTGTATACAACTAAAAATGTCTTTATTTTGCTTTCTTTTTATTTATTTTTTCTGGTGTTGGGGATGGAACTCAGGGACATTCTACCTCTCAGATATACTCCCAGACTGGTTTTATTAATTAATTAATTTTTATTTGGAAACAGACTCTCACTAGGTTGCTAGGAGCCTTGCTAAGTTGCTGAGGCTGGCTTTGAAACTGCAAACATCCCATCTCAGCCTCCCTGATGCTGGGGTTACAGGCATGTTCCTCCATACTGCACCAGGGTTTCAGTTTGCCTTCTTCAGCAATAGCGGTGGCATCTGCTAGCTACTGACCCCATAGCCTTGTTCTCCTTCTTCCTTAGGAGAAGAACTGGAACACTGATTTTATTTGGGTAGGTCACATGCTCAGCAGAAAGCCCACCTTTTCCAGAACATCAGAGCCCTGAGAGGCCAGGGCTAGTCCTAGAGGGGGCGAGTTAGCCAACAGGATCCCACCGCTGCCTGTGCCCCTCTTCTCTTGAACATGGGAGCTGGCACAGGAGAGGATCGCAGCTGGGAAGGGCGAGCAGAGTGGAGGGACCCTTGGGGCTGGGAGGCTCCACCTCAGTCCTAAGGGGCCACTTCCATGCCATGATGGGGCGCAGTGATGGGACCCAGGGATGCTCTTCTCTGATCTGTTTTGGTTTCTGTTATTAGGTCTTTGATGTTACCAGCCTAACTCAATCTGGGTTGGTGTTTAGTTTCCCTTCACATGCTGAGGTAGTGTCTATCATCCTTTACCATTTGTTCTAGTGGGCAAGAGTTCTGCTGAGAGTCTAAGGGCCTCCTCTTCCTCCTCCTCCACCTCCTCCTCCTCTTCCTCTTCCTCTTCTTCTTCTTCCTCCTCCTCCTGTATCTTCTTCTTTATTGTACTAGGGATTGTACCTAGGGGCTCTCTACCACTGGGCTACATCCCTAGTCCTATTAATTTTGAAACAGGGTCTTGCTAAATAGCTGAGGCTGGCCTTGAAATTATGACCTTCCTGTCTCAGCCTCTCAAGTACTGGGATTACAGGGGCATGCACTGTTTTATAGTTTTAAAGATTTCTCCATGATTCTGATAATTTTGCAATGCCGTGACTGTATTTATTTTATCTTGCTAGGTCCTTTGTATAAATTTTCCAATTAAAGATTCATATCTTTTATCCAATGTTGGAAAAATTCTGGCAATTATCTCTTCAAATATTGATTCTTACTCCTCTTCCTCCTCTTCCCCCTCCTCCTCCTCTTCATCTTCCTCCTCCTTCTCCTTTGCCTCCTCCTCCTTCTTCCTCCTTTTTCTTCCTTCCCTCTCTTTTGATAGCCTGCTTTCTCCCTTAAACGATGGCCTGCTTTCTCCCTTGAGTGTGTATCCCCACTTTTCCAAATAAACCTTGGTCTTTGTCTCTTGACTGGTGAGTGCTGAAATTCTTTTCTGCCTCAGAAGCCAAGGACCCGCTCAATTCTGAGTTCCTGAGATGAGGATGGGCCCTCCACTCCCTGACATCATGACTTCATTACCTCAACCCAGATCATTAATGCCTGAGCTCTTCAGGGGACATTCTGTATCTAAACATCACAGAGACATTGTCTGTTTCCTCTAGCCTGATGTTAGAGCAAGCATGAGAAGACAAGTTGAAGGGAAATATTTACAAAATAGAAGCAAATATCAGTCCCAGCCAATGAGACAGGAGCTGGTCCCGAGGAGAGCAGTTAACTTGGAGGGTGTCCCAGAAAAGGAAGGTGCTGTGTAGTGAGTATCTATCATGAGCCACCTAGGTGATCTCAATTCTCATTACAGTTTTATGAGGCAGGATTTATCATTCTGATTTTATAGAGGAGGAAATTGAGGATCAGAATGATTAAATAGTTGGCCCTATGCCACACAACTAGTAAATAGATCTTCTAATACCACGCCGTTTTTACAAATCCACTGGTCAGTGCTGGCTTAGTGATCACTGGGAAATACCAGGGACGAAGGTCAAGTAATAGTGGTTTGACATTAAGATCTTGAAATGAGCCAGGCACGGTGGTGGCCCATGCCTGCAATTCCAGTACTTGGGGTCCTGAGACAGAAAGATCGCAGATCAGAGGACAGTCTCAGCAATGTAGTAAGACTCAGAACCTACAAAGACCCTGTTTCAAAGCAAAACAATAAAAATAAATAAAAAGGTCTGGGGGTGTAGCTCAGAGGTAGAATGACCTTGGGTTCAACCCCCAGTACCAAAAAACAAAAACCCCAAACATACAAAAAAAAACCCCCAAATACCCCCTCAGAAAAACCCTTGAAATATAAAGTTACAAAAACACCACATTCCAAGTGATGCACTTCTCTCATTTTCCATCAGTTTTACTAGAGACAGACTTTGACGAATCAAAAGGTATTGAGCAAGAGCTCAGCAGAAAGGGAAGAAGGTCCTAACTTCTTTGGGCCCTAGACTAATTGTAGAGGGTTTACAGTTATTTGAATCACCACACTAAATGCCATTATGAAGGAAAGCACGGCTGAGATTTGATGGATTCCCGTGGAAAGCGAGTTATTATGCTCTGACGGAGCGGGGTGCTGTAAAGTTTTATATCTCTGAGTTGGGAATGACTGTGTTTCCTCCGCGTGGCAGAGATGCCAGCAACTTATTTCTGTCTTTTCAAATATGTGTCGCCGAAGTTTATGGCCTCACATGCTGTCCCTGTGCTCGGTGACAGCTCTTCTCTGGCTCTCGTTCAGCTCTTCTGCAGAACTTGGGGGGCATGAGATGGAGTTGAACTTGTGGGCTACGCTGCTGACCTAGAAAGCAGCGATGTTTGTGACAGGTTGTTCTGAGCGCTTCTCCGGGGGAAGTGGTTGATTGTGCTGGGAAATGACTTGGGAAACCCAACAACTGAGTTTGTGGACTTGAACAAAAAGCACAGGAGAAATTGGAGTGGAGGGAGACTGTGCTCCTCCTTTCAAAAATACTTGAAAAACGCAGTAGAGAGAATTGGAGTAAGAGGGTCCAGACTTTACATCATGCGTACCACCACTCCCCTGTGCCAGGGAGTATGGGGGCGGGCCATCAGCTTCACAGTCAGCCCAGGTTTGTGTCTGCTGTGCACCTTCCTGTCACTCGCTCCTTCACGTGTGCATCTATTCCGTGTTTGTCGCGTCCAGTTTGTCTACGGCATGGTGCTGAGCCCTGGGCCTCACTGAAGACTAAACACAGAGAAGGTCCCCACCCTGGTGAACTTACAGTTCAGTACGAGAGGCAGACATTAATTGGTCCAGAACCACAGTGACGTCATAACCCAGAAGAGTTCGTGGCATTTTGAAGATGTATTCTATGTGACAGGTAGGAGGAGTTGGGGTTATAGCAGCTCATGGGGCAAAATCGTACCCTCTAAAACATGCATCTTAAGCCCAGGAGACAAAGCCAAAGTAAACACAGGATTTCACAGCAAACAGATGTTGTCATTTCAGGGAATAACAAGTGCTAGGATGAAGTGAAAGCAGGGTAAGTGGTTAAAGTGGATGGCCACCTTAGGTTGATGGCCCTTTTTCAGAGACTAGAGACCTGGAAGAGCTCAGCGGATCGCACAGTGATCCACGGAAGCTGGTTTCAGGCCCAGAGACAGCATGTCCAAAGGTCAGGGAAGCTGGACAACATCAGCTGTTGCATGGAGACGGCATGAGCAGAACTAATGGGGCCAGCAGAGACTTGCAGGAGCTCTACCACTGAGCTACACTCCCTCCTTTTTTAGGCAGAATCTCATTATGTTGCCCAGACTGGCCTCATACCTGCGATCTTCCTGCCTCAGCCTCTCAAGTAGCTGGGTTATGGGTGTGCACCACCATGCCCGGCTGAGGAGGTTCTTCTATTCCCATTCTACCAGGAAACAGAGTCTTGGCGTGGGTAGCACTTGCACAGCTGCCCGGAGTCGGGATCCGCAGCCCTCTGTGCCTTTTCCCCCTCGCCACCCTTGGGGCTCACCGTCTCTCCCCACTTGGCTAGGAACTCAAAAGAGACCCATATGACCACGCTTCCTCCACCTGCTCCTTTTCATTCTGCGGGGCATGGTCTTTTTCTTTCAGCTTTGCAGGATTTTGACTCTTTTTCTCTGAGGGTGCAGGTGAGGTCTTTATTCCCTACCCCAATTAGCATTTCTCTCCATAACAGATTACTAACAGCATTAGCTAACAGCATCCTGCCAACATCGATGTGCCAGCCACCAGCCCATCCATCTTCCCTCCTTCCACTTTTCCTGAATTCAATCTGTGCACTAGACCTCAGTATCACAAGCAAGATCCCTGACCAGGCTGGAGGAAAAATATATGAAAGCCAGCTATCACAGTTGTTCTTTAAAAAAAAAAAATGGTACTGGGATGGAACCAGAGGCATTCTACCTCCAAGCTACACCTTGAGCTTTTTATTTTTTATTTTGAAACAGGATCTCACTAAGTTGCTGAGGCTGTGTGTGTGTGTGTGTGTGTGCGCGCGCACTTGAATTTAGGAGCATTCTACCTCTGAGTTACACCACCAGCTCTATTTTATCTTTTATTTAAAATCTGGGTCTTAGCCAGGCATGGTGGCGCACGCTTGTAATCCCCGCACTTGGGAGGCGGAGACAGGAGGATCGCGCAGGTTCGAAGCCAGCCTCGCTGGCTTAAGAGACCCTGTTTCCAAATAAAAATATAAAATAGGTTTGGGAGTGTAGCCCGGAGGTAGAAGGGTTTCCAGGAACCCCAGTACCACACACACACACACACACACACACACACACACACACCAAAAAACAAAAAAACTAGGTCTTGCTTAGTTGCTGAGAATCTCACTTAAGTTGCGGAGGCTGGCCTTGAACCTGTGATCTGCCTGCCTCAGCCTCCCAAGTACTAGGATTATAGGCATGCACCTCCATGCCTGGCCAACTATCACGGTTTAAGTGGATAACTGTGTTTGAAGACCTGGGCCAGAAATCTCCCCTTGCTGGAGACCCAGGGGAGCTAAGGGAGTGGAGGGAGTGGGTTTAGAGGCTGAAAGAGGGAAAGAGCTTCGCAAAGAAACTTGCAAACGAATTGCAATCCAATCCAATAGGAGACACTGGGTAGAAAATATGTCTTTCCAATCCTCTTCGTCCTTCCAGTGATTACGAATGGCGATAATGAGGAAGACATGGGCCAGTGGAGTGTGAAATATTTAGCAGCTGTGGAATAAGAGGCTCAGAAATGGGGCGAGTGCTCTTCAAAAACACCCAGGGACAGAGAGCCCCAAAACAGATATGCACGAGTCCAGATCTTTGGGCGGGGTGGGTCACGCCTCTCTTCCCAGCACAAAGTTCAGTCCATCCTTTGGGGTGAGGAAGGCTGCTTGGGTGCTGTTTGTCGTTTCAGGTGGCTGTGGGTTCTGTTTATTTATTTACGTGTTTACTTTGCCAGTCAGGCTCTGGTTTACTGGCAGGACTGAGCCTGCCCCGGGCTCTTCCACCCAGCCCAACATGCATGGTGCAGAGAGAAATAATTAGCTGCTGGGGTGTCAGGAACAGATGTCGGTCTGACATCTTCCCTTTACTAGTGTCAAATTCAGCAGTTTTCCTGCCTCCCAATAAATTACCAGCAGCTCCCAGTCTTCCTTCCTGCTCCGGGCCTACCTGGTGGGGCTTCCTCCCTCATTAGGAGCAGAAGGACCAGGCGCCTCCACACGGGCCATAGCTGCGAGCTGCTCCTCTCCCCTTTAAGTCTTATTTGTGGCTCTCAGATGGACATGGTGGCAGGGCAGAGTGTCTTCCTGAGGCTCCGTTTCCCCCTCATCTATGAAATGCTCCCCACCGCACTGTTTCTGGGAGAGCTGGGAGCCCCAGGAGCCAGCAGGAGTAGGCTGTTAATTGCTTCCTAGCGAGGACGTGACCTTTGTCTCCGTGTGAGCATCCATCCGGAAGCTTTCTTGCAGATTCCCTCAAAGTCTGGTGCACTTTCGACAGCCACGCTGTGTCTGGACAGTATACAGTTGATGTGTTCTGGAACCTCCGGCAGAGCAGAGTGGCGTCTTGAGAGTGTTTAGGAAAATAACACATGGTGGGTCTACGCAGGGTAAAGAAATGTTGCAGAAGACAGGTGTGCTAGGCACCGGGGAGAAGCTGCCAGTTTGGGCTGACTTATGGGATTGGATCAGGACCAGCAGGAAATTCATTTATTCACTCAGCTAAAATCCTGGGGATTCTTGACGTGGCCGGCAGGCATGCAGGCTTTGGGCTAGGTCCTGGGCGTTCTGGAACGAGCCACCCGTGGTCCCTGCTCTCTGGGAGTCTGCAGCTGGGCGGCCAGGGTTCCTTGAACTGGAGTCACGCTGAGGAGTCTGACCTTTATCACCCAGGGCTGCGTAAGCCTCTGTGCAGTTTTAAGCACGGAGTGGTGTGATCTGATTTGCATTTTAGAAAGATCACTCTGGAGGGTGGGCTGGGGAAGGACACCCAGAGAAGGACGCCTTTGCCATAGTCTGAGTGAGAAGTGAGTAGGGTAGGCAGAGGCCGGGTGGTAGGTGTGGTGGGAGTAGAGTTTAGAAGTATAGGCAGTAGGGCTCAGAGACTGAGGCTAAAATGGTTGTCAACCCACAGCCGCCCCGTCAGAGAAAGTTCAGGATCTATTTCAGGTTATGTCAGATTTGACAGAACCAAGCTGTGATGTTAGCCCCTCTTCCCACCCTGATTTCAGATTCTGTCCACCTCTCGGAAGAAGGTGACTTGCCCTCCCTATGGACACCCAAAAGTTGTTCCTCATCCCTCATCTCACAGAACCTCAGGATTGGCATGTGTGCGTGTGTGTGTGTGTGTGTGTGTGTGTGTGTGTGTGTGTTACTGGGGACTGAACCCAGGACTAGTCTACTTCCAAGCTACACTCCCAGCCCTTTTTATTGTTTGTTTTGAAATGGTCTTGTTAGGGTGTTGAGAGTCTCACTAAGTTGCTGAGGCTGGTCTTGAACCTATGATCCTCCTGTCTCAGCCTCCCAGGTACTGGGGTTACAGGCATGTGCTATTGTACCTGACTGGCCGGTTGTTAAAGGTGGCCTCCTCGAGCAGTTTAATTACCAGCCCCGTCTATACCTTATCAAAGGACATCTGGCATCTGGACACTGGGACTTAGCACCCCTGAGGCTGCCCACCCTATCCTTGGAGGGCTTCTTGAAACCAAACCTCAATCTATCTCTGATAGATTCTTTCAGTTGTTGTTAGTTGTACTCTAGGGACAAAACACACACACACACCACACACACACACACACACACACACACACACACACACACCCAGACTGGGAAGCTC
Source organism: Muscardinus avellanarius (assembly GCF_963383645.1). Classification (NCBI taxonomy): domain Eukaryota; kingdom Metazoa; phylum Chordata; class Mammalia; order Rodentia; family Gliridae; genus Muscardinus; species Muscardinus avellanarius. The sequence continues at coordinate 110,593,218 of NC_137793.1, forward strand.
TTGAGGGACAGTGAATCCTCATCCTAAAAGCAGTTTTCTGGGGAGAGGGGTGTGAGCTCTGGTGTTCTTTTTTTAATTTTTCCTTTCCTTCTGAGCCAAACCTATAGCCCTACTTTTAACTTTTTAATTTTTTAAAATTGTGATACTGGTGGTGGAACCCAGGGGCATTCTACCTCTGAGCGATACCCCCAGCCCTCTTTTTTTATTCTTAATTTTGAAACAGGGTATCACTGAGTTCAAAGGACCTCACTTAGTAGCTGAGGCTGTTTTCGAACCATGATCCTACTGTTTCAGCCTCCTAAATGCTGGGATTACAAGCATGCACACTATGCCTGGCTCTTTTTTAATTTTTGAAATAGCATCTTGCTAGGTTAATGAGGCTGGCCTCAAGCCTATGATCCTCTTGTCTCAGCCTCCCAAGTACTGAGATTATAGGCATGCACCACCATGTTCACCTCAGATGCTCGTTAAGCACCAGACATTGGGGTGAGGAAGGAGCGAAATCATATTTCACCCACCTGTTGAGCTGACTAGTGGACCAAACTCCTCCTACCCCTGCAGAAGGGAACTTTTATTTTCTCCTTTGTGGTACTGGGGATTGAAACAAGCTATACCCCCCAGTTCTTTTTACTTTTTTTAAATTTCAAAAAGGGTCTTGCTAAGTTGCTGGTGGCCTTGCTAAGTTTTTGAGGCTAGAATTGAACCTGCAATCCTCCCGTCTCCGCCTCCCAAGTACTGGGATAGCAGGTGTGCATCACCATGTCCTACTGCAAGGCAATTTTTGATCTGAGTACTTTAGGAAACACGTAAATGCCATTTCACCATTTAAACCCCGGACTTTATATTTGGTGCCAAATATAAATAAATAAAGTATTTTAACAAAAAATAAATAAACCCCAGGTTTTAAGATTCCACGTGTCTTATCTTGTATCTCTGGCTCCCTTTGATGTGCATGGCAACCTGGCAGGCCCTGGTTTGTTCCTGGTAATGTCTCCAACGTGCAGAAGAGGAGCTAGCCCCGTGGAGACCTGCACCCTCTGCCTCTCCATGAAACCTCTGCCACCAACCTAATTATCTGCTGCAAGGGCTCAGATGTAAACAGCAGTTAGTCTCCATTTCTAGCACTTAATTGGCTGTAAAGGAGTGTACGACCGTGACCTCTTACTAAACTCTCCCCATTAAACTTCCGTGTTTACATAGCACCGTAAACCCGGCTCATCAGTCCTCCAGAAACGGCCCCACTTTCTACCTCGTTCTGGGAAGCCAATTACCATCCTGAGTCTGTCTGGAGGTGCGTTGGAAGCCGAGCCTTCTCTGAACCACGGGCACTTCACACTTGCTGTTGTTGAGATCATCTAGTTTCAGATTTTTCTAGCATCTCTGGGTCAATTGGCACTTCCCCTCCTCGGCCCACCTGTGACGTGACAGCGTGGGCCTCTCGTGGCCAGGGGGTGGCACACTGCCCGAAGGCTCCCGGGCCCCCTTTTCCTACAGTATCCCCAATGTGTTCAGATAGCCTTCGCAGCAGAAAAATAAACAGTGAAGTTGTAAAAGTTGGGAGAACATTAAGAGTGACACAAAAGAAGCAAACATACACATAAGCCAGGTTTCAGGAGCTAGAGAAAATACGCCGGAGAAAAAATGGAATGATTTAAGGATTAGTAATAATCACACAAAGCACAGATAGGCCGGGGCTATAATTGCACAATGGATGTCCTGTGAAAGATCGAATATTGCTAGAAACGAGGAAATGCCAGAATTTATACTGAGACGACAAACTGCTGAGGCTTAAGATGGGATAAATCAAAGGAGGATTAAGTAAATAGATAATTGTAAGAAGGGAAAAAGAATGAATAGGCAACAGAAGAGGAAGATTCATTCTGGGGGAAGGAGAGTAAGAAAGCCTAACAAACATGGACGCAGAAGAGAAGACATAATCATAGACAGTTTTCCAGGACGTCTTTTGGGGGCGTCGGGGAGTACTGGGGATAGAGACCAGGGGCACTCTACCTCTGAGCTCAGCCCTTTTTATTTTTTGTTTTTGAAACAGGGTCTTGCTAAGTTGTTGAGGGTCTCACCAAGTTGCTGAGGCTGGCCTCAGACCTGTGATCCTTCTGCGTCAGCCTTACAAGTCCTGGGATCACAGGTGCGCACCACCACGCCCAGCTCAGAGGTTTTTATTATTATAAAAAATTTAATCAGTACAGAGTTTCTTGAAGGATTAATTACCAGAGAAAGATAATCAGCAAATACCATTGTAAAGCTTTACAGACAAAGGAAGGATACATCTTGTAAATAAAAAAGAAGAGAAATAATTTCAAGCAGCTGAGATCTTGCAACAAAAACCACAGAAGCAAGGGGGATGAAAGCTTATAGGATCCTTAAATTCAATGCGACATATTTACACTCCTAGACTCCAATAAAGAAAAGGAAGATGTCGTCCTGAATGACAAAGCAGAGTACGGTGGTTGACGCCTGCTCCATGTTATCCTACAGATAAGATTCTACCAAATTAACAGTGAAAATACTCCCAGAATGAAATGGAAGTCATTGTAAGTTATAACACACAGGAATAAAAATAATTTGAAGAGCACTGTCTATTCATTCAGTCTGTAAACATTTAACGAGTGACTGCGCATGCCAACTCTTTGCCTACAAACTTGTTCTAGCAAGTATTTTTTTTTTGTTTCATAACAACAATTATTAAGACGCTATAAAACTGGCCTAAGAAGAGAATATAGGTCACCGAGAGATAATAGAGATCCCAGGAAGAGACTCTAAAGATAGAAATGCTTTAAGAATATGCGACAAGCAAAGACTAAGGATCCACAGGAAACAGATAATTGTATGTCTTGTTGGGATAACTAGAAACAACGTAGAGAAAAATCTAGATGCATAATTTACAATTTACAGTACCATGCATGTAGGTGGATCGGGGACTACAATATCTAAAGAAAATAGAATCTTATCCTTATGCAACCGTGGAGGAAAGTTAATTTCTTTTTTGCTTGAGCCAACATTTTCTATAATAAGGATGACAGGTTGGGATCCACAGAGGCTTAACGCTTCATGAAAAACAACAAATACAGATGCAAAGGAAATAAGCAGGAAATGCAGATCAAAGATAAGATAGAAAAGTCAGAATGAAGGATGCGTGAAGAGTCTACTTCCTGGCGCCATGGCGCATGACTTGCTGTACATGGGAGGCTAACACAGGAAGGTCTCAGGTTCGATGCCGGCCTCAGCAACTCAGCAAAGCCTGTTAAAAAAAATAAAAATAAAATAGGGTTGGGGGTATAGCTCAGAGGTAGAATGCTCCTAGGTTCCATCTCCAGTACCGCACACACAAAATAAATAAATGAAAGATAAATAAAAATTAAGAATTAAAAGTCTATACCCATCTGCAAGGGTGGAACCTGGTGCCTATCGAGTCAGCAGCTAGAAATAGAGTTGGTGAGAAAAAGAATCATTATTTTTAACAAAGAAATGAAGGATAAAGCAACTTAGAGCTCCCACTTCATATCTACTAGCAAAAATCAAGCCAAAATAATAAAAGCTATTGCTGGTGCCTTTCTCTGAAGACAAGAGGCTCTCCCCTCACTGGCCCATGGTGAAGAAGTCAGTCCTGTATCAGCTCCTGCTACCTGTCAGTGTTTCCCCTTCTGTGAGAGACAGAGAAGTCACTGCATATAAACTAAATACTATTTTGATACAGATATTTATAGTAGCATTGCTTAAAATAGACCAATACATTCACACATCGGAGAGGTAACCCGAACCTTATTTGAAATACTATAGACCATAAGATGAAAGCTATTCAGATACATAGTAAGAGCATATACAGGATGTTTAAGAGGAAAGAACGGAAATGTAAGGTCCAGTGAGCATAGCTAATTAGAAACAACAACGTGTGCATCATGGGAAAGGCAGAGAAGTCTCTAGAAAGTTGTGGTGAGCCCTCAAGGGAGGAGGAAAAAGAAAACAGTAAAGAAGGACACGGGGCCTGGAGGCTTGGAAGCACAGCAGGTGTTTAGTATGCATGTTTATTTCATACAGAAATACCAAGAACTCTGCTGCCCACGCCAGCAATACACATCAGGCACGCACAGCACGTAACCCATGCGAAAGTATACCTGGCGCCACAGTCTTCTCAAAGCATCAGCAAAGATGGAGGTCCTTCGAGGCAGAGTCAACAGCCAGGGGCCTATCGGACAGAACAAGCACGGGAAATAGGGTTTCACAGAGTTGCAGAAGGTATCACTATGTTGCTGAGGCTGGCCACGAACCTGCAACTCTCCTGCCTCAGCCTCCCAGGTACTGGGATTACAAGCGTGCGCCAGCACGCCTGGCTCCAGGGCACCTCTTTGAGCCTTTATTTCTCTGTGCTGTCCTTGCGGGAATACAGTGTTAGGGGTCGGGGGCAAAAGGCAGGCTGAGCTGCCAGGGGAGCTCCCGGGCGTGACCGGCCTTCACCCTGGGTGTTTGGGACTCCAGACTCGTGCATGGCAGGCCGTTCTCGAGTCCAAATCCTCATCCGGCAGGGGAGAGGAGCTGCGCCTGCCCTCCGGCTGTTTCTATCTCACCCTCAAGCTAAGAGTGGTTTCCACATTTTTAAACGGTTAAAAAAGAATAGAAAGAAGAATCACTTTTGTGTGTGTGCATGACACGTGGCAATTATATGGAATTCGAATTTCAGTGTCTATAAATATGGTTTAGTTGAAACATAGCTTAACCCACTCAATGCCACAAAGGGAAGCCAAGCTGAGTGGTGGCAGCCGGGACCATGTGGCTCTCCCTCCCTCCAAGCTGGAAACATTTATTCTCCGGACCTTTGCAGAAACCTCAGTGACCCTGGTCTAAGCAAAACCCATTATCCTTGAAAGCTGCTTCCTTCTAAATGGAAGCCATCCCTCCCCACCCCCTCTTTATTTTATTTTATTTTATTTTATTTTATTTTATTTTACTGTAGTGGGGATAGATCCTGGGCCTCACACATTCTAGGCAAGCACGCTACCACTTAGCTATATCCCATGCTCTTTAAAAATGTTCTTTAAATTTTTTATTTATTTATTTACTTATTTATTTACTTATTTATTTATATCTATTGTGGAACTAGGGATTGAACCCAAGAACATCCTGCCTCTGAGATATATCTCCACCCTTAATTTTTTATTTTATTTTGAAACAAGTTCTCCCTAATTTGCCCAGGCTAGTCTTGAACTAGTGATTCTCAGCCTCCCTAGTCTCTGGGATGATGGATTGTTCTCCCTCTTTTGAACCTTGTGCAGATGATGTCCCGTCTACACAACCATGTATAATTCACTGAATCCCCGGGCCCCCTTTTCTATTCCAGGGCCATGGATGAGTCTCTGTGAGGAAGAACAACCTGTGGCCTGGAGAGGCAGCTAAGGGTTGGATGGGTGGAGCATCCTCAAGGCTTGGATGTTGGGTACATCCCCTCTGCCCCCAAGAACTTTGTAGCCTGTTCCCTGCATCAGTGTCCAGCCAGCCCAGCTTTCCCTGAGGACGTGCCTGGGTACCTGCTGATCTCACTGAGCTGGGAACCTTTTATTCTTTGTCTTAATCTCTTGTCTCCCAGCCCTTTCCCCTGGAACTCTCAATAAGAGGTTTCCACTTAAAAAAGGAAAAAAGTTGGGCTCTGTTCCCAGCCCCGAGAATTTATGGTACAGAGATGTCTCAGCAAGAGAAAAAGGAAATACTATGACTCATTGTAATAAGTAGATATTATGACAAGGAAGATGTTAACATCTTAATGAAAACCTCGGAGGGGAAATTTGCATAAAACAGTCTCTTTGTTGCTTAGAAAAAAAAGTCAAGGATGCCTCATTAAAAAAAAAATCAAACCTCCGAGTTTGTTAAAAAAAAACTCAGGCTGGAAATGACTGAGTATTTTCCTTATTACCCAGGTGTTTTTCTTTTTCTTTTCCTTGACCAAATTACCGAGGCTTGAAGTCCTTGAGGGCCCAGGTGTGGGGACCCTGCCTGGTTCCTGGCATACCTGGATGCTCAAGTCGGGAGGACTCCAGGATGGTCCTAGGGTGGGCCTCGGGACTCACTACAGCAAGAAGTCTCTGTGTTCCCACACTCGTCTGTCCTCATCTTCCACTCCGCTCAAACACAATCTGGATTCATTTTTTTTTTTTTTGGGGGGTGGTACTGGGGTTCCTGGAAGCCCTTCTACCTCCGGGCTATACTCCCAGACCTATTATATCTATCTATCTCTATCTATCTATCTATCTATCTATCTATCTATCTATCTATCTATCTATCTATTTTGAAACAGGGTCTCCTAAGCCAGCACAGGGATTACAAGCGTGCGCCACCACGCCCAGCATTCAGTGGGTTCTAACATAGCAAGTTCCTTTGGTGGCTGTAATCACATACCAACATTAAAACATTCTACCTAGCCTCACCACTTTGCTGTGTTCCTGCGACATTACAAGACAGATCAGACGGTCTTCTTACCCTCTCCCTCTCCCTTTCCCTCCTCCTCCTCCTCCTCCTCCCCTCCTCCCCTCCTCCTCCTCCCCTCTTCCCCTCCTCCTCCTCCCCTCCTCCTCCTCCCCTCCTCCTCTTCCCCTCCTCCTCCTTCTTCTTCTTCCTCCCCTCTTCCTCTTCCTTCTTCTTTCCTCCTCCTCCTCCTTCTTCTTTCCTCCTCCTCCCCTCCTCTCCTCCTCCTCCTCTCCTCCTTTTTCTTCTTCCTCCTCTCCTCTCCCTTTCCTCCTCCTCCTCTCCTCCTCCTCCTCCTCCACCTTCTTCTTCTCCTTCTTCTTCTTCCTCCTCCTCCTCTTCTTCTTCTTCCTCCTCCTCCTCTTCTTCTTCTTCCTCCTCCTCCTCCTCCTCTTCTTCTTCTTCTTCTTCTTCTTCTTCTTCTTCTTCTTCTTCTTCTTCTTCTTCTTCTTCTTCTTCTTCTCCTTCTCTGAGAATTGAAACCAGGAGCATTCTACCTCTGAGCTGCACCCCGGCCCTTTTTATTTTGAAATAGGTCTCAGTAGTTGCTAAGGGGCTCTCTAAGTGGCTGAGGTTGGTCTTGAACCTGCGTTTCTTTAATCTCAGTCTCCCAAGTACTGGGATTGCGGGTGAGTGCCACAGCATCCAGCAGCTAGTGAGAGTCTTTGCCTCATCTATGAGCCAGGTGATCACGGGCAAGCACACGCCCTCATGGGCTTTAGTTAGCTCATATGTACAAGAGGAATATAACACGCCCCCATCCTCCACCATCCTTGCCTCCCACAAGGAAGAACAATGATGACACGCATAAGAAAACACTGTAAACGCCTTTATAAAGATTAATGCACAAATTAGTTTGTTTAACAAAAACAGTCAGCTTCCTGATATGGGAATAGGTGGGCTCTACCCATATTATTAAATGCCTTTTCTGTGTGTTATTAAAAGCAGAGATATACAAATGGATACAATAACTATCTTATTCTCAAGGGGCTGGCAGTCCTGGGCGTGATAAATAAGAACACAGGCAATTAGTATAAATGTAAACAGTGCTGAGCATGTGTAATAGATTTACTCCTTCTCACACGTTTCCCTAGTGTCTCTGCCCGCATGTCAGTGTGCCAGATGCTACTGACATGCTGGCACTGACTGTGTAACCAGCTCTCCTTCCCGGCTCCCTTTCCTGTTGCCCCACCTGAGCGCCACCATGATACAGGGTGTCTCCTCCAATTTGGGCTTTTATGGATTCAGCAGATTTCGATGAGTGGAGCCCAAGGACTAATGAAGGGCACAGAGAGATGAAAATTTAAGTCAAGGAAAGGTAGAAGGCCAAAACAGCTCCCTGTGCACAGAGGGGAGTGGGCCCCGAAAGAGCGACCACTGGAGTTCTTGAGTGGTGAGCTCTTATGCTTATTGAGATTTCCATCTGTTCTTTTATGATTGGTCAGAATTGGCTCTCGGAGGTCCAATGTCTTTTGCCCAGTGTCAATCCTTAATTTGAGCCGTTATCTCCTGGGCTGGTGGGATCTCATCTCTGGGTCCCACTGTCCCCACAGTTTGCCGTCCATCTACAGAAAAGGCTGGAGTTTTGTTTTGATTTCCATAGTTCTTGCCTGGTCATTGTTACCTCTATATTAACCTCTCCCTGTTTCTGTTCTTTATGAAGATGGCCTCTTTTACCCTGTTCCCAGGTCCTCTGCCCTGCTACACTCGGAAGCCCACTGGAGAAGGCTGCCCGCAGGGGTGTAACTGAGCGGCGGCATCGGACCTGGGGAGGAGAGAGGCCGGTGAAGCTTCAGGAGTACCGAAGGCATGGTGGTGCTCACCAGCTGGGAGACACAGGGTCACTGCCCATCTCAACAGCAAAGGAAATTCAGTGAAAGATGGCCAGAGAGTTTGGGGGCCCCAGTCGACGTGGAACCCCGCATATTTGGGTCATAGCAGGTCAGCAGGGTACCTGACAGTCTGCGTGGGATGCTTATCAACTCTCAGAGCCGGTGGCACCTCGGCCCTTTTCTCATACTCTGCAAGCTTATGGGCCCTTTCACACTGTGACTTAGAGAATACCAACTAACTTAAATATTAGCCCACCTGATAATTAGGTTAATTAAGCTAATAACTAGGAGGATGGATTTATTGCACAGGAAGTCATCCAGAGCATGCCAAGACCAATTACAGTGAAAATTAAAATTAACTGCTGTTCGGGGCTCCCCGCATCTCTGACCCCGCTGTTGGTTCAGACCAGCCATCCCTGACTGCGCACATTAAGGGAGCCTCTTCCCTTCAGACCTTACAGCTGCTGAGATGGTGTCGAGAGAGTCCATGTCCTTTGGGGTCACAAGCCTATTTTCTGATGCAGAGAAATGTCTCCTTGCTTTCAAATGCACAAAGTATAAGATCAGCTGATTTCATTTCCTCATAAAGATGAATGATTTCCAAGCGTTGAAACCGAACTAGACGCTTAAAATCCATTTCCTTACAAAGCCGGGCGCTGGCTGCGTCTTCTCCCTCGGCTGCTGTACCTCGGAGACATCCGAGATGAGCTCAAGTGAATGGGAATTTAATTTGATTTCCAGGATAATGCATCCCCCAAAGGTGCAGAATCCCCTAAGGAGATAAAATGGGCTTATTATTCTCTGGGCAGAGTTAACCAGACACCCTGGGGTATAAGATGGAGCAGACATGAGCTACATGAATGGAGACCAGGGGTTGACACTTTGTCTAAATGAGACTCACTGCATTGAAGGATTGCCCTTCTGGGCAAGGAGTCCTAGGATTTGGTGTCAGTCCTTGTGTCTCACATGCAGGTCTCTTCTAACTACCGCGGCTGCCCCGCTATGCCCCGAGTCATTTCTGCTTAGGAGACTACAACTCCATGCTGATGGGGAGAAAAGGATGCTAGCTTCTCTCTTTGGGTTGGTTCACTGCGGATCAGCGGAGGCGTCATAAATTGTGTAGGTATGGGTGCTGCCTCAGCCCAGATCTGGGCCATCCCAGTTTTCTCCCCCCTTTTCATTCCCAGAATGCCATGTCCCCAGGTTTGCTTAGCTTTAAGTCTTGAGCTTTGGTTCAACCCTAGGCTTTGGTCTCAGCTTCTATTCTTGGTGGTGGTGGTGGGGAGCGTGATGCAGTGAAGCCCAGGAGGTTTGGCACTGTCCCTGCTACATGATTCATGCAGGATGAGCAGCTGCAGAGAGGCAGAGTTGAAATTTGTGTCTCTGCAAAGTCACGCAGCTCAAATTATGGAACCATCCTAGGTGTCCATCAGCGGAAGAGTGGATTACAAAATGGTGGGTATACACACAATGGAATCCTACTCAGCAATAAAGAAGAACAAAATAACATCATTTGAAGGAAAATGGGTGGAATGGATGAGCCTGGAGAACATTTTAAGTGAGATCAGCCAGCCACAGAAAGCGAAGGGTCATGTGTTTTCTCTCATATGCAGAGGTTAGAGAGTGGTTGGGATATCAGAGGGACTTTAGCTAACGGACAAAAGAACTTGAGTGGAGCCGAGGAGGTGGTCTAGAGAAAAGGGGTAGGAGAGGGAGGATCCATGAATAGCCTTTATTGACACTCTATGCATATGGGAGAATACCAGTGTCGATCTATTGACATTGTTTGGGGCAGGGGGAATGAGACAGGAGCAGGGTGGGGGCGTGGAGGGAAGCCTGCCAAGTGCTGAGCGCATGTAGGTCACTAACACTCTCAGATGCATTATGGTGTGAGACTGTAATGCACCAACAAAGGTACAAGAAAAAAAATCACACGGCTCCAAAAATCTTTGGAGCTGTTGGCGACCGGTGATGGGCATGATGGGAACTTCTTAGATCTAAGGTCTATCGAATCAGAGTAATGTTGAGCCACAAAATGCAGATAGGAAAGAAGGGGTCTAACTGGTAATGGCCGATGGCCAGATACAAGTCCTGGGAACTCCCTCCTGGGCAGCTCGTGCCCTTGCTGTACTGCTCCAGCCCTCATGGGCAGCCACCAGTGCTTCAAGGCCCCCTCATGATGTAGCCAGACCTTCCATTGCCCTGCAGTTAGCAAGGTACATGCTTGTCAGGTGGCTGGTTTTATGGGGACAGACTACATATGGATTTAGTGAAACGTAGCCAGGGGTACAATCATTGGTCAGTAAGAAGAAGGAAATGTCAATTACTAATTAGAAGATTATTTTTGTCTGAAAATTGCTAATCTAAGGGCAAATATAACAGCTAAGGCAAGAGGATATTGTTTTTTTTTTTTTTTTTTTTTTTTTTGCGGGTCTGGGGATGGAACCCAGAGGCATTTGACCTCCGAGCTACACCCCCTGCCCAATTTTGTATTCTTTATTTTGAAACCGGGTCTCACTGAGTTGCAAAGGGCCTCTCTAAGTAGCTGAGGCTGTCCGCGAACCGCGATCCTCCGGTCTCAGCCTCCCAAATGCTGGGATTACAAGTGTGTGCCACCACAAGAGGATATTGTAAAAATCATGTGAGAGGAAGAGGGCTTAAACCAAGTCAGTAGTGCTGGGCTATGAGAAGAGAGAGGGTGAGGAAAAGTGCTTCCTAAATCAAGTGAGCAGCACCTCATGACTAATAGGCCAACGTAGATAACTGGAGGAATTTCAAGGTTTCAGGCTGAGGCAGTTGAGTACAGAGTGCTACATTTTAGCTTTGGGGGTCTAAGAGAGAGGTGGGACGTGGTGGCTAGGGTTTAGGAAGTTTGTAGATGTGGTGGGCCCGAAGTTAAAGGATCCATGGTCTTTTAATTTTTGCATATATGTTTTATTTGGCAAGTGTTTTAGACTTTTTGATAGAATCAGTAATTCAGTTTGGGATATGTTTGTGTATCCTTGACTGAGCCTGAAAATTAGAAGCCTGGAGTGGGGATAACACTGGGGATTTCTCCGTGATTAAAGGCATGAGTCTGGACAGGAAGGCTCGGGAAGAGTCTGGGTCCTGGAAAGAGAAGCAAAAAGAAGAATAAGAGAGGTGTTTTCGCAGGAGGAGAGGAGCACCTGAAAAGGAGCAGGAAAAAGGAGGAGGAGGAGGACGGAGAAGAGGAGGAGAAGAAATAAGAGAGACCGCTGTCCTGAAAGACGGGGAGAGACGTTTTGAGACTGAGTGCTAGATGATGAGAAAAATATTAGGTGAGTTAAAGTATGAAAACATCCTCTGCATATCTGGGAAATTAAAGGTTCTCAAAGGAGTTTTTGGAGACAGCAAGAAGAGAAGTAAAATTACATTGCGTTGACTATAGTGAAGACAAATAATAATGAAGACAAATGAATCATTTTATTAAATGATGCTGCATTAGTCGTATATTCTATAAAAAGTTAAATTTGTATTCCCCATATACCAATTTCAAATATCAATCACCTATTTGTGGTAGGTAAAAATCAAAAGATTTTTAAAGACAATGTGGGACAATATTTTCATGATCTTAATGTTGACAGATATTTCCTAACTAGTACATGAGAATCATTAAATAGAAGTTAATTTCGAATATGTGTATACGTGTGAATGTGGCATGGTGCACCTGGACACTCGGTGTTGGGAAAGGGGGAAAAGGAGAAGTGAGGAGGCCCCGGGTACTGAGTGGATGTACGCCATGATCAGCATGAGCCACATTATGATGTGAGGCTATAGTGTACCACGAAAATACAATAAAAATATACTAAAATATAAGTTGATTTCTTTTTTGTGGTACTGGAGGTTGAACCTAGGGGCATTCTACCTCTGAGCTACACTCCAAGCCGTATTTTATATTCTATGCTTTTGAAACAGGGTCTCACTAAGTTTCATAGGGCCTCACTACATTGCTGATGCTGTCCACGAGCCTGTGATCATCCTGTCTCCGCTTCTCAAGTACTGGGATTACAGGCGTGGACCACCATCCCCAGTTTAATTTTTTTTGAACTGCATTAAATTAAGATCCTCTATTTATCAAAAGACAGAGTGAAAAGGCAGGCCACAGAGTAAGAGAAAATATTTATAATACTTATATTCAATAAAGAACATATACGTTGTATGTATAAAGAACTGCACATCATAAGAATGCCCCTGGGTATAATCCCCAGCATCACAAAAACAAAGAAAGAATAAGAAGAAGAAAAAGAAAAAGAAAGGAAGGAAGGAAGGAAGGAAGGCAGGCAGGCTATTGAAAGTCATAGTGGTAGCCAGGGGTGGTGGCTCACACTTGTAATCCCAGTACTTGGGAGGCTGAGACAGGAAGGATCACAGGTTCACAGCCAGCCTCTGCTGCATAGTGAGGCCCTCTGTAACCTAAAGGTAGAATGCCCCTGGGCTCCGTGCTCAGTATCACACACACACACACACACACACACACACACACACACACACACACACGTCATAGCGGTATGTCATTTAAGGTTCTTCTTTTTGTGCTACCTATATCTTATAAATATATATATTGTGAAATGAACAGAACAGTATCACATCTTCTTAAAGCCACTGAAGAGTTAAAATAACAGACGCTATCTGTGTATGAAGATTTTATAAAGTTCATCTTTAAAACTGTCTGATCTGGCCAGGCATGGTGACAGGTCTATAACCCAGTACTTGGGAGGCTGAGACAGGATTACAAGCCAGCCTAGGGATACCCTGTTGCAAAATAAAAAATAAAATAGGACTGGGGTATAGCTTGGAGGTGGAATGCCTCTGGGTTCAACCTCCAGTCTTCTCCCACCCCTCAAAATACTGAGCCTACTGGCTTTTTTGGAAGGCATTTTTTCCCACTTATATTTTATATATTTTTTCCTACAGCTATTGATCTAATATGGGTGTGTGTGTGTGTGTGTGTGTGTGTGTGTGTGTGTGTGTCTGTTTGTTACTGGGGATCAAACCCAGGGGCATTCTATCTCTGATATATACCTCCAACCATGTTTTATTTTTTATTTTGAAATAGGGTCTCTGAGAATCTCACCAAGTTGCTGAGGCCGGCCTCAAACCTGCAATCCTCCTGTCTCAGCCTTCCAAATACTGGTCTTGCAGGTGTGCGCTACCGTGCTTTGCTGTACATTCTTTTGAAAATAATTCTGGTAGCTTATATTTTCCCCATAGATAATCATTTTCATCTAGACCTTAAAATGTAGTGGGAGATATTATACATGATACATTTTTTATCATCTTTAAAAGTTCTTACAAAGCTGCAGTTACACTGATTTTCATTCTTGTTCTCTTCAAAAAACATTGTCTTTTTGAAGTCTGCCCAGTCTGTTTTAAATAATTCATTATTTCCCAATTATCTTTCTTAATTCCTTCCTTTTATTTGAAAATCATTTTGCTACCTTCGATCTCATTACTCCTTTACTTATGTTAATTTAAGTTAGATTTCTTGTTTGCTTTTTTGCCTTCGTGCAGCATGCCATAGTCAGTTTTTTATTTCTTTCTATGTTTTATTAACATGAGTAAAATGTACATACAGTGAAATGCAAAGATCGTTGGGCTACAATTACATAGATCTGGATAAATGCCTACAGACATGTGAGATACGGAACACGTTCCTTCTGTCACCTTCCGGCCAGTTTCCACCTTTCACTAACAACCAGTATTCTGATTTTTATTGCCTTCTAATCATCTTGCTTATTCTTAAATTTCACATACATAGCACAGTCTTTTTGAGTCTGGATTCTTTCACTTGCCATGATGTTGGTGAGATTAATTTATGTACTTATATTACACACAAAAAAGGTTTCTTCGTTCCCACTTCTTTGTAATATTTCACCATAACCATATACCACAACTTTTAAGTTTTCCTGCTGACGGGCACAGATAGTGTGAAAATACTAGTTATCCATACCCTGAGCTAACATTTGGTGATGCCAGCCTGGTTGATTTTAGCCATTTTTGTCACTGGTCTCTCCTTTTTAATTTGAATTTCCATATTGACTAAGAATGCTAAACATATCTCCGTTATTGACCATTCCTATATTTTCTTGTGTAGAATGCCTGTTCAAATTGTTAGCTCAATTTTTACATTAGGGAGCTTGTTTTTCTTATTGATTCGTGGTAATTCTTTCTGTAGTTTGGATACAAGTCTTGTCAGATATATGTTCTGCAAGTATTTATGCCAGCCTGTGGCTTGCCTTTGCATTTCTTTGGAGGTATCTTTTGATGAGCAAAATATTTAAATTTTAATGATGCCTAACTTATTAACTCATATTCCTTTCTGTCTAATGCTTTTTGTGTACTCTGTAAGATATTCTTCTAACACTAGCTGGCAAAGATATATTTTTATGGCTTCTTCTAGAAAATGTATAGTTTTAGCATTTACCATTAGACCTCTAGAATTTTTTGTGTGTGTTTGGCTTGAAGTAGGAGTTGAGACTTATTTATTTTTGTATGTTTATCTGGTTCCAGTACCATTTATTGACAAGACTTTCCTTTGAACTTCTGATACTTTTACTGATAAAGGTTTGGGTCTACTTTGGCTTTATTTTATTCCATTGGTCATTTTTTCTCTTCCTGCTAATATCAGTCTTGACTAAAGTGGCGTCATGGTTAACTCTAGATATCAGAGAAATGAGTCATTCAACTTTCTTCATTTCTTCCTTGATGGTTTCAGCTACAGTAGGACCTTTCACGCTTCCACGTAAATTGTGTTTTAAAATTGTGTTTAAGATGGCTGCTGTGCTGCGGCAGCTGGCGCGGGCTCTGCGGTGGGCACGAGGGACCTTAGCGCATCCCGGGGCTGCAGGCTCGGGCTCCTCCTGCTGCCGCTGCCCTCTCAGAGCCAAAAGATATCTACTTACAGATAATATTGTGAAATTAAGAGAATTTCAACATAAGAAGGTGGCTGTTGCATATAATCTTCCTGGGACCAAAGATACCTATTTTAGAAAGTTGGAAGAGAAATCGACCAAAACAAACTCATGTTGAAGGACGAGTTGAGAACCTTGCTTCATTTGTGTCAGTCCCGGAATGATGTGGAGCTGGCTAAAAAATGTCATTTACAGGTACCACGCAGAGAACAGAAATGTCACTGTGGGGGAGTATAAGTTTGGACCGGTTTTCATGAGGCTGTGTTATGAGTTGGAGCCTGAGGACTCTGCAGTGGAGCTCATCAAAGATGAGCGTTTACAAGGTTTCTTCTCAGACCCTACATCATTCAACATTTTGATGGATATGTTATTTATTAAAGGCAAATATAAAAATGCACTGGAGGAATTGATAGAGATGAAAAACCAAGATGTGAAGTTCATCAAAGATACCTATGTCCTGGCTTTTGCAACTTGCTACAAACTGAATAGCCAGGAATCTTTTAAAATCTGTAGTACATTAAGAGAAGAAGCCCTAATCAAAGGAGAAGTTCTTTCCCGAAGAGCATCCTGTTTCACTGTAGCATTAGCTCTGAATCAGAATGGAGTGGCCAAAGCAACGTCCTTTTTTTTCTCAAATCATGAATCCAGAGACCATGAGCTTCATTAATTTAAATATTATGATCCATATCCATTCAGATATGTTGGAAGCCCTGATAGAGATACTTAAAGAGTGCTGCAGAAAGAAATGTATGGAGATTTGTGAAAAGACCCGAGTTTTCAGAGGAAGTACTGGCCAAAGTGAGGGAAAAAGTGAAGAACGTGCCCACCCTTGTGGCCAGATTTGACGAGCTCTATGGGAAGCTGCACATAAATGGCCAGGTCAACTCTTTCACGTCGGATGCTATGCTCTGCCACACCCCCAGAGACGGGAATACCAATCCTATATAAATAACACACCTTGCTGTTAAACAGGAGGACAGTCAGCCGTCGGACCTTCCAGCCTCTCATCCAGTCTCTGCTGGTTGAGTAACTCTATTTTCTACTTTCCTGAGGGTCTACTTTCCTGAGGAGCCTGCTTCAAGTGAATTATTGGCTTTTCTAGGAAGTCAGGCATCCTACCTCAGTGGATACCCCACTAACCCTTGGTTTCCCTCCTAAGTCCCAAGTGCATTGAGTGGAGACATGCCAGCCAGATAATTTACTATGTTGTACTGGCGTGAAGATGTAGATGGAGCAGAGGGAACTCAGCTTCCTCAGAAAGGAGGTATCCCCTTGCCAATCACTGTGGAAGGAACACGGTCACCGTCTGCAGCACAGCTCCCAGCACCAGAGTGGAACCTGCGGAGCAGCACCAGGAGGAGCCGCGCTGCGCTCAGCCCCCACTGGGTCTCCAAGGGAGTAATGACTCGCAGATTGCATCCGTGGTGAATTCAGGAGATCCGAAGCCCAGCTCTACCATGTTGGGAAATGGCCAAGCATTATCTCACCCTCCGCCATCATTTTTCTTCTGGGACCCTGAACAAGATACTTGAGTCCTCATTTTTCCATCTCCAAGGTCAGTCTTTATGTATATTTGCATAAAGATTCGAAATTTCCATTAAGGTTCAATAGGGCCTTTTTCTCAAAAATAAGAGGAATAAAAATGTACCTGAGCAAATAAATAAATAAATAAAATTGTGTTTAAAAATTGTGTTTTTAAATTCTACAAAAAAGCCTGAAGGGATTTTGATGAAGAGTTATGAATCTATTAGCCAAACTAGAGACAACTAATATCTTAATAACAATTTCTTTTTATTTATAAATATTCTACTTCTATTTACACCTTTATTTTCTCTTAGCTTTGTTTTGTAGGCTTAGTACCAAGGACTTACATGTCTTTTGTTTAGTTTTATTCTTGAGTTTTTGATGCAAAAAAGATGTAACTATTTAAAAATATCATTTTCAGGTGTTAACTGCCAGTATAGAGAAAAGATTTTTTTGGCATTCTGCAAATGTGATAAATTTAATTATTAGTTTCTATAGTTTTTTAAAAATAGTTTTCCTACATAAATGACAAGGTTACCTATAAAGAAAGGCCATTTAATTTATTTCTTTTCCATTTATATGTCCTCTTTCTCTTCTCTTCTCTCTCTCTCTCTCTCTCTCTCTCTCTCTCTCTCTCTCTCTCTCTCTCTCCCTCTCCCCCCACTTCAGGGTTGAATACAAGCAATGAGACAAGAGCAGCATGCTCGCCTGGCCCCCAGCGTTACCATTAAGTATGGCGTCAGCTACAGGTTTTCTCAGCTTCCCTATAGCTGACTGAGGAAGTCTCCTTCTGTTTCTGTTCAGTGAAATGTTTTTAAAATGATGGTGGTCGAATGTTGGCGAGGAGCTTCATGCCTCTCTCTCAAGCTGATCCTATTTTTATCTTTTATTCTGTTAAAGTGTTAAATCACATAGAATAATTTTTAAAATATCTATTTTTTTTGACTGACATAGACTGTGTTTACATGTTTATCAGGTACAAAGTGATGTTTCAGTTCATGTATATACTGGGTAGTGATCAACTCAGGGTAATTAGCATGTCCATCACCTGCAAGTCTTATCATTTTTTTGTGTGTGTGATTACATTCAAAATCCTTTCTTAAGACTATTTTAAGATATGTACAGCATTATTGTCAATTATATTCACTCTGTTATACCATAAACACCAGGACTTATTCCGCCTATTAAATTATAACATTCTACTTGTTGATTGACCTCTTCCTGTCTCCACTGATTTATTTTTAAATATTAAATGTCTTGCGTTCCTAGAATAACCTGTACTTTTTCATGCTGTATTTTTCCCAATATATTGCTGTGCTTGATTTGGCAATATATGGCTAAGGACTTTTGCATGAATTATCATAAAGATATTTGTCTATAATTTTCTTAGAATTTCCTTGCCAGATTTTTGCAAAAATCAGAGAGATGCTGATCTAATACAACAAATTAGAAATACTCCCTTTTTTCCTATATTTTGAAATAAATTGTGTAAGAATTATTTTTCCTTCCTTGAGTGTTTGGTAGGATTAATTAGAAAAACAATATGGGCTTGGAGTTTCCTTTGCTGCAATTTTTAAAAAAAATTATGAATTCAATTTCTTTAATAGATATAAGGCTATCTAGAGCTTCTATTTCATTTTTTCTTATGTGCTTAAGTAAGTTGAAATGCATGTGTGTATGTGTGGTACTGGGGGTTGAATCCAGGGGTATTCTACTGCTGAGTGATACTCATACCCCAAATCCTTTTTATTTATTTTAAAACAGCATCTCTCTAAGTTATTGTGTAGTGATCTTGAACCTGGGAGTCTCCTGTCTCAGTTTCCCAAGTTCTAGGAGTATAGCTGTGCCCCACTGTGCCCGGATGGTAAGTTGTAAGTTTTAATTTCACAGAAGTATTTGTATTAATTGGTATAACGTTTATAATATTTCCACATGGTGCTTTTAACTTATATAGGATTGGTATTCACATATCCTTGTATTAGTTACCTATTGCTGCATAACAAATTACCCCAGAACCTTGTGGCTTCTTACAGTAAGGACTTAAGATTTCACAGTTAGGAAGTCAAGACTGAGTGGTTTCCTTTTGTGGCTGCAATAAGATGTCAGCAGGGGCCACAGCTGTCTGGAGGCTTGATGTGGGCGGCAGCACCTGCTTCCAAGATGGCTTATTTCCACTACTATTGTCAGGAGGCCTCAGTTGTTCACTAGCTGTGGAGCATGGGTACAGCTGGATACAGTTACTCTCCATATGAAGGATGCCACATGGTCCTCTCCATCAGACTGTTCAAATGTCCTCCCAAGATGGATGCTGTGGAGACAGGAGGATTGTGGGTTCAAGGTTAGTCTCAGCAACTTAGTGAGCTCCTCAGAAACTTAGCAAGACCTTGTTTCAAAATAAAATATACAAAGGGCTGGGGGTATAGCTTAGAGGTAAAATGCCCCTGGATTCAATCTCCAGTACCAAAGCCAAAACCAAAATATCCTCCTGGAGTGAGTTATCTATAAGTAGGTAAGCAGTAAGAAAACTGCAGTGCCTTTTATGACCCACTCTGAAGTTGCATCCTGTTGTTTCCATTTTCTTCTACTAGTCATAAATGTCTCACTTCAGCCTGCATTCGAGGGGAGGGTGTATCCTTTTGAAAGGAGGCATATTGAGTAATTTATGGCTATATTTTTAAATCATTACAATCCACTGCTGGTCACACCTGCTATGGTCCATGACTGGAAACAATTTCTGATGCAATGGAGCCTAATTGGTGGTGATCAGGTGAAATGGCTAATGTTGTTACTGAAGGAGGGGGCAAATTATCTCGAGAATGGGTTTGCTAGAAGTTCAGCCCACTCCTTCACTCTCACATTCTCTTCCTCTTTCTGCATGGAAGCTGCAGCCCAAAGGCCTTCAGGAGCAGTCCCTCTGCCTTGAACTTCTCAGGCTCCAAAACTGTAAGAAATAAGTTTCTTTTCTTTATCAACTACCAGGTCTTTAGTATTTTGTTACGGCAACACAAAACTAAGACACCCCCTTCCAAAGTCCCACAAAGTCAGTCCCCTTGCAGCATTCAGAGCCTCAGAATCCAGAGTCTCTTGAGCCGTGCGCGCTGGCTTATGAGACCCTGTTTCCAAATAAAAATGTAAAAATAGGTCTGGGAGTGTCGCCCAGAGGCAGAAGGGCTTCCAGGAAAGTCAGCTCTAGGTTCAAGTGGAGCTCCTTGGGTAAAGTTCCTCTTCATATGAAGACTGAGAAGTAAAAAATAAGTTATCTGCTGCTCTTCCTGCACACACACATACAATGGTGGGACAGGCACAGGATAACTGTAGAAATTCTTGTCCCAAAACTACAAAAATCAAAAGCCCAGGGAGTTGCGGGCCATAGACATCCTGAAATCTAGTCAAGGCATCATGTGAAGTTCCTTGATCAGGATTCAGTCCTACTCATCCTGAGACGCTCCATGGATCTCAGCTCTTTCCTCTGGGCTCTTAGTCACCTTTTCTTTTTCATGAAAGGTACCATGTGGTCGGAGCTGACTGGTCTCCTTGGCCTGCTTTCTGCCAGTAGAGTCTTGAGGGTCCCAAAGTCAGCATTTGTTTCCTACTTTATCCTTTTACGAATATAGTTTCCACTTCTGTAATTTCTTGAAAAACTTTCTGGTTCGCCTGGAAATTTTTACTGAGCTCAATTCTATTTGGCAAAAGCTACACTCACACATTTCTTGGAAATAAGCCCCTTTCAATCTTGTGACTACTAAGAGAACACCTGTAGTCAGAAGCCCTATTATTTGTTTCAGAGGATCTGTTAGAAACACCCTTGAAGTTCTTAGGAGGCCTTTTCCTGACTTAATGGTCATTGAGGTACCACCTTCGATCTTTGAGATTTTAACAGAGGATTTACAGCTGTACCCTTAGCTTCAACCTTAGTTGATGTCTTCCTGGCAGTGCCCTGGATTTCATCTTTGCTCAGAAACCATCTCTCAATTTTAGCATCCTTTGCTGTCCAGAGAGGCTGAGAACTTTCAAAATTCCATGTCTGACAGTCCTTCCCTTAGCATTTATCTCTCCTCTTATATTTGACTATAAATACTATAAGCACTTTGCCTGTCCAACTTGCCTCTTCAGTTCAAATGAGAACACTTCACTTTCCAGATGACTGGAAATCACAGTGCTAAGTTCCCCACTGCTGCATAACAAAGATCTTCTTTCCTCCAATTTCCAATAATCAAGAAACCGCCAATGGAATTGTCATGCTTTTAGGTAAAGAGAGGTTAAATACTGGACAATTTAGTGTGGTTCAGCTCAATGGATAACCCATTTCTGTTCATTTTTGAATGGGAGGGACGACTGATCATTGGTCTCTACTTGACACATTCCTAAAGTTGGTTGCACTTTAGAATCACCTGGGGGAACTTTCAAGCATTTCCATAATCAAGCTGTACTTTGGAGCCATTTGGCCAGACCCTCTCAAGTTTCAGCTCAGCCCTCACTAATTTCAAGAGCTTCACAGGAGATTCCAATGGCTGACCAACTTGAATACCCACAGGCTTAGGCTATGTGCTGTGAAAGCTGTCAGGATCAAAATGGAGTCCGTTGTGTCAAACCAATCAAAAATAAATGAAGCTGGGAGGTTAGGCAGGAAGAGCTCTTCTGCATGACTGCATGATAGTAGCTCGCATCAAAGAAGACTACGAGAGTCCACAGCCTTATACAACAGGTACTGCCACAAGACATCTGCCCAGCAGTCGTACGTTCTTATTCAGACTCTGGTCTCCCTCTCTGTGAATCGTTGTGGCCAAGGATTCTCATTTCAGAACATTTTATGGAATCCTCCTTACATTTGCCTTTATTTTTTTTTTAATTTATTTTTTGGTTCTGGGGATTGAACCCAGAACATTCTACCTTTGAGCTACACCCCAGCCCTTTTTTATTTTGAAACAGAGCTTCACTAATTTGCTGTGGGTCTTGCAAAATTCTGAGGCTGGCTTTGAACCCGTGATCCTCCTGTCTCTGCCTCCTAAGTACTGGAATTGCAGGTGTGTTCCACATTTGCCTGTAAGAACTTCCCCTTGCCTTGACTCTTTGACTTTGCCCTGAGGTACCTGTTCCTGTTCGGTTACTGCTGCTCCCATTTCAAAGCTCTTCCCACATGTACCTTACTTTACATCTCTTTGTGTTTCCCTTGGTGAGGTGTTTTCTGAGATGGGGCTACTTAAACATGATTGTGGCCTTAAGTTATCTAAGATGTTATTCTGATTCTCCAGCCCAACACTGACTCGCAAGTTAAAACTTGAATGTTAGAACATTGTTAGGGGCAACGTTTGACATTTATTTTTGAAGTAAACACTGGGATAACTTGTTCTGAAAGTAGGCAATTAGAATAACTTTCCCATCGCCATTTTTAATTTCCCTCATGGTACCTTCCTGGGGCCAATGATCTTTAAGGTTTCTTTGGGAACCAATGGAAAAATCCCTGTTTAAAATTAATTCCACCTGTTGTATTTGTAACTTCCTTAATTTTGTGGGTTTTGTTGCCAGTCTCTCCCCACTTACCTTCCAGAAGATTCTTCTGCTTGTGGAGTACGTGCAAGTGGCTCCCCTCTTGATGTTCTAGCCCCGACAAGGATCTACTTTTAAATTCCTTTTGTCATTTAGTGATGGTGGAAGAAGAGCAAGGCAACCTCTGCATTCAGTTAGTTAATGCTTGTTGCGCTCTTGACAGGTGCCGGCTCCTTTTCTGAGAATTCTACCTCTACTGCATCATTATGCAATTAGTGAGGAAGGTACCATTACCATCTGAGTTTACAGATGAGGAAACGGAGGCCCAAGATGGGTTAATTAAGTCCCCACGGCCACGCAGCTCCCGGATGGTGGAACTGAAACTCATGCCCAAGCAGCCAGGCTCCAGAAAACATGCTCTTAACCACCAGGAACACTCCTTCTCCACCCTGACGCGTAGTGTTGGGTGTCTGTTGAGGAAGACTGGGGTGGAGCAGGGACCTTTGAGCACGTTAAATGTTGGAAATAAGAAAGAGAAGGCTCTTCAGGAACGGGAAATGGAGATCACCACACTGAGAAAGCAGAGGAAGCCGGAGAGCAGGATCAGTGTGTAATTTGGCTTTCTAGTTGAGAACTCGCAGGGGCGTCTGTAGTTCTAGAAGGGGGTGTGGTGTGTGTATGACATGTTTCCCTAGCTACTTTCTACTTAGCGGTCCTTTAAGATAGTCCTGCAGACCTTCCTTTGCTTTAAGGCGTCTCTTTTAATTTGGGAGGAGGTTAGTGGGAATTGAACCCAGGGGTGTTCTACTTCTGAGCTATACTCTCAGCCCTGTCCTACTTTTTATTTTAAAGCAGGGGCTCAGTGAGTTGATGAGGGCATTGCTAAGTAGCTGAGGCTGGCCTTGAACCTGCGACCCTCCTGTCTCAGCCTCTCGAGAACTGGGATGCATGTGTAACCAAGCCTGGCATAGTCTTATAATTTTAAGTTTTTTTTTTTCCATTGTAAATACTTAAGAAAAAGCAAGAAGGGAGAGGTTGGGGATTTTTCCCTCCAAAAATAACAAATTTGTGAGAATAAAAAGGGTCCTGAAAATTTTTAGCATTTCTATAGGAAATTCTCCTGTTTCTGATTATTTTCCTCTTTTAGTAGCTGGGAGCTCTGGTGGCTTTTTTAGTTCCTGAAAAATCGTGAAAAAAATGTCAGGAGCATAATTTTTCTAGGCAGAATTTTACTATTTTCCAATACATAAAACACATAAAGGCAATATTTTAGAAATATAGATTTATTTAAGAAATTTGTACTTAAACATTTCCCTAATTACTCTAAAATCAATCAAAGAATATACGGAGCCTATTTTGATGAACACAAAAGTTGGAAATCATGACTGTGTCTGACATTTGCAGTTATATATCAGTCTCGATATCCAATTTATTTCTGCAATCTATTTTGAATACACAACATTGAGAGAATTCTGATTCACAAAGAGAAGTAGCTTACCTTGCAATCTCAAGATTCTCTTCGGTCAAACCAACAGCATTAAGGAGGATTTGTAAGACTTTATGTTTGTTTCAAAGGCGAATTGCCAACAATATCTAACAACTAGCTTCCCCTCTCATCATAAATATAAGTCAGTCCATAAACACACTCTGCTTACTAAAAGTGTGAAGCGTATCAATTTTATGACTGATATTATGAACTTATTCTGACTGGTTGGTTGCCTTTATAACGCTGTATGGGCTGAATAAATGTGTCTGAATGTTCCTTAAAGTGGTGTGCAAGTGTCTAGCACAGAGCCCGCTATCGTGTGAGCTTAAAAATAAATGTTTGTTGAATGAATGAATGAATACATGAACAAACCAACCTTGCCTGGTATCTCCTTAAGCATTGGGCTATGTCTACATTTTAATTTTTATTTGTACATGTTTGAATTTTAAAAAGATCAGCACATAGCCACATATACCATAACTGATGGCACATTTTTAAAGACTGTCAAAGACAGCCAGAGATCCGTAGTGAAAGCGTTTCTCCAAGGTCCTCCTGGAAAAGGTTAGTAAGAAAGTCTAGAGCTAACCCATTGGTTGGCTGTGCTCAATATATCGAATTAAGCATGGAGATTTAATATATCAAATTAAGCATTTGAGATTGTATTGATTCTTAGCTAAGCTATGAAAATTGTGTGAGAAACTTGAATAGAAACATTGTGGATCCCAAAGTGTGCCATGAACTCGGGACAGCCTTGGGTTCCAGGACAGGCTGTTGCAAACTACTTCTGGACTTTACATTGGCTGCTTCCTCCAGAAAGGCCCCCGTGTGTACCAAGCATCTCTCAAGAGAGTAAGAGTCCTCCAAGGGCAGCCATGAGTGGCCATTGTGTTTCGAAGAAGTTCCCACAACTCAAGAAACGATTTATATAACTGACTTTTTAAAACTTCTATGTGCAAGGCCCTAGCTAAGAACCTGATGTTTATTTACTCCTTTTATACTTATCCCTATTCAACAGGTATGCTTATTGCATTCCCATGTTCAAGGTGAAGGAAGCCGGGATGCCGCAGAGCAGGGATTTGCCCTACGTGTCCCTCTCCAGAGCCTGTGCCCGGGGACTCTGGCGGCTTCCTGAAGCTAACTCATTGGGCTTAACAGTAAGAAAATGCAGCCTCCAATTGACTTTTCTATATAATTTATTTTACTTTATTTTGCCCTCGATTATAATAATATCAAGGATGCACATATGCCTACCGGTTCACTTGCTATTTGGTACAGTGTTTGCTAATTCCAAATAATCAGGTCTCAGCCTTGATCAAAACTGCCAGTACACTAATGTCAAATGCAAGTTCTAGTGAGCTGTTATTTAAAAATCCTCTGAAGAGGGGCTGTGGATGTAGCTCAGTGGTAGAGAGCTTGTAGTTTGTGTAGCATGGGTAAAGCCCTGGCTTCGATCCCTAGTACTACCACCGAAAGAAAAAAAATTATCTGAAGATACTTTATTTACTTAAAGATTAGTACTGCAGACTTTACTTCATGTACTTACATTAGGAAAGTAGTCATGATGGGTGTTTTTCCAACAATGTCGTCAATGTGGAACAACTTGGGGACCGTTGTTCAGGCAGGGAGCGGCCGACACTGTCTTTGCAGCTCTCAGGAGAGCGAGCGTGAACGGGTAATTTCAGCCCCACGATGTCGCTTAGTTATAACTCCAGCATATGATTCCACTATCTGTAAGACTAAGATTAAAACAAAGATACAAAGTAAAAATCATACGGAGAATTTGGGGACTGCAAAGACCATACCCAGCCACGGCCCATTCTGAAAGTCCCCGAAAGCTGCTTTAAAACACACACTTCAGTGATTTCTCCTGTCTTAGTTCTCCATGGGGCAGACTGGCCCAGCTCCTTAGAAAAGAAACAACACTTCTGTAACAACACACTCACTGGGGGGCTGAGTACTGGGAGTTGAACCCAGGGGCATTTAACCTCTGAGCTGTATCCCCAGCTCCCTTTTTAATTTTTAATTTTGAAGCAGGGTCTAAGTTACCGAGGGTTTTGCTAAATTGCTGATGCTGGCCTTGAACCTGAGAGCCTCCTGTCTCAGCCTCCTGGGCACTGGGATCTCAGGGGTGCACCACCACACCTGGCCAGAGCACACTGGTCTCAGCCTCTTTCACAGGCAGAGCAGCCCCATCTATCAGCAACTCTCAGATGCGAACAGGGCAGGAGCGGAGTCAGAGGGAGGAGGAGAAGGGAGGCTAGAGGAGCCCAGGGGGCCCATCTGCCAGACCCAAATGTCAAAGGAGCCTGTGAGTTCTGCAGCTGTGCCCAAGGTGGGTGTCTTCACTCGCCAGCCCCCAATCAAGGGACAGGTGGAGTTTTGATTTGAAGAGGCAGTGGAGAGACATCTGAAGGCCATTGTATATGTATGCATTTTTTAATTACCATTTTTCCTAACTGAGCTGGAAGCGGCGCTCCTGTGTGATGGCCCAGGGAGGCCCTAATTAATGTGTTCTCAGCATCATGCACTTCCCAGGGCAGCTTGGGGGCAGGCTTGCAGTTGTTCAAGCACCTTCAGCCCCTGGCTTCCCCCTGAGCTCTGCTTCCTCAGCTCTTCCAGGGGAGCCACATTCCGGATGCCCTTTAGGTAGGGCTGAGCCAGACTGCAGGGAAAGGCATGGTCCTGCCCTGTTCTCTGGAGCCCCAGCAACCTCACCACGATGCCCCTCGGCCCCTGTATCAGGACCACACGCTCCATCCCACCCAGGCTCACAGCTGGAGCAGGTGCCCTCAACCCCAGGTCCTCCATCCTCTGGCAAAAACACCACAGTGCCACACGGGAGCCTGTGGACGAGGCTCCCGAGACAACCCCAACCCACCTCCTGTCCTGCTGTCCTTCTTCTGGGATGTTCTTCCCCTATCTTTCCATCTAACCAACACAGCTCCAAGAAGATCACCTCATATTTCTTCTTTCCTTCACATTTGTGACTCCTTAATTTTGTTTCTGTTTTTGTTTCCTGGAAAATCCTCCCAAGTTCTCACATGGGGGGATATGCTCTTAACTTTCTGACATCTATTGTGAATGATTCGAATAATTTCTGTGAGAGTGATTTCTGACCCTTTTATTTTTTATTTTGTTTTGTTTTTGGTGGTACTGGGGGTGGAACCCAGAGGCTTTCTACCTCTGGGCTATACTCCCAGACCTATTTTATACTTTATTTGGAAACAGGGTCTCACTAAGTTGCTGAGAGCCTCACTAAGTAGCTGAGGCTGGCTTTGAACCTGTGCGATCCTCCTGTCTCAGCCTCCCAAGCGCGGGGATTACAAGCGTGTGCCACCGCGCCCGGCTCTGACCCTTTTAAACATGAAACTCACTTTTGCCTGCTTTAGAAATTTTTATACTGGGTATAGTGGAGCATGCCTGTAATCCCAGTACTTGGGAGACTGAAACAGGAGGATTGCGGGTTTGAGGACAGCCTCAGCAACTTAGCAAGGCCATCAACAAACTAGATAAACTATTTCCAAACCAAAAAAAAAAAAAAATAAAAAGAAAAATAAAAAGGGCTGGGGGTGTAGTCAAAGGGAGAATGCCCCAGGGTTCAATCCCCAGATGTATATACATACATACATACATACACACACACACACACACACACACACACACACACACACACACACATATATATATATATATATATATATATATATATAGAGAGAGAGAGAGAGAGAGATAGATCTTGGCACATAAAAGCAGCAGAGAGGCCATAATAAACCTCATGTACTTAGGGCTCAGCTTGCCCTCATTTGCCAAACCAGTATCATCTGCCTGCTCTACTATGTGGCCATTTTTTAACATAATTAAAGCATCAAAACCATTATCCAAACGAACACATTAATAATTCCATAATACAATTGAATGCTCAAACCATGCTTGAATTTCTGCCGCGGCCTCAACAGTGTCCTGCTCAGTTGGTTTGAGGATGCAGTCAAGGCCCATGTATCGCAGACTCTTTAAGCCTGTTGACAGTTTTTCCACTTAAAAAGAAATCCACTTATTTGTTGAGGAAATAGGGTCATTTCTCTAGTAGAATTTCCCACATTCTGAATTTGGCACATCGTGTCTGTCTGATATAATTCGATGTGTTCTTCAATCCCCCATTTTCCAGAAATACTTTTTTCAAATCAAAACGTTTGTAGTTTTCCTTCTGCCCCAAGCCAGGCCTACAATTTGCACATATTAGTGTCTGCTTTTATGCGTGTGCCCACTGAGAAAATTCAGAACTACAAAACTCCACTGTGGATTTGACAACGTGACATGGTAATCTAAAAGTGCATAGCATTAAGCACTGTAGTAGTACATATGTTTGAAAGATGGCAGTGCAGAAACACGCCCAGCGTCTTGTATATCCAGTCTTGAAATGATGTCTGTGGTACCAAGAAGCCGGGGTCCCTGAAGTCAATGAGCGTTTCTTGTCCCCACTGGTGGTCATTAGCCACAGGCCAGGCGAGGAGGCACAACTGTGGCATGCCAAATACTGGAAACAGCTCGGCAGGCCACTTCTCTTAGACGTGCGTGCATTGAAGGAAAAATTGCTTCAAACCATGGGAGCGTCATCGGTGTGGACCATTCAGTGGGGCTGATGGGATTTTTGATTCCTTGTTTTCCCCGTGAGAGATTTAAGCAGTGATGTGCTGGTGGAGCTCCTGAGAGCCCATGGTTACGTCTTTATAATAGCAGCAGCTCGAAATAGGATGTGGTAGCAGTGTTTACACCAGGGAAATCAGCAACCGTCCTGAGAAAGCCCCACATCCACGCTCCAGAGAATCTGTTTAAAAAGAATTCTTAGGTAGGGTACAGTGGTGCATGCCTGTAATCTCAGTGCTTGGGAGGATGAGGCAGGAGGATCACAGGTTCAAGGAGAGCCCCAGCAATGTAACGAAACTCTCAGAACCTAGCAAGACCCTGTTTCAAACTTAAAAAAAGAGGGGGCTGGGGGTATAGCTTGAAGGTAGAATATCCCTGGGTTCAATCCCCCATACACACACACACACACACACACACACACACACACACACTAAAATAAAAATAATATTGTTGGCATGAGAGAAACCAAGAAGCTGGACCATTTTCTTTCCAAACCTTTCTCTATCCTTTATCCTGACAAACCTCTCAGAAAAGCCTTTCCTTGGAAAATTTCCTCTTCCTACCATTACGCAAATGGTTGCAGTTATTTCCTACTGGGAAACCATGGGATAGACTGCCTGGCCTGCTGTGGCCCAGGCCCCCTTTCTATGAAGTTAAGGACTCGAAGCTCCTGTGCCAGAAGGAGAACAAGGTGGGAGGGGTGAGCCCCAGCTCTGGGAGAAGACAGCCCGACCCAGCCAGCCCTCGACCCGTCCCAGTCGGTTTGGCATGGCGTCTCACTTAAGAAAGGGGGGTCATGGCGGCAGCCCTGGCGTCATCTTCACCTGATGATGTAATACTGAAAGATGTCGCCTGTCCTCGCTCAAATGGAAGTGATTTATTCCAGGAATGTGTGTGTGTGTGTGTGCGCGCGCACGGTACTGAGGATGGAACCCAGGGACATTTTACCTCCGAACTACACCCCCAGCCCTATTTTTTTATCCTTTATTTTTGAACAAGGATCTCACTGAGTTGCAAAGGGCTTCACTAAGTAGCTGAGGCTGTCTGCGAACAGTGATCCTCCTGTCTCAGCCTCCCAAATGCTGGGGTTACAAGTGTGCACCACTATGCTCGGCTGGAATTCTTTTTTTGTTTTTTAGGGTTCATCTTCAGGTTGCTACCTGCAGGTCCCACATCTAGAAATTTTCCCAATACACCCGGCCTCATGCAGAAGTCAGGAGGAGGCGGCCAAGTAAGTGGAGCTGCCAAAGAGATGAGTCTACAATGTTGATGTCCTCAGGAGACAGCCAGCTTCCTGAACCCGTCATGTCTGGCTTTGAGCAAATTCTAACAGGGCTCCAGTGTTACCCCAATGGGTCCAGTGACCTATGTCAATATTGCCATTTTATCTTTGAGCCTTTTCCAAAAAAGGCAGGGGGCACTGAGGAGAAGCCGGGGTTGAGAAAGGGGTGTTAGTATCATGAAAAGTTGTTGCCCCGGACCCGTGTGTCTGACAGAGGAGGAAGTGAGGACAACGTGGCTGCCTGGTCCAGCCAGGGATGCGGTCCTTGTGCGTAAAGTGGGAGCTTATGGGCCTCTTGCCAATTTTTCTCAGAGAGTTAAGGATTCGGGTTTAAGGGTGTTATTGGAATATGCTGCAGGTGTGTTGAGGGTTATTTGTTAGCATCCATGCTGGCCCAAGGCAGTCATAGAGGAAGCTATTTTC
Source organism: Muscardinus avellanarius (assembly GCF_963383645.1). Classification (NCBI taxonomy): domain Eukaryota; kingdom Metazoa; phylum Chordata; class Mammalia; order Rodentia; family Gliridae; genus Muscardinus; species Muscardinus avellanarius. The sequence goes on from NC_137793.1 coordinate 110,623,299, forward strand.
TGAGCTTTTCGATTGAGCTATGGACAGCCTCACTTTAGCTGGTAAGAGTTGCACTGATCTGCTGCACCTCAGCAAGGACTGGCCCAGATGCTATTCATCTTGTACCTTATTTTCCTGTGGTACCAAGGAACTGTCCTTTGTAATCACCATGAGGAATTCTGGAAGAGCCAGGGGACCACATTGTGGAAAGATGACATTTTGGATAGAAATAAGAAGGCAGGTGGATGGTAAGAATGCTCATCCTGTAATGTCGTAATCCATGCATCTGTTGACGGGCACCTAGGCTGTTACCATGTTTTGCCTGTTGGAAATTGTGCTGCTCTAAGCATGTATTACTATAATATTTTGATCTAAATTCCTTTAGAAAGATAGCCAGGAGTGGGATATACACTCAATGGAATTCTGTTTTCTTTCTTTTTTTTTTTGTGGTACTGGGGTTCCTGGAAGCCCTTCTACCTCTGGGCTACACGCCCAGACCCATTTTATACTTGTTTATTTGGAAACAGGGTCTCTTAAGCCAGCAAGGCTGGCTTCGAACCTGTGTGATCCTCCTGTCTCCGCCTCCCAAGTGCAGGGATTACAAGTGTGTACTACCACACCCGGCCACACAATGGAATTCTACTCAGCCATAAGGAATGACAAATTATGTCATTTGCAGGAAAAGGGATGGGGCTAGAGAATATTGTGCTAAGTGGGATTGGCCAGTCAGACAGCAAAGGGTCATGTGCTTTGTCATATGGGGAAGCTGGGGAGAAATCAGGATGCTGGAGAGACTCCAGATAAGGAAGAGAAACCCCAGTGGAGTGATTGAAGGAAGAACAGGGGGCTTGGTGGAGATTTGACGAAGGAAATACTCCCATTAATGTTATATACATACATAGAATCACCAATGCCAATCTTAGTATGTTGTAAGGGAAAGAGGAGGAGCGAGGCCGGACCCAGGGGAAAGCCCAGCAAGTGCCGTGTGCATGTAGGTCCCCATCATGCTGAACCTCATTATGATGTGAGGTCACCAATAAAAGTATATTTGAAAAGAAAATAACAGGTGCTGTGGGCTTTGGTAGAGTCTATTGATCTATACGAAGAGATTCTAAAGACTACAGCTGTTAGAAGGAACTCTGGAGAGAAACTCCATCTTGGCCTTCACCTGGGAATTTGCACTCATGACAGGATGAAACCCATGGAGAGTTTGCTGCGGCTTTAGCGAACTCTTTCTTTGGCACGTGTGCATGAACACACCTTGTGCTGCCTTTCAAAATGACTGCCAGAAGAAATGGAAGTTCTAGAAAGGGACTGCAGAAAAGACTTGTTTTTGCAAAACAGCTTGGGACCAAGGTCATAGTCTATAAAAGAATTCTGGCTTTTCTTTTTTAATGGAAATTAGCAATTTATCTTAAGAAAGTTATTGAAAAGCAAGTACATTTATTTGCATAATGATAAAATGTGCCAGAATTTCTCCCTCTTTGCTATTATCAGTGAATAGAGACACACAAAACCTCAGTAAAAAAAAAAAACAAAGACATAAAAGGCACCCAGGCCTCCATTTGGATCTGCTTTATGAGCTAGTCAGCTTCACCAAAGGAAAGTGGCACTTCTGTAAAAACATATTTCTATAAAAATCTCACGTAATCAATAAATGCCTGTTTAAATGCAGGCGAGCCCAGGCACTACTCCCTTCTTCCAGGGTGGCATTTGCTTATTATGTTATCTTAACACACAGAGGCAGACTCCTCCTTCCCCCAGTGTTCTCCTTCATAAACAATAACACACAACATTGCCACGGGGCATGGAAACAGTTCCCGATGACTTGTGGGATAAGGAGAATGAAGAAAGGGAGAAATCCTAGCTAATGCTCTCATCTATGGCGTTAGTGTCTAGAAAGGCCGTGGCCTGAGTAGAACCCCCCAAAGCACAACTAAAGATGGGGACCTTAATATCAAAGTCCTTAGCACAGGGCAACATCTTCAGGCGCGCTTTCAAGATCTCAAATCACGTGGAGCTTCACTAAATTGTTAAATTCAATAAATTGTTAAATTGCTAAAGTCCGGGGGTAATGGAAATAACTGAGAACTTATTGTGGCTCTGGACACCAAGCCTCGGGTGTTGGCCACACTTCTGTGTTTCTTACAGCATTTCTAGGATTAAACTCGCCCCCTGCGGCTCCAAGCACCTTTCCCTTTCACTGATCTTAATCTGAGTCCTGTCACTGTGGGAAACTGTCAAGCATGGCTGTCACTGCCTTTCTGAGTCCCATGAGTCCTTCTAATGACCTGTGGAGACTATTGGTTGTCTTGGGGGATTTCTGACAGAAAGCCTCATATGTAAAATTTTGAATGAAAGAGCAGACTGTAAAAAACTTAAGTATTCTAAAAGATTCTATGTTCCACAAGAAAGCCAAGAGGTTTACAATACAATGGTTCCAAATGCAGAAGTTATTTGGAGTATATCCCTAAAGTTGATCATGAGAAAGTAGGCTGGACTCTAATCTGATCTTTCAAGGAAGAAAAGGATGGTTCTTTAAAGACCCCAGGGATGGCCTCACTTTCAAAACCTCCAGGCTGCATCCTCGTGTTCTCATTGAATACCTCCAGAATGATTTCTGGAGTGGATCCTGGTACAGATGGGACTTCAGCTCCTGTCTCATCTTTGTGAATGACCTTAGGCTGGAAACAGGAAATTTGATATGAAGTAAAGACTGGGAAAGAAAATAGCTCCTTTGCCAGATCTCTATCAACTTGCCCAACATTTTCAAAGAGGATGAGGAATGGGTGGGGTGGGAGTAGAAAAAAAATAATGGTTTAAATAGCCGGGCGTGGTGGTGCATGCTTGTAACCCCTGCGCTAGGGAGGCTGAGACAGGAGGATCGCGCAGGTTCGAATCCAGCCCCAGCTACTTAGTAAGGCCCTCAGCAACTAAGTAAGACCCTGTTTCCAAATAAAGTATAAAAAGTGGGTCTGAGAGTATAGCCCGGAAGTAGAAAGCCTCTGGGTTCCACCCCCAGTACCATCAAAAAATAAAAAATAAAATAAAGAGTAAACAATTAGATATAACTAGATGTTCCTACCCTGGTCAAAAAGTCAGGCAAAGGAGCCTCCTCTTTAGACACCTGTAGATATCACAAGCAGAAAGAACAGAGGGAAATGGGATGAAAAAATAATAAAAAATGACCAAGAGCCCCAAGCCTCGTGTTCTCATTGAACACCTCAAGAATGATTTCCTCTTAGCCACAGTGGCATTGAATAGGACCTCTCAGGGTCAATAGGTTATTTTCCTTGACAAAGAGTTATGGCTTTGAAGGCAGTAAAAAATGTTTGATTTTGTGTCTTGGGAAATCTAGGGAATTATAACCAACTTCTCTGGAACCATGGAACAGAATGAATTAATGGCAACCTGGTAAAAATGATTTTTTTTTTTTTACAGAAACACCTGTAAAAACTTGAGCATAGGCCGGGCGTGGAGGTGCACACTAGTAATCTCAGCGCTTGGGAGGCTGAGACAGGAGGATCGCATAGGTTTGAAGCCAGCCTCAGCTACTTAGTGAGACCCTGTTTCCAAATAAAATATTAAAATAGGTCTAGGAGTATAGCCTGGAGGTAGAAAAGCCCTGAATTCTACCCCCAGTACTATAAAAAAACGAACTTGAGTATAGTATATATAATAATAATAATAATAATAATAATAATATATATATAATATAATTATCTAAAAAACAATAACATAATTATGTTATAATCATAGTTTATATTTTATTATTAATAACACCAATGTAAAAATTACTAATTATTATTAGTTAAAAATGATATCTGACCATTAGAGGAAGAGAGAGAGAGATTGCATATGTGCACACACATGCTTTGCCTAAAGGAACCAGGAGCCCTGGGTAATCAGTTATTAATAATTAACATTAATTAACATCATATATGCTCTAGATTAAAATTTGCAACCCATCTTACTGTGCCTGTGTCAGATTTGTTGATATGTTCACAGAATAAAGAATTCGGGACTCAGTGAGTTAAAGAGCTTTGCAAAGCTTTTCCCAGCAACTTTACTATCCATATACATTAGTCTGCTTTTGTGACTATGACAAAATCCCTGAAGCAGGCTAACCTTATGAAGAAAAGAAGTTTATTTAGCTCAGTCTTAGAGGTTTGAGTGCATGGTACTGTCTGTGTCAGTGAAGACACAGAATGTCTGAGGGGCTGGGTCTGCATAATCCCTAGAGCTTTGCCGTTTCACGACCACTCTGCCCAGCAAAATCCTTTTTATCAGCAAGGCATCAAGTGTTCCAGCTCAGGGCAATCTTTCCATCATCTTGGGTACCTGGAATATTAAGCACGGGGATGAGCCTGCCTTCTGCTGCAAACTCTCAGAGACTCAGTGCAAAGGTCCCGTCCTGCCCTCTAGGACAGAACCCAGGGCTTGGAGGGGGTTGCTCACTGGCTATAGGAGTCTGAAAGCTGGAGATCCCGAGTGGTCTGCAACCCCACTCCTCCAGGGAAATATGGGCAGGAGGAAAGGCAGTGAAGCTGAGGTCCCAAGGGCATGGCTTAAGAACTTCCTAGGAGCATCAAGGGGACGCTGGTGACTGATGGAGCTAAGAAACTGTCCTTAACTCTGAGCTCCCTGGGCTCCAGGTTCTTCTGGACAAGGCACAGCCTCTCTCCTCTCTGCCTGCCTCTTTCTGTAATGCTCAGGTGCTGTGAAAAGATGGAGGATGGGGAAAGAAAATGGAAAGGTTGTAATGTCAGAGTGTCCTGCTCTTGAGGGCACGGCGAGCTGGACGTGTGGGCGAGGGCAGTCGGGATGGTCAGAAGGTGGGCTTCTGCTCATGGACTGAGCAGCGTGGGGTACTTTGTGACGGTGGCCCTGGGGAACTAAAGCCCCAAGTGTACTGGACACTATGGCACTGTCCAACTGTCCCTCACTGTTCTGTTGAGGCCTCGACTCCTCCTCTTGCGACTACTCCCTCAAAGAGAAAAACTTTCATTTTCCTAGTTGCCCATCACTGTAGAAACCCAACTATTAGCTGGGTGTGGTGGTGCACACTTGTAACCCCAGCATTTGGGAGGCTGAGACAGGAGGATTGTGATTAGAGGACAGCTTGTTACTTAGTGAGGCCCTTTGCAACTCAGTGAGACCCTGTTTCAAAATAAAGAATAAAAACTAGGGCTGGGGGTGTAGCTTGGAGGTAGAATGCTCCTGGGTTCCATTCTCAATACTGCAACGAAAAAAAATCAACTGTCATCACATTCCACTAGAGGAGATTCTACTTCCGGGGTCATGGTGGCTTCCTGCCGGCTGGGACCATGGCCTGGCACCTCAGTGGCTGTTTTTCAGGCCTGTCCTGAGCAGGCGGGGAGGTGGCTGACCGGGGCTCCTGGGCAGCTGGGCTCTTGGATGTCATACCTCTGCACATTCCCTTTGCTGCTCCTCTGTTCCGGAAGAAATAGCCCAGAAAGGAGGCGGAAGGCAGCCAGAGAACCTGGAATTCAGCTTCTGAGCTCTTGTGGACAAAATGGGTCCCTCTTCGTACTCACTGAAGTTCTAACCCTAGGACCTCAAAATGGGCCTCTGCTTAGTGACAGTCTTTAAAGAGACAATTCAGTTAAAACGAGGTTGTTAGCATGAGATCTAATGCAATGGGACTGATACCCTTGTAAGAGTAGAAAAAAAGCCGGGTGTGGTGGTGACACTTGTAATCCCAGCACCTGGGAGGCTGAGACAGGAGCATCCAGGTTCACAGACAGCCTCAGATATTTAGTGAGGCTCTTTGCAACTCAATGAAACCCTGTTTCTAAATAAAGAAGAAAAACTAGAGCTGGGGGTGTACCTCGGAGGTAGAATGTCTTTGGGTTCCATCCCCAGTACCTCCAAAAACAAGAGTAGGAAAAAATAAAAAAACATTTTTGTGTGTGCTACTGGGGTTGGGGGGCATTCTACCTCCAAGCTGCATTTCCAGTCCTACTTTTTTGATCCTTTATTTTGAAACAGGGTCTCACTAAGTTGCAGAGGGCCTCACCAAGTAGCTGAAGAGTAGGAAATTTGGACTCAGCCACTCACAGAGGAAGTCCACATGAGAACATAGTGAGCCATGGCCATTTACAAGCCCAAGGAAGAGGCCTCAGAAGAAACTAGCACTGTCTACACTTTGATTTTAGTCTCCCAGCCTCCTGGACTGAAGAAATAAATTCCTGCTGTTTAAGCTATCCCGTCTGTGGCATTTTGTTATAGTATCCTTGGGAAACAAATATAAGACTGATGTATGCCCGAGGCTATGGGTTTGGGAGAACTGAGAGGGTGTCATCAAACCATCAATTACTGCTGTATCTGGGGCCTTTTATTCTATGACTGTGACTTTCCCACCTCCCTGACTCCTACGATTTCCTTTTTCTCACTTCTGTACTCCTTTTTATTACCAATATTTCTACTTGCAGTTTTGAGCATACAAGTTCTGAGTCAGAGATGCAGAGAACCGATTTATTTCTTATGAGTCAGAATAAATTAAAAAAAAAGGTAGACAAAGGAAAGAAAAGAAAAGCATAAAGTTAAGCTGAAAGTCACACAAAATCATCTTTGAACTGTTGCCAGGTCCTAGCGAGTTGAAAGGAGTGAACAAAGTAGGGAAATGAATGAAGGAATTTCTACATTTGGAATGAAGAAAGGATAGAAATTTCCAAGGGTTAACAGGATATTTTACTGAAGGGCATCTTAAGCCCAAATCTCCAACTTTCTCGAATCTGAACTGTTCATGGGATTCCCATAAGATGGTGGATTGAATTCTTCCTCTGGATTCTCCTGGGTAGAGGAGCCTCGTGTGAAGTTTGGAATTTGGAGTCTGGAGGGGCCAAGCCAGACCACACCAGTAGAGATGCTCTAGCCAATCACAGCAGGCCTTGCCTCCCACCCTGCCCTGCTCTGCTTTGCTATGAACCATCCGCATCGCTGATGTATCTGATGAGGGTTCCTAGAGGGATCCTCCTATTGATCTGGCTCACACAAGTGGAAGGGTCCATTTTGCTGTTCTCCCACCAGGTTGGAGCAGAAAAAATGAGACAGAGGGTAGAGCGGGGTCCCCTGTGCCTTTACTCGATGTTGGAGACCAGCCACGGCACTGGTGAGGACCCTTCCCTGGAAGATTGGCCAAGCCAGAGCCATTTCCACGCAGGGCAGAGCAGATGCAGAAGGCAGGCTTGAGATCAGCGGTCACTTCTCCAGGTCTCGGCTCGGCGTCACCCCTCAGGCCACACTGGCTACCCACGGGGTCGATCTGCCCTCTACCTCTAGCACCCCCGTGCTCTCCACCTGGCTTAATGCTCCTCTTAGCTCTTGATTACGCCTGCCATTGTATGTCCGAGGGTTCGGAAGCTTGTAATTTTGGATCCATTGGAAGATGAGTTCCATGAGTGAACCATCTTTGTTTTATTTCCTGCTAATATCCTGATGATGTGCTTGGGACATGGTAGTTCTCAGTATTTCTGGAATGAATGAGTGAACTAGGAAAGCTGAGGCGTTCATTCAAGCTATTATTTTGTTCAGCCGATGTTACAGGTAACCTAAGAGGGTATGAAATTCTGGAAAAAACAAAAACTCTCTCGCTTTCCACTACAGATTCCTTACATTTTTATATATGTGAAATCACATTGATTTAATTGCAATAATAATTATGCTTATTTGCAAGGGATGTTTTCCCAGTATACGATACATACTATTAATATAGCCCTCACTCTACACACTACATCTCTATACTTAGGCATTTTAACTGCCTACCTCTCCTCATATTTCTCATTTTCTCCTCCCCAGTAATCACTGTTCTGCTCCCTTTATGGGAGTGTGTATTTACTTATTTATCTGTTTAAATTCCACATATAAATGAGAGCATGAAGTATTTTTCTTTCTTCCCTTTTTTTTTTTTTTTTTTTTTTGCGCTACTGGGGCTGGAACCCAGGGGCATTCTACCTCCGAGCTACACCCCAGCCCTATCTTTTAGTCTTTTTATTTTTTAAACAGGGTCTCACTGAGGTGCAAAGGGCCTCGCTAAGTAGCTGAGGCTGTCCACGAACCGTGATCCTCCAGTCTCTGACCCCAAACGCTGAGATTATAAGTGTGTGCCACCACGCCCAGCCAGTATTTTTCCTACTGTTTGGCTTCTATCACTTCACATTAATGACCTTTAGGTTCATTTGTGAGGTTGCAAATGACAACTTCTTCTTTCTTAATTTATATATAAATATACATAATTCTAATATAGAGGTCTATAAAATATATAACATATAAATGGTCCCTTTATCCATTCTTACGGTGCTGGCTGCTTAGGATAGTTCCATGTTTTATCTACTGTGAAGAATGCTGCAGTGAAGGTGGTGGCATAGATATTTTTCTGAAGAGGGAATGCCTCTGGTCACATGATAGCTCTATTATAAATTTCCTTTTATGTAAAATCTTCATACTGAGCCAGGCCCGGCAGTGCATGCTTGTAATCCCAGCATTTGGGAGGCTGAGACCAGAGGATCGTGGTTCGTGGACAGCCTCAGCTACTTAGGCCCTTTGCAACTCAGTGAGACCCTGTTTCAAAATACAGAATAAAAATTTGGTCTGGGGTGTAGTTCAGAGGTAGAATGCCCCTGGGTTCCATTCCCAGCACCACACACACACACACACACACACACACACACACACACACACACACACACATAGGGCGGATGTTGTAGCGTGGAGCTAGAATGCCCCTGAAATCAGCATGAAGATTTTATTATTTATTTATTTATTTTTATGTATTTTTGCAGTACTGGGGATGGGACCAGGGGCATTCTACCTCCAAGCTACACCCCCAGCCCTACTTCTTATTCTTGATTTTGAAACAAGGTCCCACTAAGTTGCAGAGGGCCTCACTAAGTAGCTGAGGCTGGCCATAAACCTGCCATCCTCCTGTCTCAGCCTCCCAGGTACTGAGATTACAAGTGTGCACCACTCTGCCCAGCTGTCAAGCACCTTATCATATACCTATGGGCTATTTTTATGTCTTCTTTGGTGGAAACTCTACTCAAATTCTTTGCTCACTTTTTACTTGAGTTATTTTTTTTATATTGAGTTATATGGATCCTTTTTTGTATTTTGGACATTAACTCCTTACCTGATATTTGGTTCACAAATATTTTCCTCTCTCCATTGGTCGCCTCTTCCTTTGGTTGTTTTCTTAGCTGTGAAGAAGCTTTGTAGTTTGGTGAATTTCACTTGTTTGTTTGTTTTTTTTGTTGTTGTTGTCTGCGGTTACATGTCATATCAGAGAAAATCATTGCCAAGGGAAAAACAAGCAGTTTGCTCCTGCGTTTTCTTCTAGAAGTTTTATGGTTCAGGTCTATGTTTAGGTCTACAATCCATTTTGAGCTGATTTTTGTCATGGTGTAAGAAAGATAAGCATCTCATTTCATTCTTCTGCTTGTGGATATCCAGTTTCTCCAACACCTTTAATGAAAGGATTATCTTTCTGCATTGTGTCTTCTCAGTGGTCTTGTTGAAAATTAGCTGACCATTTATTCTTGATTCTATTTCTGGGCCCTCTCTCCATTGGTCTGTGTATCTATTTTTATGGCAATACCACTTTGTCCAGATTTCTGAAACCATGCAATTTAATTTGAAATCAGGAATTGTGGTGCCTTTTCAGAACCTCAAGACAGTTTGTGCTACATTGGATCTTTTATGGTTCCATATAAATTTTAGGATCGTTTTTTCCTATCTCAATGAAAAATGTTATTGGACTTTTGATATTGCATCTAATCTGTACATCACTTTGAGTACTATGAACATTTTAATAACATTAATTCATCTACTCTATGGACATGGAATGCCTTTCCATTTATTTGTGTTTTCTTCAAATTTTTCATTAGTGTTTAATAATTTTCAGTATATATTTTACTTCCTTGGTTAAATTTATTTCTAGGCATTTTTTATGCCATCATAAACGGGATTGTTTTCCAGATTTCTTTTTTAAAGAAATTGTAATTGTTGTAACGAAGGGATTTTTAAAAAAATATTAGTGGGTCTATATATTTTTTTTCATTGGCTTTTCTTGAGTCTCAGCTGTAGCTCTTCACTTTCCAGAGGGAATTGATCAAATCACAGAACTGAGAAAAGGCAGCACCTAGACTGGGCCCCACCTCTTACCTCCTGGTTCAGTCAGTTCTTTTTCATTCATGTGCAGAGCCCAGCAGTGTGGAGCCAAACAGGGCTCTGACCTTTTCTCCGGCCTCCGATACCAGGAGTTCTACAGATTTTGGAAAAGCTGCGTTTGGTTCCTTATTACCAAAAAATATTTTTTGAGACTGTGGTCTAAGTATAGCTGTTCCAAAGCCATCTTCTTTGTCTCTTAAATGTGGCAAATATTTTCTATCACACAGAGTTTTAAGAATAAAACAGATTACATGGAAGCATCCTATAATCTCCAAAGAAGCACTGTTTGACACTCAATAGAACAAAAAGCATGCACAAGAGACTCTCAATTCGGAATGGTTCTGAGGCAGGAAGGGTAAGTGAAACTCAAGAGACTGGGAAATGCTCATTTCCTTTCCTTTATTTTAGGGAGCAAGTAGAAAGAATCCATGGAGATGAGCCTATCTAAGCAGCTTGGCAGCTGAGCTGAAGGTGGTACTGAAGGGAGGTTGAGTTTTAGGATCCCACCAGCACATCCAGGAATGAGGTGACAGAGACTCAGGTGACCTTAGTTGATGGAGTAGGAATTAAATAGAAAGCAAGTGAAGGCAGGACAAAGAAGGAACCAGAGAACCTAGACACCCACTTGACTTGGGAGCCAGGAAGAGCCAGGTAGAATGAGAAGACCAGACAGGGTGACTGGGGATTTCAGATCTGAGTGAGCAGGTGGAAGGTGCCATCGGCAAACAGGGTCATTGCTGACGGGACTGAATTTGGAGGATAAGTAATGAAATCCCAAATGAGGCACTTCGAATTTGAACTTAATTTTGGAGCATCCAAGTGAAAGGGTCCCATAGGCAGTAGGAGGTGAAATGCTCAGGAAAAGATCAACTCTGAAAATAGAGAGCTGGGCGGCGTTCACATGGGAGAGGACTTATTTTCAAAAAGAGATAAGATTTCTAAGTGTGAAAGTCTGAAGACCACCTCCCCTCAAATATTTCCAAGAGGAAGGCTTTAAAAATAACTTAGTACACCAGATTGTTCATAGAGCGCATAGGAACAAGGTTGAGAATCAAGGCCAAATAAAATTCCAGGCCTTTTTGAAAGTTACCACTCACACCAAATCTTCTGGGCTGGAATTTATGCCCCTCGATGGGGCCCAGAAGAGAAGAGCCAGGCTTCTAGGTGGACATCTGTGCTTCTAGACCAAGGGACGTATGCGTACAAGCATTCTTCCAGGAGATCAGGGAAGAGAAGGCGTAGGCCTGGCATCTTAACTCAGGGCGGGGGAAAGAGAAACACCAGAATCAGCTGGGGTCTGGTATTTCAAAACCATGTGTCTCCTCCATATTTGAACTTACCCTTCCCTCTAATGAAGATCACTTCCAGAGTGGGCCACGCTGCTGGGGTGAGAGGGATGTATCTGTCCAGTGTGTTGTTGGGACAGAAGATTGCGAACCAGTGAGTCTTAGAGCCTGAGCAATGGGTGGGTCAAAGGGTAGAGGAAGAGCGTCAAAGGATCAGCTGGCTTGGAGGTAGAGGAAGGGGGAGTTTCACAAAGGAAGATGTGGCTAGGGGTGGATAGTGCAGAGAGAGAGGGAGAGCCAGGCTGTCAAGCTGTGAAAAGGTCTTTGGGTTGACTCCCGTGTCATGGTTATGCAATCACCTAAAAAACTCACTTTTGGGGGACTGAGATGCATTATAAGTCATTAAAAATTGGTTATACAGGAGTCGGTCTTAAAGAGGGTTCAAGCATTTCACTGAAAAGTAGTTAGCTTAATGACGATATGGAGCTATGTCCTCAATAAGCAGGAAAAAAAATCAATGAAATAAAAATGAACTATTTTCCAGTCATCGATTTGGTTGCCCTTCAGAGCGCCGGCCATTCACTCACTTACTTTTACATCTTTTGGGCTCCTGTGAGGGGTCCGGTCAACACTGAGGGCACCTCCCAGATACCGAGGAACGGATTAAGGCTAAAATTAGTCTCCTAAAGCCTAAAGCCCCCGAGCTGCCCCTGCACTTCTGAGGAGGAGGTGCGCCCAGTGGAACCGGCTCTGAGGTTCACCTGCATGCTGCTCTTCCACCCTGTCCCCTCATCTTCTGTTGCCCCGGATGTGCCTGCTTCTCTCCCAGGCACAGGGTAGCCCTGGGCCACTGCAGGCTCAACTTCCTGCTCTCCTCTGGGTCCTTCTTCCTTTTTTCTGTACTGATTCCCATGCACGTGGCTCTTGGTGGCTCGTCTAAACTTTTCTCCTTCTCCTTAAGTTCCAGATCTAGTCTTCTCCTGAGGTCTTGGCTTCCCCTTTTCATGAGCAAATCCCGACTTGGATCTTCCTCTTCACCTATCCATTTCTTCACTCCAGATTTCGGGGAAGACTCTGGTGTACTGATTGAAAAATGTCTTCAAGCCTTCCCTTTCCTGCAGCAGAGCTTTGGGGCTCTTCCAATCAAGAGGTGGGATCTCCTTCAGTCCTTTTGAGTCTCTCGAGTGACCTTGTAATTTGTTTACACCAGGAGCGTACAGCAGAAGACAGGGTGTCCTTCCCAGGCCCCAGCTTAGGAAAGTTCAGGCTAGTCGGCTGGAAGACGGGAGACAGAGAGAGGGCAGCTGTGATGCACAGAGGAGACTCTGTGGGTTGGCCAAGGCTGAAACAACTCCACAGCTGGCCGCAGAGGCACAAGCAAACGTGGGTGGCCTCAGCCAAGCCTGTTTAAGAAAGCAGAACTGCTCACGATAAAAATTAAAGCTAGTTGCTATGGTTAACTTTATGGGTCAACTAGCCATGGCACCTAAAGCAGATTACCTTTCAGAAAGAGGATGAGTCTCACCTATCACCCAATCAGTTGAAGGCCTTGGGAGAGACTGGACTCCCCTGAGGAGGAAAGGACTGTGCCAGCAATCAAAAAAAATTTTTTTTTTCTACACACACACACACACACACACACACACACACACACACACACCTTATTTCTGCTTCTCTGAAGTATCCTATTTAACATAATAGTACTTTATGCCACTGCACTGCGGGCTGATACGTTACACAACAATAGCTGATAGGTTCTTTTTCTTTCTGGGGCCAATCTGTCCCTAGCCACACCCCTCTTCTCTGGAGGGGTGTGGTCCCCTCTCTTTCTCTCCTCCAATGCTTTCCCACACTGGCCTCCCCCTATGTTCTTGTAGAGGGGAGGATGCCACCCCTCCACTGTTTCCGAATTCCTTAATTTCCTCTTTCATGTGCTAAACTTGGGGAAGTAGTCCTCCGTCAGATGCTCACCGTGCTCCGGGCAGGTCCAGTGCTCTCCTAAAGGTGTCTCCCACAGAAGTCCCCTGAGGGCTGCTGAGCAGGCCACCATCCCCCCAGAGGACCTGCCCACACCCCTTTTCCTTTTTATGATGTCCTCTTGGTGCTCTGTGATTCTACATAATAGTGGGGCTCAAGGTGACTACTCAGGCTTGTGCCTAACATTGGCCTGCTTCCTCCTCCGTCTCTGTCTCTGTGCGCGATCATGTTTGCAGACATAGCATTATTTTGCTGAGGTGGAGTTCAGAGGCCTCTGGACACTCACGTGTCCTCTCCTGCTCTGCCCTCAGCTGGCTGGTCCTCCCTGCCCGCCTCATCCTCTGACCACCCTGTTTCCCTACCTCCGTAAGGGCAGCAGCTTCAATTTTTAATCACATGCTTCCCCTGGCAATTTAATCTACTTTGGGTCAAGGACTCACACATGTGATCAGAAGACCAGACCTTGAATACCATCCTATCTTTTTTTTTTTTTTTTTTTTTGTAGTACTGGGGGTGGAAACCAGGGGCTTGTCTACCTCTGGGCTATACTCCAGACCTATTTTATACTCTATTTGGAAACAGGGTCTCACTAAGTTGCTGAGAGCCTCACTAAGTAGCTGAGGCTGGCTTCGAACCTGTGAGATCCTCCTGTCCCAGACTCCCAGTATTGGGATTACTGGCATGTGCCACCACACCTGCCTCCCATCCTATCATTTTAAGGGTCTAACTGAGCACGTTCGCTAGGTGGGCTGGCTGTCACATTACACTCAGCACTTCTGGGACTGCTCTTGTTTTTCTTAAGACAGCGCCATCTGCATCAGCACCACCACCATCACCATCAATGTCCTGGCAGCCCAGCTCCAAGGGTCTGGCTTCTCTCTTCCTCTAGTCCTGCCTTTGTGGCAGGGTCTTACGTAGCTTCGTCTCTTCTCCCTCGTCACAGTCTCCTGTTTCTTTCAAGTGCTTCTGATTCCTTATCTAAGGATCACAGAAGCCAACCAGCACATCTGAGCTCTTCACCAGCGTCTCGCTTTGACCTGGGTCCAGATCCTCCTCCTGGAACACCTCTTTCACTGTGTCCACAATCCAGACTTCTCCACCTGCTTCCCAGGACCTTGGAGAACTATTTAGAGCTAAGCTCTTGGGGTCCCTGCACTCCAGGGCAGGATAAAAAGCCAGTTCAGCCTGGACTGCATATGGGTGGGGCCAAAGGAAGATGTCTTCCCCATAGATCACCCCCGGAGGCCACATTGCACTGCCAGGGTACCATGCTGATCCCTGACTTCAAACCCTTGCCCCTTCCTCTTGTTCTCCTCTGATAACGAGGTTCCTAGCCCTGGGAACCCGTGCGGTGCCACCCTGATATCTTGCCTGATATCTGACTTTCTGTCCTTGTAACATGTCTAGACTCTAGCTCGGTTTTCCTGTTTGCCGCCGTGCACCCTATGGAATTGCAATGCCTGCATCAAGGCTTCCTCCGCTGCCGGGCTGTGTAAATTCTCATCACCACCTGGACTCCGAATCCCCGCCTCTGCGGAATGAGCACATTTTATGGATCATCACACTATCCCCCGGCGTCAGCTGCCTCTCTCCTGCCTCATATTGACCTGGACAGGAAACTCGTCTATTTTCTTTGATTCATGATCTTTGAGTATAAAGCCGACTTTTACGTTGATTTGCAACAAGGATGTGAAGGGGATTATTTACATTGCAGCAATCCCACAACTTTGAATTAAACGGGAGATATTTCTGTTCTGGAAAACTCTCTTGCCGCCGCCTGTGAGGCTTGCTGTCTTCCTTCTCCTTCTTTCTGTCTTTCTTTCTTTCTTTCTTTCTTTCTTCCTTCCTTCCTTCCTTCCTTCCTTCCTTTCTTCTTTCCTACCTTCCTTCCTTCCTTTCTCCCTTTCTCCTCTCCTTCCCTCCTTTCCTTTCCTTTCTTCTTTCTTTCTTTTTTGGCAATAGGGATTGAACTGAGAGGCTTTCTAGCTCTAAGCTAAATCACCAACCCTCCTTTAAAAAAAAAATAATAAGCCAGGTGTGGTGGTATATGCTTGTAATCCCAGTACTTGGAAGACTGAGACAGGAGAATCATAGGTTTGTAGCCAGCCTCCGATACTCAGGCCCTCAGCTTAGTGAGACCCTGTTTCAAGATAAAAATTAAAAAATAGGGTTGGGGGTATAGTTCAGAGGTAGAATGCCCCTGGATTCCCTCCCCAGTACAGAAAAAAAAAAAAAACCAACAGTCTTGCCACATTGTTGAGCCTGGCCTTGAACCTGTAATCCTGTCTCAGCCTCCTAAATAGTGGGACTAAAGGTGTGTGCTACAGCACCACTCCTAAAGCCTTTGGAAAACTTCTTTGCTCTGTTGCACACATTCTTCAGGATGAGCATCTAACCTTGAACCCTTCCTGCTCTGTTTATTCAAAGCCATGAAAGATCCCGGAGAAGGGAAGCCCACCCCATCCTAGTTTACCCACCCAGAGCTCAGCAGAACTCAGTGTCCAGTTAGTCAGACACACCTTCCTTAGACCAGTGCCATGAGCCACAGCCCCATGCACCTACCCCATCCAGCAGTTCTTTCCTAATTGGGGTACACTCTGCTCCTTCTAGGCCTTCTCTGCTACCCCCACAATTGATCATTCCAGCCTGGCTGCCATGGTAGCCCTGAAAGTCCCAGACCCCCCGCTGCCAGCATCGTTAGTGTGCTCTGGAGCTTGAAACTTCTGTGTATACCTGGGTACCAGGCCTCCTGCTCGTGGGCCAGCACTACCCGAGGTCAGCTGCTGATGGAGGGACTTGCCACCCATGCAGGGCTCTCCTGGATTCATGGGCTGCAGGTAGAGAGCAGGTGGATCACTGCCCCTGGCTCCGGACCCGCTCATGTCCTTGGCGATGGGCTCAGAACAGGAGCCCTCACCTCTGTGTCCCAGGAAGGGATTTTTCATGGAGGACAGTGACCAGGGCTTTCTGTGGGTTTTGTGAACTTGGCAGGCTTCTTTCAAAGTGTTCATATGACACATGCTTGCATCTTAGTCTTGTATTCACAATGGTCATTTGCTTAGGCGAGTTCATTAACAGAATGGAAATGACCTTTTTCGTTGTTATCGTTTGGCATTGGAAATTGAACCCGGGGACATTGTATCTCCAAGATATATATACCCCTAGCCTTTTTTATTTTTTGTTTGGAGAGAGGGTCTCACTAGGTTGCTGAGGCTGTCCTCAAGCCTGCAGTCCTCCTTTTCTCGGCTTCCCAAGTACTGGGATTATAGGTGTGCACCACCACAAACTACAGATATCACCTTTTTGAAGGCAAGCAGTGGGTTAACTAGATGTAGAGGAAACGATAGTAACAGAGCGTGAGCCAAAGGGGCCTGACGTGACCCCAGATTCTTGGCCCTGAAGTGAACATTTCTAGACTGTTTAAATATAGGAAACTGGCGGTGGCTTTGCAGAGTAGAGATTCAGCAAATTGGACATTGGAGCCTGCGCTGTAAGTCTAACCTACAGGCTGTAGCAGATAGGGCCCCAACACCTAGCTGGGAGCTTGCGAGGGGTCACTCAGACCCCTCCTTCCTCTCCCGCAGCTCGCCCATGCTGGTGGGAACTCCAAATGGATGAAAGGCCATGAGCACAGCCTTTCCCTGGCTCTCCACACATGGTGACGATGGAGATCTGCCTCTCCCCAGTCGCTCAGGGGCGACTCTGTGTTTTGTGACTTGTTTATGCCTTTTAGAGTCCCGGATGCTCTTCACAGATCTATGAAGGGATTATGGATGGAGTGGGGATGAGACATACGCTGGGACTTTTCTCTGTCCCTTCAGAGACAGCCTCTTGGACAATGAAGTTATGAGAGGTGTCCTCCTAAGTCAGGCCCTGCTGTCTCCTTGGGATGGCACTGAGTCGCTCATTCAATAAAACTCAGCACCGGCTCCAGGGCAGGAAGGTGAATGAGAAACAGGTTGTGCCCTCAAGGCCTCCCGTGTAAATGGGGACCTGGTATGCAAGGAGACTGTTCCCACAGGGTATGGTCAAACGCTTGGGTTGGTGTTTGTAGGCAGATTTTTTTTTTTTATAAGAGCAATCAACTTTAGTTTAACTTTTGAGAATGAAGAGAGTTTTGCTAGCATTGAAAGCCATTCTACCAGCAGAAATAATATGTGCCAAAGTATGGAAGCATGTTGACTATTGTGAGCTTCTGCTGAGACAGGGAGAAAAAGAGACTGGAAGATGTGATATAAGGGACTGACATTTAGTGTGGGCAGAGAGGAAGGACTGAGGGTGTGGGATGGGCAAGAACAAAGTCAGGCTCATAATTTAGAAAGAAAATTGAGAAAAGGGCAGAGGCAATGGGCTGATGGGGCAGGGTGATGCTGATGATAGGGACCAGAATGGAGGTCATTATGATCACCTAGGCAAGAGGAGGCCGAGTATACAGGAAAAAGTATACAGGGTTCATTGAATCCCTGTATGCTTTGGAGAGAGAGAGAGAGAGAGAGAGAGAGAGAGAGAGAGAGAGAGAGAAAGAAAGGGAGAAAGAGAATGAACAGCAGTGGCCTGGGTCTGGTTAGTATGATGGGGTGCTTGAGCAAAGGCTTGGAGGACAGAGAGAGTATGATGCATGCTGGGAAACAGAAGGGCAGGTTGCAGGGTAGGAGGGGATATAGCAGGAGGCAGAGGCTGCTGGGAGAAACGAGAGGCTGTTCTTGGAGGGCTTCACATGCTCAATGAAGAAGCTAGACGTTCATTCTGCAAGCTCTTGAGAGCTGCCAGAAAGTAAGTGTTAAGTAGAAGGAAAAAATGCAAATGGATTTGTGTTTCTGATTTATCGCTAGGTTTATTGCCCAGGAAGAGGTTCAGTTTGAAGAGAAGGGTCAAAGACTAAACCTTGTGAAATAGCCTCAATCTCAAGTGCAGCAGGGGAGGCTTGGGAGAGAAAAATAACAAGAAGTCTATTGAAATTGTAAAGTGGGTGGTTCTGAAATGGAGAGGAGGAGGCAGCAGACCTTCTGAGTAGACAGGACTTGAAGCAGGGAGGGATGGAAATCTATGGGCACATTGGAAGTGGGGTGAGGCTGGGGTGAGGTTATTAACTCAGCAATTTGGCTTTTTTCTCTATAAAAAATAATGCATAAAACCTTACAGCCAACCATTCAGGTGGATTGCCTTGCCCGGGAGATGATGGGAAGGGCTGAGCCACAGTGACGCTCTGTGGATGCTGGCTATGGAAGAACTTAGAGTCTTCTGTAGGAAACTGATGTGGCTTTTTTTTTACAAAGATCCTCCTGCCCCAGACACCAACACAGACAGACTTGTTGAATAACCCTCACAGGCTGGGAAGACATGGGAGTGCAGCAAAGATGTACCAGTGTTGAGACTGCATGCATTCTAGATTCCCTTAAGGAGAGAGGTAACTGAGACATGGGGCAGACATTCTCACTGATGTAATCCAAAATGACTGACCACACAGCTTAGAGGAAGGAAGATTTATTTGTTCAGTACTTTTGGAGATTTGGGAGTCCAGTCCATGTGAGGCTGGATCTACAGAGCTCAGGGTGGTGGGAAGCAGAAATAGGAGAAAGTAAAGCTCAGCTCTCACATCACGAGGCCAGAATTAGAGCAAACAGCAAGTAAGGGATTCAAAGACAAAAGCTCAGTCCCTATGGGCACACCACAGGGACCCCCCCTTCTCCACTATGCTGGAGGTTATCTGCTAGGTTACCACCTAGCAAATCTATTACAATGGATTTACCCACTCAGGAGACTAAAGCCATCATGACTTAGTCACATCAACTCTGAACATGAATACATGAGCTCTTCGGGGGATATTCTATAGCCATAACAATTGGGAACCATAGAAAGAATTGGGTCTCTTGTCTCTAGACTGAGGCCACTCTTGGGCGCTGTGTGCTCTGGCCTCACTTGCCCCCGTTGTTTTGGGGACTCCACTCCTGGTTGGCTGGTGGGTGACTGCAGTTCCTGCTGTGCAGCAGACAATGATGTCATGGGCTCTGTTTATTTTTAATGGCTCCTTAAAATTCTGGTCCCATCCCAGCACTTGCACAGCTATTTCTGCCAAGTGCTTAATCAGTAGGTCCAAGATGTGAGCCGGGGCCATGCACAAGGGAGGAAGCCTGCCCGCTGGCCTCTCACAAGGGATGTGGACGTCTCTGGGCCCCATGCCAGCCCACCTGGTACCTTCCTCCCTTTAATTCAGTAGCAGTTAAAAAGTAGAAACTATTTACCAAGAATCCACTATGTGCTATGGAATGGCACTAAAAATGTGTAGCTTGGTCTGACTGTGTGTGTATGTGTATGTTTGTGTGTGTGTGTGTGTGATATTGGTGATTAAACCCAGAGCAGTGTTCGACCTCCAGACTACATCTCCAGCCCTTTATATTTTTTGTTTTGAAACAGGATCTTGCTATGTTGCTCAGGGTCTTGCTACTTGCTGAGGCTGGTCTCCAACCAGCAATCCTCCTGTTGCAGCCTCCCGAGCACTGAGATTACAAGCTTGTACCACCACACCGGGCTTCTCTGTCTGTCTTTTAAGATATTAGAGCCAGAACTGGAAATGAGGAAGCATAACTGTTAGAATCTGCTACTGCCAGGCCCTAGGCCCGTCTCTTAGATCGTCAAGTTTGCAGTGATCACAGAGTGTGGTTTTGTCGGTGCCTGGGCACATGACTATTAGCTGAAAAAATATGTGCACAGGCACACACACAACACATATTTACATTTTTCTTATCTAAAGTGAATTGAACTTGAGAGAAAATTCTATTACTCAAGAGAATAACAGAGGGGTATACTATGGTTTATCACATGCACTGGTTGTCATCTTAGAAAGCACATACTTTAGTCTTTGAAAAGATCAAGGCTCATATCCCACATTTGCCAACTGTGAAACATGGGAGAGTCATGTTATCTTTTTGTGTGTGTATGGTACTGGGGATTGAACCCAGAGGTAGTCTACCTCCAAACTACATCCCAGCCCTTTTATTATTTTTTGTTTTGGAACAGGGTCTTGCTAGGTTGCTGAGAGTCTTGTTACATTGTTAAGACTGGTCTTGAATCTGTGATCCTTCTATCTCAAATAATGGGATTACATGGGTGTACCACCACGCCCAGCTTGTGTTATATTGCTGACTAATATTTACTGAGCGATGTCCACTGTTATAAGCCCTACACACCAGTCATTTTATTTAATCCCTACAACAACCATTCAGGCAGACATGATACCATTGGCTACATTTACCCCCATTGGACAGTGATGAGGTTTAAAAAAAGTGTTGCTGAGAGCCCCAACACTACATCTACAAACCCATGAGAAATGTGAATTGGGCTGAGACACAGGCAGGTGAACCTTGGTGGGCAGTGTATTCCAGCCTCATAGATTAGTTATGTAGATGACATGAAATAAAAATACAAAGCTTCCAGCACAGAGCCAGGCATGTAGGAGTGTCAAGTATATATTAAAAAAAAAAAAACACCCTAAGCTCAATGGAGTCTATCATTATTTGTTCAAACTGTTTTAGGCGAACCTGTGTAATCACCCTGTTCTATTTTACTTTGTGTGTGGGATACTGATTAATTTAAAGACACAGTGCCTTTAGTAACTAAGTTTTGGAGCGGGTGCAATTCATACACAGGAAAATTATAACAGGGAAGCAAGAATGTCTTTCAGTATAGAAGGCAATTTCCTCAGTTGCTTTCCAAGTTTGTGAGCCCATTTTCTTTTGCATTTCTTGGGCCCACTTAAGGTCATGGTGAAGAAATCTTCGAGCTTGCCTTCAGCCAGGACTATCTGACCCAAACTTCAAGAAACTTTCTGAAGGGATATTTTCTTTGTCTACACTATTGTGTTGGTCTTAACTTTCCCCGGTAGCTACATGAACAGATCCATTTCTGTTCTGAAACATCTCCAGGGAAGGTCCCTCCATCTCTTTCCAGCTTGCTTTCTTGTTAGGGGCACAGAGGATGATCCTGTGCTTGAGATCTGTTAAAATCCTTCTAGTGTACCTGGTTGTGTATCTCACCTCCGCTTTTAACAGGAAGTAAAACAAACAAGCACAGGATGACCTTGGACATTCATGCATCTTGAATCTTGCCTCCCAGCCCCTCCTCCAGGGAGCTTATTCATCATCAGGTTCATTTCTTATTAATTATTTGAACATGTGTTGAACATCTGTAAAGTACCAGGTATTGTGTCAAACCATGATAATGTCCACATGATACGAAGGTGATAGTCTTTACTCACGGGGAGGTAGGCAGGGCCTCAGACAAAGAAGAGCATGGCAGATTCTATGGCGGGGTGCTATGGGATGCTGTGTGTAGGGAGAGAAACGCTGCGTCGGACCGAGGGTTTAAGGAAGTCTTCCCGCAAGAGCCGAGGTATGAGCTAAATTTAAAGGATGAGCAGTAAAGACATAGCATTAGAAGTAACTGCAAATAAGAAATCTGGGAATCACCAGAGTTCAGTGTGGCTGAAGCCATCCATGCGTAGGGAGAAGAGGAGATGCGGCTGTAGAGATGAGCCAAGGCCAGGTTGGCCATAGGGGGAGGCCTCTCTGTGACAAGGGAGGACTGTGATTTTTTCCCCCCCTGTAAGACATGGAGAGACATTAAAAGGTTTGAAGTAGGGCATGAAAGTGTTTTATCATTACTTGGGAGTTTAAAGTATTGCTGTAGTTATTTAAATGCAACATTGTCCATCTCAAGAGGATGCTGAGATTCTCACGCTAATAGATCCTGGCCCAGCTTCCATGGCAGCCCTAGGGATGAACTGGACCACACTTGACTTTTCAGATGCATTTCTGGTCCTGCTCTGGGCACCACCATATGCAATGACAAGAAAACGATCAGTATTGGGACACACACAAGACATTATCGTCACCACCACCATCATCATCATCACTCTGATTAAAGTCATGAAAAAGAAAGAGCTAACATTAGTGGTATTTTTTTGTGGCACTGGGGATTGATCCCAGGGGCATTCTACCTCTGACCTATACCCCAAACCCTATTTTATTTTTTAAATTTTGAGACAGGGTCTCACAAAGTTATAGAGGGCCTCACTAAGTGGCTGAGGCTGGCTTTGAACCTGTGATTCTCCTGTCTCAGCCTCCCAAGTACTGGGATTACAGGCAGGCACTACCACACCACTTGAAAAATAGCTAACATTAATTAAGCACTAATGTATGTGAGGCACTGTCTTGAGCGCTTTGCATAATTTTCTCATCTAGTCTTCACCACATCCCAATAGGTAGTCCCAATAGAAAAGAAACAATTGGTGATTATTGCTCTCAATTACCAGTGAGGAAATACAAAATTCATGCAGTTGCAGACCCAGGCTTGCTCCCTCAGCGTGGACTTGGCCTTTCATGGCCAGGCTGGGTTTTCTCTACAGTGATAGTAATTCCAGTGGCCACCGTGGCTGCATTACGGCTCTTAACCACTTAGGACAGAGAGGGGCACGGTAGAAATCAAACCAAACCAAAGTAAGAAAAGCGATTCAGGTCTTAAAATGCCATTCTTAGTTACTAAAAAAAAAAAAAAAAAAGAAAAAAATCCACTAGAGAAGAAAGCAATTCTGACCATAACCACCCTCTAGTGAGTGTCTACGCTCTGTTAGGCCCCGTTTCATAAACCTGTGTTATTTCTAATCTTTGTAATAACCCTGCATATTCCCACTTGCAGATAAAGACTCCAAGACACTGCAAGGTTAAGGTGATAGAAACAGGAAGCACGCCCTGCTCAGTCTAAAACAAGTCAAGCCTTTGACCAATGCAGAAGGTGTGGCTTCATTTTTTACAGATAAGCCATTCCTTTGTGCACCAAACAACTGCTCTCAGTTAGAAAGCCAGGAAGGAGGAACTTGTGGCCCAGGAGTGGCCTTTGCAGATGAATGGACAGAGCAGCCCGCTGGGCCCTGCGGGGCGGTGAATGTCAGGGTCACCCCATCCACTGCACTCTTGATTGCCTTCTCTAGAGCTTGAGGTTGCCGCTCTGCCCTTCATCTGCTCTTCAGAGTTGTGTACTTTATTTTTTTAATCTCAGAAAATAATCTCAAACCCTTCCCCCTCTTCTTTCAGCCAGTCCCCTTAGGATTCTGTTGTTACTTATAGATGAGGCAAAGCTAGGTAGTGGGGGAGCTGGGTGGAGACCTACAGTGGCCTGACACCTTTGACCCAAGGGAGTGGAAAGTAGGAGTTAGAAGTCCCAGGAAAGAGGAAATTCTCCCAGCCGCCATCTTCTCACAGTTGTTTTCCTGGATAGTCTTTGTTCCTTCTTTGCCTTAGGGAAAGTTCCCCTTTGTTCCCGTCTGAGTATTTATTGCATTTTTTTCTAAGCTCTGCTCCAGCCCTCTCCCATCTGTCTTAATTCGGGTGCTGCAGTTGGAAGGCACAAAATATTTTTAGCGAGCTTAGTCCTATTATCATGTTCTAGCTCAGCACCAGCCCCTGGTTAAGATACGGAGACAAGATCTAACTGGAGTTCTGTGCCAAGACTCCTCCAGATGCTACTTATTCTCAAGGGCAAATGGGCACACTTTGAGTTGTTCCAACAATACTAGCAGGAGCCTACGCATTTTCAGGAGCTGGGCTAAAAGTGGGGGGTATAAATAAACAAGACAATGCCCACCCCACCCCCATGGACTTATAGACAGCCACTCAAACAGATCATTTTTATAACATGTGACAGAGGCCTCTTAGAGCTCTAGCAGGATGTGTGAAAGATGGCTGGGGTGTGAAGGATGGCTGGGGACTCTGAATATTTAGCAGGTGCACTGGTTAATTTTTATGCTCATTGAAGTTTGAGAAGTACTTCTCAAAAAGGAGAGAATTGCCACTTGATTCAAATTAATTTTTCATGTAAGAATTACATATATGTTCTTCATTGTGTCGCTAAATGCTTAAGCTTCCAAATGCTCTCCAGATATAAAAGTAGGGCTAGTGACTACTTAATGTTTACTATGCTCCAGGCATTAAATAACATGCTTTACTTTCCATCTTGGTTCATTCTCCCAGTGGTTTCATGACCTGGTACCTTCCTAGCTTATTTTGCAGACGGTGGGTAATGAGATTAAGTCTCTCAATCACAGATATTCCTGGCTAATACCCCTTGGTGACCTGGACCAACGTACATGTCTTCCAAGAGTTTCCTGTCTGTGGTTTAACTTCAGGACAGATACTCCACCTCTTGTTTGCCCTGAGTCATGAGCAAGTTCGCTTAAGGGTTTGCCATGTGCCAGACCTGGGCTGGAGAGCAGCTGCCTTGGGCAGCCATGGATGGGAGACCTAGGGACCCTCCATTTGCACCTTTCAGCACCATTTTCTGAATTCTCCATTTCTCTATTTACATTCCACCTTGTAATTAAGCAATCAGCTTTTCCACAGTGATTATTCACGGTCTCAACTGGCAAAACTCACTTGATCTTTGGCTCTTTGCCTCCTACTCAGAATGTCACCCAACACATGTGCTAATCACCAGTCTCCCCACCGCCCACTTGGCATGCTCCCCTCGGAGCCAGGCCAAGCTACGTGACCTCAGCCACAGCTGTCCCACTCGCGCTGGCCAGGACGACCAGCCCTGGAGTTGCTCCCAGGAGCATAGACAGGGGAGTTCTTGTGCAGATCTGCCCCTGGATTGGATTGGGGGTGGGGAAAGCCGCCATGCTCATGTCTACTGAGGAAAGCACCTTTCATCTCAAACGTGGAAGGAAGCCAGCTTGAGAGATGTTCTACACGTTGGCTCTCCCTGAATATCTGGGCAGACCTTAGTCTGTTGCCTGGGATGTTTTTAAATGTCCAGACCAAGCACTGGAGGACACGCAGTGCCAAGTGAGGGTGCCGCAGCCCCTGGGAGTGGACCTAATCAGAGCCGTCCACCCTTGACATTTATGTGGTGGCTGAACCGACAGCCCAGGAGCTCACAGCCTGAAGTCGCTAAATAACTGCAAGGTGGCAGAGGTTTAAAATATATATATGGTATACAGCGAAAAAATTTATGGCCCCAAAAGCCTTTCTTCTCAGTTCTATGTTTCTTTTCTCTCCTCCCTCATGTCTACATTTTATCTTCCTCTGTAGCAATGCAGGCAGCTTCCATCTCTGGGTTTTCTCTCCCTCCTTCCCCTTTGGAATTACACTTTGATGGTCCCTCAATCCTTGTGTGATCTGGGCAGGAGCTGAATTTGATGTTGTTGTCATTCATGTGAGAGGGTGTACTATGATCACAGAAAAGTGTTGCAAAGGACAGACTCAGAACCCCTGGTTGACTGCCCGGGCTTTCATAATCTCCCTTGACGGTACGCTATGTTTCTTATGGTTCTTTAGATCTTCCTCCTGCCCTCCCCACTATTGCATATATACTCACTTAAGTAGCAAAGGGGTAGGTGCAGAAGGAAATCAGAACTCAGACACCATGTTATTTGGAAGCAGAACTTATCTCTAAAAGGAGATGATTAAATTAAGCCTCCACCTAGTTCAGAGGCCCTTTTTATGTCTGAGGCTTGGGTGCAAATGAGTGAAGAAGATGGTTATGGGAACTGTACGCTTGTTCTGTTCAACGCATGGTTCCTCTCTGTAGCTCACAGGAACAAGCCCTATAGCCTGGTGTTGGAGTTTGGATATAGACTTTCTCCCAGAGAAGCTCATGTGTTAGGCCATGCAGCCAGGTTGGAGCTAAAGTGAGGCTGGAGGAGGCAGATCACTGGAGGCTTGGCCTTGGAGACTGTATCTGGCCTCAGCCTCCTCCTTTCTCTCTTTCTTTTCCCTGGCTGCTGAGAGGCGAGAGTGGCTTCCCCTCTTCCACCATCCCCAGAGCTTTTCTACCATAGAGCCATCTCTGCCTTGGAGTGGGCAGAGCATGGGCCAAAACCGTTGCAACTTCTAAAACCACGAGCCATAGAAACCTTTCTTCCTCAAAGCTGGGCTTGTCAAGTATTTTGGGCACAGTAATGAAAAAACAGACTAAAACATTTAGTGACATCTCTTGCTGGAGTCTTGGATTCACTTTAGCAAGTCTCTCTCCCACAGTCCAATCTGATCCTATCTGTGATGCTCAGGATGAAAAGGACAAGAAAGTGGGGAAGGGAAAGGTGAATGGGGTTGTGTGAAAGAGTCAGACTGTCCTTTGGAAGAGTACATACCATAAGACATCAGTGAGAAACACCCAGAGACCCACCCATTCTCAATAAATACTTCTGGAGTATTTGACATTTGCCAGGGACAGTGGTCAGTGGTGGGGATACAATGGCAGCAAAAACAGTCATTGTAGTGATTTTCATGAAGGCATCTTCTGATTTGGAGCAGAGCTCTCTTTAATGTGTACATAGACCGGGTATCTTGCTGCAAGGCAAATTGTGCTTCAGTAGGTCTAGGTGGGAACCAAGACTCAGGATCTCTTGGGGGGTACTGGTAAGTACTGTAAGCTGCTGGGTGGCACTGGTGCTGTTGGACCATATATTGCATAACTGAGGTCAAGAGAAGGCGAGTCCTAGGGACTGAAAATCCAGGAGAGAAGGGACAAACCCAAGCTAGGTCTGTAGGAAAACTGATCAGGAGAATGGTATGAAATAAAAGGAAGGGCAAGCATTTGAGGAATCAAGGAAGTATCCAGTAGAAATAGAAGAAACAAAGATAAAGAGAGGAAAAAAGAGAAAGACATTGGCAGTGAAGCAGGCCAACAGGTGAAGAGTATGAATTCTGAAGCTGAAGGCTTCTGAAATAGTCCTTATTCCAGAAATAGGGTCACCACAGGAGCCAAGCCAGAATTGATATCCAGCATTAGACAGAGCCAGGAAAACTGGGAGGATAGAAATGGCGAGGTCTCTGAACTTGGTCCTGTCACATTGGAAGAAGGACAGCGACAGAAGATGAGCCATTCAATGATGCCCGTGATGCAAATATTTACTAGGAGTAGATGGTTAATGAAAATTATTAATTATAGAGAAATATGATGTGTTTTTCTATTTTTGTTTGGTACTACAAGTTGAACCCAGGGGTATTCTACCTCTAGAGCTATACCCCAGTCCTTTTATTTTAAGAGGGTTCTTACTAACCTGCTGAGACCAGCTGCTCACCTGTGATCTTCCTGTCTCAGTCTGAGATTACAGGCATACACCACCATGAACTTATAATACTCTTGTTTCAAGTACAGGTATTATACGGATACACCATCGGGTCTGGCTGTGTTTTTCTATTTTCAAGGAGATCCTGTAACTCAAAAGCAGGTGAGCCAAGGCCAGCTAGCTCTTAAGGAACCTCCTTAAGTGAAGAAACAAAAATTGCTGTTAGCCAGCCTGATCTTTTACAGAATCTATGTAAATGGACCTTTCAGTATCAGTAAGGGAACTTGAAAACAGTCGCTCCATATACATCTGAAAGATTCTCCCTGGAGTCCAAATCTTATGGGTGATATCTGAATAAAGGAGGCTCTCCTGAGCTCCCCTCGCCATCACTACCACCTCTGGCTGAGCAGCATGGTTGAGCCAGTCACAGTGGGGACTGGGTGAACTGAAAGGGATTCTGTGTGGATTTCCCCCTCCTCCCGTCTCAGCAGTCAGTGGCCCCACTGTGGCTAACACGGTGATGAGATGCAGGTCCTGTGCCTGACTCACAATAATTACAAAAGCCTATGCTACCAAGAGCAGGGCCATGACTCAGGGGCTCAGCCACCTGAACCCTTACTGGGAGAAAACACGCTTTGGGGATGGAGAAAGGAAAAAATACCATCTGTTTATGCCTATGCCTGGCTGGTCCTGCCTAAAGCCCTTTACTCTCTCTCTCCCTGGACTCACAAGTGGATTTCTTCCAGGTATCTTGATCGCATCAGCATAGGACACTGTTGTGATCAGAGAAGGGACAGCAAGCAGGGAGAGAAAAAGGCCAGGGCTTTACCCTGCAGGGGGCGAGCACACAGCCACTTCAGTGGCTCCCAAAATAGGACTAACCATGGAGGAGGAAGTGAGCACTCCTGCTTCTGTCCATTTCCTAAAAAAGAAAGCTGGGCATGACCAAGACAGGTGCGATCTCTGTGTGAGGGGCCTCAGTAAGAGCACAGGCTGCTGGACAGTGTAAGAGATCCCAAGACCTGGGGGACATGAGAGACAGGAAGGACTCCCATGCCCCTTGGGGCATCACAGAGTGATCCCACTTGGAGACTGTTTGAGGTGCCCTCCTTCTTTCTCATGCTGGGTTTCTCCAACCCATGCCATTTGGGAGGTGGCTGGGTATCCTTCTAGTTGCAGAATTAGAAGCACCCCAGATCCCCACAGCCAAATTTTGCTCAGTTGCCCTGGCTTCCAGCTGTGGGAGGCCATTCCCAACAAGGTCCATGGCAGTTGGCCTGGTCCTGGGAGCAGTCCTGATGTGCCTTTTGCTACAGCTAGCTGTGAGATGGGCCACAGACCCCAGAGGCGAGCTCTCTGGACTCAGGTGCCAATCGTCACTGAGGATAACCCTCTTGCTATTGACTCTAACCCATCTCTTAAGGGACCCAGGATGGGCTTCAGCCAGCAGGTGCAGGATTCCATATGCCAACACATCAAGTTTGAGTTAAGATTTATGGGGGCCACAGAGGAACACGCGACTTCATTTTTTATGTGAGCACTTCAAGGAATATTTGGTTTACCTGATAAGTCCAAACATACCCTCTAAGAGGTAAAATGTAACCTGCCAAAGATTGTGAATCCCATACCAGAGCCGAATACTCTCAGACTCAGTGAAAGTGCTGGCATTCAGCCTTGGGATGGCTGAACTTCATTGTGTAAATCCACTATTGTCTGGGGGCTTCCTTGCCCCTTGGAATCTGGGTGAAATCTCTTTAAATAATTGTCCTATTCCATAGACTATAAAAGTTCAAAGCCTTTCTCAAGATCTTAACTCATGTCTGAAGTAGGTGATGGCTGGACTTCTGGCAAGATGAACCTTACATTGCCCGGCTTTCCTTGCCTTGTGAATTCCAGCTTTCTCCAATGATATCTGACCTTCCTCCATGCTGACCCACATGTGAAGCTCAAGTCTTTTTGAAGGCCTATCCCCAACCAAAAAACACAGCCACACAATTCACAGTGTGCTTTCAGTATATTTAATGAAAGATCCTGGGAAACCACTATCAAGTACTCAGGCTTCTGCCAAGCTCACGGTCTCCTGTCTTCCACAACCTACTTCTTAGTCCCTGCCTCTGAGTCTCCCCTTCCTCCACAGTTTGCTGCCACTGATTTCCTGAGCCTCATTTCTATCATAAGCGCTCTCCAAAGCATATTCTCAACTGGCTGTTCTCTCCTGGAGGGAAATTTGGCAGCCAGCTATTATGGTGATAGGAACGTCATGTTGCTGCCTTAAAATTGGATGGACTTTGGGAATCACTGTCTTTTTACAAATAAGAAAAGTGAAACTTAGATAGTTAAATGAAATGAAGGGGATCTGAGGCTGTATGATATACTGGAAGGATTGCAAGGGGAGAAGGCAGAATTAATTTGAGCCCCTACCCTGCAACTCAGTAATTGTGTGACCTCAGGGAAATGGCTTAATCTTTCTGAGCCTCGGGTTGCACCTCTGAGGTTCTAACCTAGCCACAAAACTAGGAAAGTAGCTAAGATAATACATGGAAGGGTGGTTAGTACAGTGCCCAGGGTGGAAAAGGAGCTTGGCCCTGGGGTATTTGGCCCAGGATCACAGGCTGGCAGTGGCAGGCCATGCCTCCTGATGACTTAAACATGGTATCAGGGTCAAACAAGAAAACAGAATCATTTGCAGATATACAATGAATTAGCTTATATAATTGTTGGGACTAGCTAGCAAGCCCAAAATTTATAAAGTAGGCTGTTAGGAAAGACAGCTGAACCCTCAGATATGGGGTGGGGGTGCTGCGCACAGGTAGAATTTCTTGTGTTTTTTTTTTTTTTTGTTGTTGTTGTTGTTTTTGTTTTTGGTGAGCCTCAGCTCTGCTCATGAGGCCTGTCAACGGACTGATTCAGGCCCATCCAGCGTACCTAGGACAATCCTCTTCCCTCATAGTCAACTGATTTGGACTTCACTCACATCTGCAAAATACTTTCATAGTAACACCTAGATTAGCATTTGATTAACTGTAGATGGTAGCCAGGCCAAAGAGACTCACGAAACTGACCGTCACATCCACCAGGACATGAGCTCCCTGCAGGCAGAGGCTCCCATTCTATCTCAGTGGCTCCGTCTCTGTATTCGTGGGGTCTGGCATCAAGTTTTCATAGGCAGATATCCAGTCATTACTTATTGAATGAGTGTTTATCGGTGGAGGCCACGCTTGAGAGTCCCTTGAGGGTCCTTCTGAGTAGGTTGAGTTCTAAAGGCAATGGAGAGCTCCTGCAGGATCTGGAGTAGAGTAGGAAGGATGCATTGCTATTTTTTTTTTTTTTTCCTGTTTCAGCCCTGTGCCAGCAACAGCTTCTGTCACAGAAAGGGAGGAATGAAGTTGAGTCCCCACGTCCTCTGTGGGTGGATTGCTCTTGCTCAGGGAGACATTTCTCTTGAGTTCTCTCTAAAGGGTAGAGACACCCTTGGGAATGTGTTCCAGACAGGCTGCTAAATTTAATCCTCTGCCTTTTTATACAAGCAAAGCCAAACCGTGATATTTTACCCTGCAAGCAGGCCCAGGCCCTTAAGGAAAGTGAGTCCCCACTGAAGCTGGGGTAGAGGGTCTTCTCTCCAATGCAACCCTGCAAAGCTCCTTTCTTGTGGCTGCTACTTTGGAGGAGAGGGGCTGGTGGGACAGAGCAGCCCATGGGAAAGCAGGCCCACATGCAGACAAGATGCAAGACAGATGCCGGGCTAACTGCCCTCAGGTCTTTTCTCCCAGTGAAATTAGCCGTGTCATGGTAGACAGGGAGCGTGGGCTTTCCACATCTTGGTCGGAAACCCAAGAAAGAAATATCTAATTTATAGCAATAAGCTCACCCAGCCGTCTCCCGTGCAGACTCTATGCCTTACTTCCACAGTATAACTCGCAGAAGATGACCCCTGGCTGCACTGAAGGGCCAGGGTGTGCAGGAGAATGGAGCCCTGTGTGTTCCTGGAGACCTTGCGCACAAAGCAAGCTCATCTGACCAGGGAGGGCTCCGGAGCGAAGGGAGAGCAGCATCTATGAGCCTGGAGAGATGCTTCTCTGTGTTCCAGGGACTGAACCACCCGCCCAAAGGCCTCAATTTTACATTTGAAAGGAGTTAGTATTACTTTCCATCACATTATAATTTTCAATGAGATTTTTTTAGGAGGATTTCCTGCTTCTCCTGAGATTTCTTGAGGATGTTCAAAGGTTCCTTATTGGGTCTAAATACCCATACAATGGGGCTTTCAAAACACTCCAACATATGATCCAATGAAACCCTAGGACTGGGAGATCCCTAAGAGGCAGGCCACTTCAGCCTATGATTCTTGGCTATCCCAGAATATGGGGAGTTTAGTTTTAATCAGTTCCACCAGCATTTACTGACCCCCTCCCCAGGCAATTCCAGTGTATCAAGAGATGACTTGGGTGTGGCTCGCTTTCCTCATGGACCACTGCTGAGTTGAGGAGTCAGATCAGGACCGTGATGGTGTGGGGTAGTACCAGGAGGGCCTAGGTGGAGGGCACCAAGCCTACCATGATGGGAACAGGCTGTGTAGAGGCAGAAATACCTGCACGGAGTCTTGAAGTCTAAGCAAGATCTCGTAGGCAAAGATGAGGGTGAATGAAATATAGAAGACAAGGGTGTCCAAAGCAGAAGGCTGCAAGACCACACAGCTGAACCCAGCACAGAATGGGGCTGAAAACAGAGAGGAGGTCGTTGTTGCTGGAAGACCAAGCGTGAGGCCACAGGGCAAGCGTGCTGGCCAGGCTGGGGAGAGGAGGGCAGGTCACACCTGGCTGCCCGGGTGCCTCCCTCCACTGTGTGTATGACCGCACAGAGAAAGCAGGCCCGCAGGCTGTGAGGGACCTACGTTGTCCACGTGAAAGCCCATGTGGCCTTGACTTACGAGAGGAGAGGAAGGATTGAAGGAATGCTGGAGAGAGATCAGCGGGCCCTGAAGATTGGGGCACCATTTCCTTTAAAGGTTTGTGACAGTACTTGATGTGAAATTCTTTTTCCTATCTCACCTAAATCCCTCTCGCTGCAACAGCTGACTGCATTCCCTAGTACGGACATGATTCTTCTCTGGCTGCTGCCTCTTCGCAGTTTGGAAGGAATCTAGAGCTGAGACCCTTTGATACAGATTCAGTTTTGCTCTGAGGGATCCTCCTGTGAAGCAGAGCACTGAGAACGAGCCCACAGAACTGAGTCATCTCGTCTCCACCCCATGGGGCCCGATACTGGTGTTGCTATAACAGAGCACCCGAGACTGGGCGATTTACAAAGAGCAGAATTGTTTCCTTCTATTTTAAGAGACTTGGAAGTTGGAGGTTGAGGGGCCTCATCTGGCAAGGGCCTAGAAGGAGGGAACCCATGGGAAAGAAGAAGGGAACCAAGTCCCACCTTTGTATGGAACCCACTCTCCTGCGATCGTGGCATTAATCCACCTGGGAAGGCAGAGCCCTCGCACCCTAAGCACCTTGTAAACGTCTCACCTCCCAACACTGCGGCACTGAGGATTGCGTTTCTAACGTGTGAACACGGGGCTGGGTGGGGACATTCAAGCCACAGCAGCGTTTCTCTCCTCTTGCCCTTGGGAATCTGCAGAGGGCCGCTCCTGGAAGAGCTGGGGCTGTCACTTGTTAACTGAAGCCCTGGGCAAGTAGCTGCTCATGTTCCCCAGGCGGTCAGCAGCGTGATGTAAAGGTGAAGGTTGGCAGAGGGCGCCGAGCTGTAAGTAGCAGCCCTGAGTACTCACTGTAGCGCAGCTAAGACAGTAAGTCTCTGGGGCCTCTGGGAATTTCCCGAGAACCTTAAGGCTCCTTTGAAAGAGCAAGGAGACATTCTGACAGCCAGAGGGGGCTTTCTTGGACGCCCTGCACCCTCCTGTCATGCCCACCTGCCTCCCATGCCCGTGCTGTGTTTATGGGCAGCCTGGCCGGGGCCCCTACACCCAGATCCCTGCTCTCTGTGCGCAGGGAGATGAGAAGAGAGTAGTTCAAGCAGCAGCAAGGAACGCTGAAGAAGTATCATCGAGTTCAATGTTCTCCCTCAATGAAGACAGTAATGGCAGCCAAGGGCTTTTCCTGGCACCTTTTCACACACCCTTGGTACCCAGGGGCCCCTTGGGAGGGGACAGAGATGGGGGGCTTCATTATGATTTTAAAGATGAAGAAACTGAGTCAGAGAATGGCAAATTTTGTGGAAAGAGATTGGAACGGGGATCAGGAGATACTACTTTCAGTCAGCAACACAGCTAAACCTGTGGACCCTCCAGTCTCTCTTCTAGAACATGAGCAGCTGGTTGGATGGCATTAATGGAGTTCCTGGAACCACAAGGGCCTGGAGTCTACCAAGAGGGCAGTGGGAGCCAGGTGGCCAGGGCTCTAGAGTTTCTATGCCTGCTTTCATCAGAACACTCTACTTTCTTGTCTAGGATATATTGGGGTTCACACAGAATTTGGTTTAAAGACAGGGTTTCTCAGTTTGAAGTTTAAGACCCTCTGGACTACACAGTCTCTAAAGTGGCTTCCATGTTACCCTCTCTGAGGCTAAGTCAAGGGAGCTGAGTCAAGTCTCCTCAGCCACGATCCAATGCCCCTCTACCATCCTCCCAGACAGGTGGGGACGGAGTTCCTGCAGGACGGCTTCTCCTTCTGGGGTGGGCAGTCTGCCCCAGGCAGTTGTCTTCACTCTGTTCAGAAGCATGTCCCCAATTCAGATGGAGGGTGGACTACATTGTTTCTTCTTGGCATTTCCCATGCCTACCATGGCTCTGTAGGCCGTCACTCATGAGGGGGACGCAGCTCCGTTCCAAGTGGACAGACTCTTACCAGGTCCTGCTCTTCAAGAAGCTTCCTGGACTTGGACACTGCAGCCCACTGAGCTCTGGTCTTTGCAAGGGAGAGGACAGTAGGGGATCCTGTGGGGGCTGAGAAGAGGACTGCTGCCAGGATGATGTCTTTGAGCTCCCAGACCAAGCTTTGGGTTTACATTGTTACTAGCTAGTGGGCAGGGCGCCATTTGTGAGAGTTCTTGCTAGAAAAGGATATGGGAATTGGGGTGTCCAAGGGTAGTCGAGATACCTGTTCCTCCCACTGTTCACTGGGTTTTGGAATCTTTAAAGTTTTTTATTAATTTTTTAATTTTATTCAGTACTGGGGATAGAACCCAGGTGCATTCCAGCTCCAAGCTACATCCCCAGCCCTATTTTTCATTTTTTATTTTGAAACGGGGCCTCACTAAGTTGCAGAGGGCCTCACTAAGTAGCTGAGGCTGGCTGCAAATCTGCAATCCTCCTGTCTCAGTCTCCCAAGTACCGGGATTACAAGCATGTGTCACTGTGCCCAGCTTGGAATCTTTAAACTTTATAAAAATGTATTGGTGCTTTGTAACCATGCATGATAGTGAGATCCACTGAAATGCATTCATATATGCACATAACATAATTTGATCTGTTGGAATATTTAACCTTTGGCCATTGCTTTCCTCTCATTAAAAAATGGAAAGACTTGCTTCTAATAAAGATGAGTTTCCGAATTTCTCCAGCCTTTGCTGAAGCAGGTGGTGAGAGTATTGCGTGGTTTCCAAGGGATAGCTCTTTATATCCAGTGCAGCCGTTCTTAGCCTTTCTTCCTACTATGAAGCAAGGTGGCAATATTTTAGATGATGGAGGTAGCCATATGGTACCATGAAAGAAGAATCAGTGGAGTCGGGTGGGAGGCAGAAGTGAAGACATCAGCCAGCTATCCACTGCACGCTGGACATCTGGGTGCCCGCTACAGGTCCCGCCTTCGCCATCGCCATCACCACCCTGTAATGAAGATGATCTTCTCATCTTCTCTCTGTCTTTTGATGCCCCTTTCCTGCCTTTTGCTCCAGATTCAAAGTCCTGACAGAACCCATGCAATTGGCTAAGGTTACATCCTGTATCTCACACACACTATGGAGGATGTTTCTAGACTCCTTGGCTTCCATAATGAGAGGTGACCAATGAGAAAGAGCTAGCAATTATCCTTCTGTCAAGATTCCACAAAATCAAGGAAACGTTAAGTATGCACAAATAATTTGGGACATGTAGCAGAATGCTAATCAACAGAGCTCTCTCTTTTTTTTCCTGGACCCAGAGCCAGCAGGGGTTTCTCAGGCCCTTGTACTTGGTGTGGCCATGTGTTTGAGTTCTCGCAAGCGCATATGACTGGACGGTGACATTTCTCAGTGTCACTCCCATGCATGTCCCATGATCTTTTTACCCCAGATGGCCTCCATGGAGATGATGACCCAGTGACGTCCTGGCAGCCATGCTTTAAAGATGCTCAGTCTGCAAAATGCAAGGAGCTCAAGCCTCTGAATTACATCCTCGAGAGGAGGCACCTGTCTAGACTGTTCAGTGAGCAAGAAACATGCTTATTATACTGAGCCACTGTGGTTTTGAAGTTTATCTGTTTCTGCCCAGTATTACCCTAAATGAACAGAGGGTGCTATTCAAAAGAGGGATGGTAGCTGGACAGAAAAACTATTTACACATCTCTGCATCCTGGGGAGGTGAATTCCACAGGGGAGGTTGGGATCAGACTTTCTCGGGCCCTCAATGCCTAGATACTCAATGATAAGCACAGAAAGTTGGATTTTTTTTTCCTCTTTGGTCATTATTACCCCAACCAGCAGATCAACTGCGTTTAAGGTGGCCCCTATGGGAGGGTTCAGATAACTTTATTAATTTCCAGAAGATGTTTTTCTTGGATAAGCAAGAATATCCACAACACAGATCCATTTGGCTTCCTGACTTAGGGATGATCCAGTAAGGATGAGAAGGGGGTTGACTGGCCAGGGCTGCCAGGCAACATTTGGGCAGGTGTTCCTCAGGACCAGTTCCTCAGTGTCCTCCTGGGCCTGGGTATCTCTGTGCCCCTTGACCTTATTTCTGCACAATACCCTTCTTCTTCCCTTCTCTGGCTATAGTTCCAGAAATATCGCTAGACTTGGAGTCAAGGAAACTCGGTGTAAGTCCCAGTTCTACAACCAGTGATTGTCTGGCCATGTTATTCAGCTTCTCATGGCTGGGACCAAAATACTGGACGAGCACAACCCAGAGGGGGAAAAATTTATTTGGCTCATCCTTTATTTGGCTGCAAGAGGCAGGAAAGGAACCTCCCCTCTGGGTTTCAGAGGGAGGGCAGCCCTGCCGACACCCTCGCTCCAGATTTCTATGCTCCACAGCTGTGAGACAATACGTATCTGTCATTGCCAGCACCCAGGCCAGGGCGTTTGGTTACAGTGGCACTAAATAGGACATGAACACAGATGGACTTCCCTGACAGAATGGAAAAGAAAATGATGGAGGTATGTGCTGGGATTCACCTCTCTGATGGGAGGAATCACCCAAGAACCTGGTCCCTCATGAGGACCCCCTCTCGGTACCCCTCGGCCCTTCCCTCCCTCCCTGTGGTCAGGGGTGTGTCTTTGCAAATGGCCCTCCTTGCTTACTATCCATGTGCTAACTCTTCGCCCACCTAAACCTGGTGCGCGGGGATGAGCCTCCTCAAGATTTGTCTTGCCCCAATGGCTTTCACTTCGCACTTGATTTATTCACTGTGGAGTGGGCTCTGGGGGAGGCCTTCAGGGAGACAATCATGGAAGCCTGCTACTCGGGAGGAAGATGGCATGATGTGTGTAAGCCAGGCATGGCAGCTTGGGGTGGCCCCGCCAACGTGAACAGGGGGCCATTTCATATTTCACAGTTGTTATGGGACACACACACACACACGCACACCCTCCAGTGCTCAGAGGCTCTATTTATCCACCCAACTGAGGGCCAAACATCTTGGCCTGGGATTCTGACTGTTTCACACACACAGTGTTCTCTCTTATGCCCTGAAGCCCGTGCCTCACACCATGTGGGCTAGCCCATAAAACAGAAGCAGTTAGCGGCAGGTTTGGAGTGCGGGCTCTTGGGGGTAGAGCAGTCTTTAAGGCCTGCTGTGGTTCTGCTGATAGACATGCAGGTCACGTATTTCTCCTTCTCTGGCAGCATATGAACCACGCAGATGCCTGAGGTACAGCATGATTGAGAAGCGAGTGATCTTATTATTGGACTTAGTGACCTGGGAATGCATAGAAATGAAAAGATTTTTTTTTCTTCATTTTTGCAAATCATAATTTCTATTTCCAGCCCCTCCTCAGGGAGGGGCCCGCACTCTGTCCCCAATGGCGGGACACGCAGTCCTGTAGTGTGTCTGTGTTGAGGAAGCTCTCTCTGCTTCTTCCCACCGAATCCTCAAATGGAGAAGCCGGTGGCATGGGCCATCCTGAAGCCGGGCAGGTCCCCACCCATGCTGGGCCACTGGGCCTGCTGTGTGCAACTACCCCACGTTCTGTACCAAGGACGCGAAGGCCCTTCCCGCCCCACCCTCTCGGGGCTCTTGATACCAGATAATTAGGCTTTGGTTGAAGGGCACTGGAAGGTTTTAAAGATGTTCATTCTAGATTACGGTTAAACCTCCTAAGAGCGCTGTTGTCTAAGCCCCGCCCCCATCTTGCCCTGCTCTCTGGCGTCTCAGGCCCTGCCACTTCCCCATTCGGCTCTAGGGGCGCTCTTGGCACCGCCTGCGGGTGGGCTCAGACCCCTGGACCAGGCCATAGAGCGCCCCATGCTGGGCGCCCCAGCTACTGCGCTCCTACCAGGCACCGCCTCCCAGACAACTTCAGCAAGCACTTGCTGTGATTAAGCTGAAGTTGAGAGATCTCCGGTAGCCCAGGAAAATAGCAAAAGGTTCATGGAACTTACGGACTTTGGCTTAGCTCCCGTTTGGAATGAAGGTGTGTGTGTGTGTGTGTGTGTGTGTGTGTGTGTTTGGTGGGGCGGAAAACAATTAGGGAAGGAAAGTCAGCTGATACTTGCTGGTGCAGGAGCAGCGACCTGTGGCCATATTCCATGAGATGAAAACTGTGGTCAAAGTATTGCTATTTGGGTCAAAATATGGCTTTATTGGAACTTTAACTTGTGTCCCTCAATATTTTCATTCATAAAATGGGTACCCACCTCAAAAAGGTTGTTATAAAGAATGTATGAGAGAAGATATATATATGTGTGTGTGTGTGTGTGTGTGTGTGTGTGTGTGTGTGTAGATATATAGGTATATAGGTATATTTATATGTGTATACACACATATATGTGTGTGTGTGTGCATAATAGCTTAGAATAATGGTATGCAGTGCCTGGTGAATACTGAGTAAATAGTATTTGTCAAGTGATTGTTATTGCATAAAGAACACACCCCTAGAAATAGGAGATCCCAGGTTTTATAACTTTTTTGCTGTGTGAGCAGAAGTAATGATTTAATACTACATTATCACTATTATTTGTGTTAGGCTATATTTTAATCATAGTATTATTTATGACCATTTACTTGGAATCTTTGAGTCTGTACAACCTCACTGGGAAATGAGATTGAGACATGTGGTTCTGTGTCCCTCATGAAGGGCGAGTGAGATGTGAATGGGTTAAGGAGAGCAGAGCGATTCCCTGGGCAAGTGCAAGGTAGAGCGCCCTCAGCGGCCTCAACCAGCCAGATGTGTGGCATACAAACATCTGGTTGTGTGGGCATGGCTCCTTCCTGCCACGTCTTTACCATTCTGTGGTCCTGGTGGGCACTCTTAGTACCCATCAGTACTAGCAACCTACAAGGATATAGAGTATAGTACTAAATCATAAGTCAGTGACTGATCAGTACTAATACTTTCCTGTAGGAAGAGAGGAGAGTCCTGGCATCGGAGTTCTTAACAAGCTGTGCCTTTTGACCAGGTCACCTGCTGCTCTGGCCTGACAGGGCTGAGCCAGAGGCTACAGGCTCTCTATCGGCTCAGCAGTTCTGTGACTCAGCAGTTCCAAGGAGCACCACCATGTTCAAATGGCAGAGACCCAGTTGCCTCTCTGGAGTCTTGTTGCTAGATCTCAGTGATAACATTGGGGCCATACTCCAGGATGAAGCCATTGGCTGCATCAGCAGTGGCACACAGAAGACAGGAGAGTTCTTTCACTCTCAGGGCTGGGTAGGTTAACTTGGCCACCCTCAAAGACCCTGTCTATGCCTGGCTAGCAGTGGCACTTACACAGGCACAGGTTAACAGATGAACAGAAGAGGTGTGTGTGGTACTCAAGGAAATACAAGTCGTGTGTGTGTGTGTGTGTGTGTGTGGTACGGGGATCGAACCCAGGGATATTCTAACTGAGCTACACTCTCAGCCCTATTTTATTTATATATTTACTATCATTATTTATTGTTGTTATTATTATTGTTGTTGTTGTTGTTGTTGTTGTTGTTGTTGTTGTTGTTAGGTACTGGAAATTGAACCCAGGGGCATTCTACCTCCAAGCTACACTCTCGGCCCTATATATATATATATATATATATTTTATTTTTTATTTTGAAACAAAGTCTCAGTAGGTTGATGAGAGTCTTGCTACTTACAGAGGCTATCCTTGAACCTGTGATTCTCCAGTCTCAGCCTCCCTGGGTCTCCCTAAGTTACTGAGAGTCTTGCCACAGTTGCCAAGGCAACCTGCAA
This sequence comes from Muscardinus avellanarius, assembly GCF_963383645.1. NCBI lineage: Eukaryota > Metazoa > Chordata > Mammalia > Rodentia > Gliridae > Muscardinus > Muscardinus avellanarius. The sequence continues at coordinate 110,663,382 of NC_137793.1, forward strand.
TCTTCCTGTCTCTGCCTCCCTCGTACTGGGATTACAGGCATGCGCCACCATGCCTGGTTGAAATATGAGCCTTTAGTTCATGGTTGGTGGGGACCAGGGGCAGGTATATTTGGTTGGTGGGGACCAGGGGCAGGTATATTTTCCTTGAAAGAGCCCTGAGTAGGGAGAGGACACGAGACCCATCTAGCTGCGTAGGATGGGGATGTCACTTCCCCTCGCCGGCCCTTGGCGGCTTCATTTGTGTGTCAGATCTGGAGTGGCTGGACCATGTACGTTCTGAAGCTCTTTCCAGCCCTGACGTTCTATGAGTTCATTATTTCCTTTCTTCTGGACACCTCTGGCTAGCAGCCCAGACCCAAAACGGGCTCTGTGAAGGATCCCCGTGCCTACTTTTTTTTTTTTTTTTTTTTACTAGGGCTTTTCATTCATCTTCATTCTCTGGTTCAGGATAAATGTACGCTCTCAGCTATATAGAAAACTCTTTTCCTCAATTTTTCTTCTAAAGCATTTGAATAAATGAAATCTGGCAAGTAAAGTGCTCACCATAGTGCCTGGCTCATAATATATATTAATATAATATCATAATATGTATGTGATGTGTGTGAGGGGGTGTATTCTTCTAATATGTCTTCTAACTTTTCCACTAGACTAACTATCTGTGTCATTTAAAAATACCTTTTAAGATGGGTGTGGTGGCGCATGCTTGTAATCCCAGCAAAGACAGGCCTCTGACTTTGAGATGTTGGGTTGACATTTTTCAACGGTGCTATTCTGCCAGAGAAAAACAACCTATCGCACACTGGCTTGCGCCTGTGCATACGGGCTACTCTCAAATGTGCTTCAACAATAACAAACCCAACAGCAACAACAACAAAACCCAGTGATATGGATGTGTCGGCAGCAGGGAGGCAGATGCAGGCTGTGTTCATTGACTCTGTCTGAAGCCCCTTTCTTCCAGGTGCGTGGAACCTGGAGCCTCACACCCCATCCTTGGCGGAGGGGTGCAGAACACTTGGAGGGGTGCAGAGCTCACAGTGCAGATTATTTTTATTTTTTCAGAAGAGGAAATGAAAGGATGAATGGGGTGGGAAGGGGGAACTGACCTTGGGGACAGCAGCAGGTCCCTGCTTGGGCCAAGATGAGAACCCTGCTCAGTGTGTGGTTTATGAAGTCTCACAAACAAGCCTTGGGCAGGGCTGGGAAGACAAGGAGATCAAAGTAGGCTGGGCCAGACAACTAGCATCCCTTACTCCAGAGCCCTCCCTGAGAGCCCCACAGGGCTAGCTCAGAGCTTTCACCCTGACGGCTTGTCTAGGGACAGATGGGACATTCTAGGGCCAGCCGTCTCCCTGACATGGCTCTCACAGTGTGGGGGCCTTCTTCCTTCTCCCTTATCTTAAGAGAAGAAAGGTAGAGGGTGAGTGGGGTCAAGGTGGAGTGAGTTGCACCAAGAACAGAATGAGAAAGGGGCTTGCTACTTAAGGAAAGGACAGGACTAAAGCTATAAAAGAAGAGAAACCAAAATAGAAGAGAGGAGAAGGAGGAGACTTTACGAAGGAGCGATAGGTTTAAAAATAATGTAAAGAGACACAGTGAGTGAATATTAAAAGTCTTTCAGAAAAGCTGAACACGGAGCCCTAGCCAGTGGGTGTTGGAGATGTCTTTCTGAAAATTGGAAAAATGCTCCTTTGGTCACTCTGGTGCCTCTGGTAAAATTTGTTCCATATTTGTGGCACTTGAGCTGAAATAGTGGCCGACCCTGGCTTTAAAGGGTAATAACTTCCAACGCTGATCCCTATTGCGATTGCCGGCAGGGACTCGGCGAGGCCGATGCCCTGTGGCTGAAGGATTAGCAGATCCCCAGCGTGCCAGCCTGTGGCAGGGAAGCCAGGGCAGGGGCAAGTGAGAAGGGGCTGGGAAGGAGGGAGCCAGGGAGAGGTTCTTGCACCCTCCCCTTCCTTCGCTTATTTTTCTGGCCAGGGTTTAATAAGCCACCTCTGCATGCTGGTCACTGTTCTAGGCCCCACCATCTCTGTTAATCTTCCCAATAACCCCACAGTATGTTTTCTTTGTTCTACGGAAGAAAAGAACAGGAGTTCGGAGTTCATGTCTTAAGGTAGAGAAGGAAAGGCTTCAATTCCGTTCTGCCTGATTCAGAATCTTGCTTCTTGCCATAAAACAAGCTACAAGGGAACTAAAAATGACTCGGATATAAAATATGCTCTCCAGTGGCAATATTTATGGAATATGTTTGCAGGAGCCAGGTACTGTTCTAGGCTGTGTGGGCACAGCTCCAGAAGAGTCCCTGCCTGCTGGGGGAGTAAGTACAGTGGAGGATGGACAATAAGAAAAAAGATGGACCAGTGCCAGCCAGGGCTAAGGGGTGGGATGGGGAATAGGGGGATAAGGCTGGGCAGGGCCAGGGGAAGATGGTCATGCGGGTGATCATTTTAGAAGGGGTGTCAGGTTTGCTCTCAATTGCAGAGGCTGCAGAGTAACTAGGATATAAAAGGAACTTTGGATAATAGAGGAGAAACGCCAGGGGAGCAATGGAGGTGTAGGGGAGGATGGTGTGTGTGTGTGTGTGTGTGTGTGTGTGTGTGTGTGTGTGTGTGTCTTGGAGAATCAGCGAAGGAAACACTCCCACTGATGTTATGTATAGATGTGAAATTACCGTTGCCAATCTCAGTGTCACGTATGAGGAGAGGAGGGCGCAGGGAGGAAGCAGGGGAGCTCACCCAGTGCCGAGCGCCTGTCTGTCCCTCTTACTCTCAACCACATTATGATGCGGGACTACAATGCACCAACCGAAGCGTCTTTTTTTAAAAAAAAAGTTGACCATAAAATGAAGAAAATGGCTTTATAAAATTTTACTAAACACAATTTTTGATGACTACATAAAAAATAATTTTTTTTCCTCTAAAAAATGTGTGGGGGGGGAGTGTCATGAACGATGCCGCCTCTAGTGGTGGTGTTCTAGCCGGGAGGAAGCAAGATCACACGTTCACACATGTGCACACAGATGTTGACACTCAGAAAACATCTGTTGAGTTTCTCCTGTGCCTTAGACGCTCAAAACTCTTCTCCATTGTTTCAGTTGATCACGATGCCATGAGAGGGAGGCTTCATCCTCACCCATTTTTTGATGGGGAGTTGAGATTCAGAGAGAGGAGTGACTGTAAGTTTTCTGCCAACCCTGAAGTTCTGTTTCTTAGTGGTTTAAGAGACGCTTAAACCCAGGTCTGCTGACGCCAGGTTGAACTTCCTATCTCCTTCACCACAGAGGTATTCCAAGGCAGAACTTGCCAAGGCCCTGAAAAATCAAGTTTAGAGAATCTTATTAATGTTTAACCAAGCAAGAGGCAGGGGCCAAAGGACTAAATCCAGAAAGGACATTTATTTATAAAGTCAGAACCAACCTAAGATAACAGCAAGGGGCATTAAAATATGTATATTAAAAAATGTTTGCTAAAGAATAGCATGGATGGAGCATTCAGTGGCAGGTGCTTTCTAGAGCTTTCTATGAGTTAATTCATGTGATCTTCACAGCTGCCCTAGGAGGAAGGGACCATTGTTAAAAATATATATATACATGAGAAAAAGAAGAGGAAAGTCCATTTTTTCAGACCTACAGAGCAGAAGTTCCAGAACAAGGACTGAATCCTAGGCATCCCAGTGCAGGAAGCCCACAACATCACCACTGTCCTCTCCACTGCCCTTCTCAGCTGTGCTGTTTAGTGAAAGTTTACTGAGAGAGGAGACGTCAGCACAGCCATCACAAGTGGGAAGGACTCAGCATAGCAGTGAGAGATCACAGAACAGTGACCATCTAGCATCTAGAACAACGCTATGCCGCCACTCTGCCCCGTCACAGCCCATGTGATGCTATCATAAAATACGCAAGACTGGGTAATCTATAAATACAGTCATATTCTGCAATATCTCAATGAGAGCTCACATATAAGATGGTGGTCCCATAAGATTACATCATGTATACAGTCATACCAGCCTAAATGTGCCCAATCTCGTCTGATCTTGGAAGCTAAGTAGGTTGAGCCTGGTTAGTGCTTGGATGGGAGATTCTATAGCCTAGTGACATCGTCACTCCCTGAGTGGGTGTAAGTACACTCTGTGATGTTCACAGGATGCTGAAATTGCCTAACAACCCATTTCTCAAGATGCAGGCCTGTCATTAAGGGGCAATGTGTGCTTGTAATAGAAATGTACTTCTTACTGCTCTAGAGGCTGGAAAATCTAAGATCAAGGTCAGGGGCAGATGGAGGTGCTGGTCTCTGTTTCCAAGATGGCACCGAAATGCTGGGTCCTCACCAGGAAGAAGAAACCGAAGCCCATAAGGGGCCAACGAGTCCCTTCGAGCCCTTTTATAGGGTCATTATTTCTATTCATGAGGGTGGGGCCCTCATGGCCTGACCTCTTCCCAGCGGACCAGCCCGTGGTACTGGAGTGTTAAGGACTACGTTTCAGCTTGGAGTTTGGTAGAGATGCAGATAATCCAGCCATCACAACCGTGTTGCACTACTGATGAACTTAGTGTGCGAGGCGGCGGGGAGCAGCCAGGGCAGGGAAGAGGGCCTTGTGTCTCAGGCTGGAGCTGTCCTACAGTAGGCTGCGCACAGGGGGAAAGGTGCAGGGCACGAATTGAAGTTCCTAAAATGGCCAGCACACAAGAAGAGGAACCCTAAAATTGGGACTCTGTTTCTTTTTCAGATACCATGAGAAAAGAAAACCAGGGATATAAGAACACAGTGAGAGTCAAGTCCGTGGTGCAGCCCGTGGGAGGAAGAGCTGGGGTGGGGGGGGCGATGCAGACTTGAGGGTACCAGGCATGGCAGAGCCGTGGAAGGGAAGTCCATGTCACAAGGGGAGAGAAGCCTGCTCTGTCCCATCTCATCCTTTGCTGCATTGAAGAGAGACATCTGCTTAGCTCTTGCTAATTCAGTGTGGGAAGCCTGGCTTGCTCTCTGGTGTAGATAATGATCCCTTTGGCTGCAGGCAGGCCACTGGGGAGCCAGGGGGCTCAGCTGCACTTCTCCCTGGCTAGCATTCCATCACCCAGCAGTCATCCTCCCCCTGCAGGCTGCAGCTGGCTGGGTCCTGCAGGTGGAGGCTGGAGGCTCCTGTAGGAGGAGGGGCAGGGTCCTGGCATCAGCTGAGATGGTGCAAACTCGTTCACAGAAGCTCAGGCCTGCAGCAGGAGAACTCTGCTCATAGCCTCTGATCCAGATGTTCCAGAGAGGAGGCTAAGAAAGGAAAAGGTTGAAGGCACTGCTCCAGGCTGGATATGTTGGGAAGCGGGATTGCAGAAGAGCAGGTTTGTCAGGGATGAATGTGTTCCCTGGGATGGCCACCCTCAGGCAGGTGAGCATTCCTCAAAGCAGGGCAGCTGAGCCCCTGATGACAGTGGACACAGATCCTGCACCCAGCATCTTTTTATGTGAAGAGGACAGGCAACCATGCAACCTGCATAGCTAATATGTACTCCAGGGCAGGCCTCCCCATCCTGCCCTTGTTCCAGAGTCTTATACTGAGTGCAGCAATGGCCCCCTTACAACCCCACAGGGTCTTTTTTTCTATACTTCCTAAGCAAAGTTCTTGGATCTCAGTACTTGTCCTCAGCAGAGTGACAAAGAAGGAAACGTTTTATCTTTCCTCTGAATGCCCGGCTCATTCCTGCTCTGATCTTGCCCTTTGAGCAACAGTCAGTTCTTAGGTTCCCCTTTAGGAATTCTTCACCCAAGGTAGAGGTGTATACCTATGGGGAGTTTGACTTTTCCTTAGAAGATTCTAAGGAAAGTTAAGCTAGCTTGACAAAAATCCAACACAAATTAGCTTAAGCAAAAAAGAACAGTTACTGGCTCCCTTACCTGGGAATTCAGTGCTGGTTGGATCTAGGGCCCCAAACAACATTGTCTGGGCTTCCTTTCTCCCTGGATCCGGCTCTCCTTCCTGCTGGGTATTGGCATCATTACTTGGAACTGTGGATGGATTGATTTCTCCATGAAGCCAGGGAAGATGACTGTGTTCAGCTCTAGTCTTACTTGGCTCCTGGTTTGGAAAAGGGGTTCTAGCTGGTTCTGCTTAGGACATGTGCCCAGCCCCAAACACCTCACTGTGTCTAGGGGAATAGTAAACATCCATGGCCAGGCCCAGGTCAAGTGAGTGGGACAGTGCTTGGGGTGGGGGTGGGGGTATGATTCTAGAAAAAGAAGAATGGGGTGGAGGAGAGGCATTCAATAGCAAAGTAACAGCTTCCACAGTCTAGCACAACAGTGTTTGCCATCTTGTAGCATCAGAGTAGGAGAGAGATCTGGGGCAGGTCCCTTCCTGTCTATTTCACTAACATGATGGGCTAATCTTGGTTTATCCATGGGATGACAAATCTTGGGCTTATCCAACTGCCCACCTTCTTGTCCAGCTCTGTAAAGCCCCCACTGACAGGATTCTCTCTTCTTCTAAGCTCTTCCTCATCAGTGTTCTGAAAGCTTGATAGAGCCACTTCCTCAGGTTTCTCCCTGGCCAGTGCCTGTAGCTTCAGCCTTCCCGTCTCCCTGGCAGAACTCTCCCCATGCGTCAGTTCTCTTGTGCAATGAGGTCACCAAGTCCTGCTGAGTCAGGCTGGGACAGAGCCAAGCCCTGCCTGGCTTTAAGGAGATGGAGCTTGCTCTCTTCTTGTCAGGGTGAGTATTTGATCTACATTATCCTTACGGCCATCTTTAAGAATCCCCCCTCCACCTCTCAGAACCTAAGTCCCAGATCCCAAAATAGTCCTTTCTAAGCAATTTCTTAGCCCTTGCACCAGTACAGTCTCACATTATCTGAGTTGAAAGGGAACTGATGAGTCATTTATTCCAACCACCCAGTTTGTACTTAGATGTCTCTACAGTGTCCTGACAAGTCGCTGTCCTTCCTGAGTTGGGCCATTTTTAGGAAGCCCTCATTATTGAACAACTTGACTGTCGGCAGCATCTGCTCTCTGCTCTTTCTTTTCTTCATGAGCCCTGAGAACTTTTCAGAGGCTGACGCCCGAAAGTCCCCAGTGTGCTTTGACTCTTTGACTCTGACTATCTGTGAGGCAGGTGCTGGGGAGGCCCGAGCTCCAGGTTACTGCAGAAGCTGCCCAGGTCACACATGGTCAGGGGCCGTGACTTGGGCGTGAGCACGGGGTCATGTGTGCAGCCTGGCACACTGTACACTCTTGTGCTTCCTCCTCCAGGACAGGGCTCAGCTGCTTGGTTGCGTTCAAGGAGCTGCTCGTTACCCGGGTCTCTGTGCCTAATACTCCTGGAGCCCCTCACCACAGAACGTAATTTCCAAGCCATTTCTTACAGAACAAGGAAGTGAATGGTCCAATTAGATGTGATGGTGCAGACTAGGCGGCTCATGGCAGGCCTTTTCTTCCCAGTGGGGGCTAGAGTTCTTTGAAGACTGCATGAGATACCCAGCTTCCTCACCTTTGCCCTGGGGAAAAGATTTAAAGTCATAAAAATAGAGGAGAAAAGTATCTCACAAGTAGTATCTCCAACGTCAAAGTTAGCTGAATTCAGACTTAGCTAGAAAATCTCTCTCTCCCTCCCTCTCCCTCCCTCCTTCTCTCTCCCTTTCCCTCCCTTTCTCTCTCCCTCCCTCTCTCTCTCTCTCTCTCCCTTTCTCCCTCTCTCTTCTTTCTCTGTCCCTTCTTCTTTTCTAACACCCTCCCTCTCCTGGACCCACAGAGCCCCACAGTACACTGTTAGATGCTCCCTGAAGGCAAACCCTGTCATGAGTTTATGTCCTCATAGGAGGAGGGGCAATAATTTATAATTCATTATAACTATGGCCAAGTGAACACTCATTTGGAGAAAAGATAGGGGGTCAAGAATTGTGGGGAAGGGAAATGAGAAGGCTTGCTCTTAAAGAGCTCCTGGAGAAGGTGGCTTTTGGTGGTGACTGGTCATCTAGACCTTGTTCACAGCTCCTCTTCCCTCCCCGCCCTTTGGCCAGAGCCCCACCTTACATGTGTTTACACTAAACTTATTCCTTCTATGCACATTGGAATAGTGGTATGATGTTTGTCTTGGACGGCCTGGGAACTGAGGACTGCCATTGGCAATTCTGGACTTACTGTGTTCCAAAGAAAAAAAATACCAATGCAGAAGAGGGCTTGGAATCTAGAGTATTTGGTCAAACCCCAAATTCAGGGGTCAGTGATCACCAGCTTTCAAAGGGAAAATTGTGACAGAGGGGCCTTGTCTGTAAGAATAAATCAGAAGGAAAGGAACCTCTTCACCCTTCCCAAACCTGTTTATCTTCCAAAATTTGGTATCTTTCTGTCCACAGTGATCTTTTTATCTTTTACTCACCCCTTAATCAATGTCCCCCTAGGCTTCAAGACAACTGAGGTCTCAGGTTTAGGATGTCTGGGTGCCTTAGCACACAGTTTCTGAACTCACATTCTTTAAGGTTCAGGCGAATGGCCAATATCCCATAATCCCTCCCAGGTGGAAGAACCTCTTCCTCCTCCAGGCTCCCATAGCACTTTATCTAAAACTCTCTTCTTGCCCTTTCTACATCTCTCCCTCCTCTAAAAAGCAAGTCACTAATGTCTTTGTACTTCTGAAATGTTCCCGCTTCCTAATCCATTTGGTAGTTTCACATCCAGCAGAAACGATTCTGCCATCCTGCATTTCTCCTTTTTTGAACCGACTGGCGCCTTCCTGGTGGCCTTCTCGTCTAATGATAATGATCACACATCCTGCTTCCTTGTAGATGCTCCAACCTCACTTAGTCACTGTGTGTGTGCTATTCAAACACCCTATTGAATCGTGCCTGCACTTCTAAGCGATAAGAGAAGCCATTGTGGTGCTTTACAAAGAGGACGATGTTAGAGCCAAATACAGGTGCTTTGGATGCATTTGGGTTCCCTGCCTCCTGGATGTGTGTGACCTTGAGCAAGCCACTCGACTTCTCAGAGCCTCCGTCTCCCCACTTGTAAACAGAAGGGTGATGCTTACTTTGAAGGTCCCAGTGCGCTTCCTCACCTCCAGTCATTTCCATGTTGTGTCTCCAGCTTCGCTCTCTTACCCAGTCTTTACTGAGATGTCTTCTCATTCTTTCAGCCTCGACCTGGCTGCTACACCCCCTCTGAAGTTCCCTGGCCCTTCTAGATTAGGATAGCTGTCTCTCCTGTGTGCTCACTTATTACAGTGGCTCTTCCCTTGGTCCTGAACTGTAATGGCTTCTTTGAGAAAGTGCCACCTCCGTGAAGACAGGAACCATGATTTGTTAGCCATCGTATTCCATCCTGGCTCTACCCCATGCACTTTTTTTTTTTTATACTGAGGATCGACTCCAGGGGCATTCTACCTCCAAGCCACATCTCCAGACCTATGTTTTTATTTGATATTGAAACGAGGTCTCACTAAGTTGCAAAGGGCCTCAGTAAGTAGCTGAGGCTGGCCGCAAACCTGTGATCCTCCTGACTCAGCCTCCCAAGTATGGGGATTACAAGCATGTGCCACCATGTCCCGCTGTCCTATTTACTCTTGACCTAAAGAAAGTAAGAAAAAAAAAAACAAAAACCAAGAACCCAAAATGAAAACCAAAAAAGTGAACCATGCCAGGTAAGGAATTTATAATTCTGAAATTCTGAAGAAAATGGCAGGATCTTATTAGGTACCTGTTTGCTTGTAGAGCAGTTCAGCCCACTGGGTTGCTGGCTCCCTCACGCCCTGTGCCAGGCACAGGGCACTAAGCTGCTATTGATATCAAAGTTGAGTGATGTCTTCTGATCTAAGCTAAAGCCCAACAGTTTTAAGTTTCATAAGATTTATGGACCAGTTTTGTATATGTAAAGCTACGCAAATCTCCCAGGGAATTAGTTTTCCTAGGGATTCTCATCAGTCATAGAAATTCCCACAGGTTTTTTTTTTCTGGAACCCATAGTTATAAATATTGTGTTTAAAAACTCAGCCATGTATAAATTTATTATAGCCATGTAGGCGCTTTATCATAAATAAAGCAATGATTACTCTGGTGCTTTCTTCTATTTATTTTAGATGTCACTTTTAAAATGACATTTATTGTACATGGCAGGTAACCGAGGAAACTTCAGGGCCGGATGGCTCATGTTCTAATGCCACCTGATATACACGTGCTGTGTGATCTTGGGCAAGTTATTTTATTCCTCGGTCTCAGTTTCCTAGTCTATAAAATAGAATGATAGCTATGTATGGCAGCATATGCTTGTAATCTAAGTACTTGGGAGGCTGACACAAGAGGATTATAGGTCCATAGTCAGCTTCAGCAATTTAGCAAGCAATTCCACAACTTAGTGAGACCCTGTTTCAAAATAAAAAAATAAAATAGGGCTGGGGGTGTAGCTCAGAAATAAATTGCCCCTGAGTTCAGTCCCCAGTAACACACACACACACACACACACACACACACACACACACACACAAATAGTATTTGTATTATAGGATTATAGCATAAATATAGTATAAATGAGCCAACACATTTAAGGCCTTAGAGCAATGCCCAACACCTGGTGTAAACACTATGACTATTAGCTTTTATTATTTGCCAAGGGTGAACCAAACACAAGAAGAGTATTTGGACAAGATCAGCTATACACTTCCTGCCAACCCCGAAGTTCTGTATCTCTATCACTGCAATCCCTCAGCATCCCTATTCAGTAGGGAGGGGGCAGCATTACCCACATCTTGCAAACAGTGGATTGAGCCTTAAAGAAGCAAAGCAGCCAGTAAACGGCAGGCAGCCTGGAAGGAGGACTCGAATTGGCTGATGTAGGTCCTAGGGCATCTTTCAGGAGGCTGTGAGAGTGTGCACTTAAAATCTAGTGTTAGATACCCCTATGAGCCTCTGACCAGTTACCCCCTGAGACCCCTTGTCGGCTGAAGTTCTCCATGGATGCCCAACAAGGTCACTTCTGTCTCTACCTCAGAGGTTATAATAGTTCATGTCTTCCCAGATAGTTTTCTTGCTAGCTTCCAAAAAGCCACATTATGGAGTTGGAAAAGATGCTAGCTGGATCTTCTCTTCTCGCATCCCTTCCTTCCTTGCCACTTTAAGCTCTGGCATCCCTGGCTTGTGCTGGGCATACATGTCCCTCACCTGACTACAAACCCGAAATCTTTGAGGGATCCTTTCCGCCGACCAGGACCTTAAGCCACTTGAGACCCTCAAAGATGACCTTATTCCAATACATTCTCTCCCCACCCCCATCTCATTCCACCCTTTACTCTTTGCAACCATGGCCAGAGAATCTGCAAAATCTCAATCTCTCTCTCTCTCTCTCTCTCTCTCTCTCTCTCTCTCTCTTCCTGTCTGGCTTAGCTGGGGATGGGGAAACTCTATCTTCTTCAGGGCTCTGGCTCTGTGAAGGTAGCCCCCAAAAGTTTATGGGTGCAGAGGATTCCTGTGCCTTAATCCAGACTGCTCAAGAACATTCAGGGTTTTTCTTTTCTGTCCACTAGAGGGCTGCTTGTGGAGGGATGGAAAAAACCGGAGGCTTAAAAAATATGCTGCTGAAATTTCAGCAAGAGGGGAAAAGAGAGAGCGCGTGAGAGGGAGAGAGAGAGAGAGAGAGAGAGAGAGAGAGAGAGGCAGCAAAGCAGTCCCAGGCTTCCTTGTATCGTTCACGTCAGAGGCAGGAACCGACTGTGCTAAGGCTGTTGGCTCGACACGCAGAGACAGACAGGAGCAGACCCAGAGACGGGGAGAAGAGGCTCCTCCCTGACCCAAGGAATTACCACTAGTGGAGTGAAGTCACCGACTTTTTGAGCTTATTTTGGTTTCTCTTCTTTCTCTTTCCACTCCTAGCCCTGCCGGCTTGGCTTTCATTTCTTCCGTGGAGCCCCTCTCTTCCTCTCAGAGAAGGAGGAAGAGAAGAGAAGGGAGAGCGGTGGGTTTCCTAGGTGCGCACACCAGCTGGCTCCAGCCTGAACAGACAAGAATTCTCTACCCAGGAAGCTCCCCTGGCTCCCGGCTGCCCACCCCCGGCCCGGGTAAGTCCAGAGCAGCGGGCTCCTTCCTTTCCTTTGCTAGCGCTATTTCAGCACCAAGGAGAGCGGCGAGATGCATTTTTGACTCCTGCGTGTCTGTGTGTTCCTGCAAGGCGTTTGGCACTAAGGTTACATCTATCTCTCCGCTGCCAGTGGGGCCGGGTTCTGTGTAGAGAAGAGAAAGGCACAAAACTATGTCTACCAAATTAAAGGGGGCTGTAGACCCTGGCCTTGCGGGCGTGCAGGAGGGGATGTGTGTGTGTACTGTTGCATAAGACAGGTGACGGCTGAGCTGGATTGCTGGTGGAGTCTTCCTGCAAGGCTGTTCTTTTTGTATGTAGATAAGAGGGAGGGTTGGGGGAATTAGTCCTGCACCTTTTTTTTTTTTTAACTCTTTCCTGGCAAACCCTCTTTGGTGGGAAAGTATTACAAAGAAAGCCTGGGGGGTTGGGAGTAGAGGAAGAGTTAAAAGTTACCCTCCTCCTGGGGAGCTTGGAAGAGGTGGGTTTTCAGATGTCCATTTCCCCAGAATTCACTGGGTTCTGGCTATGGGAAGAGCCCAGACTGATCTTTTGTCTTCTCTCCTGGGCGTGAATTTAGGGTGAGTGGGCAGGTGCAACAGGTTAGCCCCAGGCTGGGGCAGTTTGGGGTCTGAAGTCTCTTTGACTTCCTGATGGTAAGAGAGGGCCATGTCTTGAGCCCTGCACAGGGCAGCTGATGTGGATCACACTGCACTTCGGGGGAGTAGGAGGTGCCTCCACTTTTCTGCCATCCTTGGCTGTGTGGTTGGAAAGAGGACAAAAGTCTGTTCTACTCTATTTTCTGGGGCATTTGGCAGTGAAAAACAGCTCTGAAGAAAGGCTTGTGCATACATGCTCAGAGAAGGAGAAATGAACTTCTATTGGCCCCTGACCTGGAGTGGTACCCTGCCCTCCTCCCCAACCTAGCCTCCACAAACAGGAGCTCCGACATTGCTTCAGACTTGACTGCCACTGCTGTTTTCAAGGACTGCTTTCTCCCCTGCTCCCTGCTTCTCTGAGTGGGTTTTGTCAGTTCCCTGCATATGCCTTGGTTTTGCCTTGGAGATGCCCTCTGTGCCCCCTCCCTTCAGTTCTGCCTGAATCTCCTTGGGTGGGCCTGTTCAACAAGTGGTGCTGGAAAATCTCCTTCAGCTACCCCAGGGGGGTTTTAAAGAGATGTGGCTTTTTGTAAGATCAAACCTTGCCTTGGTTTGGCCTCTTAACTCTTCAGGGTTCTGGTGTCTTGTCTCAGGTACATAGAGGCACTGGAGGTGTGGGCCAAGGAGTGGTTCATTCTTTCCAACCCTGAATAAAGAAGGGCATTGGTGGTATAGTGGTGAGCATAGCTGCCTTCCAACCCTGAGTGAACCTCAGCTTTAGCACAATGATGATTCTTTGTTTTGTTTTTATTTAGGCACCCTGGCTCCCTCCTCTTTGATGAAGGAAATATTATTTTCTTCCGGTTGGGGACCCTTCTGGGTGAGGGACATGTTCTGAGTGAAGGCAGAACTTTTCACCATGCTTGGCAGTGGATCCAGAAACATGAGCGTCTCCTTAGAATGGCAGGTAGTAGGATGTAGTGAGGAAAAAAATTACATCAGAGGTTGTAATGGCAGGGGAAAAAGTTTGAATTAGGCAAATGCAAAGAATCAAAACCCAACATCAACTCGTTCATATTTCAGCTGTCCTAAATCCTCCCATCCTTACAATACTCCAGTTAGAATAAGTGAGTGGAAAGATTTCTGCATGACACATTCCTGAAGGTTTAAAGAAAACCATGCCCTTGCCGTGGACTCTGTCCAAAGCCACCGTTGATTACTGAGGTCACCATACTTGGTGGTCATTACCCCATCAACGCCCTTAAATTTTTCTAAAAGAAGTGCTCAGTGACATTATTGGACTTGTTTTATTTTTTAAACAAGAGCCATAGACATTTAAAGTATGAAGCCAGAGGGTAGCAAAGGTGGAAATAGAACTTCTTGTCTGCTAATACGTCATAACTTGCAAAATGCAGAAACACTTACGTGTGGGAGAGTCAGGGTGGATTGCTTCCCAGCAGACAGAGTTGTTCCCAAAGCCTTCTGGTGAACTCATGAGGAGAAATGGCTTCCACCTGGGGAAGAATGAGAATCAGCCAGGAATCTTAAGGTGCCGTGGGCATTTAGTTCTTACCCATAAGGTGACCAGAAGCCGAGTGGAGACTCAGCACTTACTCTGCATAGAGAGTCCTGGGCTGGTGCAACATAGCTGACTGCCACCCTCTTCTGACCCCAGAAATTCCAGACAAAGGAACTCTTTCCATATTGCCATGATGTCTTACTTGGTGTTGGACTTTTCTCTACTATGAGCCTTCTCCAGGACCAACTTCACTGAGTCCTGTGTGGCTCAGAATGTGGGGGCTAAGGAGCAGCAGAGGGCTGGGCTCCTATCACCTAGAAGAGGAATGGGAAGTTAGACACAGGGTCACCTGCTTAGACCCCCTCTTCCAGCAGCCTTAGTCCTCATACTTGGCCAGGATTCTAGAAAGAAAGTCACTATATTCTCATATCAAAACCCTCTTCTGCTAAGCCAACGAGATTTTTCTGGGCTGCCTCTAAGATCTAGAGTGATGAGAATTAGTGGGAAAGGTGGAAGGAAAAAGAAGTCAGCATCCTTCCCTATCCTCCGTAGCCTCAGGTTGCCATCTTTACCTGGAATGGACCACTGTAACTTTTTAGAAAATGATGTATAATTGGTATATAATAAGGTACATAGATCTTAAGTATTCAGATTAGTTAAGTCTGGATAATTGTGTGTGCTCATTTAACCCCTATCCCAACAGAGATATATAGAAGTCCTCTCATGCTGCTTCCCAATCAATACCCCCCAATCCCATCACTTTCTTTTACCACCAAAGCTTACATGGTTCCATGATGCAGAACAAGTGTATTACTGGATATGTTACATAATGCATATGCTGTGAGGACCTAACACTTTTAAGAGAATATTTCACAGTTCTCTTGCTACTGTTACTGGATGGGTAGGAGAAAGAGAGAGGAGGGGGTGTGTTCTGCACTCCAGCTTGTGGACATGGTGTTGGGAACTCAAGTGGTCATTTTAACTGTATTATGGAAGCCAACAATCAAGAAATAGAATCTGTGGATGTTTCTGCAGATTTCTGCCTGTGAGATATTTGATGGTATAATTCATGGAAATAATGTGAAAGTTTCCTTTAAAAAATGTGGGATTTAGTATTTAGGTGTTTGGTCATGAGGTACTCCATCTGGGCTCTAGGATGGGACTAAGGAAGGAGTACCCAGGGGACCAGGGGAGTTTATTTGGGAAGGGGAGGGGAGGGGAGGGGAGAGGAGAGGAGAGGAGGAGGAGGAGAGAGAGAGAGAGAGAGAGAGAGAGAGAGAGAGAGAGAGAGAGAGAAGGAGAGAGAGAGAAGGAGAGAGAGAGAAGGAGAGAGAGAGAAGGAGAGAGAGAGAAGGAGAGAGAGAGAGAGAGGAGAGAGAGAGAGAGAGAGAGAGAGAGAGAGAGATTGATTTTACATGTGGTAACACCTACTCTGAAATTCAGCTCCATCTACAAGTGTCATGGCTGTGTGAGGAGGTGGCCATTCTTTCTTGATCAGGAATAGCATTGAAGCCAGAAGACACTTGTTGCGACTCACGTACCACCCCAGCTCTATCCAGGGATGTCACTGTTCAATCTATTCCTAAACCTGGCCTGTGCACTCAGGTAGCGAGTACTGTTTTCTATTGTACCATTAAGGAATGGACTAGCTGGGCAGGGTGGTACACACCTGTGATCCTAGTGCTTGGGGGACTGAGACAGGAAGATAGCAAGTTCAGGCCAGCCTCAGCAACTTAACAGGACCCTTAGCAACTGTGTGAGACCCTGTTTCAAAATAAAAGAAAATAGGACTGGGGGCATAGCTTAGAGGTAGAATGCCTCTGGGTTCAATCCCCAGGACCAAAAAAAGAAAAGAAAAGAAAAGAAAAGAATAAAGAAGAAAAAAAAAAGAGAAAAGTTATGTTACTAGATTGTGTGTGTGTGTGTGTGTGTGTGTGTGTGTGTGTGTGTGTGTGTTACTCGGGGTGGAACCCAGGGGCTTTCTTCCTACCTCTGGGCTATACTCCCAGACCTATTTTATATTTTATTATTTGTTTTCTTTTTCTTTTCTTTTTTTTTTTTTTTTTTTGGTGGTACTGGGATTCTTGGAAATCCTTCTACCTCCGGGCTACATTCCCAGACCTATTTTTTATATTTTTATTTGGAAACAGGGTCTCTTAAGCCAGCGCGGCTGGCTTTGAACCTGCGTGATCCTCCTGTCTCTGCCTCCCAAGTGTGGGGATTACAAGCGTGCACCACCACGCCCGGCTTTTTATATTTTATTTCGAAACAGGGTCTCACTACGTTGTTGAAAGCCTCCCTTACTAAGTAGCTAAGGCTGGCTTTGAACCTGCGCCATCCTCCTTTCTCAGCCTCCCAAGTACTGGGATTATAAGCACGTGCCACCACACCTGGCTTTACTAGACAGTTTTGATGACTTTGTTAAATATATAGATGTGTGTGTGTGTGTGTGTGTGTGTGTGTGTGTGTGTTTGTGTGTGTGATATCTAAGTACATGTACACTTGGGTCCATGCATGTACACACACACACACACACACACACACACACACACACACACACACACATTTTGTTTGCTTGGCCAATACTTTTTCTTCCATTGTACCTATAATCTAAGGCCCACTGGATCAAGACAGGGCATTTTGTGCACAATATAAACATGAGATGCTCAGCTAAGAAATAAGAGTTTTTGGCAGATCAATGAACAAATCAGAGTCTGTAGTAGACCTCGCATGTGTCCAGGTAGATCCCAGGCCTATTTACATGGGGCGGGTAGCAGTGTCCATCCTCTGCCTCACTCCACTGGGATGCTTTTCTTCTGTAGCACTTTCTTTCAGGACTTTGCCCCTTTCTTGGTTTGCCCTCCTGTGAGAATGCACTCAGCCAGCTTCTTTAGAGGAAGGTGCCTGAGTCATCTCTCCCAGCGGGATCCGGCAAAGTAGAGTAAAGGTTGCTAAGCCATCAGCTTGTGGCAAGTTAGAAGACAGCCAAAGTGAGGATTCCCTAACATCTCGGCAGACTATTGTGCAGAAACATAAACCTGAATCCCAAGCACAAAGCCAAGGGCAGGCGACGACTTGGCAGCAGTGCAGAGATGCGTCTTTGCCTTCATTCTGAACTATGTGACTCAAGATGATAGTCTTCCCCCTTTACTGGAGTTTCATCTCTTAGAGAAAGTCCAGTGGGGGCAGGGAATCGGAAGGGACTTGTTTAGAAGCTATTTCCAGCCATATGTAAGACCTCACTATAATAGCCAGGTGTGGTGGTGCACACCTGTAATCCTAGTACTTGGGAGGCCGAGACAGGATTTCAGGTTTGTGACCAACGTCAGCAGTTTAGTGAGACTCTCAGCAACTTACCAAGACTCTGTTTCAAAACAAAAACTAAAAAGAAGGTGTAGCTTGGAGGTAGAATGCTGCTGGGTTCAACCCCCAGTACCACACACACAAAAGACTCACTACATCTTTATCTAAGAACATAATTTGGGGTAGAACTGTATAGATAAATTTTAACACAGCAAGTACTGAGTATGTCAGTTGGTCGAAGGACGTCAATGGCCTCGTCCTCTTCTCTTTTCTGAATTTTTTCTCATTTACACATTAGCCACTTTTTAAGTGTATTGTTCAGTGGCATTAAGTATGTTCACATAGCGGCGTAGCCATCATGCCCACCCATATTCAGCATGTTTTCTTCCTGGCAAGCTGAAACTCTGTCCCCTTTAGATAATGACATCCCATCTCTTCTTTCTCCTGACCCCTGGCAATCACCATTGTTCTTTCTGTCTCCATGAATCTGACTACTTTAGTACCTCGTACAACTAAAATCATCCAACATTTTCCCCTTTATATCTGGACCATTTTACTCAGCTGATGCCTACGGGGTTCATTCAAGTTGTACTCGGATGATGCATATATCAGAATTTCCTTCCTTCCCATGCCTGAATAATATTCCACTGTATGTACAGACCACATGATGTTTCTTCAGTCATCTGTTGATGGACACTTGGGTTGTTTCTTTGTCCTGTCCTTTTAATTCTGGCCAACTGCCCCTTCTTTACTCTCCAACCAAATGGGGAGGGAAACTCCCTATTTATGGCATTGACTTGAGTTAAAATTGTTCCCTTTACCCTACAAAATCCAGACAGGAAGCTTCCTGGATGTAAACTAGGGATAATACACGAGGCTTGTGCATACAAATGAATCGGGTCCATCTCCTACACCCAGGCCCTGTTGTTGATGTGTAATACAGACACAGTTTAAGGGAATTGGGATCCTGAATTCTCCTCTCTTTCCCCACTGAAGTGCCCTAGTCTTATCCCAGAGAGCTGTCAGCAGACAGGGGCAGGCACAGGTCACCTTTGGTGGGCTGTCTCAGGGTGATGCATTACAAGGTGAGATTTTGTAATGAAGGAAGAGGTCCTGGGGTCAGAACATATGAGCCAGAAGACTCATTACCGTTTCTTGAAGGATTCTGGCCCTGATCTGGTGACCTCTGGGCCGAAAGCAGGGCTGCCAAGCTCACCTGACGTGGCCTCTTTAATGACTTCTGCTCTAGCTGCAGATAACTCAATCACAGGTTATCATCCAGGCCCAGGGAGAAGTCACAGTCTTTTTTGACCTGCGTGTGTCCCCATCATACGACATGGTACAAGGGAGAAGCCCAGAACATTGGTCCCAGCAACCAGGATGGCTAGTGCCTGACAGCAGCTTAGCAATATCTCTGGGCTGGAATTTGTTCTTTGATTCTGGTTAACCCAGAAACTCCCAGCCCTGAGCCCTGACTGCTGGATATTTCTATTGCTTAATAACGAAACTAGCCACCATTTACTGAGGGCTAATTGCGTTAGCTGACTGCTCGGCACATGGAATGCCTTTAATAAATGTTTGCTGTTATTATTATTAATAAGCACTATAAGTATTTGATATCAATTAGCGGCTAAAACACTGTGACATATGCCATTTCCCCTACTTTACAGATGAGAGAAACTGAGCCATAATGGTGCTAAGTAACTTTTTTAGCACTTTACAAATAAGAAGTGAAAGAGCAGGCCAGTTTATTGAAGCACACCTGTAATCCAGGTACTTAGGAGGCTGAGACAGGAGGATCACAGATTTGAGGTCCACTTCAACAACTTTGACCCTGTTTCAAAAAGTAAAATAAAATAGGTCTGGGGGTGAAGCTTGGAGGTAGACTGTTTCTGAGTTCAATCTCTAGTAACAGAATAAAAAAAGTGGTAGCTGGGCATGGTACACATTGTAATCCCAGTACTTGGGCGGCTAAGACAGGAGGATTGGAGGTTCTCGGCCAGCCTCAGCTACTTAGTGAGGCCCTCTGCAACTTAGT
The DNA here is from genome assembly GCF_963383645.1 of Muscardinus avellanarius. Classification (NCBI taxonomy): domain Eukaryota; kingdom Metazoa; phylum Chordata; class Mammalia; order Rodentia; family Gliridae; genus Muscardinus; species Muscardinus avellanarius. Next base: position 110,682,884 of record NC_137793.1, read on the forward strand.
GAGACCCTGTTTCAAAATAAAGAATGAAAAATAGGGTCTTGGGGTGTAGCTTGGAGGAAGAATGCCCTTGGGTCAATCCCCAGTACTGGAAAATAAAAGGTGGTAAAGCAGGGCTCAAAATCAGGCTCAGAGCTAATTTCCTTTCATCCATCCTTCCTTCCTTCCTTCCTTCCTTCCTTCCTTCCTTCCTTCCTTCCTTCCTCCTTCCCTTCCCCCTCCTTCTCTCCCTCTCTGTCTCTCTTCTTCTTTTCTTCCTTTATTTGTCCTTGGAGATTAAGCCCAGGGCCTTGCACAGTCCAGAAGTGTTCCAGCCCTGAGCCACCTCCCAGCCCTCAGCGCCTCCCCCGGTTGCCTTTATCACTTCTGAATGCGGATGCCCTTGTGATTCGCCTTAAGCACCTCAGAGGGACTTTGTACCTCACACCATTGTTCATCTTTACGCGTGAAAACATCTGGCCCCTCTCCCAGATGACCTGTCCTCTGAAGGGAGTCCAGCACAGGGCCTGGAACACAACAGGGTCCGCCGAAAACGTTCTGGCTGCAGTTGGCTCTGCTCGGCCCAAGTCCAGGGGCCACACTTGTCCTTCTCTAGTGCTTACAATAGCGGTTATGACTGATGAGTGTTCACCATATGCTCATTCTAGACCAGCTCTACGAAAGAGCATCCAACTTGATCGTCATGGTAATGGATGAAAGCAGCTCTCCTATGTTTTTGGAGATTGCCGTGAGAGTCGCCCTGATGGTGTTGCGCATAGCTCTCTTATTTAATCCTTACAACAATCCCGATGGTAGGTTGACAAGGAAAACCTTCTTCTCCTGCTAGGCGAGGAAGGCAGACTCCGGTCAGGCCCACTGCAGTTGAAACAACCCCCTTATGAGATGGAGAACACAGAGAAGTCCTGGGAGGTACAGAGAGGTTCCCTGGCTTGCCCAAGGCCACGCAGCTCCATAGTGTCAGAACTGGCTTGAACCCAAGCCCACCCAGGTCCCCCTGTGCGCTGACCCCACAGGGCACAGGCAAAGGTACGAGGTGCCCCAGGAGACGAGGCTTCAAGGTCCTGCTCCACCACATACGGACCCCATAACCCCAGGCAACCAGGCAATCATTTAACATGTGTGTGTGTGTGTGTGTGTGTGTGTGTGTGTGTGTGTGTGTGTGTGTGTTACTGGGGATGGAACTTAGGGGTGGTCTGCCTCTGAGCTACACCTCCCACTCTATTTTTTATTTTGAAACAGGGCTTCGCTAAGTTGTAAAGCTGGATATGAACCTGTGATCCTCCTGTCTCTGCCTCCACATACCCTATCTTAATCTGAGATTCCTCATCAGAAACCTCTCTTCCCGTACCTCCCCTGCCCCATACTTTGAGGAGCTCTTGTCATCCTTTGAGGAGATCTTGTCATCCTTTGAGGAGATCTTAGGAGAATTAAATGGGGCATGAGAACAGGGTGCCCTGGATGGTGCCTGGCATGGAACACGTCCCCTGCAGATGATTGTGCTGTTTGCTCTCTCCTGTGGTCTGGGGCCTGGGTACAGCCCGAGATGCTTGGCGTTTTAACAAGGAAACTATTATCTGGGCTGACCTGGATTTTATGTTCTTCTCAAGTGCTAATGGGTTGGGCCGGCCCTTGTTCTACATCACCTTGATTTTAGAAGCATGTGTTGAGCTATTATTTTTTTCTTCTTCTCTTTTAGCACCAAGGCCTGGCAGGCTGATATTTAAAAATACCTGAAAGATGCCCCTTGCCAATTAATTAGAATTTTACCAGATCAAAATTAATTTGAGTCTTCAGGAAACACCGGGTTTTGAGCCCCATTCTGCGCTCAGATGTAGACTCAAAACCTTTGGATTCCTTTCCTCCTCCTGCCCCTCCCTCCCTTTTCTGCCGTTCTGAGTTTTAGTTATAAAACATGTCCTCTTCCTTTACAATTACGCTTTTCATAAGAAGAACATCTAACAGCCACCTCCTGGCTGGGCTGGAGTAATTGTTTGAATTTTTGATGGCGGGCAATGTCAGTGCCTTGAGTTGATACAGATTCCCTTGAATGTATCTCTGCAAGCGTGTCGTTGGGACAGAGGCAGTCTGCCTGGTACAGCGATGTAAAATAAGCCCCGTGGGCACTGAGCCGGCCTTTGTGTGGATGGCCTGTTTATCTGAATGGCGTTCTATAAAACAGATGTCTTAATAAGTCAAGCTTTGCGGCCCGTCCTGATGTTCAAGCGCGCCTCCCCATGTCCCTGGGAGCTTGTCAGCCAAGGTCGGCAGCGGTGACCAGGCCAGGGACAGGTGGGCAGGAAGTCAGCTGCCCCTCCACCTCCTCCTGACAGCACCAGCTGTGAGCCAGGGAGAGGGCGCCGGCGGGCACAGGCAGGGCAGCACCAGGCCAGGGAGCCCATGTCCATCTGGGCAGAGGGACAGGGCCCTGCGGAGCAGAGGGAAACCTTGCAAATGGCGGGCCTGAGAAGGGCAGAGGCCAGAGCTGTGTATGAAGGGGCTGTCTCCTCACGGCGACCCAGGCTGTGCCACAGAGAGATGGGACTTATAAACCCAGCCATAAAGGCCCTGTTCACAGCCGTAGATATTTATAGAGATATAAATGAAGTTTAATGCTGGTGAAACTCACTATAAAAGGGAAAGACTTCTGTATCTGTGCTCTGGGCAGATGGGTGCAGGGCGTCCTGCCTCCGGGAGCTCCTGCTTGCTCTCCAGCAGGGTGCTGGAGGCCAGGATCCCCAAGCGCCTTCTGGTGAGGTGCGGAGGAATGATGAACTCCCCGAATCTCCCAGGGCTGTTTAAAAGCAGTGAGAAATAGGAGAAAAAGGCAAAAACACTGCCAAAACCAAGTGGCTTCTAACAGCCGGGAGTCTGGCTTTAAATAAAACAATTTGAGAAAGGTTGGCTCTGCGGCTGCCTCGAAAGCTGCCAACTTCTGCTCCTGTAGCTCCAGATGGAATGCAACGGCACAGTCCACCTGACGGGCCCCAGCCCCCCACCTCTGGGGGGACTTGCATCCCCCACTGCCTGAACTGGGCAGGCAGAAACACTGGGAAACCCTGCCCAACACGAGTTCAAGTCCTGGCTCTTCCACCTGCTAGCTGAGTGGCCTTGGGGAAATCACGCCTCTCTGAGCTTTGGTTTACTCAGGCTTGCAATGCGGTGGGTAGCTCTCCTACCTCTCCACATTGCTATGTTTTAAATGAGCTGTGGTTTTCTACCGGGGGTGCTGGTAGCAGCTCTTGGGGAGTGCACAGAGTGGGTTCAGTCCAAGGTGCTTCCATTTGCTGAGACATCTGTGGCAGAAGAGAGGGTGGAGGTCAGAGGTCAGAGGCAATGGCTTGAGCCCCGCTCTCAGTGTACTCTGACCTCGGTGCCTGGGGAAGGAGCTCAGAGATGTCAGACTGGACAAGTACGAGAGCGCTTATCTCCACAGAGCCGCCCAACAAGGGGACCTGTCTGTGTCCTCAGAACTGGAACTGGCTCCTGGAAAGGTAGGAGGCAGCAGTGAGCCCCGGGAGCACCCTTCCCTGGGGAGGGCCTCCCAGCAAAGAGCAGAGCCCCTCTGAACCTGACTGTGGGTGTGGGGCTCCCGCAGGGTGCCCTCCTTCCAAGGGAGGGGGCAGGAGAACAGTCTAGAAGAGAGGAAAGGAGCTGTTGATCTGGACCCCGATAGGCAGGAACAGGGGTGGGGAGGAGGCCACTATCACTCCATCTCTTATTAAAAATGGTCTGAGGCACAGGCCTGGGTTATTAGAATGCAAAGTGAGAATGATCCGTGCCTCCTCCCTGCCCAGCCCCTTTGTGCATGTGTGTTTCCTAGCGTGGTGGAGTAGGAATAGGAGGCAGGGACAGCGGACTTCAGGAGCTGGACGGAGAGGAGGGGACAACACTCTGGGATCCCCCCAGTGGCTTCCGGGGCGCCTCCTCGGACCCCCAGGGTTGCCCTTGTTTAAGTGGAGGCCCAGGAGACAGAACCCGTGGCTCCCTCTCGGCACTCTCTCCAGTTGCTCCCAGGACTTCGAGGTGGTGACCACATGCGACAGAGGGGCCTTAGGAGCCCGCCGGACGTGGGATGCCAGGGGAAGGACACTCAGTCGTCCTTCTCTTTCTGAGTTCTTAGGGTCAAGGGTGGCTAAGGGGATCGTTCACTAGCTTTTTCATTCCTCAAGTTTTGCATCTCACTCTGGCGCCAGGCTCAGCAACCAGCTTGAGCAGGCCCTGGCTGGGACGGGGTAGAAGCTAGGGGAGGCGGATGCCCCCAGATCTGCTCCTAGAATGCTTACGATCTCCTGGGTTCAAAGTCACCGGCTAGACCCCCAAATACCTCCATCGCATGGTAACTGCCCACAGCACCACTGGCAGGCACTGGTCTAAGTACCTCCCGCTTAGAAACTAACTGACCTGATGCAGTCACCTTGTGAGGGCAGTGCTGCGATCATCCCCTTGTGCAGGTGGGAAACCTAAGGCCCAGAGTGTGCGAATTCTCCTGAAGACACAAATGGCAGAGGCAGCATTTGAACTCATGCACCTGCTCCTACCCTGTACTGTCTCTGTGCGCCACGCAGAAGCCTGGCAGCCTCCTGTCCCCTGGCAGGGGGGTGGTACAAGGAGCCAGTGAGCCAGTCCTGGCCAAGTGGGTTTGAATCCCAGAGCGGGGCTGAGAGGAGGCCCTGAGCAGCCTCTCTCCCTCTCCCTCCCTCCCTCTTGGCTGGTGCTATCGTTTTTCCTCCCCCTCCTTTGGGGAGTCCTTCTGTTTTTTCAACAAAGCCTCATCTAACTCCTTCAAGATGAGAAAAGAATCCAGGCCCCAAGCAGCCGAGTTTCCGTAAATGCCTTTCGCTTCATCCAGTCTCACGAGGTAGCGTCAGTGTGCATCTGTCCACAAACGCCTCCTTTGCTCTGTGACTTAGCCACTTTGGGGATTATCTGGGCCACAGAGGTAATTGGTAACTACCCATTCCATGGCTGGCTGCTGCTTCTATCTCAGATCCACCATCATGCCAAGTGAATTGCCTGTAGCGGATTCTCAACGACTGGTCCAGCCGCGAGGCCGTGAATTGAGCACCGTGGCAGCTGGGGTCACCAGAGGAGGAAAGGGGGAAGGCGGGTAGCGTTGGCTGGGGGCGGAGTTCAGGTCCACGGCAGCCCAGGCCTGGCCCTGCTCTCCCATCAATGGAGACGGCAACAAAAGATGTGCAGAAGTGGGTGAGCTGCTCAGTACTGCTGAACCACCCACAATATGACAGGTGCAGAGGTAACCGAGACGAGGGGCGACGCATCTCAGAGCAGATGCAGGACAGGCCCGGCCCGAGAAGCCAGTGCAGGCAGGGTGGGAAGCCAGTGTTCAGTTCTTCCATCTGATGCTGAGTGGGGTCACTAAGAAGAGAGGCCCTTCATAGTGGCTGAGTTGATTCAGAGCTAAGAATTCATCCCAGGCTTGGAATAACTAACTCTCCACAGGCAGCAGGAAGCTGAAGGAGAAGAAAGAGACGTGCATTATGGAGACAGTGAACTTGAACTTGGATCCTGGCCCTGTCTCCCTGGGTCCTCTTAGTGAAGTCACTTAATCTCTCTCAGCCTCCAGTCCCTCTCTTTAACGTGAGGATTGGGATGCCTCTTAAGGAATTTTGTGCCAATCAAATAAGTCAACATGTATAGGCTCCTGGTACTTAAAAGGTACTCCATAAACGTCGATTCCCTTCCCCCAGGAGAAATAATAATTTGCAATTATTCTGTGCTTCTTACTTTTCATGGTCCTATTAAAATATCACATTTGATCCACACAACCATCTGTGAAGGCAAATAAAATGTCTATTATTAGCCAGGTTTGGTGGCACATACCTACAATCCCAGCACTTGGGAGGCGGAGACAGGAGGATCACAGGTTCAAGGCCAGCCTCAGCAACTAAGCAACACCTTCAGCAACTTTGCACGACCATGTTTCAAAATAAAAAATCAAATAGGACTGGAAGTGTAGCTCAGAGGTAGATGCCTCTGGGTTTATCCCCAGTCACCTATTTTGATTCCAGTTTGCAGATTGGAAGAATTCTTTTTTTTTTTTTTTTTTTGGTGGTACTAGGGGTGGAACCCAGGGGCTTTTCTACCTCCAGGCTATACTCCCAGACCTATTTTATATTTTATTTGGAAACAGGGTCTCACTAAATTGCTGAGAGCCTCACTAAGTAGCTGAGGCTGGCTTCGAACCTGTGTGATCTTCCTGTCTTAGCCTTCCAAGCATGGGGATTACAAGAGTGTACCACCACGCCCGGCAGGTTGGAGGAATTTTTACTGATGTTCAGTGACATGTCCAAGGTGGCTTACGTGAGAACTGATAGAATTGAGATCACAGTCCCGTGACCTTCGTTGACTCATGTATAGCCCCTTTTGTTGCGATGTGATTGGGCTGGCCATTAAAATCACAGAGGCCCAGAACACCCTCTACCCAGATACAGGAGGACAGCACTGGCTCCCAGGATGAGGGCAGCATCTCTGCAGACAGTGGGCCAGGCCTGGGGGTCTCCAGAGGCTTGGGCACCAAGCCTTCCCCATCTTTCTATTTCTCTAATGGGTCTGAAGTGGCTCTTTCAGGACATGCGTGCAGTCTGCCACCAAGGCCATATTTCCTGTGGGCCCGAGAGCCTCCTGCTCCCCCAGACAGACAGTGGGGCCTGAGCCACTCAGGAACCCGACACCCTCATTCCTTCTCTGGCAAGAACTTAAAGCTGGAGGGCAAAGGGCTGTGGCTTTGAGTGTCGCCCCACAAGGGCCGCCGCGCCAAATGGACTTGTCAACACTCCCCTCCCCCTAGCTTTACTTTATCACATTTATCACCAGCCAACATAGAATATATTTATTCTATTTCTCTTTTATTGTCTGTTTCCTCCCAATAGAATGCAAGCTGTAAAATAAGAACACTGTCTTCTGCGCAGTGGCATTCCTGGCCTGGAATGCTGTCGGTGGCCCATAAATAATGATGGGTGAAAGGAATGAATCTAAGCGTCTCCATCCAGTATTCCCATTGTAACAAGCCATTGCAGAATGCCCATGCAGAGCCAGTTGTTTTGTTAATGGCCGAATGGGGTGTTAAGTGAGACTCGGCTCCCTGTTTTGAGGATATCCCAGTCTGGTTGGGGTAGAGAAAGTGGCAGATGTGATGAGGTCCCAGTGCGGAGTGCTAGCACCCAGGACATGCCATGTGGGGGAGCGGAGGGAGGAGGAACAGGTCTCCCTAAGCTTGAATATCGGCTTGGAGTATCCCATGAAACTCCACGAAGAAGCAGATGACATGTGGGCTGTGTGTTAAGGGCTCCTAGGGCTCTGCCAATCAGAGAAGAGAAAGGGGGCATTCTGGGTAGGAGGAAGAACATGTGCAAAGGCTCAGAGTGATGGAGAAAGCCCATGGGAACAGGATCCTCTGTCCTGGTGCAGGTGAGAGTGAGCTGGAGAGAGAGGATGCTGAGGAAGGAAGTTGGACCCTGCCCTTCCTCTGGGTACATGGGAGCATTCCAACTGCAGAGTAGGTATGAAATCTGATGCTGGGTTCTAGGAGAGAGGGCTGCCACCTTTTGCCTCAGAGAATCAGAGAATTAAAGGCACAGCTTAATGAAGTTTTATTCACTATTGAGATATTTGTTTATATTAACTCTATGTGTATGTGGTGTGTGTGTGTGTGTGTGTGTGTGTGTGTGTGTGTGTGTGTGTGTTACTGGGGATTGAAGCCAGGGGCGTTCTATCTCCAAGCTACACCTCCAGCCCTTTATAATTTTTTCTTTGAAATAGAGTCTCACTAGGTTTCTGAGGGTCTTGCTAAATTGCTGACACTGGTTTTAACCCTGTGGTTCTCTTATCTCAGACTTTCAAGTACTGGGATGACAGGTCTGTGCCACCATGCCTGGGTTGTTAATGGCATCTTTTGCTGCAATTTGTTTAATCAGATAGTCATGGTGAGGCCCTGGGGTGGGAGATGGATTTCATAGAGGGTCCCTCGCCTTTGCTGGGTGCTGGGGGCTGCTGTTTTATTCTAACAATAGGAGACCAGAGGTCAGGCCTCAGCTACCATGAGGCCTCCTCTGGCTCCTTCTGCAAAGTACACCACTGAGGTTGGTAACAGAAAAGTTAAAGACAAGATTATTTAGGGAGAAAGAGAGGGCAGAAAGAAAGAATGAGCCAGGTGTGATGGTGCACACCTGTAATCCCAGTACTTGGGAGGCTGAGACAGGAGGACCGTAGGTTCCAAGACAGCCTCAGCAAGTAGTGGGACTCTCATCAACCTAGATAGACCCTGTTCCAAAATAAAAGAAAAGAAATTGGGCTTGAGGTGTAGCTCTGAGGTAGAATTCCCTGGGTTCAATTCCTATTACCAAAGAGGAGAGAGAGACAGACAGACAGACAGACAGACAGACTGACTGACTGACTGACCAAGACCAGAAACCTCCAATGCTCATTCTATGTCCTTAGTGGCTTAGTTAAGAAAATTGTCTATTCTGTTTATTCAACTCCTTCTCTTCTGGAAAGGGGATGTGGCTGGGAGGCTCTCAGGCCAGTGGCTCCACTCTGGGGAAAAACTCTTCTCTATTGATTTCTGTGTCAGCAATTCAAATGGGGATATTTATAGTATGGCTGAGCACCTAATAAAAATTTAAATTATTGTTAAAAAAAAGGAAGGGATGAGGGAAGAAAAACTCATCAAGGAATAAACTCCTAAGCAGAGTAAAAGAGACACATACAACACAAAGGGAGGGAGCTGGAAGAGCAGAATCATGAGGTCTGCCAGGACGTGCCATGGGCTCTTGTGTATGCACCTCCCTCCAATCCAGTGTGTCTCCTGGGCTCTGAATCCCAGGGTTCAGCCCCTGACTTCCCCACTCATTAGCTGGGAGTTCAGGGAATTGGCTGGCATTGGTTTCTGTGCCCTTTCATCCCACAAATAAGAGGAAACAGTGATGTTGCAAATGGTCCTGCTCATGCAAAGCTCTTGGACAGATCCTAGCACATAGTTGGTACTCAACAAATGTTCTTTTCCCCCTTTCCCACTTTACAGGATCCCATATGCAGGCCCTTTCTCAGAAGCTATGCCCCACCGCCTGTTATAGCCTGATTGCAGCCAGCGACTGTCTCCTCGAAAGCCTGGAGCACTAAATCACACCTATGTATAAATGATGGATAAGGAATTAATAGGTTAGGTGGTAGTGCTGATGGGGAGCAGAAGGAAAGACGAAGGATACTTTAATAGCAGAATGTAATGTTAGAAACCAGGGCCAGGCCTCTGCAGGGATATTTGGGATAGGACTTCTACAGTCCCTGAATTCATGCCCATTAAAAACCAACTCTCTGGTCCCTTGTAAGGAAGGATGATATGCAAGGTCAGGAAAGAAAGGGATGGGGCTCTCAAACTTTACTGCCAGCATCAGCAGGCATGCCCCTCCCAGATCCTTGCCTGGACTGACACTACTGGAGCCCTTTTTGCAGTGCTGAGTTCTCTTCCTTCCGGCTCTCGTACACTAACTCCAGCAGTTGCACAGTTGTGGCCCTTGACCCCGCCCTTTTCCAACCATCTGCCACCTCACGCCTGTCTCTCTGTGCCAGGCGTAGAATCCATCACCTAACATCACCTTTGGTCCCTAGCAAACCCTCTCTGCACTTCTCTTTCTGTGCCCACCTGGCAAAATTCTGGTTGAGCGCAGCTGCTGGCCTGTCCACACTTGTGTCTGAACAACTCTACCTTGTAGTGAAAAATAGTCACGCTCACTGCACGATTATATAATCACAACTCCGGAGTGAGTACTAGAAACAGCCTGGCAACCTCGCCATGCCGATGCAGTAACTTACCTTGCTGTTTTCCATCATCCTCGGTCCCCTTTCTGCAAGGACTGCCTGCCCTCCGTTTCTAATCTGCTCTCACAGACTTGTCTTCTTGGTTGCCATCCCTGTGCCCATCGCTGGCCCTCCTCCTCTGTCCAGGGATGCCATGGCCCACTCCTCACCAAGGCCAGCCTGCCCTTGTGCTCTGGACCTCGATCCCGGCTCCCCAGGCCCTGCTCCCACAATGGTCACTTTCCCTCTCTTCAGCTGTCTGTCTCTCCCTCGCTACTCCACTCTCCTATGAGCATGTACGTTTGACCCGATAGCTCCTCCCTTAAGAAAGTGAAGGCCTTTCTTCATTCGACTCTCCCCTCCTACTCTCTCTACTCTTCCTTCTCATTTACAGTGAAGCTTATTAAAAATGTTGCTGTCTCCAGCCAGGATTGCAGGTTTGAGGCCAGCCTTGTCAACTCAGCAAAAACTTGTTTCAAAATTATATTAAAAGGGGGGGCTGAGGGTATAGCTTGGAGATAGAATGCCTCTGGGTTCAATCCCTAGTACCAAAAAAAAAGAAGAAAAGGAAGGAATGGAGGAAGGGAGGGAGGGATGAAGGAAGGAAGGAAGGAAGGAAGGAAGGAAGGAAGGAAGGAAGAAGGAAGGAAGGAAGGAAACCGACGTTCCCGTTTCTCATTCCCATCCTCTCTTCTAGTTGGGCACCCATCCTCACCACTCCAGGAAGACTGCTCTTGTCAAGGTCCCTGTGACCCATATGTTTCTACATCTCATGGCCATTTCTGTTTCTTTACAACCAACTTCTCGCATCACCAGGCATTCATTCCTTTCTAAGAACCACTGTGGTTCCTGAGCTTTGGTGGCATGCACTTCTAAGGGCTCTTCTATCTCAAAGGCCACTTTTCTGCATTCTCTTAGTGTCCTCTACAACTGGGGGGGGGGCTCTGGATTACGGCCACAGCTTCTCCACTCTCATCTTTAGCTCAGGTGACTTCCCACTGTGAGGACCACAGTGACAGCCACACCCTTACCAGTAGCTCCTGCATCTCTCTGGAACCCAGCTTGGAGAATTCAGCAGTCTGCCTGGCATCTCCACTTTGATATTTAATAAACTCTTCCAATTTAATGTGTCCAAAGAGAATTCTTGATTTGTTGATGTCCTAAACTTGTTTCTCTTCTTGTCTTTTCCTTCCTCATAAAATGTACCACACCTACCTAATTGCTTAAGCAACAAAAAGTAGAAATAACCAAATTCTTTGACCACTACCATCCTCAGTCCTCACTCAGACCATTGCAAAAGCTCCTAAATGTGGCCTCTCATTATGTTCTTGCCCTGGAGCTAATCTATAACTAAAATTAAAGTGCTCTATTAAAAATTTAAATCAAGTTATACTGTATTACTTCTTTCCCTACAGTCCTCACGCTTAAGATAAAATTAAAATGTTTTACACTGATCAGTAAAAATCCTCCATGATCCTTATCTATATCTCTTTCTGCCCATCTCTGTTCTATGTATATTAGTTTATCAAAAATGCCAATCTCAGGTACCTGAGAATCTTTACAATATCTATGTCCTAGAATTCAGAGAAATCTTAGGTAGATCTCATTCAACTCCCACATTTTATAGAAATGGAGGTTGAGACCAGGGAAGGGAAGTCTAATAGCAAATAAGGCCTCTCAGTTGCCAACACAGTGCTCATTCCTCTAGAGTGCTGGGGGACCCCTCCCCTGACTTCCGATTGTTCCACCAGCATCTCCCCTTGAGACTTTCAGAATCCTTTACCTTGGTAGAGAAATAGGTCTGGGATCAGGTTCATTCTCTGCTGTGATCTTAATCAGAGTCCACCTAGTTGACTCTGCACTGTTATAGAAATCAGAGCTCTTGGAAATGACTCTGGACAGATTTGGGATTTTAAACAACGATCTCATGGATCCTAAGTTTCTGGGCAAGGTGAAACTCCCTAGAAAGAGGGTGCCCCTTGTGGTGGCCTGGAACCATCTTTTCCTGGCAACACCCAGGAGTAGATTTGGAAAAAAAGATCCTCATTTTACTCTGGTATTGATCTATGGCCTCTTCATGTCCTTATTTTTGCCTGCCTGTCATCCCTTACTATCATACCAGGGCTCATTTGAACTGATTTTCTCAGCCCTGCCCCTGACAACTTCTCTGTTGATTTTTCTATAATCAAGGATTATTTGTATATCAGGTTCACTTCCCTAAAAAATAGTCATTGAGCTGTTACAACAACATACACCTGTAAGCCCAGTACTTGGGAGGCTAAGACAGGAGGACTACAGGTTTGAGTACAGCCTCAGCAACATAGCAAGACTCTCAATAACCTAGGGAGATCCTGTTTTAAAAACAAAATAATAAAAAGGGCTGAGGTGTAGCTCAGAGGAAGATGCCACTGGGTTTAATCCCCAGTACAAAAAGAAAAAAAAAATCAGCCACTGTTTTGAAGGACTTTATACTATGCTATCATGTAGATTATTTGGGGGGAAAAAAAAACACTCATGTTTTTAAAAATGCTCGGCCTTTGTGACCACATTTTTGTTTTCCTATTTTCCCCTTTACATTCTGCGTCATTTGCTGGGCTTGTAGCTTTAAAGGTCTAGACCGTGCAAGCAGATTTCTTCTTGGCATTTGCTGACCTGCTACCAATGACAAAGATGTTTTCTTGGTCACAGCATGTTCTGCTTCACATATGGACTCTTTCTGATCATACACGGGGTGGGGGGTAATGGGTATTTCTTTGTGAAAACTCTTTGAATTACTCCTCTGAATTTTCTTTGACTACATGTACTTGAGAAAATGGAGAGAAACACTTGAGTGTAATTTGTTTGTGTATTGAGGTCCAGTCCTCCACCTGCGGACATCACTCTAATAATTTTTTTGCAACATAAAAATATCAATCATCAACAAACCTGAACTTCATTCTACATCTTCAAAGATCTGCCAATTATGAGCAAATTCTTAATTTTTCGGCCTCCTATAACCCTGTAACATAGAATACATGCCTGGATCATCTGTTTGAGTGAAGATGAGTTGGCTTTGAGTGATTTTTATTCTTACCTAGGTAATCTTGAAGGTGTTCTTAACAACTGGCATTTTAGCATACCCAGTCACACCAATAACTTTATATGTTCTTTTTTTGCGGTGCTGGGGATGGAACCTTTTTATCATATTTATTATCTTTAAATTATCCATCAGTAGATACCCCTCATGTGTCTCTTCCTGACTTCAAGCCCCTCCCTTCACCTGATAGCACTGCTTTCCTAACTACATGGAGATTATTTCTTCAGTTCTGAGGACTTAGAATCTACCAGTTTAGGTATACATGAGGGTTCTTATGGGAACTCTTTTTCAGAAGGAAGCTGTGAATTGGGAGTTAGTATACCCACTACATGTGAGTATGTGAGGAACATATTTAAAAGCATCTGTCGCTTTCCTCCCAAAGATGATGATGATGATGATGATGATGATGATGATGATGATGATTATTCTAGTGGGAATTGAACCCGTGGGTGTTCTACCACTGAGCCACACCCCAGCCCTATTTTAGTTTTCATTTTGAAATAGTGTTTTGCTAAGTTGCTGAAGCTGTCTTTGAACCCGCAATCCTCCTGTCTCAGCCTCCCAAATACTGGGACTACAGGCAAGTGCCAGTACCTGGCTCCTCCCAGAGACTTTAAATAAGAAAGGTGATTGAGAAAGTTTCAGGGGAAAGCGATCGCGTCTACCTACCTATGTGTGCCTCTATCTATTTATGTATATAACTACTCATTTACTTATCTATTTATCCAACCAACCTTGTAACATTATACAAATATACATCTACTAAAATACACTAGAAAAAAAAAACGGAGCCTCATAGATAAGCAGGGTGGGAAAAGTGGCTGCTGTCTCATGAGCAGGCACGAGCACTGGCCTCCACTCCTGACCCACAGGAATAAACCCTGTCCCTGTCAGCGACTCAGACGAGAAGATGGGGAGAAAATAAACCGTGTCTCAGGGATTTGATTCATGAGGGAGAAGAACCGTGGTAGGATCATGGAAACACATGAATTATTCACAATTCAAAGCAGGGAAGGGAAAGGAGGAGGAGGGGAGTGACCAGAAGAAGCACATCAAGAAGATGAGGCAGTCCCCAGCCCAGGAGGGGCCCAGGGCAGGAGGCAGAGGGAAGAGCCTACTACAGGGCCAACCCGAGTGGCAGAGAGAGGAAAGGCAGCTAGCTGTGCAGACAGGTGAGCTGAGAACACCTGTGGGAGTGAGGGTTGTTTTCTTTTTGTACTTGGGATTGAGCCCAAGGGCATCCTACCTCTTAGCTACACCCCAGCCCTGTATGTGTGTATGTGTGAATGTGTATCTGCATGTATGCATGTGTATGTTATTAGAGATTGAACTGGGAAGTATTCTGCCTCTGAGCTATATTCCCAGCCCTATCTACCTATCTATCTATCATCTATCTGTTTATTTTGTTTTGTTTTGAAACAGGATCTTGGTAGGTTGCTGAAAGTCTTGTTAAGTTGCTGAGGCTAATCTTGAAATTGCTATCCTCTTTGTCTCAGCCCCCCAAGTACTGGGATTATAGGTTCCTGCTATCACACCTGGTTCTGTTGTTTTATTTGGAAATAGTCTTGCTAAGTTGTGAGGGTCTTGCTAAGTTGCTAGGGTCTTGCTAGGTTGCTGAGGCTGTTCTCCAACCTGTGATCCTCCCATCTCAGCCTTCCATACATGGGATTACAGGTGTGTGCCACTATGCCTGGCAATGAGGGTGGTTTTGCAGTTCAAGGGTGGGTGAACTGAGGAAGCATCCCTGCATCTGGAAGCCAGTTATAGCTGGAGTAGCAGCCCAGCAGCTCATGAGTGAGGTTAAAAATAAATTATGGGCTCACTGCTGTCCTGCATTGCAAGGGAGGGGGAGGCAGCCTGGTAGGAGGTGCGGGGGCTGGCAGAGTTTAGAGAGACTTAGAGGAGGGCCAGGAGCAGTGCCCCTCTCTGGGTAGTGTTGATCTTTGCTTCTGTTGTGTTGGGTGTGCCTGGGTGTGTGAGTCGCAGGCAGGAAGAGAGGGAGAAAAGACAGACAAGGCTTGTTCTTCATTATGAAGGAGAGACCTGGGGTCTTGATAATCCCTGAGGGAACCTGTGAGTCAGAGCTGTAGACAAGACAGGGAAGCTGAGTGTCAGGAGCTGAGTGGTGCAGGGGAAGAAGGAAGAGAGAGGCCCAAGGAACCCTCAGGAATAACTCAGTTGCTTCAAGGTATAACTCAGTTGCTTCAAGGGAGCTCCAGCTGGGAGACAGCCAGGTGGAGTGTGGGAGGACCTGTCTGCTTTAAACCGGGTGGGGCAGGTGCAGCCAGACCAGGCTGGTTTCAGGCAGATCTCAGCGGAACTCAGTGTGCCCACAAACATTTCTTGAGCTTCTCCAGTATGTCAGGCTGGGCACACGGAAATAAGTCTCTTCCAAAGAGCATATGGTCTAACCAAGGAGATAGGTAATAATAAACATGTAAACAAGTAATCAAATGAGGTTATTTTTAATACTAAAGAGTGTTATGAAATCATGAGATGGGGTGCTTTGGTGACTACTGGGGTGTGCTGGGAGGTCAGGGTGGGCTGCTGTAGCCAGGGTGGTCTGGAAGCACCTCCCTGAGGAGGTGGCATTTGGGTTGAGCCCTGAAAGATGCCCCGGAGCCAGCCTGGTGCGTTGCTGAGGGATGTATAAGGCAGAGAGTTCAGTATATTACTGACCAAGAAAATGAGTTTGAACCAGAAGACGATTGAAGTCCAGGTCCCCAGTCCTCGTCAAACCTATTTCCCTAATCTGTAAAATGAAAAGATTGAACAAAATGACTGCTAGGTCCTGCTCAGTGCTCAGTGGGGCATAAAGTCCCAGGAAGCCTTCCTGGGAAAGGCAGGACTTGAGCTGGAGATTTAACCCAGGGGAGTTCTACCTCTAAGCTATATCCCTATCCTTGTTTTAATTTTAATTTTGAAACAAAGTTTTGCTAGGTTGCTGAGGGTCGCACTAAGGTGTTGAGACTGGCCTTAGATCTGTGATCCTTTTCTCTCAGCCTTCTATGTACCGGGGATTACAAGTGGTGCCACCAGGCCCCGTGAGCTGGATTGGAGACCACTGAAACCTACAGTAAAGGTGCTCATCCTTCTTGCTGTGTCCCCACACTGCAGAGGGTGAGCTCAGCTCTCTTTTGCTGCTAATAAGGATGGGAATCCTACCTGCTCAGTACCTTACTCCTGGGACTTCGCTTAACCTTAATTTCTTCCATAAAGACTATCTCCCAGGAGTCACGTTGTGGGTAAGGTCTTGGGGATGTGTTCAGCCCATAACAGTAAATGAGGACGTGAGTGAATTAAAAGTGCTAGAAGTGCCCCCCCCTTGGGGTAGAAATGTGTTGCCTGACAGGGCAGCTGTGGGGAAGCGGTAGGGAAGCCACCTGTGGGCAGGAACTATAGAAATGACAAGACTTAGGCTGAAAGAACCGGGCTGCAGTAGGCTCCAGCACGGGGCAATTAAGTAGACCCAGAACCTTGTCTAAGTGTTAGAAATGGGGAGGGCACTGGGGGAGAGGAGGAAAGGGACAAGGGGTGGGGGAATAAAGGAGAGCTTGGTCTATCTCCCCAGGAGCCCTCTGCAGCTGCTTGTATCAGCATAGTCCTGCTAGTCGGGGATGCTTAGGCTTGGTCATCTTTATTGCAAGACTGTGGTCATTGCCCTTGAGCAGCCAGAGGCCAGGCAAGATCAGCAGCAAAACCGACACCCTTGTAAGGCTTCCTTCACCACGGGGTGAGCCCAGGTGCTCCATGTGTACAATAGGACCTCCTCGTAGCAGTTGCTTCATTTTGATGGGGAAACTAGGGCAGGTGGAGACATTGCCTACATGATCACCACTAATAATGGTGGCTGTGAACCTCAGAGCTGAACTTAGCAACCAGGACCCTTACCACTGCACAGCACTGCCTTTGGGCCATGGCTTCTGCATGTGGAGGTGCTGAGGGCCTCACTGCTGAGCAAGACCCTGAGCTGCTTAGGTCATGCCCTTTCTGGGATGCACCCCAATGTGCAACGTAGAAGCAAGCCCAGCCTAGGGAGAGGTACTTTATCCTTTAAGCTTTAGGGGTACTAGATAGGAGGGCGGGTGTCTCCTCCAGATCTTTGGGCTTTTCTTCCCTCGGGCTTCTGTAGTTGGAGGCCCTGGCTAGGAGGAGCCTGGGAAGAGGAGAATGAAGAAAGAAATACAAGATATCTGGGAAATAGAGGCAGAGGCCTGATGGCTTCTGATGACAAGCTGCTGCAGCTCGTGGGACCTCCTCACCTGAGAGGGGAGGAGCCAAAGTCAGTGCTAATACATTTCAGGAAAGTGACTGGTCAGGAATATCTCCTCGTCCGTCCCCCCAAGACAAAAAGGGAAGCAGAAACCACAGACTGCTCTAGGGGTGACCCCGCATCCTGGAGAGGTGCTGGCCAGTCAGAGACCCGTCGCTAGACCCACCTTGGACAAATCCTAACCTCCCCAGGCTCATCGCAATGGCGTGGCCATGTGCCAGGTGTCCAAGGCCCTTCCAGTAGCTCTTACGATGTCCTGGGCTTGTCTGACCTTCAGGGTCCTGGAGCCTCAGCTTCTCAGTTTATTTCGGCTTCCATGAGAGTGTTAATAGACCCATCAAGGAGAGAATTAGAGTCTCTGAGACTTGGCCAAGCTCCCAGCCAACTCTGCCTCTAACCCGCCCAGTCCTGAAGCTGCAGCCCAGCAGCTCTGTGGGCTAGCTGTGACCCCGCCTCGCTCTCCTGTCCAGGTCTGCAGTTCCTGGGCTTCAAAGGTGCCCCGATGACTCTCTGGCTGCCTGCCGTCCTCCCCTAGGGTTTATGGGGATGAACAGGATAATGTTTTCTAATTACTTAGGGCTCCTCAGGGTGCAAGTGCTGTGAGTTGGGATAAAGGACTCCTAATCTAGCTGCTTTCAGAGATTATTCATCCAGAAACACAAATGAGCATTCGGCTGAAAGCAAAAGCTACAGAAAGCAGGCCAGAGAAGGCCAGGCGGGGGAGCCGGGAGGGCCGCGCACCCTCCGCTCCGCGGGATGTTTCATTTGACCCGTGATCTTAGCTTTTGGAGCTTCTGCTCCAACTCCAGCCTCTCTCTTGCAAAATACATTTAATTAGCTCACTTGGTAGCTGTGACCAGAAGGGACAGGTTGGCAGTAGGAATCCGGTCCTTCACTGAGGACTGACTGACCCACAGCACCCTGGCTGTGGCTCACAGAGGGACGAAGTCACCCTCTCGGATTCTTGCACAGGGAGCTGACTTACTCAACATCCACCTGGACATCATGAGAGAGCAGAGTCATTCGTTAGGCGTGTGTGTGCGTGTGTATGTGTGTGTGTGTCGGGGGGATGTGCACACCAGTGTGTGCTCACCCCTGAAGCAGAGACAGAGAGAAACCATGACATCTATGCTTTTGCTGAGACACCTGACAGGAAGGCCATGATTGAAATCTCACAGCCAGAGCCTGTGGCACAGGTGGCTAGGAGAGCAGACATCACCATGCCTGACCCCACTGTGAGTGGTTGGGGGCCCCTGACCCTCCCGGTCAGAGTTGAGTGTGTTAATTTCCTAGTTTGGGATTATTTTTAGGAGGAGAAAAAAATGCCTGTGATAAAAATCTGAAGCTAGTCATTCCTTTATTCGACATCATGTCACTTAGTGAATGCTTCCATTGCCAAGCCACTTGTAAACAACAGGATGGGAAAAATCCTAACTAGGCAGCTGCTAATTATTACTAGGACTTTAATGACATAGATAGGGAATCAGGGTTCCCATTTTATAGAACATGAAATTGAGATTTTAATAATCCATCCAAAGCTTCATAGCCAGAGACTTATTCATGAGGTGCCAGGATGCAAACTTAGCTCCTCTGGTTCCAAGTTAAATGCTCTAAAAGATGTTTTAATCTTTCAAGGAGGCAATGATAGATAAAAGGGGATATAACAAGGCCACTGACTATAGCTCAAGGAAAAGCAGGATGTATACCATGACAAATGAATGCATGAGTAAGAGCTGAGAGGTATGGGGAGGGATCCAGAAACGTCCATACAGGGGGCAACCTTAGGCTGGGCTTGCAGGGATGGGGAGCAATTTTATTGTTGGGGGACATGAAGGCCATCCTCCACAGAAGGAAGGGTGGGGCAGAGAGAGATCGCAGGAGCGAAGAGCCTGGCTTGGCTAGAGCAGTGAGTCACCCAGGCAGCCTTTAAATTACCAACCTCCGGGCCCCACGGCCAGCTGTTTTGGTTTAACTGGCCCTAGTCGTTGGTCTTGTCATTGGCATTTTATAAAAGCTTCCTGTGATTCTGTTGTTAAACCTGGGTTAAGACTCACTGGCAGAGGGGAAGGGCTGGGGAATTCCACACTGGGGCAAGATCTGGATACAGGTGCCGATGAGGGAAACGGGGATTGATGGGAGAGAGACCTTCTCAAGGCAGCGCTCTGGGGCTGAATGTCCACGTCAGTGTCCAGGCCATGATGACGAAGCTTTGAGCCTGGGCACCTGCACAAGAACGAGGGCCACGGCATGGGAAACGAGGTCCAGGAAGAAGAAAAGGCAGAGAAGAGGATGGTGTGGGTTTTAGGCGTCCTGAGTTTAAGGGCAATCATAACTGGGCCAGTATGCAGGAATGGCCAACAAGTTGAAGAAAGGGGGACAGGGACCCCCGAGGACCCATCTGTGGGCAGGTGGCAGCTGAACTGAGGGGTAGGTGAACTTGAGAGACAGAGGAGACAGAGAGTGGGGGGCTCAGGTGGGAACACCCAGGTTTAGGAGGCAGAGGACAAAGAGAAGCTCAGAAGCAATTTCTAAATGGACAACTGTTCCATTTGCATGAGCCAAGGCTAATGCCTGGGGGGCGGGCGCCGGGCACAGAGTCATTTTTCACGGGCCTGGCTGCCTGCAACTCGGACATTGATCAGCTGAGTCAATAGCTCCGTGCTCAGACCCAAGGCCCGGCAGATGTGTGTGCAGGAAGTAGGGCAACTGCAGCCCAGCTCTTCCCTCACCAGAAACACCATCGACTTAGCTCATTTTACCACGAATCTAGGCCTGCAGCAGCACGAAGAGGAATGAATCCCAACACACACACACACAACTTATGAATTCACTCGTCGTCAAGAGATCCTTTATTCTGAGCCATCCAAATAATGAATTCTGTCCTCCTGGGAGAAAACAATTCAATCAGTCCCCCTGTTTTAAGGAGACCCAGGATGGTTTTCCTTGTGGCATCTCAGCCTCATCTCAGGGGACCAACTTAGCCCCTGAGATTCCCAAGACTCACCCTTGAGTGTCCCAAGAGTGGGGGAGGCAACAGTCAGGAGGGTCTTAGCTTTAGGGGTCCTGGATCTTGGACCCTGCACCTTGGCGGATGGTGGAGCTATATCAAAGAGGACAGAGAAAGGGCTCCGATGTGCATAATCAGCCCTCAGTTTACCTGCCTTTGGGAGAGGATGCAGAAGTAGATGGTAAGAGAGAGAGGGAGACCTCGTGCTGGCATTTATAGCCCTCCTACCTACACCCTCTGAGGGGCTTCAATATTGACAGGCCATGGAACTGGAGCAGAGAACATTGTCTCTAAGCCCCACCAGCCCCGTGGAGCAAACCCACAGCACTTCTGCCAGGCATGGTGGTACAGGCCAAGACAGGAGGATTGTTAAGTTTGAGGTCAGCCTCAGCAACTTAGCCAGGTCCTCAGCAACTTAGTGAAGCCTGTTTCTAAAATAAAATAAGCCGGGCGTGGTGGCACACACTTGTAATCCCCGTGCTTGGGAGGCGGAGACAGGAGGATCACGCAGGTTCGAAGCTAGCCGCGCTGGCTTAAAAGACCCTGTTTCCAAATAAAAAGTATAAAATAGGTCTGAGAGTGTAGCCCGGAATAGAAGGGTTTCCAGGAACCCCAGTACCACCAAAAAATAAATAAATAAAATAAATAGATCTGGGTGTGTAGTTCAGAGGTAGGACACCCCTGGGTTCAATTCTTAAGATCACAAAAACCAAAATAACAACATACAAACAAAAACCCAGTGCTTCTGCTGAGCGAGGTGTCCCACAGCTTTACTCCCAATACTTGGGAGGCTGAGACAGGAAGAGCGTAGGTTCAGGGCCAGCCTCAGCAACTTAGTGAGACCCTTTTTCAAAAAAAAAAAAAAAAAAAAAAAAAGAAGGGCTGGGGGTATAGCTGGGAGGTAGAATGCCCCTGATGCCCCTGGGTTCAATCCCCAGTCCTCCTTACTCCTCAGAATAACCCACCACCACAACAAAACAGTGCTTCTTAGACTTGCACGTGGGGATTTTGTTAAATGCAGAACCCAGAGTTCCCCGTACACCTAAGTACTGATGCCAGGCCTTGGGCTGAGGCTTCTGCACAGCTGTATTGCTCTGGATGCTGGAACTCAGACTGTGCTTTGAGTAACGAGGTTTTTGAGGCAGTTGAGATCTGGGGCAAGAGCCAAAGGGCTGGCTCTGAGTCCAGTCTGCGCCCCTGCCTGCTCTGCCCCGGGGTCCCTTTAAGACCCGACTGCTGCCCAGGAAAAGGGGACAAGGACCGGGAAGTCTGGAAGGCGACAGGTGGTCTCAGAGGCTCCCCAGCCTGAGCCCCAGGCCCAGGCTTTCATCCTCCCTCTGCCCAGAGCTTGGCTGTCTCCTCTTATTGGCTCCCGAGGCTCCCGGCTCAGGCAGAGTAATTACAGTTGAGGCCCTGATGAATTGGGGGCCGGTAATTAAAGCGCCTATTGATTTTCTACTTAGGAGTTCCCTGTAGCTGGAAACAAAAGTGGGGAGAGGAGAGAGAGAAGCAATCGGAGGAAGGTAGTACTTCAAACCGGGGGGCTGGCCCAGTTTGCATCAGCTGGGTCTTGCGGGCCCTGAAGGGAGGCTTTGGGGAAGTTGTGCATCACTGGCCCATCTATCTGGAATTTGGGAATTGATTGGCTAGGCAAGTGCTTTTGAGGCACAGAGCCAGCTACAGCGGGGTGGGGGGACAGGGACTGCGTTCTGCCAAGGGCCCAGCCTTGGATGGCCAAGCCACGAGTCTGTCTCGTTTCACTACCTCATTTGCTTATTTTAATTACATATGGAAACAAACACCTCCTTTATATCATCTACCTTTGTCAGGCGACAATGGGATTCTGGGCACCAGAAATCTGGCTGTGCAGGCCAGAGGGCCGAAAGCCCAGCGTGGTGGGAATAAGGTCCCAGGAGGAGCAGGGCTGAGCGGCCAGAGGGAGCTGGGAAGAGAGGGCTCCCAGAGGGTGGGCACTGCTGTGGGCAGGATCTGGAGGGCAGGAGGAGTTTTAAAGAGAGGCAGAAAGGTAGGGCCGGGGGTGGGGCAGAATGTGGGGGCAGAATGGAAACAAGAGGGGGGCGAGGAGGGAGAGGAACCCCGGAGAGGGAGGTAAGGGGCCCGGAAGACGGCCTGGGGAGCAAAAAGCTGGCTGGTCTTATTTAAAGATGGCTTCAGCTGTCTCGGGTGCATTTAAACTCTTAATTTGTTGTCCTTTCACTGAGTTCTTGAGAAGTGTGAAAGAAAAGCTAATGAGAAGAGGCCCTAACTGGCAGTTTTCTCTCCATCGGCTCCGGAGCGCTCTCTTCCTTCGCTTCTGCTGGGTCACTAGATGGGAGATGATTTCTTTGTTTCTTGTAGAAATGCCCAGAAAGGCCTGCCGCCCTCTTCCAAGCCTTCCCCGTTTCCACCGCTGCAGCTGGCTCCTCCGCCTAATGACCGTGAAGTTAGATTAGGATCTGGGTTTGGTCACGATTGAAGCGGGGCAAAGAGAAGCAGGTTCGCACAGTGCATGTTGAGACACAATTACCCATTATTCCAGGCGGAGCAGACAATAGGGGTGGTGGGGAGGAGCGTGTGCCTGGGAGAAGTAAGTGGGCTGTTACTTGTTATAAGTTGGCATAAAAAAATCTCCATAGAAATACTGAGTGGATTTATCCAGCTTATTCAACCTAATTGCACAATGTGCTCACATCCGTAAAAAAGTTCTTTTCTGCAAGCATGCCCAATAAATGGAAAAATAAAATTAAAAAAGAGGGCCAGGGGTAAGAGTGGTTTATTGTGCTGAGTAGCTGCTGCTCATGGATGGTTGTACAGGCACTGAGCACAGAAAAGCCAGGTCCTGCCCTCACAGAGCTTTAAAGACCACAGAGCTTAATTCTGATATATAATCACGTTTACGTGGTTATAATGTTTGTGTATGCGTGCGTGTGTGTGTGTGTGTGTGTGTGTGTGTGTGTGTGTTACTAGGGACTGAACTCAGGGGTGTTCTACCTCTGAGCTACATTCCTAGCTAAAATAAAATCCCTATTTTATTTTATTTTATTTATTTATTTTGCAGCATGGGTACGAAACCCAGGGGCTACCTGGTACCTCCAAGCTGCACCCCCAGCCCTATCTTTTTAGTCTTTTTTATTTTTGAAACAGGGTTTCACTGAGTTGCAAAGAGCCTTGCTAAGTAGCTGAGGTTATGTGAACCCATCTCTGCCTCCCGAATGCTGGGATTACAAGTGTGCGCCACCACGCCCAGCCCAATTTTATTTTGAAACAGGATCTCACTAAGTTGCCAAAGCTGGCCACAAACCTGTGATCCTCCTGTCTCAGTTAGAGATGTGTGCCACCGTACCCAGCGATGTTTGGAAGTTGGAATCTTAATGGCACTCGTCTCCAAAGTCTCAGAGCCTCACAGCATCTAGTCCAGGGCCGCCTTTGCTTCCCACGTGGCCCCTTGGCCCCTCTTGCCAGACTCCTAGTGAACTCAGCTCTTGGCCAGTCTCCTCTGTCCCCTGCCTTGGTTAGTGGTACCACCCCTCACCTCGTTTCCCAACTGAGAGCCGTCACACATCCTGGGCTTCTCAGTGGCTTCCCAGGCTGGGCCATGCCGCCTAGTCGTGCGTGGATGCTATTTCCTCCTCTCTGTTTCTGTGACCATGGCTTGAGTTCATCCACCATCTTTCCTTGGGCGGTGATGGCACCTTGCGGGTCTCAGGCCTTCCTATTCCAGTTGCTGTGCTATCTTTAGGGCGATTTATCCAAAATGAACAGTTGCCAATGTTAGTCTCAATTTTTAAGTGGCTTCTCACTGCCCGGAGGATGAAGTTCTCTTCAGCTGCGTGAGCTGGAGCGAGATATCCAAGTTTTCTAGCCCTAAGCATCTTCATCTGTAAACACGGGGACTCTAATGGTTGCTTTGTGGGGCTGATGTGAGAAGTAAACAAGGCAGTGTGAGTAAAATAACCAGCACTGTGCCTGGCACACACACCGTCGGGAGCGAGGTAGAGGCGCCGGTGGTGACGGCAAGAGAGGTGGAGATAGTTTAATGTCATTACAGAGAAAGTCTTTATGATCTGGACCTGAGTTTACCTCTGAGGCTGCTTCCTTTCTTCTGAACTCTGGACTCACACACACGACTGGCCACATGGTATTTCCACCCGAATGTCTAATGGACATCACACTTTAAAGAAATTCAGGACTGAATTTCTTATATTCTGCCTCCCAGACATGCCCTATCTTCTGTTTTTCCAACTCAATAAAGAAAAATACCCTCTCTCTTCTGTTTTTTTTTTTTTTTTTTTTTTTGGTAGAAGTTCAGCTAACCCAAAACCTTGGTCACTCTGATTTATCCATGAATTCCACCTTTAATCTCCTCGTAAATCTTGTTTTCTATATATGAGAAATCTGACTAGAACCCAAGTCCTCTCCCTACTGTGATGGCCCCCGCTGTGGCTGGCTCCTGGCACCCTCCTCCTGCCTGGGTTACTGCGATGCCCTTTGGGAATTATTCTCAGATTCGAGATTCTAGAAGCCCAGGCTCCTGCTCTAGCTCTTTGGGAATTATTTTCTTCACAGCAGCCAAAGGGCTGCTTCTATGAGGAAGCTGATCACTCCTCTGCCTTGAAGTTTCATGGTGCCATTTCAGGCCCTTCTCCGTCTGATTCCTCCCCCATGATCCTGCTCTTCCTTCATCTCCTACTGTCTTCCTCACCTTCCCTCACTCTGCTCTAGAGGAACTGGCCTCCTTCCTATGCCCAGAACAGGTTTATCTAGCTCCTGTCTAGGGCTTATGTACTGGCTGTTCCCGGTGCCTGAAACTCTTTTCCCAAAGAGCCTCACCTTTGCTTCTCATCTTCAAGTCTTTGTTCAAATGGAGCCTTCTCAGCATACTAACCCCACCCAGCCTCAGCTTAACTTTCCACAGTTTTATTTACTCAGGCTCAACCATGGCCCAAAATAATCAAAGGAAAGTTTCAGAAGCAAACAATTCCTACATTTAAAATTGTGTGGCATTCTGCAAAGTGTGATGAAACCTCGCACCATTCCTCTCCATCCCACCCAGGATAAGTCATAACTCTGCCCAGTGTATCCACATTATATACTCTACCCTCCCGTTAGTCACTTAGTAGCCACCTCAGTTATCAGATGATGGTTGCGGTATTGCCATGTTCATATTCAAGTTGCCGTTAATTTACTTAACAGTAGCTCTCAACTGCAGAAGTAGTGATGCTGGAAACTTTATGTCGGTATATTATAATTGTTCATTTTATTTTTAGTTATTGTTGTCAATCTCTTACTGTGCCTAATTTATGAATTAAACTTTATCATAGGTGCCTGTGTATAGGAAAAACTTGCCATAGAGACAAAAAAAATCTACCAAAAAAATCTCTATATTCCATAGAGAGATTGATACTATCTGGGGGTTTTGAAAATTAAGGGGGGACTAGTAGATTGCCCGACCTAGTGGCATTATGTCAAAGTCCAACCCCCCAGCCCGCCCAATTTCCTCACTTGGCTCTGTGTGTGTGTGTGTGTGTGTGTGTGTGTGTGTGTGTGTGTGTGTGTGTGTGATACAGCATTTACCATCTTTTGGTATAGTGTATAATCAACTGTTATGTTTATTATCTGACTTTTCCTTTAGAGTGTAAGTTTCATGAAAGCATTGATTTTGGTCTACTTGGCTGGTTCGTCCAGCATCTAGAATAGTCTCTAGAACATGGTCGCTGCTTAACAATCTTGTTAAATGAGTCTCTTGCCATTCATACCATCTGCCAGGCCCATAATCTATCCCAGGGAGCTCTTCGTTGTGTATATTGGGACATTTGTTTCAATATCCTGGTTCTCTCTGGGACTGTTAGCTCCATTTCTCCTCCAGAGATGGGCTGGCAGTGCTAGACCAAATATTTGTACACGTATTACTGATTGATTGGTTGTAAATAACTTGAACAATTAAAGATGCAAGTAGAATTGCCTTCCATAAAGTTCGCCCGAAATGGATTAAGGCTTCATTTGTCTGAAATGGTTGGTTGGCAGCTGAAATGCTTCCCTCTTACAGCCTGAAGTGAGGCCCCTCTATCATTGCCCCACCAAGCCCGCGGTTCATTTGTCAGCGGGCATGGCAGCAACCAATCTTGAAGACTAGGGGAAAATGAATGGTGTAGAGGTAGACAGATATCTGTCTCCACACACAGAGGCACTTTCTCTTATTCTCTGCAAGTCAAATTGCAATCCTTTCATCCTTTTGGCGGCCTTCCATGGGATGTAAGAGGTGGAGAGGTGGAGAAGGTTGAAAGACTTCACCAAGGTCACATCTATCACCTTGGGTGGAAATCAGGCTAGATGGAGGGCCAGAGGAAAAATAAGTCCTCATAGCCTGAGGCCACCCTGCGCTTCACACCCTGGGGGAGTGATTGTGCTGTATTGGGCAGGAAATGGCAAGACATTGAAGGTTTTGGAGAAGAAAAGCCACATACAAGGAGTCAAGCATTAAGAAAATTCATTTGGGCCAGGCATGGTGATGCACGCTTGTAATCCCAGTAAGGGAGCCTGAGTCAGGAGAATCCAGGTTCGCAGCCAACCTCAGCTACTCAGTGAGGCCCTCTGCAACTTAGTGAGCCCTTGTTTCAAAATGAAGAATACAAAATCGGGTTGGGGGTGTAGCTTGGAGGTAGAATGCCTCTGGGTTCCATCCCCAATACCAAAAAAAAAAAAAAAAAAAAAAAAAAATTCATTTGGCAATGATGAAAAAGGTAAATGGTAGCGAGAGTGAGACCCAGGAGACAGACTTTTGCATTCATCTTTAGCAAGTGGCCAGGGCCTAAACTTGAAGCGTAGTGTTGGGGCGCAGCGGAGACAACAGAGCAAGGGACGTGCTCAAGCTAATATCACTTACAGGACGGGGGATCTGGCAGGACTGACCAGTTCCTTCACAGCTCTCCCAGGAAGCCCAACAGGACCTCAGGCTCAGCATGCAGAGGACGGACCTTACCACCCACCCCTCAGCCCACTCACGCTGCAGCTCAAAGGCTCCACTGCCCAGAAATCATCCCAGTCTCTCTCTTTCCCCATCTCCTCTCACCTACCAACTCCTCCTGGTCATGCTCAGGTACCTGTAGCGGCTGTGCATTTCATTTTCTCTCCTCGGCCATTCTCTAGAGCTGCCTGCTGGTCTTTTCTCCCTAGAGGATCACAGAAATACCCTACATGGTCTTCCAGGGGCTACTCTTGCCAGCCTCCAGTCTGTTCACTATACTGATGTCCACTCTATTTATTTTTAACATAACCTGAATGATCTTTGAATAATGCCAGCCCAATTATACTTTCCTCTGTGAAAACCACCAATAGCTTCTCTTTGTCCTCAGAATGATCCTTATCTGGCTTCAAAGCTCTGCCTTGGGATCTCAGGCGCACCTCTGCCACCTCTGCATGACAGTGAGTTGCTCACCTGCTAGCCCTTGAGCTCTCTGGAGGTGGGATCCTGCCTGAACACCAGCACCTGCCGCACAGAAGGGGCTAACGATATTAATTTCCTAATGTACATGATGCACATTCATAAACATCTCAAAGTCAATCACTAAACCAAACATGAGAAGGAGGGAAGGCGGAGGGAATAGGGTGGTAGCTGGGGAAGGGCTAAATGAGCGATGTGTGCTTGTATGCCTTCACCATCCTGTGCCCCATTAAGATGTATGCCTACAATGCACCAATAAAAAATTTAAAAGAAAGATATTGCTGAATGAAGCGGCGCAGTGTTCAGCTGGTGATCAGTGGGATAAAGGCCACACACAGGCCAAGAAGGCTGGGCGGAAGCCATCGGAATCGGCACAGGAGCAGACAGGGCGTCTGTGTGCCACCGTCCAGGAGCAAAGGCAACGTCCCCGAAGACGGCGGGCTGAGGGGTGAGCATGCTGGCGAACCCATGTGTCCACTTCAGGAGGCGATCTCAATGTTTCCATTTCAACCCTGGAGGGAAAAATCATTTCTTTCTGCAACAAATCTATTTCCTTTTCTGACTTTAAAAACTGCCCAAGAACAACTAGCTTCAGCAACTCAAGTAATTGACGGGTGGGTTTTTTTCTCAGGTGTCAAGCTCTTTTGAACTTTGGTCATCTGTGTTGGAAGCAAAGGTAGAGAATGTGCCCTAGAGAGCAGCTTGAGTAAGGTGTGTGTGTGTGTGTGTGTGTGTGTGTGTGTGTGTAAAGGTGAGGGAGGGGTTCCCATTTTGGCTATGTTACAAAGAAGCTACACAATGTAGAAAAGGGGGCCCGTGTTTTCTCCCAGAGATGTAATGCTTGCCGCCAACCTCACAGAGCTGTCACCAGGATCACAAAGATGTACCACACTTGCAAGGACCCCGCAGCCCAGCGCCCGACAAGTGCTGGATTCTCCTTCCTGGTGACAGGAAGATGAACCCCACGGCGTGTGGGAAAGCAGAAAGGCTCGCAAGATATTCAGTGAGACACATCCAGGCTTCTTCTTGCTTCAGATGATCCAGTGATTTGCATTTGGCTTCTAAAAAATTCAGCTTATAACCACAGCAACAGCAAAAGCCACTTAATGAAAGGTTGTATTAAGCTGAACGGACTTTTCATTCTTTTTCTCCTCGTTCTGATCACTGGGAACGCCCTGCTTTGGAGAAAACAAAAAATGACCAGGCGATTGGACCCCATCCTTCCCCCACCCCGGGAGGGTGCTGGGACACCTTCTCCGGGAGGGCCTGGCCTGGGAGCCAGAGAGAAAGGAAGGAGGTGCAGCCTCGGAGCCTCGGTCACTGGGAGGCCAGGCAGGGCTGCTGCTGAGGCCGTGCCTCAAAGGGCTTTCCGTGTTGCTGAGCCCCTGTGAACGGAAAATAATGTTATGCTGCAGCAACACTTTTCCAGCCTTGCTGATTGAAAGCGATGGAACCCTGTACCTGGGTTTGTTTCTCTTTCTCTTTTTCCTTTTTCTTAAAAAAAAAAAATGTGGAGGCCGGGCGTGGTGGTGCACGCTTGTCATCCCCGCGCTTGGGAGGCAGAGACAGGAGGATCGCGCAGGTTCGGAGCCAGCCGCGCGCGCTGGCTTAGGAGACCCTGTTTCCAAATAAAAATGCAAAAATAGGTCTGGGAGTGTAACCCGGAGGTAGAAGGGCTTCCAGGAACCCCAGGACCACCAAAACAAACAAAAAAAAAATGCGGGACTCATTGTACCTGTTCTTAGTCATTAAAAATGTGTTTCTGAAGTGCAAAATTTACAGCTAATCGCACAGTTAATTCATTATGTTGCACTGTTTTTTTCCCCTTTATACAACACTAAACCAAAGCGAACCCAACCAATTACTTGAAGTCTCCGAGATATCACAAAAGGAATGACTTAATTTAGTAAATAATTTTAAGTAATTATTTGGTGAAAGAGGGAGTTTGCTGCGTGCCCTGAGAGACTGCTTGCTCTTGGTCTTCTAATAAACTTTCCATGTAATTCCTGATTAATTACTTACACAAGCAACAATTAGTTGCTTTGAACAAGTTGGGTTTTAAAAAGAGGTTGTAAGACATTAATGAAGACACCCAGCAAACCTTCCTGGTCTTTTTTAGGTTCCAATCCTGTACCCCTTCAACAGTGAGTCACCCCGACTGCCTTTGGGGCGGTCTGTAAGCCAGTGCTTCTCTGTGTATCAGGGATGTGGTGGTACCCTTCCACGCTACACGCAAGCTCGCCCTCCGGAGGTGCCACTGTATGTTTTGTGTTTTTTACATGCTACCAAGGTGCCACCCACAGTGTCGGGCACTCAGATAAATGTCAGATAATTGGGCTTGCGTAGCAATGCCCAAAGGAGCATTTAAAAACAGATATAAAAGGCCATCAGAGAGAGAAGAAGAATCAACACGGCATTCAGAGGATAATAAGAAAATGCAAAATAATTAAAGTATTTTGGAAATAGAAGAAACATGGCAAAATGAGCCCGTGATTTCAACTCATTTGGAATTGCAACCAGGAATTTTGATAGTGTTCCTCAAGAGCTCCGCAACATATGTTTATTTTTGAAATTAGTGAGAACTAAAAGAGCGCTCTACGGATTCTGTGAAAACCAGAAACACCCTACAGTATCAGAGCAGTCACATTCAGGGGTTATCATTCCAGTTTTTAGGCATGTTTAGGGCTCAGATGGTAGCTGGGTGAGGCCCCTGTGAGATGAAGCCAGCACCAGCCGCTTGAAATCACATCTATCTCTGAACTGTAAAAGGGGAAAAGGTTAAAAATGAGGCCAGCAAGTTGGGTGCGTTGGGTGGTATATGCCTGTAATTCCAGTCCTTGGGAGGCTGAGAGGAGGATCACAGGTCAGAGGCTAGCCTCAGCAACTTAGCAAGACTTTGTTTCAAAATAAAAAATAAAACAGAGCTGGGGATGTAGTTCAGAGGTAGGATCCCTCTGGGTTGACGGGTTGACTATTCAATCTCTCTCTCTCTCTCTCTCTCTCTCTCTCTCTCTCTCTCTCTTACACACACACACTTTTATAATAAGGGCAGCATCTATCCAATAGACAACTAACCCTGAGGGAGAGACAGCCAAAGTCAGATCCAGAGGATTAATCTTTAACAACAGTCCCATTTTATTTGGAAAGGTGTTTGGGGGTTTCTGTCCATTTTCTTGACTCTGGAGGGCTGGAGAGGTAGAAGAGGATTATATTGGTCTGTATGGCCTCAGGAAGCTGGAACTCAGACCAAGAAGTAGAAGCATCCTTGAGTGAGCCACCCCTCCAGGGGAAGAGAGAGCTTCCCCCCTAAGAACTGAGGGGGATTAGGGAAGGGGGAGGGGGATGAATCATAAAGAATGTAACAGTTGAAACAATGCTATGAATGCATACAAAATTACCAACTCCAATCTCAAAGACATGCTCAGGGAGAGGGAGGGGGACACCCCGTGGGAGGGCACTGAGAGCTGTGTGCAGGTATTTTTCTGTCACTCTGTACCCCAATATAACATAAAATGACTATGCATCAAAATATTACAGGGCTGTCAGGGAGTGGTTCCCTCAGGAGATGGGGTGTCTCAGGCTGCCATGTTTAAGCAGGACTGACACCTATGTGCACTGAATTGACCTGAGCCAGGGAAGGGTGATGGCCAGGGTGAGGCTGGGAGTGGCTAGCGACCTAGGTCCTGACCACACACCTTTAAGGTGCCTTTAAGGTCTCTTCTTGCCATCTTGTCCCTCCGCCCTAGGTACTCCTGGGCTTATTAATGTCCTTCTTGTTGGGTGGCACCCAACACCAATGGCATTCCCAACGCAAGGCAGGGTATTGACTAGGGAAATGGTGCCCTCTGACTTGGGCCCCATATTTTATTCATGGAGCCTGGCCTGCAGGAAGTCTCCTCATGTACCTGGGCTTGACATACCCCATTCTAATGTCTGTTAGAGGATTTTAAACTTCATCAAATTCCTGTTATTTCCTTATCTGATTTGTTATCAAGACAGATCGACAGATCTCTGGTACACTCACCTTCCAGAAGAGGAGAGAGAGAGAGAGAGAGAGAGAGAGAGAGAGAGAGAGAGTGAGTGTGTGTGTGTGTTTGTGTGTGTTACTAGGGGTGAAACCCAGGGGCTTTTCTACCTTGGGGTTACATTTCTAGATCTATTTTATACTTTATTTGGGAACAGGGTCTCACTAAATTGCTGAGAGCCTCACTAAGTAGCTGAGGCTGGCTTCGAATCTGTGCGATCTTCCTGTCTCAGCCTCCCGAACACTGGGATTACAAGTGTGCGCCACCACGCCTGCCTCAGAAAAGATTTTTTTTTAAATCAAAACTTGGCACTGTTATATATTATCTAATTGCTTTCAAACTATGTTGCTGAATTAGGGAATTTTGGAAGCTTACTCTGCAGTCCAGGCAATAGACGCTCTACCCCATTGAGTCTTTTCTGGCCCTGTAAGCATGTCTCCTATATTTTACCCAAGTCAGGGCTGGGTCTTGACAAGTCTTGGGTGGTATCTTTTATGATCTTCCTTCAAGAAATAGAATCACAGGCTGAAGAGGTGGATATCCTCAGTAGATATCTAATTCTACTTTTTTACTATATAGATGAAGAAACTTTATTAATTTATAAAATTGATAGAATTTATTAATTTGCAAAATTAATCTCTGGGCAATGTTGTTCAGTTAGCCTGTATTTGTTAATATTCTGATTATATCATTCTGTTTTGTCCAGGCAACATTATCTTAAAAGTCTTTCTGGGATCAAGACACATAATACAATATTTATCTAGTATCAGTTTAAATAAACAAGACACATGGACACACACACACACACACACACACACACACACACACCATTTTGCCATTTTCTTGGCATCTATTTTTGTCCTATGCTGGCTCAAATGGATCAACTTTCTTTCCAAAGGCTCGTAAACCATACCTTTATTTTTCTAGAACTTAGATCAATCTTCAATGTAGATAATACTTTCACATTTAATTCCACAAATCCTAGAAAACAACATAGATATTCTGGGTCAAGTAGTTCCCTTATTCCTTAGTAAAAAAAAAAATTTTTTTTGACCAAAAAGAATTTATATTCAACTCAGAATATGTTTTAAAATTTGTCCTAGGCTCCGGGGTCTATGGTAGCTGAAGTGAAGGTTTTTTTATATCTCTCCAGGCTTCCTGAAGCCAGAGTGGCTTCAGCAGCAGGCTGTAGTGAAGGGCTGGGGAGAGGCAGCATCAAAAGTGGCCTTTATGATGGGAGTCACCATGTCTATAGCTAAAGCTGAGCTTTGCTTGTCTGTCTGAGGGTGAGCTCAACCAGGTATTGTTGTTGTTGTTGTTGTTGTTGGTAGTAGTAGTAGTAGTAGTAGTAATATTCTGTGGTACTGGGGATTGAACCCAGGGGTATTCCACCTACAAGTTACACCCCTACCCTATTTTAATTTTATTTTGAAGCAGGGTCTTACGAGGTTGATGTGGCTGTCACTACTTGCTGAGGTTGTCTTGGAACCTGTCATCCTCCTGTATCAGCCTCCCAGGTTCTGGGATTACAGGGCTGCACCACCGTGCCCGGCTCGGTATCCACTTCTGAGACCTTCCTGCCCTTGTCGCAGAAAGGAGGCTCTGGATTCTTGCTCCAGCCCCACCCGCAATTGGTCTTCACCTAGTTCAGAAAATGCAACACCTTCCCGTCCCCCTCCCTTACCCAGACACACTGCCTAGGAGCCCACAGGGAATTATCCTAACAAGGAAGGGAGCCGGTGATAAGCCTCTGTGGGCGTCTGTGAAGGCACACATCATCTGAATGACAGGTTTGCATGTAAACAGCCGCAACTCATGAAAATAGTTTTTAATCTACTTGAAAGGCATAGTCTCAGAAAGAAGTCAAGTTCCCTCCGGGTGCAGGGAAGCCCTTTGAAAGAGGAGCTGCCGCAGCAGCAGCAAGACAAGACATCGGGAGATGCTGCTTTGGGGGACCCTTCTCCTCCAGCCTCGGCCCCTCCTGCTTGCGAACCTTCCTCTGCACTACTTGTGACTGGGATGGGGACCGCGACGCGCATGCGCTCGCTCTGTCCTGTCCTGTCCCAGCCGCGCTCCACCGGCTCCCTTCCACTGAGTGTCTGTCTAAAGTTTCTTTCTTCTCTCAAGCCCGCCCTTCCCCAGGCGCAAGGCCTGCCGGGCCTCTCCTCTCTCCAGCCTGTTCTCTGAGTCTCCCAAGCCCCGCACCCCTGCCTGTCTTTCAAGAATCAACTTAAACCCTGGCACCATTTGTCCTCTGTGGCCCCGACTAACCCTTGGCTAGTCTTGTCACACGTCAAAGCATAAAGAACTTTTAAAATTAAATTAGATTCTTTTCATTAAAGTGAAATGAACATAATAAAATTCACCATTTTAACTATTTTCTTCCTTTTTTTTTTCTTTTGCTACTGGAGATTGAACTCTGAGGCATTCTCCTTCCCAGCTAACTACACCCCAGCCCTATTTTATTTTTTAGTTTGAAATAGGGTCTCATTAAGTCACTGAGGCTGGCCTCTAACCTACAATCCTCCTGTCTCAGGCTCCTAAGTACTGGGGTTACAGGCATGTGCCACTATGCCTGGCTATTTTAGCCATTTTTAAGCGTATGGTTGAATGTAAATGTACCTAATACAACATTCACATTGCTATGAGACCATCACTACTGTCCATCTCCAGAAATTTCTCCTCATTCTAAATGAAGCTCTGTATCCATTAAAATAATTCCCCATTTTCTTCACTAGCTTTTAATTATACAACTTATGCAAATAATATAAAATGCATTATAAAAATAAAATCATACAAATAATGTGACATCCTATTTGAATACCATATTCAATACCAATACCTCACTTAGGGTTAATGACTGCACATATATGTATGTGTATAAATTTTACATGTATGCATATATATAGTTTTGTATGTAGGTTTTACACAAACAATATAACAACTGTATAAACTGTATGAATATTTACAGTTTTCACTCATCCAAATATCTTATGGATCGGTTCATGTCGGTACCTAGAAGTCCATCTTAATAAGTGTTATATGTGTTCAAAGATATACCATGGTTAGCCATTTCCCAACCAAGTACTTTCTAGGTATTTTTTAAATTACATATATTGCTGTAGGGAGCCTGAGAATTAAACAAATATATTTATTTCTCAAGAGTGATACTCAGAAACAATTGCAAGGTCATAAGATCTGCATAACTTTAATTTTTATTTTGTTTATTTTTGCAGTACTGGGGATTGAACCTAGGGGTATTCTACCTCTAAGCTACACCCCAGCACTATTGTTTTCTTCTTTATTTTGAAACAGGCTCTCACTAAATTGTTGAAGACCTTGCTAAGTAGCTGAGGCTGGCCACAAACCTGTGAATCTCCTGTCTCAGCCTGCCAAGTACTGGGATTACAAGCATGTGCCACCATACCTAGCTCTAGTTTTACTTTTTATAGAAGCCACCAGATTACTCTCCAAAGTGGCCATATTAATTTATACTCCAAACACCAGAATGAGAAAGTATCTGCTTCTCCACATTCCTCAACACTTGGTACTAATAACAGCTGTATTTATCAGGTGGTTACTTTCTCCTGGCGACAGTTCTGAATGCATGTATATAAAATCATCTAATGCTCTCAAGAACTCAGAGGTGGACATTAAGATAATGCCGTGTGTGTGTGTGTGTGTGTGTGTGTGTGTGTGTGTGTGTGTGTGTTACTGGGGGTGAAAGCCAAAGGCTTTTCTACCTTCAGGCTATACTCCCATTCTATACTTTTAAGACCTATTTTATACTTTATTTGGAAACAGGGTCTCACTTAAGTTGCTAAGAGCCTTACTAAGTAGCTGAGGTTGGCTTCGAACCTGTGCGATCCTCCTGTCTCAGCCTCCTAAGCACTGGGATTACAGGTGCATGCCACCACACCCTTTTATAATACACTGCAGGTTAAGAATCTTGGCCTGAGCTGAGCATTGTGGCGCATGCTTGTAATCCCAGTACTTGGGAGGCTGAGGCAGGAGGATCGCAGCTTCCAGGATTAGCCTCAGCAAGTAGTAAGACTCTCATCAACCTAGTGAGACTCTGTTTAAAAATATATATAAAAATATATGTATGCTGGGGATGTAGCTCGGAAGGTAGAATGCCTCTGAGCTCAATCCTCAATAACACACACACACACACACACACACACACACACACACACAATCTTATCTTTCTTGGGGCATACATTGGACAGTGGCAGAGCTGGGATTTGTACCCAGGACTCAGCCTGACTTTATTTATTTATATTATTAACACATATTAATTATATAGATTAGTGGGATTTATTGTGATAGTTCCATAAGTACATTCGGTGTACATTTCTCATGTCCCCCCTTTTTCTTTTTTTTTTTTTTTTTTTTTTTTGGTGGCACTGGGGTTCCTGGAAGCCCTTCTACCTCCGGTATACACTCCCACGGGCTACACTCCCAGACCTATTTTTTTAACATTTTTATGTGGAAACAGAGTCTCTTACGCCAGCACGGCTGGCTCCGAACCTGCGCGATCCTCCTGTCTCCGCCTCCCAAGCGCGGGGATTACAAGCGTGCGCCACCACGCCCGGCATGTCCCCCCTTTTTCTATCCCCCCTACCCTCTGTCCCCCAGCCCTCTTCCCAGTCCCTAAATATTCCTCTTTTACTTTCGGGTCGACTTTTTTTCTTTCCTCTGAGAGGCATCCTGTCTTTCTGTGTCTAGCTCATTTCACTTAACATGATGACTTCCAGTTCCATCCATCCTTCAGCCTGACTTTGGAGCCCAGGTCTTCACACCCCACCATTTTACCTAATTTCTCCTCCATTAGGTGGGTTTCCCGTGGGGTCACCTGGGTATTTTACTTTGTATTTTCTTGGTTGCTGGTTAGTGAGAGTGTCTTTCCATATGTTTATCTGTAGTCTCTTTCTCTTGTGTATGCGTGAGCTATGTCTTCATACCTTTGCTCGTTTTGGGTTAGGTGGTTTCTTGATTTGAAGTTCAAGACATGGTTCTGTTCTAACTTCTTGGGTGACAGATCATTATTTATGATTAAATATGATTAATTGAAATGATCAGTCTAGCCAAATATTAACTGAGTCTAAACCCTACCTTTGCTGTAAAATATAGAGTATATGAGCCCGGCGTGGTGGTGCACGCTTGTGATCCCAGCATTCGGGAGGCTCAAACCAGAGGATCGCGGTTTGCAGACAGCCTCAGCTACTTAGTGAGGCTCTTTGCAACTCAGTGAGACCCTGTTTCAAAATAAAGAATAAAAAAAAAATAGGGCAGGGGCTGTAGCTCAGAGGTCGAATGCCCCTGGATTCCATCCCCAGACCCATAAAATATATATATATATATTATATATATATATACACACACACATATATATGTATATATGTGCATATATGTATATATATGTATATATATATGAGAGAGAGAATATGAAACTTGAACATTTTTGTAGACATTCAAGACATTTTCATAGAAAGATAAACATTGATTCATTCATTCAGTGAGTCATCTTCTAATTGAATGATACCTCTAAACCAAGCACTGGGTAAGGTTTAAGAAAAACAAGGTTTGCAGAGAGTGTGAAGGAAGATCACAGATTACAGAGGGTTGGTTGAGATCTTATTCAAAACAAAGAGCTATTAACCTTTACAGAAAATTGAGATATAACGAACACATTACTAATTGTTTTCAACTGCTGCTACCAACAGTCTTTTACTAAAACTATGTAGACTATCAACTAATCAACATTAGAATCTACTAATGAAAATATTTTAAAAGTTCATTATTAGCCTTCCAGAGAATATTTATTTCCTTACTTTTTCCCCTTTCTTTAATTTTTTTTCTTGG
Organism: Muscardinus avellanarius; assembly: GCF_963383645.1. NCBI lineage: Eukaryota > Metazoa > Chordata > Mammalia > Rodentia > Gliridae > Muscardinus > Muscardinus avellanarius. The sequence continues at coordinate 110,720,381 of NC_137793.1, forward strand.
AACATGAAATATGGTGCTAAGAAAGATGCTAAGAATATGGGTGGATATTTTGATTTATCATATTTGAGCAGGAAGCTGTCTGTGGTAGCAAACTGAAAACTTTAGGAATAATTGTGCTTTTCAAATGAAGGCAAAGTCGAAGGGTTTTACGTGTTTAGAGCACAATTTTATCCTGAACGGGAAGAAATCTACATCTTCATTTGGTACTGGCCCAGAACAGCCCTGAAATGCAGAACATTTAATAGCTCCAGATGTTTCTCTGGGGGTATCGGGCAGGTGCACCCACAGCAACCTCAGATTTCCTAGAACTGTACTGCAGACTCTGTCATCCAGAGAAAAAAGGTTTCTTCTTTGAGCCCCATTTTGCTGGCCGCTAAAAACGTGGATATGCGTGCCTATTGTTTCTGGAGGTAGGACTGTCTGTGGACATTGCTAACCCTTTGCCGCTTTTTGGCATAAGATAACTAGATCCTGCCCCATATTAGTTCTCCCACTATTCCTCTACCATGAGGTGGAGCCCAGCCTGCCTGCTTACCTGCCAAGGATGTCTTTCACCCTATTTATGGGTGGATGTCAATGTCTCTAGGATGTTTTTTTTTTCTTTCAGATTACAAGGAATGCTGGCTGAGGGCCAACCCAGAGGTCAGTGTAAGAATAGTTTTGGGGTACTGTGCAGGCTTCTCAGGGGGTGGGACAAAGATCAGGAGCCATGTCTCTGATTTGCATATATTTACTAGACACCCCCCCCAGTACATGCTCCTGAACTGGAGAGTGGGGTCCCCATATGTGGTCATTTAGCACATGCCAAAGATACGATGGCCACAAAGCATGCCCTGAACTCACCCTTAGAGCGTTCTCCTTCAGAAAAACCCTGGACAAAGTGTACCTTGACTTGTCATTTGTGGAAGACAAAAATAATTAAGGGACAGCACTGTTTAATGAGTCTGTCAGTAAATAAGATTGATCTACAATCCATCGTGCTACTGAGAATTCTCTTTGCTGCGCAGTAATGCCGGCCACAGGCCTGGGTTCTGGAGCCTCTGATGCGGGCTGGGGAGGTGTGGCTGGGAGTCTCTGGGTCGGTGTTTCTTACACTTTCCTGTGCACACAGATCAGCTGGGGGTCCTATTAAGATGCAGATTGCAACTCACTGTCCCATGGCGCCAGGAGTCGGCCTTCTAACCAGCTCCCTCGCCAGGACTCTGGGGTTGTCCAAAGCCTGCTCTCTTCACACCTAGCATGTCCTCTTACCAACACAGGTGACTGAATATTAGTGGAATGTCACATCCCTGGGCTCTAGCTCTGGCGCTCACAAATGGGTAACCTTAGAGAAGCCACCTGTAGAAGCCAGTCTCAATGTTTTTTTTATTACTCACCCCTAATCTTTGAATCCCCCATGTGCTGCGGGTGCATGTAGTTGAACCCTGCCAGCCAGCTGGGGATGGAGAGGCAGGGCTTGTTGGGTTAAGGTGTCTCTGTTAGGGGCCCCGCCTTTGGAAGACACGTGTGTGTCTGTGTGTGTGTGTGTGTGTGTGTGTGTGTGTGTGTGTGTTAAGAGAGGTGGTTTTGAAGGTCATGCATTATTCAGGCCAGAGTGGGAGGCCAGGGCGGGTTGTAGGGCAGGTGGATCTGTGAGGTCCAATTTGTGTGTGTGTGTGTGTGTGTGTGTGTGTGTGTGTGTGTGTGTGTGTGTGTTAAGAGAGGTGGTTTTGAAGGTCATGCATTATTCAGGCCAGAGTAGGAGGCCAGGGCGGGTTGTAGGGCAGGTGGATCTGTGAGGTCCAATTTGCTGCTGAAGACAGGAGCTCAGCAAGAGGGATGCCACACAGAGAGGGACACAGGGAAGGATAAGAAGAGAAACCGCAAAGCAGGAGGCAGCAAATTGTATTAGTCGAGGAGGGGAATAAGCAGAATAACTAGAGCATGAACCACGTTTGGCAGCAGGAAGGGACGGGGAAGACTTGGGAGATAGCGCATGAATCACATATCAGGTGTTGTCAGGAGGTGCAGAGAGAAAGGAGTTGGGGAGGAAAAGAGAAATCAAACGTGCGTTTTATAGGGAAAATGAGGATGGCCAGGGGCTAAATATGGGTCTTATTTGGGTGGCAGGTCTGAGAAATCAGACTGGGAGAGGAGGATGGAGGACAGAGCCTTTGAGGCTTTGTGAGGGCTGAATGCCTCACAAAGGTGTCAATGAGTAGGAAATATGGGACTGGGAATCTGGCAGGATATAAAGAGTGCCAAAGAGATAGAAGACAATCCCCCGGCAGTAGAGACAGGGCATCTGTGAGTGTCCGCGGAGGAGTGATGAGTGGAATCCAAGGCAGCCCTGGTCCCACCTTCGTGGGTAGCTGGTGATGGAACACCCCACCGGAATGCTCTCCAAGTCCAGCTCTGGACTGACCAAGGGTCCCAGTGGCTGGGCTCTGAAACTGACTGCACACTCGCTGGACCCTATGCTCCCCAGGAGCTGCTCCAGCCTGAACGCAGTGTGTCGAACAAGCAAAGGTGGCCTGTTCCTGGGAAGGGGGCCACTGCCAGATATCTTAGCCAGAGGACTTCTCGGCAGGACCTTTGAACCTTCCTTCAACTGCACAGACATCCGGCTTCCATCCAATCCCACCCGTCTCCTTCGCCTGGGCTCAGACTGGTGTGCGGCCCCAGCCTCCCTAGCAGCTTGTTTAAAGGTCCTGCTGAGAAGTCCTCCACTGCTCCATGCAGGAGGCGCTGGGCGAGGAGCGGCCAGGGGGATGGATTAATGATCGTCAGGGAAGAGAATGGAGTCTGGCTAATGGGAGAAATAAGAAGACATTGATTGAGACCACTCTTTTCAGGGAGGTGTGCTGGTGAGGAAGGCGAGAAGCACTGGAGTGCAGAGTGGAAAGGCAGGGCTGGTCCCAAAGCCAGGGCTTCCTCCATCCACAGTCTGAGCGTCAGCTCCCTTATTTGCCCAAGAAACACGGGAGTAGTCAACTTTCCGGGTCATTGTGAGGCTTAAAAGACGGCACGGCTGGGTGTGGTGATGCTCACTTGTGATCCCAGTACTTGGTAGGCTGAGACAGGGGGATCCCAGGTTCAAGGCCAACCTCAGCAACTTAGGAATATCCTCAGCAACTTAGCAAGACCCTGTTTCGAATTTTTTTAAAAAAGTAGCCAGGTGTTACAGTGCACACTTGTAATCCTAGTAGTTGGGAGGCTGAGACAGGAGAATTGCTGGTTCCAGGCCAGCCTCAGCTACTTAAAGAGGTGTTCCGCAACTTAGTAAGACCCTGTTTCAAAGATAAAGAATAAAAAAATGGAGCTGGGAGTGTAGCTTGGAGGTAAAATGCCCCTGGGTTCAAACCCCAGCACCACGCGCGCGCGCGCACACACACACACACACACACACACACACACACACACACGACGTAGCTTGGAGGTAGAACAACCTTGGGTTTAAATTCCCAGTACCCAAACAATAAAAATTAAGGTTAAATAAGTCTGGCATGGTGGTAGATGCCTGAAATACCAGTATCTAAAAGGCTATGACAGATTCAAGGACAACCTCAGCAACTTAGACTCTCAGCCACCTAATGAGATCCTGTTTCAAAACAAACAAACAAACAAACAAACAAACAAACAAACCATAAAAAGGGCTATAAGTGTAGCTTGGTGGCAGAATGCCCCTGAACAATCACAAGTACAAAAATGAATGAATGAAGTCAGGCGTGGTAGCACACGCTTGTAATCCCAGCGTTCGGGAGGCTGGAAGGATCACAGTTTGCAGCCAGCCTCAGCTACTTAGTGAGATCCTCTGCAACTCAGTAAGACCTGGTTTCAAAATAAAAAATAAAAAATAGGGCAGGGGGTGTAGTTCGGAGGTCTAATGTCCCTGGGTTCCATCCCCAGACCCCCACACACAAAAAGAATGAATGGATGAGTAAAAGAGGGCATACTGGCACCAGGCCTGGCATGTGGTAAATACTCATGGGGTTAGCTGGGTCTAAATTAGGGTCGGTAGAAGATCCGATTACCTCTGTCCAATGCCCCCTCTCCCAGTGGTACTGAGGCTGATTATCAGCCACCATTTTCTCCTTGAAAACTGAGATCATGGGAAACCATTTCAGGTGAGGGGCAGAGTCCTCAGGGTGGAGCCAGTTGTTTGAAATCCAGCATCCAGAGAGTGGAAGGATGGGGTGGGAGGGGAAGGCCCTGCAGCTGCTGGGGCTGGGGTTTCCCACCCTCTGTCTGTGGGCAGAGGAAGGGGCAGGCTTAGAAGAACAAGTAGGGATGTGTGTCTGTATTCAGAACGCTGACACTGCTTCAGGACGAAATGAGAGGAGATTATGCAGGACTGGAATTGAGTCTGTCATGAGCTTCAAGACGGAAAGAAAAGGAGACGTAGAGAAAGGAGCTGTTTGTTGTTCTTTGTTCAGGTTTTTATCTCAAGAGTCTGTTTATAAAAATGCTTTCTCTTGCCCAGCATCTTTCTCTCCAGCCTGGTCGCTCTCCCCCCGCCCCCCCGCCTCCCTACTCCACTCTTGTTTGAGTTAAAGCTCTTTCGTTGATTAAATAATGAATAAATGCTCTTCTGGAGTCTGGCTTTCCTGGTCCGAGGGAGAAATTACAGATATATGTACATACATATACATGTAAAACAGCCCAAGATAAAGAGCCTCAAGATAAACAGGCTCCTGGTTGTTTCAGCTTTTAAGGAAATGTCATTTATAAATGACACACACAATACAGATTCAAACTAGGGCCAGCCAGCCTATGTGCCACTAAGTAATTTGACTTAACAAAGCTCTCACTTTAAAGCATTTATTTTTATTTAAAATTACAGTATTTATTTTTTTAAAAAGATGGGCTGGAGTCTCCTCCACCAGGATCACTAGATCAGGTGGGCACTGAGCTACCTGTGTCATTGTCTACACAAGGGAGGATTAGCTATTCCTAACCAAAGCTCTACTTGGCCTTCTTTCTCCAGGCTCAACAGTTAACTTTTTGATGTACTGTCTATGCCATACCCACTGTAGCCCCAGGCTCGAAGAACCACTGAAGTCACTGGAACATTGTGTGATCCTTTCCCATATCAACCCTCTTTAATCCTGTCCCACATCTACCAAGGACATCGCAGCTGTCCTGCCCACCTACCTGCAGAGCACTACCTGATTCAGATTTGGGAGGAAATCCCTCCCTTCTCTCTCTCAGACAACGACATGGGAGTTGGCTTGTCTGCAGGATGTGCTCCCTTCTGGGCTCTGGACCGGAGGTCTTAGCCTTCATCTCATGGACCCGCCATGGAGCTCTTTGAGCATCCTCAGGTCCTGACAGTTGGCCCCCTCCTCCCGCCACAAGCCTGAACTCCAAGAGGAGAGCAAGAAGAAGCCACAGTGCCGCTCCTGTCCAAATCTTGGAAGTCTTACGCTCTCACTTCTACCACCATTGATGTGTTAGAAGCCGACCTCTCAGTACATTTCACACTCGGGACAGGGATTAGGCTCCACCATTTGAAACAAAGAGTATCAAAACATGAGTGGATGTATTTTAAAACTGCCATACATGCAGTGTAGACTCTGCAGGCCTGTTAAGATGTATGAGTTTGCTAGGGCTGCCATGACAAAATTCTACAGACCAAGTGGCTTAAGCATCAGGAATTAATTGACTCAGTTCTAGAAGCTAGATGTATCATAAGGGTCGATTTCTCCCCCACATTTCAATGGCCACCATCTCCTCATGTCTCCACGTTACCTTCTCTCTGTCTGTGTGTCCTGGTCTCCTCTTCTTATAAGGATACCAATCATATTGGGTTAGGGCTACCCTCATGACCTCATTTTACCTTAATATTCCCATTCATATTCTCTCTCTCTCTCTCTCTCTCTCTCTCTCTCTCTCTCTCTCTCTCTCTCCCTCTCTCTCTCTCTCTCGTGTGTGTGTGTGTGTGTGTGTGTGTGTGTGTGTGTGTGTGTGTGTAACTAGAGTTTGAATCCAGGGGCATTCTGCCTCTGAGTTTCACCCCTCTTTTTCTATTTTTGTTTCAAAACAGTCTCACTAGGTTACTCTGAGTCTCACTAAACTGCTGAGACTGGTTTTAGACTTGTGATCCTCCTGTTTCCGCCTCCTAAGTACTGGGATTGCAGTTATCCCATGCCATCCATGCTCAGCTCTTAATTTCCTCTCCAAATGCAGACACATTCTGAGATACTGAGGGCTAGGGAAAGCACTTCAACATGTGGATTTGGTGGTCACAGTTGCATTCATAGCATAAGGATTGTGATATTTGCTCTGAAAACAACAGGAAGCTATTGAAATAACTTAAACATGAGGGTTAGAATCAGATCTTCATTCACAAATCCTTTTGGCTGCAAATTCAGAGATTGGCTAAGGGAGGGAGAAAAGTGTAGGTTGACTAGAAATCCTTAGAGTGGTCCCGGTATTGGGATTAAGATGGTGGCATAGTGGCAAAGAGAAATTAATAGACACAAGAGGCCTTTAGGGTACAGAACCGCTAGGACCTTGGAGAGATGGACTATGAAGGGCAAGGACAAGAGAGAGTCAGTAATGGCAGGTGGGTTTCTGGCTTGGACCCCACACCGTGGTGAAGCTATTGCTGAGGTAAAGAGTGTTGGGAAACGTCCAGGTTTGGAGAAGGTGGTGGGAAGATTATGAGTTTGTGTGGTATTGAGGAACCTGGTAGTCTACCAAGTAGAGCTGTCCTTTGGCGTATTTTATAGTACTCTGTTCTAAGACTGAGAGGGCTTGAAAAACACTATAGAAGTAAGATGATAAAAGGGTCTGAGGCTTAACCCCAAAGAACTCAAGTACGTACAGACATTGGGTTTTTAAACTCCACTGCTCTATTTTTTATGATAGTACACTGAATTTAAAAAAGCATTATTTACTAGGGCATTAGGGAACTTGATATCATATATATAAGTTAAAGGCAAGATGGCTTTCCCAACATACTACAGCATTGACCCACGATTTTACTGCACAAGAGTGTTTCTGCACATCTCCTCTTGTAATAGACATGGAAAGATGCTGGCTTCTCGTGTGTGTGTGTGTGTGTGTGATTAAAAATGAGGTGAAATCATAGCCAATCAGCCTTCTCAGTCCCTCTTTATGGAAAATTTATAGAGTCTCCTGTAGAACATAGGTAAGAACACAGTGTTTACCTCTTCCCCCATCTCTCTTCTGACTCAGGAAAGCCCCAAAAAGGGGAAATTGTGGGTGATGGGGTAGAGATGGGCTCCTGGGAGACCTGTGAGGAGAGGGAGGGACATCAACCCTTATAGGAAAGAGATTTCCTTTTTTCTTCTCACCTGGAGCTATTTCAAATCTCCGTGGATAACCATTCCCCGATGGGACAAGGGGAGATCTGTGGAAATGGAGCTCCAGGCCCTAGGAGACAGATGGCAGGGCATCTCCAAGGAGGATTTCTGTTGGATACAGTCTGTGCTTTCAAACTACAATGGTTAATTCAACACCACATGCTACCCAGCGCCTTCTCTGTGATCTGTGTGTGTGTGTGAGCGTGTAGGAGAGTGGGTGAAGGGGGTGTGGGTGGCATAGAGAGGACTGGGGAAATGTCGCCACTCTGACCTCCGAGACCCCTGGGGAGATAAAAGAGAACCCACTGCGTGCCTGTGAGATTCTGCAGTATTTCGGCTGGCACACACTTCGGGAAAGATAATTATTTGAAGCACTTGTTCCTTGCTCTCCTGCACCCTATATAGCTTCCTGTTTACTAAATCTGTAGTTTCTTGTCTGAGTACCACCATTTGTTGTTGTTGTATTTGATTTTTCTTTTGGTACTGGGGATTGAACTCAGAGGCATTCTACCTCGGAGCTATACTCTCAGTTCTATTTTTTATTTTTATTTATTTTTATTTTATTTTTTGTGGTACTGGAGATGGAACACAAGAGCTTTCTACCTCCGGGCTACACTCCCACACCTATTTTTTAATATATATTTTTATTTGGAAACAGGCTTTCACTAAGTTCTTGAGATCCTTACTAAGTAGCTGAGGCTAGCTCTGAACCTGCAGGATCTTCCTGTATCAGCCTACCAAGTACTGGGATTACAGGTATGCACCACCATGCCTGGCTCCATCATTTGAATTAAAATTCCACAGGCACAGAGATCCACATGTGTTTTGTTCAAGGGAATACCACAAGCAGCTTAAATGGTGTTCTGGCTAGTAGATATTCCAGAAATGTTTGTTGAATAAATGAAGGAACATTCTTCAGAATCTGTATGAGATGGGCCTTCTTGAGAGTGGTGCACACTCTGCAGGCCCTCATCTGTGCACAGAGCCCTGTGCAAGAAAAATGTATCTTTCCCGTATCTGTTCCCTTTGTCCATATGCACTGGGGGGAAGATGAAGGGCCTGACCTGTGGGCTAAAGAGGCTCATGATGTTTTCTTGGTCGCCCTGCCCTTTGTAGGAGAACTTCCCCTCTCCTCCCTGCTGGTGAGTCTGTCCTGGGCAATATCTCCTCGGGTCCCCCCCATGCTGTTGACACCCGCCTGGTCCTCAGTGTGACATCTCCCCACTGAGCTCCCTGAACGGGGTTCTGGGAAACGAGCCCTTTATTGGTGGAAAACTAAAGGCTTCATTCTTCAAGTGGGAAGATGGAGGAAGGGAACCTGGGCACTCTTGAAGGACATCACCCTTTGTGAGGGTGGGTTCCACGTGCAAATATACCGGGTCCTTTTGGATGGCGGTGGCGAGAGCCAGGTCAAAGGAATGCTGTAGTTGGGCTCACTTCCCAAATGGCCCCTGTGCCTCCTTCCCAGAAGGAGTGGCCAAGGCCATGGCTAGCTGCACAGACCATGTACCAAGCGTATAGTGCAGAGAGCTTGGCCTTTGCCAGCCTGTGCCCCGGCCTCCTGGTTCCCCTCTGCTGGTCCTCGCCCCTGCAGGCCGCTGCCCAGAGCATCACTGGCGCCTGACTGCATGTTTCTGCCTCTCTCAGCCCCTTTTCTGACACCCAGGGATAGATTTCTCTCCCTTCATTATTTTCTCCACCTCTGGTAATAATATTTTTGACTGTGAAGTATGTCATGGGAACCCAGGGCAAAATTGAACCTAATTAAGTATGAAAATTAATTGTATCCGAAATAATTTCCGAGGGATAGTAGAGATAAATGTGGGTAGCCTTCCGGAGGAAGCCCCCTCGGACAAGATGGGATGGGGACGGGGCCTCAAGGGGGTTTCTGCAGCAGTTCTGGGGTTGTGAGGAGCAGCCCGAGCATCACACGTGGGCTTTAGCAGCTGGAGAGAGGATGAACCACGAGAGAAAGGTTTATGTGGGAGAATAGAGAAAAATAAAAAACTCATCACTCTCACCACCGGCTGCTTGTCTGTCAGCTAAGCTAGCAAGCTGCTCCTTATCTGAGCATTGAAACCAACAAAGAGATTAATAACCAAGTTCATGGCTAAGCAAGGACAGGACCTCCGGAGAACTCAGCCGCGCCTAGGTGAGGCTCACATGCGGAACCGCAGAGTACGGGAGGAGCTGGACATCATGTATTCAGGGGATGCTAAGGGGGAGAAAGGCCATCTCAAAGTAGCCTCTCTATGCCTATATTCTCTTGTGTGAGTGGGAGAGAATTAAGTAAAGGAATGCATAGGAAACTCATACAACTGGGCCTCTCACACCATCAGCTCTCTATCCTGCAGCTGTGACCACCCAGCTCTTGCTGTTATTATTGTATTGACACCTCAGTCTCTTAGCCCTGTACCTCAAATTCCCCAGGGTTACTTCCTCCCTCCTCTCTCCTGTTCCTGCTCTTCTTTCTTTTGAAGGGTCAATGTGGCCCAAAGAGAACTAGACCCCGTTTTTCATCCACACCTGTTCACCCTCCATGGTCACAACCAATCGCATACTATACAATGCCTCATCAACATATGAAGTCATTAATGGTCCAAACGCCGTCTTTGACGCCTATCCCAATCTTCCAGTAAATTCATCACCCAGCACTCCCCACTCTTTTCTTTATTATCTTTTATTATTATTATTATTATTATTATTATTATTATTATTACTATTGTTTTGGTAGTGCTGGGGATTGAACCTATGGGCACTGGGAGTGGAGACTGAACCTACAGACATTCTACCTATGAGCTGCATACCAAGCCCTATTTATTTTTTCATTTTGAAACAGGGTTTTACTACGTTGCTGAGAGTCTGGCTAAGCTGCTGAGGATGGTCTTGAAAATAGTGCCTGGGACTCTCTTGATCCTTCTGTCTCCCTCGTGCCTCATGTCCAGTTCATGGGCCAGTTTCCCTCCCTTACTCCCTAAACACTCGAGAATGTGCTCAAAATTCTCCCATTCCTGTGATGACTCCCGCCCTGCCTAGCCAGGGATCTCGTAGCCTCCTAACTAAGGCTACCTAGAGCTCCTGTTCCACTCCAGTACCCCACACAACCCAGTACCTCACACTACCCAGAGGAACCTCGACTAATTATGCCAGATCAAGCCCAGTGACTTCTGATCACAATCAAATGAAATGCAAAGGACTCCACCCTGCCTGCCTCCCTTCCCACCTCCTGCTCCTTCCCTTTCAGCAGCTGCTGCTGTGACACCCCACTGTTCTCTGTCCTTCCCCAAATCCACAGCTCCTTGTTCTCCAGATGGCCAGCTGTGCCTCCGAGGGTCCTGTGGTGGCCCCCCCTCTCTATTCACAACTCAGTAGGAATTCCACCTCCTCCAGAGGACTTTTCTGATCATCCCATTCAAAAAGACATGAAGTTTGGGTCCAGACCTAAGCTGAGACCCCATTCTTACTCTGTGGCTTTATTGTCCTGCTTAAAACACTGGTTTTAGCTGTGTGACCTGCAACTTACTTAACCAACACGCTGTGCCTGATTTAATTAATGCCTCTGCTAAATGGCAGTACCAATCACCTTGCTGAATTTTGAGATAGTTACATGAAAAATAATAAATGCATGGGGAAAAGTATGCCTCGTCTATCAAGGGTCTTCAACAAATAATACTTATTTCATTCATAAGGGCTCTCTGGGTAGTGATGGAAACCAAGGACTCAGGTACTGGAGAAAATAAATTAAGGAGAAAGAAGTCCTATGACCTTAGACCTTACAGTGGTTGAAAGCAGGGGGCTGGGGGGGAGGGGGGGGACACAGCCTGCGACCTTCCCTGCCCCCTGGCTGCCCACCCTGTTATAATGCTGTTGTTGGCATTGCTGTTAAGATGCACATAAATATTGGCACGTTCTGATGGACCAGCATGGAGGCCAATAGAGGCACAGAAAGGCAAGGTTATTGATGTCAGTCCAAGGGCCTCCGTGGGACCCAAGCCAGGGCCGTAACAAGGATCCAGAAGTTGCATCAAGCCAATTGATTCTCTATCACCCCAGGAAGACAGGCATTCAGGGGAGCTGGCAGCCGGGCAGCCACGCCAGCGCTAATGAAAGCACGCCAATGGCTGGCTTCCAGCATCACCTGGAAGCTTGTGGGCCTCCAGGCCAGAGGCACTTGGCACCTTAAATTTATAGTGATGAAAACAACAGAAGAAAATCCAGGGTGGGCAAAGTGTTTGCCATGTTATTCCCTGTCCCCAGGGAAACAGGAATCCTTTGTGACATGTTTTAGCCAAAGAGGAGGTGGTGGAGGAGCTTCGGGGTGCTGTCTGGGGTCACTCTGCACGGCCAGGCTGCAGCAAAGCCTAGCAAAGGAGCCAGACAAAGATTCCAGGCTCAGGCTCGGGGAGATTCTGGGCTTCACACTCTTCGTCAGGAGAAAGGTCCCCGCCACAGTGCCCAGGGACAGCCAGAGCCCTGAGCTCACGTAGTGCCCGGAGCTCTTCTCTGCTGCGGTCTTCTCCCCACTAGAGGCTAGCAGTTGTGCTTTCTTTATAGATCCCCAGAGCTCAGCATAGTGCCAGACACATTGAGGTCACTCCACTGTTTGTTGAATGAATAAATGGACTTTGACGACACCATCTCTGGCCCACATCACAGAAGATGTGGTCTTGGCCTTGAGCATGGACAAACCTCTCTCTGAGACGAGCAGAGAGGTCAGAGTAGAGGAGACTTGGCGAGAGCCAGCGGGTGAGAAGCTGCTGGTAAGAAGCAACGGAAACCTAGGATCTCCCTGCTCCACTCCCATGCTACCAAACAAGAAGCCCTAACACGAAACCCAACAAAACTTGATGTGCACAAGGCGATGGCATGTGGAGTCCCCACCAAATGATGCACTCATTCTCCCAGTCATTCGTTCATTTGTTCATTCATTCATTCATTCATTCAACTGATGTTCACTCAGCAAATGCTTTGCTCCAGGTGCAGAGAATCCCTGGGCCCTCCCTGCAAAAGGAAACAGCAAGCTTGGTCATAGTTACTGAGAGGCTCACCACCATCTTCCCTCTTCTTAAAGGCAGGGATCATTCTCAAGTGCTCCTTTACCAGGCCTATGATGCTAATGGGAAGCCCCTTTACCTGCCATAGCCCATCCCTGGACCAGAGCTCTTTGTGTCCCCAGAATGCTCTGGAATCTCGGCACCCAGCACGGCTCGGCTTGGCAGATGGCATCGAGGTGCCTAGTTACTGTCATGTCAAAAGGCACTCATTGGATCCGCTTTCCCCACTAAGAGACGCCCATTCTCCGGTCTTGTTAATGGAGGGAGCTGGGGAGGAGGTGAGCGCATACCGTGTCCCATCTAGTTTAATTTATAACTATGTCACTGCAGCAATTAGTACGTATTGTTTACATGCCTTCCTAACACGTTCCCCGGGTCCCCGGGTGTTTGCGATGACTGGTGTCTTCATGCTTGGCTGGCTGGAAGATTTGAGTGTGTTCTGGGGAGGGGAAGGCCGGGCCATCTTCAGCCCCAGTGTGTGACTTGTCTCGACTGGAGCAGGGACCCTGGCAGGAGCAGCTGCCTCACACTGGCACTGTCTGTGGCTCATGTTTTCTTGGTGCAGGGCGATGGGGAGGCACATCACTGATCATGAGTTTTGTCCCCTCTATTGTCTTCTGAGAAAAATAAGAAGAACTATAGGAGAGAAGTGGGCCAGAGGCATCTCAGTGCATCCTACCCCTTGTTCACTTGGGGGTTAACTGTGATCTGCCCAAGTCTAGAAAGGTTTAGAGATGGGAAGAGGCGGGCCAGAAGTCACTGGGAAAAAGGAACGCAAAAGAAAGGGAAGAGCGGGTTTTGTTTTGAATGCGGTGCTCCTTCCATTAGAGCACGCTTCCTTTCTGTGGCCGTGAAGAACCGTTAGGACTAATGTAGAGGGAGCTTGTGAAGAAATAAACATTTGTCAGGAGACTGTAACGCAGGGTGGCGGTGGGCGGGGAGGATGGAGTGGGCGGATGGCCCCTGAAGGAAGTAGAGGGTATGAATCAGGCTCTCAGAGGTCAGGGAGAGAGGGGAGACGTGATGTGGCGCTGTGGGGATGTGCTCTTTCGCCCTCTGCTCAGGGCTCAGGAGGAGGGAGGCAGGGCTGGTGTCTGGGGACAGAGGGAAGAGACCAGAGCCAGCAGAGCTGAGCCAGCAGGACTCTGTGTCCCTTTTAAGTTTTAGCCTGTGCCACAGCTTCTGGAGGATGTCTGGGGTCGAAAGTGGAAGCAGTTGTGCTCCAAAGTCTCTGCCATCCGCTCAGGAAAAAGAACAAGAAGAGAGAATGGCGAAGGAAATGAGCTTCACCAACTAAAATGGGTCAGAAGCTTGGTGTGTGTGTGCTGTCTTAAATGAATGTTTGATGCACCTGTTACTAGTGTTTTCTATGACTCCTCTTAATGACTGTGTGTAAAGTGTCACTTGTCTTCAAGTTTAGATATTCCCAGGTGTCCTGGGGAAGTAGAAGTAATCAGAAGTATTTCATGAAAATAATTCCCCAAAGGATTCCATTTGCACTTAGGTGAATGGAAAAAGCAACTTCTTTGTTTTTTTCTTCCTAAGCAAATACTGTTTGTGTGTGTGTGTGTGTGTGTGTGTGTGTGTGTGTGTGTGTGTGTGTGTACCAAAGCATGCACGGATGCACATGTGCATGCACGCACAGCCAACACTAAGACCCAGTCTCACACCTGGAGTAGCAAGTTTCTTGCAAAAGGGCTCCTGCACTGAGCAGTCTACTGGTGCTGAGGAGCATTTTTTGAGGTTGTTTCTCCCATTTCTTCTGGTCCAAATGAAATCTCCCAGCAACAGTGTCAGGGGAATTAAGAAATAAGACAGTTAAAAGGAAGAAAAAAAAAGAAAACATTAGCTTTGTTTGAGTAAAAGGGAATAAAAGACACCTTAGCGATTTCCTGGCCAAGTGATTATGGGGCTTTGCAGAGGGGGATGGTTTGGGCATTACTGGGGACCTGGGAGGACAGGCCGGGGCTGACACCAGGACAGCTCACTGCACGTGGTTGTGCTTGAAGTGACGGCCCTAGGGCATCATGGACCATGATGTTGCTGTTCCTTTAGAGGTAAAAGATTGGACTAAGCCACACATGCCCTCTGCTCTCCTCTTACCCGGTCCTTTCCATACCAAGGATACCCATTTAGATGATTGGTCAGGATTTGAGGTTATGGGAAATTTACGAGCCCAGCAGAGATCAAGCCCATGAAGCAACTTCATCCCTGAGTTCTCTAGCCTGTGGCATGAACTCTCCAGAGAGTGCTGGGAAAGGGGGGTGCAGCGTGACCTGTATGCCAATGTTCAATAAGTACTCTTGGAACACATGAATGAACTGTTCAATGGGGAAGAAAATCATGGTGGAGAACGGTCAGGGGCCAGTGCTGAATTTGTGATTTCCCTTAGGAAGATGATTAGTGAAATTTCAGGTCCTTTTCTTGACTACCTTGTGTGTGTGTGGGGGGGGGGGACAAGTTTGAAGTAAACTGAAGATCATTTATTGAGGGGCAGAAAGAAATGAAAAGTTCCTTGAAGTGATTCAGAGAGAGCAAAGTAAAGTGAATTCAAGAGAATAGGGGACTCCAAGCCGGGCATGGTGGTGCATGCTTGTAATCCCAGCATTCAGGAGGCTGAGACGGAGGATCGCGGTTCGCGGACAGCCTCAGCTACTTAGTGAGGCCCTCTGCAACTAAGTGAGACCCGGTTTCAAAATAAAGAATAAAACATAGAGCACGGGGTGTAGCTCGGAGGTCGAATGCCCCCGGGTTCCATCCCCAGACCCGAAAAAAAAGTACTAGATAGTTGAAGAAGAGTGAAGATTCTGTTTTAGTAGAACTTAGGGGAAGATCCAGCACCCGTCAGCCAAGAGAGAAGCCAGCCAAAGTCAAAAGTCAAAATCAGCAATACTTTATTGATTCGGGGTGCCCCAAAGTTCTGAGCAGTATAAGTGTGTGGTATGTCAAATATACTGTAAAAAAAAAAAAAAAATAGAGGGCCTTGTGGGCCAAAGCATTTGGGAAACACGAGGTTAAAATATGATAAACAGAGCTCTTCCCCACGAAGCCCGGAGCCTTTAACGCGATCATGTTCACTGACACCCTGCATAAGGAAGATGTAGTACTGGCATTTTCTGAACTTAGCTGACTATAGAACATTTTGTCTTTTCTCATAGAATATTTGACAGAGTTGGTATTTGAAGAACATATTTCAGAAAGGTTGAATATGCCTCATATACATGGGGTCCTTCATATACATGGGTCCTTCATATACATGGGTCCTTCATATACATGGGGTCCTTCATATACATGGGTCCTTTATATACATGGGGTCCTTCATATACGTGGGTCCTTCATATACATGGGTCCTTCATATACACGGGGTCCTTCATATACACGGGGTCCTTCATATACATGGGTCCTTCATATACATGGGTCCTTCATATTCATGGGGTCCTTCATATACATGGGTCCTTCATATACATGGGTCCTTCATATTCATGGATCCTTCATATACATGGGTCCTTCATATACACGGGGTCCTTCATATACACGGGGTCCTTCATATACATGGGGTCCTTTATATACACGGGGTCCTTCATATACATGGGTCCTTCATATACACGGGGTCCTTCATATACACGGGGTCCTTCATATACATGGGGTCCTTTATCTATATGGGGTCCTGTGGGGTCGTGGAGTGTGGGGTGGTGGGATGAGTGTCATAAGGGGATGGAAACCGTGGTTTCAGTCCCTGCCCTCTGCTACCTGTGTGACTCTGGATGAATTATACAACCTCTCTGGGCTTCGCTTTCCTCCTAGGCCAAGTGAGGGTGGGCTAGACGGTACTGATGTATTATTCTGTTTTGGGCTTTATAGTTCTACATGGTTCCCTCTGAACATTGTAACCATGTGCATGTTACGAGGTAGGTGAAGCTCGTTCATCAATCCGTTTTCTGTCTCCTTTTCTAACTGTTTAGTTCTGTGAAGGTCGGGCTGGCATCTATTTTGTGCACTGACTTAACTGTAGCACCGGATACAGGACTTAGTAGGAGCTAAAAACATTATGCCAAATGAATGAATGAATGAATGAATGAAGCCCCATTTCGTGTTTAGTGAGCCATCCTGTTGTGCCTGCCAGAAAGGAAGACGGGGCGCTGATACACCAGTCTTCAGCCTCCTTTGAGCAGTGGAGTCAGCCAGCACTCACACCCAGAATGGGGTCACTAGAAGCTCTCTGGGACAGAGTGAGCCAGGTGAGGGTGTGCATGGGAGCCTTGCCCCTCTGAGGACTGCGCCCCACTGGCTGGGGCTCCCATATCCTGGAGCAGGGGTAGAAGGTGTTAGAAGTCTGGGCTGGACTTTGCCTCCCTGTGATCCTCCTGTCTCAGCCTCCCAGGCACTGGGATTACAAGTGTGTGCCGCCACACCAGGCTTTAAAGTGGAACCTGAAGCTGGGCGTGGTGGCGCACGCTTGTAATCCCCGCGCTTGGGAGGCAGAGACAGGAGGATCGCGCAGGTTCGAAGCTAGCCGTGCGCTCTGGCTTAGGAGACCCTGTTTCCAAATAAAAATGTAAAAATAGGTCTGGGAGTGTAGCCCGGAGATAGAAGGGCTTCCAGGAACCCCAGTACCACCAAAAAAAAAAAAAAAAAAAAAAAGTGGAACCTGAGATGGGAGGAAGTCCAGTTTCCTCAGGAGAAGTCGGATAAACTTGATCTGGAGAGGGGGTTCCTGGGGCCCACTGACTGTCTAGAACTTGGGAACCGTATCCCTGCTCCGGGGGGTCCTTGAGAGGATTTAGGAGCTTGAGGATATAAGAACCCGCGCTCTGGGGAAGTCTGCAGTAAGTGAGAGCTGCGATTATAATATTCATAACCACAAATGAGCATTGGCAGTTGGTAGTTAATACATCCTAACTTTTTCAGCGTGCTCTTACGTATGTTTCTCCGGGCTCCACTCCAGCACCTGAGCCTGGTGTAGCAAACATGGGGTTTGAGATACTGGATGCCTGCAACTTCTCAGGAAAAAATGTTGGGGGCCTCGCCCCATTCAGAAAGCATCTCTGCTGACAAAGTGCCACTCAGATGACAAAGGGCTGCCCACCAGGCAGGAAGTGAGCGGTGCTCAAGCTGCCGTGTCCTGTCCCCTGCATGAGCAGCAGCCCTCTTCAGCGAGGGTGGATGGAGTAAAGATCCGTCCCCTTCTCTGAGACTCTTCTCTGGGCCACAGAGGAGCATGGGAGCTGGCCTCGGGGTGGAGACTGCTTCTGCTCCCTTCCCCCCTCCTCCTTGTACCACAGCCCCCCATTCCTGCCTCTACCTCCCTCCCCACAGTGGGCCAAAGCTGAAATAGTTCCCAACATTTTTACCCAGAGTGTCACCTCTCCTACGGGTAGGTAGGTGGAGACCCCGGTTACAATGGAAGCCATCTCGGAAAGTTTCATATCAGTTCAGAAAAAAGTAAGAAATGAATTACAGGAACCTAGAATGGAGGAGCCCACGGGCTGGGGGTTGAATCAACCCCCTCCACTATCCACGGAGCAGAACAGCAGCTCTGCTGGCCCCCACCTGCCCCAGCCTCTGCTGCATGGGTGGCTGAAAAGCGCATGTCTAGAGGCAGCCCAAGGCGTCTGGGAGTTCGCTAAGAGAGATGCAAGCGGGTTGGTGAGGGGACCTCTTTAGCGAGCTCCTGTCTCTGATCCTCTGGTATCCCACAGCCTAGCACCTCCCTTCAAGCTGTCTGTGGCTGCGTTTTCTCCTAACTCCCCTGTCTCTCTCCTCTCCCTAGACATGCAGTTTTCAGCTGCCGCCCTGCCAGCTTCTCTATGTCTCTGTCAATATCTTCTTCTCTCACTTTCTGTCCCTGTCCCAACACCCTCCTCGCCTCCTCTCTGCCACACTTTCTCTTTTCTTTCTTTCTCCTGTCTACTTAGTGGCTCCATTGATTAGGGCCCAGCAGAGAGCGTCCCAGTGTGCCTGTGTCTGCATCCCACTCCGCCCCCTCAGCCTTCTCTGAGACTCTCAGCCGCAGATGGGGGACCATGTTCAATCCAAGCCCTGTTCCTCACCAGAGAATAACAGTCAACTCTGGAAGCACAGCAGAGCAAGAAAGGACATCTCTGTATTTCAAGAGACATCCCAGTCTCTTGGGACAAAATGACTTCCCTTGGTGTATTTATAAACTTCAGGGCCGGGGTGTGCCCTGCGCACAGCTGGGCCAGCTGGCTGGTGATGGAGTTCGGGAGTTCTCAGTGAGAGCTTCCTCTCAGGCCCAGGTTGTAGTGATACAGTCAGGAGGGGGCTCTGTCTTTCCTCAGTGCTCTTGGCAGAAAAGAGCATGTGCTTGGAAGCTCCGTGAACTGCATGGGGGCCGGTGATGGATGTCATGGATAACCATGGCATCAGGCAGCTGCGGCACAGGCATCGGCACACTGAGATGACTCGAGGTGGTGGAACGGGGGCTCCTCCCTGTGGCCTTGGGATGTGCAGTGTGATCGCACAGAGCCATATGCCTCCTGATTATCCCTGTGGCCATCCCATGGGGAGCCCGCAATGGACCCGCTCAAATGTATGGCTTAATCTCGGCCTATTCCAGACAGAGCCATTGGCTACTTCGGCAGGGGCTGCTCAATGCCCGTGAAGTCCTTGTTCTTTCCACTTGCAGTTGGCAGTCTGGGGCATCATCTCCATAGCCGGGGGACAGTGCCTTCTCATAGAATGGACATGCAGAGGGTTTTTTTTATTGCCCCACTGAACTGTGGGTATTTTGAAGATACAGATCATACCTTCGATTAGTGTTGTCTTCCTTCCTTCTGCAGCACCTAGACCACCACCCAGCACCTATAGTTCAGGACGCGGAGGGACTTGTGCCTGGCTGGGCACTTGGACTCTCTCAGCCATGGCCAAGCTGTCTGGCCGGGCAGCCTGTCCCATAGTACAGAGACACACCTGGTCTCTAACAGACTTCTGGTAGGGAAGGGAAGGCCAGACTCACCCTGTGGAAGCCTTGTTCCCAGACACCAGCCACAGAAACCTGGAACATCCAAACAAGATTGCCAAGAGCCCTCTCTTCTTAAACCCTGACCCCAAGGTTAGACTAGATCGATAGCAAACTATCCAGAATTAGCTGGAGTGTTCTCTTTTCTTCATTTCTGGCAGAAAAGTGGGGCCCCCAACAGGCACAGGGAGGGATTTAGTCAGACTCTAGAACCCATGAGCCAGCCACCCCCAGCATGGCTCCTGTGTGGAGGATGCAGAGGGTCTTGGCTGGGTGGTAACCTTGCCAGAAAGGTCATGGCCACAACTCCCCATGGAGTCTCTCCCTACCCCTCCTCTACAAACCACTGCGGGCTTCTCGCCTGGTTGCCCTGTCTCTGCCCAGATCTGTAGGCTCAGGTCTGGTTTTTTTTTTTTTTATGTTGTTATTGTTATACATTTAGCTAGCAGGGTCTCCTCTGCCTTTGGACCTGGTCTTGGAGACCGCTCCTTGCAAGTCAGCTCATTCCCAGGTGCCTTACCCAGGCTGACCCTGGGTCAGGCTGAGAGCCAAGAGGAGAGGTGGTCAGGGGAGGGAGCTGGGAGGTCCCAGCACTTTGTTTTCCAAAGGGCACCCTTTTCTGTGATTAAGGGACTGCAGGAAGGCAGCCACCCCCAAAGGCTGGTTGCGTGACCTGTGACCACTGGGGCATGAGACAGACATATGGTTTGTAAAGCTGGCCATGTCTAAGAATGACCCGGAGCACATCTTAAGAGAAAGCAGAGGCCAGAGACCCGGCCTTGAGATTTGAATATGGCAATCCCATTGTCCCATCCCTTCTCCATCCCAACCCTAGACTTGTGCCTGGGAAACACAGAATTATTCCATTCTACTCCGCACACTCCTGGGGCCTTGCTTTCCCCTTGCTCATCCTGAATGTTGCCCTTTCCAGGGATGCTCAAAATAAGAAACGGGAAATTTTGTGTACCAGGTTG
Organism: Muscardinus avellanarius; assembly: GCF_963383645.1. Classification (NCBI taxonomy): domain Eukaryota; kingdom Metazoa; phylum Chordata; class Mammalia; order Rodentia; family Gliridae; genus Muscardinus; species Muscardinus avellanarius. Next base: position 110,740,698 of record NC_137793.1, read on the forward strand.
GGGTTGGGAAATAATTGGAAGGATTGCTATTATATCTCCCAATCACAGGTGCCAGGAGCGGAGTCTTAAGTCTTATAATTGATGCCCATTAGGAATGGCTTTTTCTTTATGATTTCTAGAAAGGAATGAACATTTGAAGGTGCCTAATGCATTTCTCGGCGGGAAAGCGTTCATTTCCGCTGCACTTACGCCTGGCCCTCTGGCTTCTCCCTCCTCGTGCTCTGTCATTCTTGATCTTCCTCCTTCTCCTTAATAAAAACCACCTTTCATTTACCTTGCCTTGCTGTAGCCCTTTGCAGTTTTCCAACCTCTTTCCTAGATATTATTTCTTCACAACCAGAATCCAGTGAGGCGTGCAGGGATTTTAATTCCCTCTTAATAGATGAAGTTCAAACTTCTTTAATGACTCAGCTAAGGTCACTGAACAGGAAGTAGAAAGCAGGAGCTCTGTCCTCTGCCTCTGAGCCCTGCCATCTGCCTCTCTTGGGCCTGGCTCTCTAACCCCATCCCTGTCCCCTCCCTGCCTGCCTCCACAAGTCCTTCTGGGATTAAGTTGTCAGACAAACAACTGTTAAAAGGTTTCCTACTGTGGTGACATTGCACAAAAGAGCCTCTGCTTGCTGGCCCAGGAAAGGAGGGAGCGATGCGCCCTGACACCAGGTCTCCTCATGGGGACACATTTTCCTCTCTTGCAGCTGCGGCAAGAAAGTGAGAACACAGTAACAGAGGCCACTTAGCCTTGCCCCAGCAGAAGAGAGCAGTGCGGGAGTGGAAGCAGGAATAGTGAGGTGATGGGGGGATTAAGAAGAGAGCGGGGGCGCAGAGGAGGAGGCAGAAACACACCCATGCCTGGCCTCCTCGGATGCCTCTGACCTCCACCTGGGACGCTGTCCCCAGGTTTGAGTGGCCTCACCTGCCCTCTGTCAGCTCAGGACCTACGGAGCCACGAGTCTCTTCCTGGAACTCCTCTCTCTCTCAGCCTTCCCTCCTGCTTCTCTGCCAGTCCATTAGACCCGGGTTTCCCCTGTGGCTGCCCACCTCTAGGCCCCTCTAACCAGGATCATCCCCAGGTTCTTTCCTTTGTCCATACTCAACAGCTCTGTGCATGTGAAAGTTTCTGAGAGTGGAGAACACCCACGGGTGTAAGGATGACAGTCGTGTGTGCTGTTCAATGACTTGGCAGTCAATGGTGGACCTCACGCACAACAGAGGCCCCAGGGGATGGGTTCTCCCAGCGATGCCAAGCCCGCCTAGTGTGTGTATGCACAGCCCTGTGATGCTGCTGCCTTGAGCAAATCATGCGATTCTCAGACTAGATCTTCATTGGCCGCAATGAAGTATCCGGAGGGTTGATTGAAGACAGGAGGGAGAGAGGGGCTCTCCCACTACTGGGCTGCTTCTCATCTGCGTTGGCTTTGCTGTTGGTTCCAGATGCATCCTCTGGCCTTTCCAGCTGGGATTCTCATGGCCAGTTTCTCTCTTTTCAGTTCCATCAGGAACCTTTCCCTTTGAGTCCCAAGGAAATCAGTCCTGCCCACAGTCCCAACATCTGCACACAGAGCCAGGTCTGTCTGCATGGCCACCCCCTGTGCCGGTCCTGATGCGTGGCAGGTTAATTATGGGATGCCACAGCTTCTCTTCCATAGTAGAGAAAAGGGCCACAAGACCAGAGCCGGCCAAGTGGAGCTGGAAGCTGGCGAGGTGTTCTGCAGAAAGAGCCCTGTCAATGTTCACAAGACTGGCTTTCCCTCTCCAGAGACAAAAACAGCTCCATCCCGCCCACCTGCCTCACAGGTTTGCCTTGGGGATTAATGCAGACAATTGGTGGCTGAGCCCTGGTGAGATATCAAGTGCCTGGGAGCTGCTAAATCACAGCTTTCTTACCCTCATCTTATCACCTGCCATTAAAGATCAGCATATGAAAGGTGTACACTTGTAGAGCTCAACGCAGTGCCTGTCACCGTGCTGTAACAGAGACTCAAAATAGTTCTCCATCCTTGGTAGTTACTATGGCACCGCGCCTCATTAGGGATTCCTATTCCCCCACGCCGCCCCTGGAAAGCCAGGCCTGACACTGAGCCTCCCTCTCTCTTCCACAAGCAGGCGCAGCCCCAGCAGTGCCCAGATACCGTCCCCACCTGCAGTCCCAGTGCCCTGGCCCTGTCTGCCTGCTTTCCTGTGCGTGGGGCCACTTGTCAGAAGGGAAGGGAAGCTGTCCAACAGCTGTGTCCCATCCCAGTAGGGAAGCCGGCACTTAGACCAGGAACAGGCCGCAGGGCATCCTGGCTCAGGTGGCAGCGAAGTGGGGCAGGGGGAGCCTCCAGTGTGGGCAGGAGGGGACCCGTGCGGCTGTGTGTGCTCACACGGTCCTTGCACTCCAGTGGTGCTTGGGGGATGTGCTTTCTGTGCATTTCTGTGCAGCGATTCCATCTGTGGGTACATCTAAGGTGCGAGGAAGTGGGTTTCTGCTTCATGGAACCACAGTGGTACCTGCAGACTTGCAGCACAGCCCATGCATGTGAGTATTTACACGTCTCACACTCACGTGGTATGGGTAAGTGTGAGTGCATTTGTGACCAAGGGGAGTTATAAATGCGACCTTTAGTGCTCAGACACTCTCTGCTGTGGCGGTGGGAGCCCACGAGGGGTTAAGGGTCCCTCTCGCTCGGGGTTGGCAGTGCCAGGCCGTGCTACCCTCTGTGAGCAGGCTCGGTAACGAGGCTTGTTGTAACACTCAGCACTTATCTCTGCAGCTTTAGAGGATCCACAAAGCCCGTTCGTTCAGGCATTGCTAACAAGCCAGCGGCGACAAGCGAAGGGCACAGGGGGACTGAGCTGAGAAGAGAGGCCCTTGTCTGCCTGGCTGCTCTGTGACTTGCCAACGTGCACACTGAATGCAATCTCTCTCTGCATTTGGCTTCAGGAACCCCTCCCTCCCTGAACCCAAACCTAAGCTCCATATCATTCTGCACCTCCAATCCCCTGCCTTCCCGAGTCCTGCTCCCCAAATCCCGCTCCCCAAGTCCTCCTGGCCCTCCCTTCCTTCTCTCTTTCTGAGCTCCCACTGAATTAGATTAGTCACATTCTTAATTAACTGTGCTGGTAAGAGCTCTATTAGGTATTAAATGTTTGTCACAATCCAATTAAAAAATCCATCACAGCAGGACAGGTTTTCTGAGGACCAGCACATTGATGCTGGGGGCCCTGGCATTTCCTCTCTGCCAGGGAACATGGAAGAGGAGCAAGCCTAGGAGGCAGGGAGCCGAGGGAGGCTCCCTCAGGAGGCCGCCCGGCCTGTGCTGAGGCCTTGCTCTCTGAGCACCCCCAAGGCCTGAAGGAGTGAAGCTACCTTCGGGGCTGAGCATCTCTGGGTTGCCCAAGACTGTCTCAGTTTAGCAAAGGGGATGACTGGCCACTCTAGTCTAGCATCTTACCCCTAGGCCCATAGAGCAATGGGGCAGGACCAGAAGTGTGTGAGTGTGTGTGTGTACCTGTGTGTGTGTATGTATGTATGTGAGCACATGGGGATGAGGTGGGCTGTCCAGATGGACAGTTAAAAGCTGGCTGAGGGTTTTTGGCTCCAGAATAAAGAAAGAAATTGGATGAGTTTAGGCTACATCTCCAGGGGTCCAGCTCCAGACCACCGTCAGTTCCATTCACAACTGTCTTTCTTTTCCATTTTCAAGAGAGCGGCTCAGGAGGCCACCTACCTCGTGGTAAAGGAAAAAGAAAGCAAGAATTCACCGCTGACTCCCCTGGCTTCCTTCCTTAACTCCCAGGGCCCTTCCTCTTCTTCCTTTCCTTTATTCCAGGTGGGATGTTCTCTCTGCATCTCCTTTCTGGCCAGGCTAGACTCACAGGTTTAATATTTATTTAATAGACAGCCAGGTTTAGATCACCAACTCCCCACATGGCCACGCCAAGATGCAAACTCCCCCATTTCCTCAGCCACCAGGGTGGAGAAAGAGAGGGAGCAGGCAGTATTCTTCCGAGCCCCACATTGCTGGTCTGGCTAAGAGGGTGATAGGGAAGTTTGGGCATTGGTTCTAGGAGCGCCTCCTGGTGCATCACGGTACATTCTCTGCCACTTCAAGCTTCCTGGCGTGTGTTGTGGATTTCTCATTCTCCGAGTACATCTTCTGTGGCTCTGTTAACTGTAATAAGTACCGAGGATTGCTTCTTATCATGATTGTTGCACCAAGTGTCTCTTCCCTTTCAGTTCCTTTGAATTCTCCCCTTCGTATCAGTGCATCTTAAGATTCAACCTTCCACCGAAGACTGTCTAGATCTGTCTGGCCAAGCAAAAAGTGTTTATCTGCTTGGACTCTCAGGTCCTGAGGGACAGGAAGCATAGCTCTTTATCTGTCTGTCCTCAGCACCGGGCACTGAGTTGAGGCTCATTGGAGACACGTGGACGCATTTGCTGAGCGACTAAATGAACACGCTCATATCAAGACTTCCCTTTTTATTCTTCCAGGGTCCCTGAAAAAAGCAAACATTTCCCTGTTTATCCAGCACCTGCTCATTCATCGGAATGCTCAGGCATCTCTATCGGAGTCACCTCGCCTATAAATCCCCAAAGGGCAAGACCCCTGTCTGCTTAATTGCCTCCCCACAGGGCTTGAAGCCATGCTAATTCTCTGGACAAATTAATGCCCTTGGGGTTGGGCCTTCCTTCCTTCCTCTGTTCTCTAACCATCCATTCAGTGCTCACTTCAGAGCCAGCAGGAGAGCCTGGGCTTAGGGAGGCAGGAAAGGCATCCTGCCTTTCTCTGCAAGAGCTCCTCATGTGGTTGAGGAGACAAATGTTCAGGGGGGGATTTAAGTAGCAAAATCGAGGCAGATTTGAGTCGAGGGCTCCCGGTGAAGGATGCAGACAGACCTTCAGGAACTCACGATCGGCCAGGGCCCTGTGGCTCCAGAGGCCAGAGGATGCACCACAGCCTCAGCCGAGCCAGGAAGAGGCCCTGGGGCACCGCCACAGCGGCATTTCCCGGTGGAGAGCGTGGCACACGCAGACTTGGCATCAGCAACAGGCGCGCTGATTGAGGGGAGAGCGATGGCTATAGCCTCGTGGGAAGCAGCGTTTCCGCAGACATTTCAGAATTGAAAGGGGAATGTGAATGCAAGCCGGGACAATGAGACAGGAGCCCTGTGGGACGCACCTGCTTCCTCCCCCTCAGCTAACCTGGAGCTCGCTGGCAGCCCACTGACACGTGGGGAGTGCTTTGGAAGTTTCCCAAGTACTGAACAAAGTCACTGAGGGGTGCCCTCTGGCCTGGCTAGGATGGGGAGTGACGGCTGTCAGTCAATAGATATCAAACAGCCAGGTATGGTAGCACACGCTTGTAATCCCAGCATTTGGGAGGCTGGGACAGGAGGATCTGGGTTTGTGGAGAGTCTCACTACTTAGTGAGGCCCTTGTATATTAAAACTATGAAATAAATGGGTCAAAACAAGCACATCTCTTTTCCTGCGGCAGGACCAGTCTCTGGGTTGTCCCAGCTCATAGGCAGAAGTCAGGGAGGCTGCTGAAGGAGGATGGACCTGGCATCCACGAGCATCGCCTCGCCCATGTTGGCTGCAGGTGAATGAGCCTGGGCAGGCAAGCCACGTGACCAGGCTAGGCAGGGCAGGGAGGGCACCTTCGTGGTGCACCTGTGCCTGGCACCTCACACCAGGTATTTTGTTTGGCCTTCACACTGTCTGTAAGAAGGCGTTATTTGCTCCATTTCACTCAAGAAGGCATCAAGACTGAGGGAGGAATGACTTGCCCAAAGTCATTCTGCTTCTGTAACATAAATTTCAACTTTCCTCTCTATCTCTTTATTCAAATATTTACTGTTTATCATGAGCCCAGTCGCATGCCAGTATCAAAGTCTATAGTCTTCATTGGGAGATCAATATTCCTTGTCCCTTTCCCTTCCCACCACACACACACAAGGCTTCTGTGGATAAGTAGACCCTTTTACAAGGCCCACACACCCAACCAGGGCTGCCTAAGTCATTCTTTTGCTACTAGCACAGGTACATTTTTCTGGGAATAAAAGGATCAGGACCTATATGTGAGTCTTGCTTCATTGCCCCGTGGGGTTGCTAGGTTAATCAAGTTAACACTCAGTTAACTTGACGTTGGTTAATAGTGAGTTTGGGGTATAGGTATATCGCAAGAAACATTTGGGACATATTTATACTATAAGTGTTACTGTTTACCTGAGTGAATTGGGTAATCCTGTATTTTCTTTCACAATCATATGCTTTTTCCAACTGTCACTGCCACATGAATGAAGAGTGAACTCTCCATACCCATCCGGGGGTGCTAGGAAGATGGCTGGAGATGCCAGGGATACTAATGGCCTCTGCCCACCTTGTTTTTCTCAGTCTGGCCTTTTCCACAAGGCAAAAGGTGCTACCCACGGTCAGCTCCTGGACATGTCCAAAGCTGACTCTTCATCTTTTCTCCAAACCTGTGCCAAACAGCTGGATGAGCTCGCCCAGGCTACAGACTCTGGCCACCCTCTCATTCCCAGCACCCCCATAGGCTCCTGGTACCCATGCCGTCTCTACCTCCTTCACAGTCTCCCATCCTGTCCTTCTTTCCTTTTCATGTGTGGCCCAAGTTTTAGCCGCCCTTGTTCCTGAGTTATCTTAACAGCTTTGAACTCTTGTCCTTTCTAACCCCGCCTCACGGGTCACGCTCAGGTGACCATCCCAAGATGCAAACTGGATTCCATACTTGCCCATACTCAGATCATCACTGGCTCCCCAGGGGGATGGAAGAGCATCAAATCCCATAAGCCAGCACACGAGCCCTTGACCATTTGTCACCCATCCCTCTCTTCATTCCATTGGAAACCACGTGCCCATCCTTGAACATGGTACACTCTCTGCTAACTTTACCCTTCACAGTTCAGCCCAGTCATCCGGTCCTTGCTCCCTGGGTGCTTCCCTGGCTCTGAGGTTTCCAAGATGCTCTCTGTGTCCACCACAGCTTCCTGGCCTGCTAGTCTCGGTCACTTAGCACTATAGGTGACTTTATTTCCACATGGAGCTGTGTGTAACACATTGTAGGTGCTCAATAAATGGTAGCCGAAGAAGTAAATGAATAAGTAAGCCCAAGGTTGGAAGTTTATTTCTTTATGCACTCTCTTGAGCTCAGCTACTGATGGCCTGGAACCAAAATGCTCTTCCTCTGGATTCTCAGAGCTTCCTGCCTCCCCAGATCCCCTCCCCGCTGTGGGAGGCAGCCGTGGCAGCCGCTCACTAACCCCCTGCCCCACCAGGCCTCATGTTCTGGACCCGAGGCTCCTGGAGGATGACTAGATCCTCATGTTACTGAAATCCCCAAATGGCGTTGACAGCTCTCTGGGCTTAATGAAGCAACCAGCCTCATGCCCCTGGAGACCAGAAATATTGTGGTGGCAGAGGTTGTGGTATGAGTGAAATGAATTTCATGACCTCAATTTGGTGCCTCCGAGGACATTTTCTTATCCTCCCCAAACTCAGATAGGCCTGTGGATGTTGGTTGACAGTACATGCATAGGGCACAGGGGAGGAAGAGGGCTGGAAGGAGAGGAGGCGTGGCTGGCTGAGCATCACAATGAACACCCTGGAGCCTCCAAAAGGGAGGACCAGAGCACGTCTTGATGGTCTCCCTCCACAAAGTGATGGAAGCAAGTGCTGGGGGGGGGGGTCCATGCTCCCAAGTTGGAGATGCTCAGAAGCCATAAAGATGAGAGAAAGGAGTCATTCTTTCCTGAAATGTAAAATGAAAGACTCAGTGCTGGGAGTGGTGGCACACACCTTTGATCTCAGTACTTGGGAGGCTGAGACAGGAAGAGTGCAGGTTCAAGGCCAGCCTCAGCAAGTTTAGCGAGGCCCTCAACAACTTAGCGAGATCCTGTTTCAAAATAAAAATGTAAAATAGGGCTGGAGTGTAGCTTGAAGGTACAATGCCCCTAGCTTCAATCCCCAGAATCAATAATGATGATAATGGATAATGATGATGATGATGATGATAATAATAATATAATAATAACAATAAACTCAGATTTCTGTTAGGGGAACCTCCCTTTTCTCCTTTCTTGCCCACCATCCAAAGTCCCCTCCTCACAGCCATCTCTACGATCCCACGTCTTAGATCTTAGAGGCTTCCTCTCTACCTGCATAGGCTCCATCCGCTGGACAGTCTGGCTTGGCTGGGAATCATTAATATTCATATTAGTATAAGAACTTTTTTCAAACATCAAACTCAGGTTTCTACCGGAAGAACATCCTCTTGGCCAACTACATGATCAGAGCATGTAATTTTACTAAAATGTGGTCGGCTGCTAATCTGGGGCCTGTGGTGCCGTGATGTTCTGTGGAGCAGCGACAGTCTCCCACAGTGTGAACTCGGCCACCCTGGTTCATGTGGGCCATGGGATTCAGGTACAGAGGAGAAGCAGGAGCAGGGTTAGACAGGTTCTGGTTCCCCAGGCTGAGTACCAGGTTCTGTGGTTGGCCGTGGGCCTGCGGGGTTGCTTTGTGCTCCCAATGCAGGGAAGACTGGAACTCCAGCAGAAGCAGTAATTATCATGCAAACTGCATTTTACCTTCTGAGTGCTTTCCTGTTATTGTGTCCTCAGCACTCACAGCCCTTGTAGGATAATTAATTATCACTTATAGCTGTCTGCTGAGAGAATATGGGGAAACTGAGGCAGGAGCATTTGCAGCAGGCTCTGGCTACAGAGATGAGCCTTGGGAGCTAGCTGGGCTGGCTTCTGGGAGGGGTCGCCTTGCAGGACTCAGCCCTGGGGGCCATCTCCATTGCAGACCCAGAATTGACTGAGCAGAGCAGCCTTCCGGGGTGGCTACGCATGGCTGGACAAGGAGGCAGCACGTGGTCTGGGGAAACAGATCTAAATTCAGATTTGAACCCTGCCTCTTGCCATTTGTGGGGACTTTCACAGTGTCTTGCTTTTTTTTTTTTTTCCCCCTCAGTGGTTCGCTTTTAAAAGGGAGTAAAGCCGCTTTCTTGTAGCACCATTGAGGACATTAGAGAGACCGTGTAGTATTAGCCTGGTGCTGAGCACGGTGGGTGTTGGATAAATGGGGATTCTTGTGCTTATCACAGTGGTATCCAGAGTCATCCCTGGCTCCTTTGCATATCTGGTGGCACAGTCGGCGACTGCCAGCTGCCACTGTGGGTGCTGGTTGGGGAACAGCATCCTCCCTGCTGCGGGGGCCACATTGCCCGTGTTGGTGGCAGTGCCAGCACACGGTGGTCAGCAGGCAACCGAACTCTGGGGATGATAGTGACATAAGACACCTCATTTCAAACAATTACCCGACCATTCAAATAGGCTGTGGGACTCTTCCTCCCTCCCTGGTACCTATCGTTTGGACTTCATTTCTCTGATAAGAAGCCCTGTATATAATCTCACTCATACAAACTTCTGAAGTGTTAGGACACCAGAGCTTCCCAGCCCCTCTTCTCACAAGGGAGAAGCCTGGGTCTGCACTGAGTATGGCTGGTCCAGAGGCACAGATTAGTAGACAGGTGTCTTTCAATTGTGAATGCTAGGCAGAGGAATTCTCTGGGATCTTGTTAAACACACAGCTTCTGATCCAGCAGGTTGAAGGCAGGCCTGAGATTCTAAATTTCTAACGAGTTCTGTGATGTCAATGCCCACGATGCATAGCTTTGCTTTGAGTAGCAGGAGATGGGTAGATGGTGCTTCCCTGGCTGACCTGCTGGCCAGTGCTTCCTTCAATTGTAATTTTAATCCCACCCACAAGAGTGGCGTGTAAGCTTTTCAGTCCCTGTGACCAAAATGCCAGACCAGAACAACAACTTAGAGGAGGAAAACTTGTTTCCATTCAAGGTTTCAGGGGTTCAGTCCATAGTCGGCTGACTTCAAGGCAGAACCATCATGGTGGCTGGGGGCATGATGGTAGACAGGTGCTCATTGCTCAACTCATGGTGGCTGGAAGATGAGAGAGAGAGAGAGAGAGAGAGAGAGAGAGAGAGAGAGAGAGAGAGAGAGAGAGAGAGAGAGAGAATGAGAATGAATGAGACAGGTGATGGCTAGGGGCTTATATTGTTCACAAGACCATGCCCTCAGCAACCCACATACTCCAGCAGTGCCCCACCTCTGAACCTTCCTGCATTGCCCACAATGAGCTTTCATGGGGGCACATTCCATGTTCAAACCAGATGGCTTGGCCAGATCTTTTTGCGACACACAGAAAGGCATATCTGACCAAGAGTGCTCTGAGCAGAAGAGGGAAGTAGGATGCAGGACAGTCAGGCAGGGGTACCATGGGAGGGAGAATGCTGCAAGGTAGGACCTGCAGTTCCCTGCACCAGAGCCTCTCAGACATCCACTGCCCTGGGCAGCATCGCAGCACACCTGACCTCTCTCCTTGCTCAGATACGCCTCCTTGGTGCTGCTTTGTCGGGTTACCTGTTTGCTGGTGTTGTGTCACCAACTCGACTGGAACTCCACAAAGCAGGCCCTTATCCAGCCTTGAGCTTCTATCATCTGGCAGAGGGCCAGCACCCAGGAAGTGCTGAGGATATGTTTATGAATGAGTAACGAACAATACATTCACAATTTTTGAGCATTTACCAAGGACTATGACAATGGTTTCCCATAAATTATCTTGTGATCCTTGTTAAAAAAAAATCAGCAAAATAGAAATTAAACCCATTTCACCAATGAGAAAAGTAAGGCTTAGAAATATTATTAGCCCAACTGGGGAATGAGCACAATTCTCTCTAAAAACCAATCTCAGATTTTGGTCTCTGTACTTGAGACACTAAGTGTTGGTTTTATAGACATGGCCTTCAGACCAAGCAAATGGGCAAGATAAGGCTCTGAAAGGTTTGAAAATCCCCCAGGGGGAAGCTGGTTAGAAGCCTTCTTTGCTTCTCCCTACTCTGTCTCCCCATACCCAGAGGCCTCCAGCTTCATCTGTCTGACATTGCAGTGATAGAAAGAAGGTGCCCATCCCTGCCGGCCACACAGGTTTGCATGAGACTTATAATCAATCCATCAGTCATATTCTGTCGGCCACCTCCCAGATGCTCACAAAAAGCCAGACCCTGACCAGTTACAAAATGGTCGTTGGGCTTGTCTGGGCCCTACAGGAGCCTTCCCTGGGAGATAAGACCAACAGGGGACAGCACGAGAAGGAGACAGGACTGTGAGCCATCAGGAGCCAACTTGTGAGAGCGGATGCTCAGCGAGGTGGGAATGAGCTCACCGGGCTTTGTGGGAGAGCCGAGACTCTCGGTGGGGTGTGATGGTGGGTGGGTGACGTATGAGGGTAGACCAGTTGTGGGGTGGGGGGCAAACAGGAAGAGGGAACCACGATATATAGAGAAGTGCTTGGAAACACTGGCGGAGCTGTGTGGTGATCACAAGGTGTTATTACATTTCACTTTCTATCAGCATGGCTATGCTTGCCCAATTCTAAATATCTGACAATTTCTCTAAACATTTAACAGCCTGAATCTGCCTTCCCTCCTTGCTCAACCTGCGGTTCTGGTTCTCATTTCTGTGCTCTAATCGTCCTGGTCTCTTCTTCCTAAAACACGGGGAGAGAGGCAGGGAGCTCCTGGAGTCCAAGTTCTGCATATGCACCTCTGAGGGCGGGTGCTGTCCGGGGCTGGGGATGGAAGCAGGGACGTCCCCTTCCCAGCCGGTCAGAGGAGCTGCTTTGCCTGTTGAGAACCTATGGGTGGCAAGCGCATCTCCTCCAGGCCACAGAGTGGCTGTGGAGGAACTGGCACCTCCGAGGGAGAAGATGGGGCTGGGGGCCAGGCAGGATGGGGGCAGTGGGCAGGCAAGGAGGCCCACACCGGGAAGAGGTTCTGGGAGGGAAGATGGGGAGGGATGGAGAGGAGGAAGGAAGGAGGGAGGAAGGATGGGTATGAAGAGAGAAGAGAGAAAAAGAGAGAAAAAGAAAGTCAGAAGAGAGAAAGTTCTAGCAGGTAGTTTGCAGAGGAGCCTCTGCAGCAGTGGCAGCTGCCTTAATCCTTTTACATTTTTCCTCATTGATTAGGGATTTGCAGCCAGATCCTTTGCTACAGGAAGACATTTGCTTCACTCCCACCCTGCTGTCAGACAGACGGAGCCTCTCCTTGGGTGGGGCTGGAAGTGTGATGTGGACCAGTAGGAGAAGTTCTAGAACCTTTCCCACAGTCAAGCCTCCCTTGAGGTCCCTGGGATAAATCGGCTTTGACGCCCAACCCAGGTCAGACCTCCTCGTTCATTGTGTGGGTGGCTGCAGACAGCCTCTGATCACTCTGTCCATCCCAAGAGCAGGAGGGTCAGGGATTCAGATGAGGAAGGCGGTGGCTGTCTCTGCTGCAGGTGGGGCGGCTGGCCGCCGTCCTCTCGGCTGGGCGGCTCCTCGGCCACAGCTCTGGGCTCCCATCCTCACCACCCTTGATGTCTGGTGGAGAGCGGGAGGTCAGCAGGTCAGCGTTGGGGATGGAGGCACGGCTGAGAGAGGAGGCAGGAAGTGTACTTGGAGCGTCATCAAATCCAGGGGACGTGGTGAGAATGACCACACGCATCCGACTCCCCGGGCGGAGTGCCTCTTGGGCACGCGGTGGTACAGTGGGCATCACACTCTTGTGCTTGTACCTTCTGGAACCTTCTCTCCTGTCTTTGGAGCCCAGCTTGGTTATGCTTTAGAGCTTTCACCTAGACGTCCCTGCTCAGTCTGTCGAAGAGGAGTGGAGCTTCCTTCCTTCCTTCTTTCCTTCCTTTCCTCCTTATTTATTTATTTATTTATTTATTTATTTATTGTGTTACTGAGGGTGGAACCCAAGGGCTTTCTTCCTCTGGGCTATACCCCCACCCCTATATTATATTTTAGAATATAATATTTTGGAAACAGGGTCTCACTAAGTTGTTGAGAGCCTCACTAAGTAGCTGAGGCTGGCTTCGAACCTGTGTGATCCTCCTGTCTCAGCCTCCTGAGCACTGGGATTACATGCGTGCGCCACCATGCCTGGCTCTTTCCTTCATTTTTTAGAATAAACCCAGAGCCCTTCTACCTGTGAGCTATACCCTCAGACCTATTCATTCATTCAGTTTTGAATCAGAGTCTCGCTAGGTTGCTGAACTTTTCACCAAGTTTCTATGGCTCCTCCTGTCTTAGTCTCCCAAGTACTGGAATTACTGGTGTGCACCACCGCAGCTGGCTTTGTCTCTTGACTTTCTCAACTTGCGCCTCCTGCCTGTAATTTGACAACACCCCCCTGACTCAGGGCAGACTTCTGGCTTCCTTCTCACGCATCGATCACTCCCTCCGATGTTCGTGATAGCGCCGGGCAGTCTTGAGATTCCCATAAACGCTGATTGAGCAGAAACATGTCTTGAGGGACATGTAAGCCTTCTCAGGGACGTGTGTCCTGTCCTCCACAAGCGCCCCTCGCTGTGGGCCTGGGAGGTAGCGGGGGGGAGGGGGTTTGCTGATGGAGAGACTGAAGTACACAGAGAGGACTGAACTGGGCGATGACATTGAAGAGACAGGCCTACAGGCCCGGGTATGATTGATTCTCTTTCTGCTGGGTGGATGGGTGACCTTCCCCCGGGCCAGGGTGATCGAGGTCTCCAGGGACAGCCCTGGAGCTGTTCCCAGTTACTGCGTTGGTTGGATGGTGGCAGGAACTGATGGAGTGGCTTGTGATGGATGGCAGCCATCGACTGGGCCCTGTGTGCCTGCCTCTGGTGCTGCAGGCCCCTAGTCGGTCAGGAGCTCCGAGCCACATGTCCTGTGGCTCTTCTTCAGAGCCTGTGTTAGCTCAATGCCCACGTTTTACGTATTCATTTGCTTATTTATTCTTGGTGCTGGTGCTTGAACCCAGGGGCATTCCACCTCCACCTTCAGCCCTTTATATTTTGAAACAGGGTCTCTCTGTATTGCCGAGGGTCTCGATAAATTGCAGAGGCTGGTCTGGAACCTGCGAGCATCCTGTTTTAGCCTCCCAAGTACTGGGATTACAGGCATGCATCCCTGCACCTGGGTTCTAAGACCTCATTTTAAAGTGTGTTAACTGAGTCCAGAGAGGGCTCAGTTAATGGGAGACCAGTTCATAACGACTCAGGCTGTCAGTCTCAGGAGGAGCACTCAGACCCCTGCACATACTATGCATTAGGATAGGTGCATGTAGGGGGATGCTGTCAATTTTTTTGTCTCCCAAATTTATAACCAGAAATAATTTACTAAAATAAAAAAAAATTTATGGTACTGGGGATGGAACCCAGGGGCATTCTACCTCCAAGCTAAACTCGCTGCCCTATTTTTTAGTCTATATTTTGAAACAGGGTATCACTGAATTGCAAGGACCTCACTAAGTAGCTGAAGCTGGTCTCGAACCACAATCCTCCTGTCTCAGCCTCCCAAATGCTGGGATTATAAGCATGTGCCACCATGCCCGGTGAAAAAGAAAAATTATAAGCAGTAATGAAAGAAAAAAAATTTAAAGCCACAGAAGGACCCCATGCATGAGTCCAAGTATTCTGTCTAACATCTCCCTTCCTGCCCCCCGACCTGTTGCCTCCTGGGGCTATTCCCCATTGCCTGGCCTGCGGCAGGGTGGCTTTGGCAGCTGTGGTCTCAGGGTATGTATGGTGAAAGGAGCCCATGCCCCGTGTGCAGTCCAGAGGTGTCAGCTCCTTTGTCCCTCAAAAGTGACCTCTCTGGGAAAGGCAGGACAGAAACCTTTGTCCCACTTGATGGATAGGAGACCAGAATAAGGGGTGCTTGACTGGGCTCTCCGCCTCTGGGCCACTCCGAGGCTCCGGAGGCATCACTCTGAATACCCTGGACTGGCCCTCCTCGTGTCCTGAGAAGGGATGATTCTGAGGGTGGGAAGAGACGTGCTGGGTGAGTCGATGTGTCCACAGGAGTGATGACCACCTGTGGGCCAGCATGCCGGTCACCTGGCTGTCACTGCCCTGGTCCTCGGGGGTGCAGAGGGGCTCTGAATCAGTGTGCTTTGGTCTATGGTCTCCCTTCTCCTCCTCCATTCGGCTTCAGTTTCCAGAAATAGGCCCCAGGGAACAGGTGAGACACCAAAGGCAAGACTCTATCTTCTAGCATTGATTTCCGAGAGAAGAGTTCCCTCGTTGTGAACCTCTGCTTTCAAGGAATCAATGGAAATGTGTTTATCGTGACGTGTCTGACCCAGCCAAAATTCCGAGTGGTTCACGGGACTGGGGGAGGAGCGGAGGGGAGGGGTATAGAAGACTGCGCAGCACTCTGGAGGAGCCCTGGCCGCTGGGACCACTTGAGAATATCGTCTGGACTTTGATGGCTCCACAGCTTCTCGGCATCTCTCCAGCCGGGCCGTGGCTCTGTAGCTGCGCTGCAGGGCTGGGGCAGGGATGAGGTTTACTTTACGCAGCTCAAGTCAGCCCAGGCACTCCCAGCATCCCACACAGAGTGACCTAGCCAACTGCAGGGCTGGCCCGCCTCCCAGGAGCCAAGACCCATGGCTCCCTCCCCTCCCAATCCCAGGATAGTGCGTGGAAGGATGGCACCCGGTGACCCTGTTTGCCTGCACTGAGCCTCAGTCTTCCTTGTAAGATCAGAGGGACATAGCATCTCCTTCCTGAAGGATCCTGGCTCTGACTGAGGACAACTGAGCCTGGCCCAGAGGGGCAGAGGGGTAGAGGGTCAGGAAGCTGGGAGCTGAGTAGCATCTTCCTGAAGGCCACTGGCCTGACACTATGTGAAGGGGCAGCAGGCATCACTCCAAACTCTGGGTACCTGGGCATCACGCACCATGGGCTGGCTGAGAGTGAGGTCCAGGGTGGGCTCTGGCATGGCCCCCATTGCCTGAGTGGCACTCTGCAGCATTGTGGGGCTGCGCTGGTCCTGGATGGGGACCTCAGAGCATGCATATGGTAAAGAATGTTCCAGCCCTCCTCAGCTTCCCAGATCCATCCAGCCCACGGGGCAGGCTCTTCTCCTTTCTCTCAACCATCCCACATCTCCGGATACATCATTTCTTTTTTTCTTCTTTCCCATACCTGCCTTCCCACCTGCTGTGTCTCCCGCGTCCTGACCTCCTTCCCGGACATCCAGCCTCTGTCTGACTCACTCTCAGTCCTGAGATGCATGGTCTCCACGACCAACACAACTGCTCACCTTCATACAATCAGAAATGCATAACCACCTCACAGTCTTTTACACGCATCACACACATGCCCAACCTCAAGTACACACACCACGTGCCATGCAGGACCTCATACAAACACAACCGCACAAAACATCATTCAGAGAATGCCCCCATTCTCTTGGGATCCCCACCCCCTCTCCTCCACCAGCTCCCTTACACTAGAGGGACCGGTGACATCTCCTCTGATGACACTGATGCCCTAGCCTGGGCTGAGTGGGACAAGGGTGCACACAGGTGGCAGAGTACATCAGAGTCAATGCCCAGTCCATCCAAGCAGTGCCCCAGCAGAGCATCTCAGCACCTGTGGCTCTGACCTGAGGACCAGACCAGATCTAGTGCTGGGCAGTGCGGGCCGACTGAATGGAGCTTTGTACTGAGGGGGTCACTGGTTCCCACCCAATCCCACCAGGTGGTGAGCGCCCTGTGTTAGCAGGCAGAAGGTCTCCTGCCCACCCACCCTGTAGGTTAGGTCATGGAGGCTCTGAGCGGCACCCCTGGTGGAGGCAGGACTGGTGCAGAGAAGATGGAGGACTGGGGCAGATGAGAGAAAGGTAGACAGCTTACTGCCCACCTCCACCACACCCTCTTCCCCTGTGAGGACAGACTGTTGGAAGATGCCCCATCCAGACAGATGGACTTGCGCCTCTCTGCTTTAGTGCAGCTCTGCCCTTGGTTTATTTACCAAATGAGGACAGTGCCTACTGCTTTATTACAAAAATTAAATGAATGCTTTTGTCTTAGAGTTGGACATAGGATGGGTTAGTAAGAAAAACTATGGCGCCCAAATAAGAATTAAATTTCTGGAAGGAGCAGAGACAGAGAGAGAACAGGGAGGGTTTAGAACAGATGGAATTGCGGTTTTCATTGACTTCATGAAACACCTGTAGGATACATATGTCCAGTATGCACCGTGCTGGGTGTATGCCGTAACAAACAGGCCACTCTTCCTGCCCTGTGAGATGAGAAATGACAGTCTCGATGCACCACAACATCAAAACAGAATCTTGGGAATAGAAGGAGAAGGAAGTCCCGCCCGCTTGGTGGAAGAAGGAGTGCTTTGTTGGGCGCAGTTGAAGGAATTCATTTGAAATAAATTTTGAGTGCTTGACAGATGGAGACTGGGTGGGAGGAAGGTGGGAGTGTTCCAAAAAGAGGGAAGAACTTAGAGGTGCTAAATGTGGAGCCGTCAAACAGACCTCCTCCTTGGACCTTGGGGTACGTGTAGCATATGATGGTGCTCAATGCGGTGACCTGGGGATGGTGTGGTCCCGGAAGCCAAGAGACTGGGAGAGCGCAGTGTTCCATCTCAATCCAGTGTTAAGGGGAGCAATGACCTAGTTTAGAGAGGCCATGTAGCCCCTTCTTTCTAAAGTAGAGCATGGTCCATTTCATTTTGCATCCCTGCATCCTCTGTTATCCATGGTAAAAACCACTTTTAGAGGCTTCCTAGACATCTAGGACTCTGAAACTAAAACCAGTATCCCACTTTAAAAAAAAAAATTCTGTTGGTGTATTGTAGTCATCCATCTTAATGGGTACAAGGTGGTAGAGGCACACATGCACACACCACTCATTAGCCCTTCCCCAACTCCCACCCCTTTCCCTCCCCCTTCTTTCCTTCTTACGTTTGGCTTAGTGATTGACTTTTATATGCTGGTGAGTATCCCGCTTTTGAAGAGTTCCATTTGGAAAAAAACTTTTACATGTACACATCAAACTGCTTATCTCAGAAGCCAGAGAAGGCAGTAAGAGGGAAGAAATTGGGGCAATTGGTAAAAAAAAAATTCCAATACAAAGAATGAAAAAAAGAAATATACAGATATGTTGGGGCATCAAACCAGAGAGCCTCAAGAAAATACTCAGGTTCCCTGGGCAGGGAAAGCCAGCTTTGTAGCAGTATTTCCATATGGAAGTAAAGAAAAAATATCTATAGAAAATATTCCTCATGACTTCAAATTTAAATTATTTTTGTTGCTAATTATACTTAAAATTAGACAAACACAAAACTAGGCATATATTCCTAGTGTTTGTACATCTTTTATAATGATACAACAAAAGTAGATTTGCCAATAAAATCAAAACTCCGAACCCCCACATTTGAGTTAATAGTATCAATTTAATGTGATATGTTATCATTTTGCACAGAATAAATCTCTGCTTACAGAGCAACAAGCCTGAGTACTGAGTAACATGGTGCCAATACTTTTGACTTTGAGATATCTATAACAACATATTGGCCCAATATTCCCAATACTTGTCTTTTTTTTTTTCTCCTGTAAACTCCAGATATAGAAAAGCTCAATGAATTACACTCCTTAAATCCTGGCAGACTACCCTGATTAGTCACCGCGTTACCCCTGGCTTGTATTATTCTGTTTTATTTTTCTCTTTTGTTCCCCCCTACTTTCTTGGTGCCCCACTCGGCTTGAATGCATGTCCTTGGACATCTGATTTCTTAGTTTTTTTGTTGTTGTTGGTGTTTTGTTATGGCTTTAAAATCAGTGCTGTAGTGTTGTCTTGTGTGGTGTGAATAACATTGAACAACACACTTCATGCAGATTTTGACTTTGCTCCTGACTGCCCTCTTTCCACCCACTCAGCTGCATAAACCTCCAAACGCTGCCCCCTCTGTGTGTGCGCGCCATTGTGCTTCGCTGCAACTATGTGCTGGGCATCTAGTTTCCTAGGGATGGGCATATAGATGGACTCCAATTTCCAGCCTCCACAAGCAAAGCTGTGGCCTGACGGGTCCAGTCCATCAGCGGTGGGGCTGAGAAGGAAGGAGAGTGCTGATGGCCCAAACAGAAGCACATGACGAGCCAGGAGTCGAGTCAAGCAGGATCTCGTTTATTTTTCTCCAGGCAACCCAATTTAAAGCAAAAAACCACAAGGAGGATTTCCAACAGGAAACTATTCTAACCTATCAAGCTAAAGGTCACTCTTGCATGCGCAAAGCACATAACTTGTAGCCAATCATTATACAATGCATGAGGGGTTCACGAGCACGGAAGCATTATTTGAGCCAGTAAGGTTCAACATTACCAAATTGGTCTAGCGGGGGCGAGGGGAGTAGTTACGCCCTCCATATCCGCTCAGCGCTACATGTTGCAGATTCATCGGAAGTTCTCAGGCGGTTGTGTAGACCCCAACATCTCCCCCTTCCTTTTTATATTGAGGGCGAAATGCATTGTCCCTGTCTCAGGTTGTCCTCCTCTGAGGATTCTTACCCGTCATTGGGTACATGGGGAGCAGAGGAGGGACGTTCATAGTCAGAACGCCAGTCATACTGATTGGGCTCTCTCTCGGTAAGCTTTGATATTGGATCTCTACTTGATGTATTTTAACTGCCTCCAGCCGTTGTTGTACAAACTGAACTAATCTATTGAGGATACAGGGGTCCAGGGTACAAACACTCAGGAGAGACACAAGGGGGCCCAATAGAGGGAAAAAATAAGGCAAAAGCCCATTGAAGCTTGTCCATAACGGGTTGTCTTGTAGATCTTGTCGGCGTTTCTTAAGGTCTTCTTGGAGTTGCTTTATCTTTGTCCTGGACTAACCCCAATTTTTTGGCATAAAAACAGCATTTTTCCTGTAAAAACAAGCATATGCCTTCCTTTTTGGCCATTAACAAGTCTAATCCTTTCTGGTTTTGTAACACTACATCTGCAGCGGAGTCTAAAGGTGGTTTGTAAAATGGATTACTCTGGATAGCCTGTCCATCTACGGGGAGTACTGGGAAGGTACCCCTCCACAATCACAGGGCCGCCCCATCCTTTTATTAAGGATGTCTCTTGCCTTACCTGGGTCTCCAAATCCTTGTATACTATACCTTATTTGTGCTAATAGGATCAGACTGATGAGGATTTCATCTCCATTTTGTATCTCTCTTTTTGCAATTAAGAAGAGAGAGCTAATCTCAGGGATCTCTTTTCCCTGGAATCACAATTATTAGTGCTTGGTGGAAGATATTTAACGTCCCTTGCTGGAACCCACAGGGGTCTTTTTTCATCTGGAGGGAAGACGCATCCAAATCCCCTTCCAGCCGTAATCAATGGGTCTGGCCCTCTCCATATGCCTGTGAGTGGGTCTTTCCATTTCACCAGGACAGATGTATATGTGATTGAGGATGACCAGTGTTTCTGGAATGGTGAAAGTTCTGGGCTGTATTTTGAAAAATTTAATATATTTAGAGTAAGTAATGCTTTTCTAAGCTGATCATGTGGGGGTAATGAGTGCCCCCCTTTGTTTTTGTAATTTAGCCCTTAAGGTATGATTAAATCTTTCTATAATGGCCTGTCCTCTAGGATTATATGGAATGCCCATAGTATGGGAGATATTCCAGTTTTGGAGGAAAACAGCAAAGGCCTTGCCCATAAAACATGGTCCATTATCCATTTTTATCTGGTCAGGCAACCCGAGGGTGGCAAAACATTGTAGCATATGACTAATAGCATGTTTGGTCTTTTCCCCTGCATGGGCTGAGGCCCAGCATGCTCAGGAGTAGGTATCAACTGATACAAAAATGTATTTTAATTTACCAAAGGGGGTCTCCATTCTAATCGTATGTAGAAGCTCATCCACCTGTAAGGACCATAGTGGCAATCCAGGTTGCCGAGGAACCCCTCTAGAGCAATCATTATCCTTGTATTATTTCTTTGTAGCCAAGTGAAATCTGACAGCAGGTATGGAATTATCTTATGAGGGGCTATTCCAAACAGACGATTTGCAATGTCCCTTCCTTTAATTATGCAATCAGCAATTTGGTCAATTATTGCGTAGACCCGGGGTGCCCCTCCTATAGCAAAACAAATCCAATGATGGGCTCTCCCATCTGGGCCAAAAGAGCCATGCATAGGGTGCTTCCCATTAAGACATATAAAATTAAAGGGAACGTGGGATTAAATCGCCTTAAGGATGCCTCATTAACTGACTTTTGTATTTTTGCTTTTTGGGTTATCCCAGCGATAGGGGCTTTAGTAGGCCCTTCATCTAATTTCCTCCACTCTGTCAAAGTGGCTGTCCATACCTGGTCTTGGTAGGGAGGGGCAGAGCGGCCTGCTGAAGGCCAGTGGTGAACTGATCTCCTGTGCCGGAGAGCATACCATAGGTCAAGGGCGTAGTGGGCTGTGCAGCCTGATTCCGCTCACCCAAAATTTTGCACTTCTCCTAAAAGTAAGCTGTCCACTTAAGAAAGAGAGCCCCAGGGAGCACAGCCTTAGTGAGGTCTCTCCAGTTGTGCGGGACAAGCGCCTGGTGGGCTAATCCTTCTGTAAGGGTGTCTGTCCAAGGTGAATTAGGCCCGTTTTCTGCCACAGCCTTTGTAACTACTTTTAAGTCTTGGGGTTCCCAGGGCGGTTTCCTCCCGTGTTGACATTGACAGGAAAGAGGCCGACAGTTCCTCTGGCTGCCCCTTCACCCGCATATGGCGGCGGAACCGAGGGTATAGAGAAGGAATTGGCTGGGGAAAGGGGCTGTTGGGAGCCCTTACCGGGCCATGGAGTGTCCCCAAAGGGATCAAGGGAGGAATTGGGAGGGTTCTTAGGGGCTTCGGGACCGGGGAAGGGTGTATGCTTGGCAGCCCCTTTTTCTGCTGGCTTGGGGCCATGGTTAGTGAGTTTCTTCGGGGGTCATGAGGGAAAACAACTTTTAAGCACGGAGATGGTGGGGAAAACCCCCAGGGGGGGATCTCCCCTTGCTCTGTCTGGGCTTGCCTAACCAGTCCCTCAACTCCATCCCAGGTATCCCAATCAAAAAGATTACTTTTGGGGAGCCATGGGGCAGATTTTAAAAGGTACCCCCAGGCCTGGGTGGCTTGGTTATCAGTGAGATTAAGTCCTCGGCTCTTGAGAAAGAGTCGAAGGGATTCTAGGGCAGGGTCAGGTTTAGAACTGGACTTCCCCATATTTTATGAGGGGACACTCACCCGCAGGCCAATTAGCCTGTAAGAGTAAAATTAGCCAAGAAAGAGTTCCTCACACGGGGCACCAGACTGACGGGTCCAGCCTATCAGCGGTGGGGCTGAGCAGGAAGGAGAGTGCCAACGGCCCAAACAGAAGCACACGACGAGCCAGGAGTCGAGTCAAGCAGGATCTCGTTTATTTTTCTCCAGGCAACCCAATTTAAAGCAAAAAACCACAAGGAGGATTTCCAACAGGAAACTATTCTAACCTATCAAGCTAAAGGTCACTCTTGCATGCGCAAAGCACATAACTTGTAGCCAATCATTATACAATGCATGAGGGGTTCACAAGCATGGAAGCATTATATGAGCCAGTAAGGCTCAACATTACCAAATTGGGCTAGCGGGGGCGAGGGGAGTAGTTACGCCCTCCATATCCGCTCAGCGCTACATGTTGCAGATTCATCGGAAGTTCTCAGGCGGTTGTGCAGACCCCAACAGTGGCCAATACCCTATGGATGGGTATGGAAGTGTCTCTGGAGCGCGTCTCCAGGAAAGACCTGGTGTTTATAGGATACCTGCGTGTAGGAAATACCAGGCCACTTGTTCTGCAGAGGCATTGATGCTGATTACACTTGTAACTGCAGTACTTTAGATCTGTAGTCTTCTGGTCTTCTCATGTCCTTCCCAACCCTTATACCTCAGACCTTAAGATGTTTGCCAAGTAGATCAGTGGGAAATACTGCACTGTTGTTTTTTCCCAAATCAATAGTGAGGGTGACCACCTCTTCAAACTCTCACTAGCTGGTTTGTTTTCTCCTACGGTGAATTCTGTCTAGCTTTTGCCCACTTTTCTATTAGATTTCTTCTCTGTTTGTTTTCAGGAATTCTTTTATAACACAGTAATTTCTTATTGGTTTCATGTATCAAAAATTTTACTGCCATGTTTGTGACGTATCTGTGAATTTTGTCTATGATGGCCACTGGTGCATAGAAATTTTAAATTTTGATGTGGTTAAATACATTAATTTTTTTATCTTGTTCTGCGTTCCCCTCAAGTTTTATTTTTAAAGCATTTTCCAACTGCAAGTGACAAATATTTTCTCATACATATAATAATTTATTAGTATAAAGGTATAACGTTTGCTCTAGGGTTTTTATATATAGATGTTATCAGGTTAAGAAAATTCTAGTCTTAGTATTTTGAAAGCTATTTTAAAATTACAAGTAGATTCATGCTTCATCAAATACCTTCTCTGAATATATTCAAATACTAGTGTAATTATTCTTTCATCCACGAATGCACTGATTTAGAACAGACTTCTGATGTTAAAATATGCTTTCTTTCTGGGTTGACTCTTACTTGGTTGTAATATTTCAACTGTTTCAATTCACTGTTTATTTGGTTAGTTAATATTTTGTCAATAGTTTTTGTTTCTAGGTATATAAAGTGTAACAAACCTCTGACTTTTGTCCTTGTACAATCCTCATCTAGTTTTAGGCTCTCAATGATATTATCCTCATGAAATGGGTTAGCATCTCTTTTCTGTTTTCTGGAACAACTTATATAATATACAGATTATCTTTTGCTTGAATATTTAACAGAATATATCTTCATAAGTGACTAGAATTTTGGAAAGTTCCTCAATTACCTTCCCAATATCTATAATAAATATTTTACACATACATATATGTGCATTACATGTATATACACATCATATGTATATACACATATACATATACATATGCACTTTGAAAATTTATCATTTTATCGAGTTTTTTTTCACTTTTGTTAAAACATAGTCATCATATTCTGAAATTATTTAAAGAAAATCTCTGTTGTGCCTGGATTTCTCCTCTTAGAGCAAAAGCCCTTTAGCTCTCTCTGGATCTGACCCTCCCCATCTGCCACCACCCTTTGATTTGTCCCTGGCCACCCCTTCCCCACAGAGGACAGGCTCAACCCTCTCCCTGGACAAAGCTCTTTTCCCAAGGCTGAATCCCTTGGTCCTCAGAGCCTTGCCCTTGCCTTTGGAGTATGATGGGGAGAGCAGTTTGTGATTGGATGGGGGAGTGCAGGTGGGAGGGCAGTAGGTGGGAGGGGCAGGCACCTTGCTTCTGTGGTGGCCATTGTTGCCTGCTCATAGCCTGCCACGGAAGCGAAACTTCCTGAATGCCCAGCAATAATAAACAAGGCATTTTAGTTATGCAGCGATACTTGCTTATGAGATGGCCAACTTGGTAAGCCAGGCTTTGCTTTTATTAACTATTTTTTGAGAAGATTAATATCAAAATGAAAGTTCAAAAATTTGAAAAAATGTTCAAATTTTTGCTTATCCCAAACTGCTCATCCCAATTGGAGAGGCTCTGACTTATGATTTGTTCCATTTCTACTATCAATGCTTTAGCATCTTAACTCATATTAACAGGGGAGGGGGCATAAGAAAAAAAAAATTTTTAAGTGAGAGCAAATCTTCCAGGCTGAGGGAACAGCACTTGAAGGGACTGAAGGAGAGGAAACTTCAGGTTGTGGGGAAGTTTCTAGATGCATGTGCCTGCAGGCTGGGCAGCAAAGCTGGCAAGAGTTCAGAGTACATGGAGCCCCATAGCAGGATAGATAGATGAGGGCACCCAGAGGCAGGAATGGCAGGCGCCCTCCTGCCTCCTTCTTCTTCTTCTTCTTCTTCTTCTTCTTCTTCTTCTTCTTCTTCTTCTTCTTCTTCTTCTTCTTCTTCTTCTTCTTCTTCTTCTTCTTCTTCCTCAGAGTGTGCAGGAGTGAGGTCTTCCTCCATGGAACTGGGGGCTGGGTGGTGGAGGACTCACCCAGGAGGGGTGGCCAGCACGCTTCAGGGCTGTTATTCTTGTATTGTTTTCCCTGCAGGGCTCTGTGCCCAATGCGGTGGCTGCATCAGGAAACTAGAAAGGTGACGTCCCCCCCATCGAGCTGATGGCAGAATGGTAGGGAGGGGACCTCCCTACCAGTGATCATCAGGCCAGTGACATCCAGACTTCTGATCATATGGAATCAGTACTGAATACTGAGCAGAAAATTGCACACGGGGGTGATTAAAAGTGACAGCAGGTAGGGGTCCTTTAAATTAGGAGTGAAGGGAAATCCCCTGCAGAGGGGACTGTTGAGCTGAAGACAGGTTAGGTAAGAGCTTTGGTAGCATAAGGAACAGCAAATAAATAACCCTGAGAGGGAGAATTGTGGGGTGCACAGTTCACGGAAAACAACGGGGGCTGAGAGCCAGGGAGAGGGAGTGAGGCAGAGAAGCCATGGCGGCCAAGAGCAAAGGCCTTGAATTCAGCCCAGTGTGGTGGGTAGCTGAGGGAGGGCTTGGAGCATGGAGGAGCATGGCCTGACCGTGCTTTGCAATCCCTCAGCTACCGGGAGGAATCGAGGGCATCCCTGTAAGGTGGAAGCAGGATCCAGTTTGGATGGTGCCAAGGTGGCCAAGGCATGAGATGTTGGTTGTTTCCATGGGGAGAGAGAAGCAGAGCTGGCCAGCATGACCCTGGATAGGAGAACTTGAAGACAACTCCAAAGTCTGAGGAGGAGAACTGGGAAGAGTGTGATGTGTTTACTGGGATGGGCAGCCCAGACATAGAGGAGGCTGGGGACAGGGATGGGCAGAAGAGCTGGCTTAGTGGTCAGGAGGTAAATGACTTGAAGTAAGGGGGATATTTTTCCTCCTCCTCCTCCTCCTCCTCCTCCTCCTCCTCCTCCTCCTCCTCTTCCTTCTCCTCCTCCTCCCCCCTCCTCCTCATCCTCATCATCAATAGAGTAATAGTAGTATAATTACAGGAGACTGAGCTTCTGTCCTAGGAGAAAGGGCCACTGGGCAGTAGAACAGATAAGTGAAGAGTGAGGAGCTGGTGGCATGGGGGAGGACAGGTTGGGGACTGAGCAGGAGCTGTCAGACATGGGTACCACGCTTCTCAGAGAAACAAAGGGAAAACATTGGAAATGCTGAGAAGTAGAATTGATGCATCCTGGTCTCTCACGTGGGACGCCAAGCCATTTGCTGGGGCAGCGAAGGGAGGGCACTGGGTGGGACAGGCTCCTTTTGGTTGTTTTTCGTGGTGTATCTGGTGGCTGTGCTCCCATAACTAACCTACATCCCACCTGGCTGACATTGCATGGTCCTCCCCATCCCAGCCAAGCAGCTCATATTTTAAAGTAAAGTCCTCTTTCCATCAAACATTTACCAGGTGCTCTAAACAAAACCCTAGCAGCTCTGAGTGCATCAGCACAGCTGAGACATTTCTCCCAGTCTCAAGGAACTCGCAATCTAGTTAGCCAGGCAGAATAAAGTAAGTGGTAGGGAGGAATTACACTCAACTGCTAGCATCGAGGAGGCAGAGTAAAGCATAATTCTGATGCATTGGAGAAGGCTTGGTGGAGAAATGGAGGAGGGCTGGCATTTTGCATCAGGGTAAGGAGGGGAAGAGCCCTCTAGCAGGGGCACAGCTCCTGCCATCTGCCCTGAACGCCCTGGGGGAGGGGCTCAAGAGACTGGAGTGGAAAAGACTGGGAGTAACCAAGTAGAGGGGTGCATGGCATCTTCCCTTGGGGCTACTTTGCGGATTCTTTCTCCTGGCCCATGTCCCTGGGACCCTGCAGCTCCCAGGTAAGGGAGGGCCCACTGCCAGGAACACCTGCGTGCAGCAGGACGCTGAGGCTTCCAAGGCACCACGTGCACGGCTGTTAGGACTATTTCCATTAGAGCTACCATCATAATTGGCATTTCACACGCTGCCTGTTATCTCCTTCTGGTGTTTAGCAGCTTGGAAATGTTCTGCTTGAGATTTCTTCATCTAGGCAAAACCATTTCCCCACCTCCCCTCCTGCCTTTACTTTGCTTTTCTCCTAAATGAGAGCCCAAGACCATGAGAATTTTTTAAGGCACAAAATAGTGATAATTGTATTCTCGAATACGCTAACAAAGAAAGACATTATGTGGTATAAAGAAACGCTCTTAGAGAACTTAAAAAAACCCACTTTCTTAAAATTTAAATCTTTTCCTACCCCCAGAAAGTATACTTGGATGAGTGTGTGTGTGTGTGTGTGTGTGTGTGTGTGTGTGTGTGTGTGTGCAGTGAACAATTCAACTTGTTTGGAGGTTAGAAAAGGCTTTAGAGAAAACACAAGGCTCCTTTTTTGCATATGCCAAACATTTTCACCCAGGGCAAAATCAGTTGCTGTTTTAAACAAATTGATTTTTTTTTTTCTGGAGGATGCTGTAAAATATTATTGTAGGCAAAGCCAGCCTGAGGCGAAATCCTGTGAACTATAGGAAGCTTGTCTTTGGCGCTGTACTGGCTCCTGTCTCCTGTTCAGGGGCTGACCTCCTCTGCTGGCACCCATCCACGCAGCCTGCAGAGGGCTCAGGTCTGCGAGGTGGGTACTGGGAGCTGGAAAGGCGCAGGTGACTGTGGGCTCAGCCACTGGCCAAATACGTGAACTGGAGCAAGGTCCCTTTCCTCTTTGGAATATGAAATGAGGATATTGGGTCAAGAAGGATTAAAACTCAAATGATCCCCAGATGAGGTAGGTCATGCAAATGGATGAGCTAGATCTGACAAAAGGACACTAGGGGGTGGTGGGGACTGGAGCAGAACAAAGCAGCCTACAAGGATGAAGAGCAGAGACTCTTCTGCTCTCTGTACCTGCTTCCAGAAGACAGCACAAGCCCAGGATTGCTGAAACTTGTAATTTTTTCAAAGAGATCTGGAAATTTTAAATTTTATGTGAAAATTCCTTATTTTAAAGCACTCTTCAGGTCAAACATATCTATAGATTTGCAAGTGTTTAGCTTGTGATCTCTGGACCAGATGTTATCCATGGTCTTTCTGGTACTAGAGGTTGGTAAAGATTAAGGATCTATTCTGGTTCTAGTAATAGGTAAAAGATTAAGGTTGTTTCTGTTTCTCCCTCTCTCTCCCTTTCTCCCTTTCTCCCTCTCTCTCTCTTCCTCTCTTCTTTCTCTCTCCCTCTCTCTCTCCTGCTCCCTCTCTCCCTCTCTCCCTTTCTTTCTCTTTCCCTCTCTCCCTTTCTTTCTCTCTCCCTCTCTCCCTCTCATCCTCTCTCCCTCTCTCCCTCTCTCCCTCCCTCCCTCTCTTCCTCTCCTATATATTCCAACAGTAACCTCTTAAAGATAGGAAGCCCAAAGAGCAATTCTCTAGTGGAGAAGCTGGCAAATACAAAGTGACCAAGTCAAATCCAGTTGTAAAACTGGTCTCCTATTATCTTGAATAACACTTTATCATAATAATAACTACATGAGTCACATGGAGACCATTTAATAGCCATGGGGAATAAAGTGTGTCGAGATAATGAGTTACATGGAAAGAGGAAAAACTGTGGGAAATCTCTGATCATACAACTATATTCATTTTACCTTCCTTTCCCTAATATGTTGCTGTAATTTTGATCCTGAATGTCCTTCAAAGGCCCCTGTGTTAAAGGCTTGAGCCCCAAGGCGATACGTGAGAGACGTTGAAGCCTTTAGGAGGTGGGGTCCAGGGGAAGCCTTTAGGTTATTGGGAGCATCTCCGCAGGGGGATTTGGGGACCTGACTCCTTGCCTTTTTTCTCTTTGCTCTTGCTGCTGAGGTGAAAGTTTTATTCTGTCATGTGCCACCTCAAAGATATGCTGCCTTACTATAGGCCCTAAGCAACAGGGCCAATTGATCATGGAGTGAAAGCTCTAAAACATTTTTTTCTTTGTAGGTTTATTATCGCAAGCATTTTGTTATAGTGACAGGAAGCTGACAAACACTTCAATATACTACAACAAACTCACCTTTGGGCCTTGGTACCAGGGCATTAGGAAGAATTTGTCCCTGTCCAAAGCTTTTTATATAGTCCTTAGTTAAGGCAAATAGCTGTCAGCTTTCTTAACTTTCACGAGATACCAGCTTTGCCCTCTCTGCAAGACTGATAATCTAAAATACATGACTCTTCATTAACATTCTCATATTTGCCCATATTCTATACTAGAGCAGCTACCTTTTAGTTCCAGATGGAAGTGTAGTTAGATAACGGATGGATGTTGAGTTAGATCAAAGTACACGCCAATCACTTATTATTGCTTACTGTTTATTAAACTCTCCTCGACTCACGCTGGCTATTCGGAGAACTGTATTTCTGGACCACATTAACTTCCTTCCCCACAGAAGCATCTTTACCGAGTCGTGTTGGTGAACATGCCCATGACTTTTATGGAGGCCATTTTGGGAACCAGCCAAATGAGGAACATTTTCACATTTTCTCTACAAACTGTTGTGGAAGATATTGTCCATTATGTCGTTCAATGTTCCTGAGACAATGATCCACGTTAGAAATTTCTCTTAGAATTTAATGTCAGGAAAATGTTTGCTTCTCTTGGCAGGACGAAATTCTTGCTCCCTCTTAAGGGACTGTAGATCCTTCTAGAACTCACAATGCACCTTCTAGATTCCTTTTTTAATATGTCGGAAATCTTAAACCCTGCCTTCATGCGCTGGGGCATATTGTTAATTTCTAAATTTGTAGCCTAAATAATATCTCGCTGCTTCATTTTCTTAATTTTGACGTGTGTGTGTGTGTGTGTGTGTGTGTGTGTGTGTGTGTGTGTTGCTGAGGATTAAGCCTAGGAGCATTCTATCCCTGATCTACACTGCCAGCCCAATTTTACTTTTCTTAAATGTGGAAACAGCGTCCCTATAAATTGTTAAGAGACTAAGTTGCTGAGGCTAGTTTTAAACCTGTAATCTCTCTGTCTCCGCCTTCTGAGTGCTGAGATTATAGGCACACATAGCCAGCTCTATTGTTTTTATTTTAGCTGTTTTCTGCATATACATTTTATTGTAGGTTTGTTAAAATGTTTTGGAAGTAAACAACATATACATTATACATATGTGTTTATATATATATATATAGTGATCATTTTAAAACATGCCATTTTAGGATTGTTTTAGAATTACTTCATTTACATCACTTTAATCTTCTCAGCTGGGATTGTAAATTCTTTAAAAAATCTTTCAGTTGTACTTAACAAAGCTCTATCCGAGTTAGCACTCAATAAATACTTGCTAATTTGTTTACTTCACCATTGACAAATGGCTCATTCCCAAGACACTGAAGGGAGGTAAAGGCTTAAATCATGTGAGAAATGAGAGTTTATTCATAAATAGGATGTGAGAGAAAGGACAGTTTCGACACACACTTTTTTTCTCTTCTGTAAATAGAACTTCTTATAGAGAAAGTAGAACACAGGCCTGGGTTTCATTAGAAACTTGTACAAGCAAGATCAAATCAAGCCCCCCCAAACACACTCCTTTCTTTCAGATTTTCTGTAATTATCAAGATGCATTGAGTATTTACTGTGTGTTCAGAATAACTGAAATGATGGGGTACTCTCTAGTCTGGGAGGTTGCATCAAAAAAAAAAAAAAAAAACAGATCTTAGGACTGCCATTCACAAAACGGCCCCTAGACATTACTGCTAGGGGCGCCTCTCCCCTGAAATTGCCCAGCTTTGTGGAACCAGATGAGGGGAGCTAAAGAATGGTGGTGGTGAAGAACAAGCACCATCCTACTTTGCAGCACATACCCCTACATAGCTCTCTCTCTCCATCTTTCAGGTGTTGAGCCACCACATTTAACATTTCCATGTCCCTGCCCACAGCCGTAGCCCAGCCAGATCAAAGACTGATAAAGCTCACACCAAGGACAAAGAAACACTTACTTGCTCGCAGCTGGGGATTATGATGAGGCGGCACTGGCTAGACCTGCAGTAAATGGAGCCTGGCTACCTCAGAGCTGAACCGTCTGCATTGGCAAGGGAGGAAGGACAGGTTGTTGGATGATGTACTACTGATGCACACTGAACTAAATTGCTAACCGACCCTTAGGGTAACATAAACACTCGGTAGCCAACGCACCCCCTAATTTGTAGCAACAACCTCTTATAACATACAGAACATTAACACACGAGGCGATGCGTACCTATGTACTTTGACTGTTTTAGTAATAATATTCACGGGAAAAAAGCAAATCATGGCCACAATTTATTTCCAAGGCTGTTTTGTAATTTAGCCTGCATCTGTGAAATGTTACTTAATCTCGAATGTTCTGTGTGCATAATTATATTTTAATTTGCACATGATTGCTGATTTTCATATCACTTAAACAATCAGGACACACCAAATGACTGGCTGTTGTCTTATAACATTTTGTTTTCCCCTTTGGAACTGTTGGAAAGAGACCATCACATCCCACAGCCATCTGTAATGTGGCATGTGTATTGCTGAATATTGAAGAGATATTATGACTATTGAATTTGGCATCACTTCTGTGGTCATATTTCTATTTATTTTTCATTGCCTACCAAAAAGGAAATGAAAAGGAAGGGGGAGGGGAGATGATGAACACATCCCCTGGGCTGTGCAGGACGGCCTTTGCATTTCTAGACCTCTGTCTGAACACCCTCTGCTTTGTTTCTCACTCCTGTCATAATAATGGCATCGTACCTTGATATGGCATACAGATTTTAAAAGCACCATGTAGCAAAGAGCTGTGTCTGGTCCTCATGTTGACTCCCTAGGAACATTGACAGGCTTGTAAAACACTGATTGAACATATGAGAAAACTGAGGAACAGAAAGTTTGGTGATTCATGGAGATAAATGTCAAGGTGAGAGCTGAGGAAAGCCAAGGACCTCTGATTCTTCCAAACACATCCCACTCCATAGTGCTGCTTCCTAAGTAGAAGCTGATGGAGTCAGGAGCATTCCTTTGACAACGTAGAGGAGCAGGGGCCATAACTCCAGGATGTCAGGGCAACTGTAGAAGTGGGCATGCGAGGCCCATTTGCAGGCAAGGGCAGGAGTGTATACATGCTTCTCTTTGGGTCCTTCTAGGGCATCATCACCCATTAAAAATGGGGGAAACTTCTTAGACTCTTTCCTTCCCTTCTCACCCAGTAGATTCCCAAGTTCTATTAATAGTTCTTCTAGGCTTTTAAAAAGCCGTCCCTCGGCCATATTTTCAGTTGTCATTGTCTCATTGCAGGCGTCTCCTCTCTTCTGGACCATTGCAGAACACTATCCGGTCTCCAAGTCTTTACCCCACCCCTCAGCTCTTCCCTCACAGGGTGGCAGGAGTGGTATAGGATGCACACAGGGATGTATCACTTAAACCACTACAGGAATTCTTCACTGCTTACCCAAAGCCCAAGCTCATTGCATGATGCAGCCTCTGGCTCCATGACTCCTGGCATCTAATGTTAAGTTGCAGTAATATACAGAGTTGGTTTTGGTATCATGCTTTATTTCTTTTTTAATGATGTTCCTTGGGTTTGCAACCTTCCTTTGTGGAAACACATATATGCACGCGTGCACGTACATGTTTGCGCAAGATGCCAATATGATTTTCACACACTTGGCTGTCTTTCATGGATAGATTTAGTTCGTAGGCCTTATTTGGGTTGCCATTTTATTTTAATCTCTCTGCACTAAGTGAGAGACTTGCCTTTATCACCAGAGTATTCCCTTTATAAATATAATTTTATTGATGCATTATGATCATGCTACCCAATAAAGTCCAGAAATGATAGAGACATACATGCATTCAGCACTTGGCGAGCTTCCCCCAGATTCTTCCCTGCTCCTCCCCCCTCCCCGTACATGATACTGAGATTGGGCTGATAATTTTGTGTATGTACATAGCTTCATTTGAAGTGTTTCCTTCACAAAGTCTCTGAACCGTTGGCTTCTCCCGGGATTTGGATTACTTGGTCTTTTCTCTGTCTCCTCTGATTATGACCTACTTGATAGCAGGGACAGGGTTTTATTAATCTTCATAGCATTAGTTTAGCAGTACCTAATATATATTAGGTTCTCAATAAATGTCTCTTGAGCTGAAGTGAATTGAGCATGAAAATTCCATTTTCTTCCTGGAGTGATCGACTCCAGCACCTTGGATAGTTCATTTCTTTAACCTGCGCTATGAGGCTTTCCTAGTCAATAAGTGACTAACAACGTCTCCCTCCTCCCAGTTTAATACAAAGGATTCTCAGCACAACCCTAGAGCCTACAGCAAGCCATTTGTAACCCGGCTTCACGAGCAAAGGGCTACATTAGCGAAAGTGGTTTTTTATTTCACTGTCAGACTTGGGAAAGATCTTTTTTAAATTCTAGCTGAGAGACAAAAATATATAAGGAGAGAGACCGCATGGCTGAGCAGCCTCCTTCTACCCATGGAGTGAAAACTTCAGCCTAGTGCGACATTCTACCTTACTGTACCATCTCCACCCTGAATAATGAAAGATTCTCCTAAGTATATGTTCATCCTTATGTTCCTGTAGCCTCTTTGCGAGGAACTTACACATATCTGGACAGCTTATTTGTTTTTATCTTGTAGACAAAGAATTGCATAACAAAATTTTAATCTTGTTTTATTCATTCTCTCTCTCTTGCCGCTAGAAAGCTTGAAATTAAGCTCATACTTGGCTACTTGTTATTATATAAGCCCTAAAGTGTGAATTTTATGTACTTCTTTTGGTACTGGGCATTGAACCCAGGAGCATTCTACCTCTGAACTAACAGCCCTTTTAATTTTTTTTAAACAGGCTATTGCTAAATTGCAGAGGCTGGCCTTGAACCTGCCATCCTCCTGTCTCAGCTCTAATCCAAGTACTGGGATTATAGGCGTGCACCACCATGCCCAGATGGATTTTGTGTACTAACTCATTCCATGAGCATCTTTTTTTCCCTACTTAATTTTCATTTGACCCATTTACTCAGATTTCATAGATTTTGTTTTGCTCTACATCTCTTTATCAGCTATTTTGAGTTATTTTGCGATCTGGGTAGATATCAGCACATGTCACAATAATTAAAGTGAAAGCACATAGAAGTTAGAAAACAATACAATGTGGAGGTTCAACATCAAAAGAGGTCATCATCCTTTTTTTTTTTTTTTTAACTCTACCTAGATCAAATAAGCCATCTTAAAGAGGCACTTCTACCTGACAGGGGAAGGGGTGACTCTATTCTTCTATGAAAGTTAACTAGCTTATCTTTTGTTTTGGGTACTTTATGATCATTTTAACCCTCATAACTCTAATTTCAAATATATACATATACATAAAGTATATAGCAGCACCAAATATGTTTATAAATATGCAACACATATAAATATTATATATAAATATTTATATACAAAATATATGAATATTTAATATGTACACATGTACATATACAAATATATTTAAGTTTATATATAAGATCATCAAAGGTAATATAAAATATATAAAATCATCAGTTACAACATACTGTTGATCAGGTGGAATGGATGGAATAATTTCTATCCATCCCTGAGCCTTTAAAAGATTGAGAGCTTTATCTTCCAGAGGAGAGAGAAAGCATATGATTTCAGATCCCCTGTGAGTCCAGGAAGAGTCAAAAGGGATGGCAGGAACGTGGACATGGGTCCTTCCTCACAGTGAAGAACCACTAAATATGAGACCTTAATAAAGTCTTCTGAAGTAGGCAGGGCAAAGCCACCTTTTAGAGTGAGGCTTTCTCAATTACATGAGTAGGTGAGATTGAAAGTAAACACCTGCTGAGCATCCCGGCTGGCACTGGGGCTGGGGATTCGGGTGCCAGAACCTGACTTAAGAGCCAAGTCCCCCTCCTGGGCAGATGTCCAAATATTTATCTCCTTGTCCTTATGGCTCACAGTGAGAATTCCAAAGGGTAGGCTCAGCATTGCCTGGTACACACAGGCCATGTATAGGAAGGGGAAGATGGGAGTTTGAAATCTGAGAAACTGTTGTTCTATGCCCCAAACCTTTATTAAAGTTAAGCCAAACTAAGGCATGCATGGTAAACACTTCAGGCTCTCTCTTTAAAGATGAATGGCCTATTACCCATATTATTTTCCAAATATGCCAAGAGTTTTATTTAACAAATTTGGCTCATTCAGTCAACAAATGTTTATTGAGTGCATGCTGCCGACCATGCGCTGTTCAAGCCTCTGGGGATGTGGTAGTAAAGTCAACAGAGTCCTGGCTGTCACCGAGGTACAATCTTGTCACATTCTATGGAGAAAAGTAAGCAGGATAAGAGGAGCAGGGGAATCAAGTGAAATGATGGTGAAAAGCTCCTAAATATAATGTTTAAAGACAAGTGGAAAAGGAAACAAGGTAAATATCTAGAAGAAGAGCAAGTTCCCCAGGTGAGTATGAACCTGGAGCCTGCTGTGGAACATGCCAGAAGTCCTGGGGGTGGGGTGGAATGTTAGTCGATCAGGACCCGAACAGGAAAGGCCTTATCAGCCATTATGAAGTCCTTGTCTTTTACTTTCTGTGACCCGGAAAGCCACTAGGGGGTTCTTCGTAGAAGAGTGATGTGATCTGACTTAGGATTTAGAAGAATCACTCTGGCTGCTCCCTAGACTAGACTACCAGAAGGTCATGGTGGAGACAGGCATGACAGTTCCCAGGACAGATGCTGCTGGCATGGATCAGGGTATGTGCAGCAGAGTTGAGTTGGAGGAGGGATTACATTCTGGATATATTCCTTTTTTTTGGTGGTGGTGGTACTGGGGTTCCTGGAAACCCTTCTACCTCCAGGCTACATTCCCAGACCTATTTATTTGGAAACAGGGTCTCTTAAGCCAGCATGGCTGGCTTTGAACCCGTGCAATCCTCCTGTCTCCACCTCCCAAGCTCAGGGATTACAAGCGTGCACCACCACACCCAGCATTCTGGATATATTCTGAAGATAATGTTGGTAAAATTTTCTAAAGGATTAGATGTGGGTGTTGAAAGAGCACAGTCGAGAATGATTCCAAGACTTTTGGCTTGAATAACGTAAAGATAATATTTCATTGAATGAGACTTCGTGTTCTCCTAGCAAAGGATAAGACAAACAAAATAAGGAAATTTGGATAATTCTGATGTTTCTCCTTGAAAAAAATATATTCTAGGTGCAAATACTTAGGGATTGTTTAGATTATTTTGCAGGTGGGTGATTTGTTGGAATTTGGACTTGGTGACTGGGTGTTTCTTATAGTGACCTGATTGATCAAGGAAGGATCCTGCTAAAATGAGGGAGATGATTGGTGACTTTCTAACCTCAGCTGGAGGACTTTGCTCTCCTGACTTTCCTCCCCCAGCATTCTGGTGGCCCAGCCCATCTGACCTACAATGTACTAGGTTCACTACTAACTTTATATCTTCCCCCAGCCCTGGTGCTGAGGATCAGGGCAGCAAATTGCTGAATACCTTAATTCTGAGACTTGCTTTGAAGTCTTATGCTCAAGAGACCATTCACCAGAGAGCCATCTGAAGGGGAGTTGGTCCAAGTGGGTTTTGTGCTCCTAATGTGTATAAAAGAGTTTGACAATTCCCCCAAGAAGAGGGCTAGACATGATCTGTGAGTCATGAGGAGAGGATCTTGTATCCTGCTCAAGACTGTAACAATTTATTATTATTAATGAATGAGAAATCTTTTGTAGTTTATTCTCCTGACCAGCTGAACAAAAGCAAATTTGCGAGCATCTCTTCCAACAAGATTCTCTGTGAAGGAAGTTCATCCTTCTGTTTCTACCTTATCCCGTGATCTCAGCATTGGGGTGCCAGGGGTGTCACAAAGTCTACACTTCTTGCCCTACAAGAGCCTGACTCACAGGGACTGGACTATATGAATTATTCTTCTGCAGAGAGATTCAGTTAGGTGCTCCCATGCAGCCTGCCGAGGAACACAGGACTTGAAGATCTGTGTGGCCCTTCTAAGGATCTCTAGAGATGGGGTAGGGAGGAGGAGCCTGTCACCTCTGGAGATTGATGCTCATTCCCCCCTCATTATACTCAGCATTGCCTCATGGTGATCACAAGGCCACATGTACAGATAAGAAGTCTGAGAGCTGGGCGTGGTGGCACACACTTGCAATCCCAGCATTCGGGAGGCTGAGACCGGAGGATCGCAGTTTGCGGACGGCCTCAGCTACTTAGTGAGGCCCTCTGCAACTCAGTGAGACCCTGTTTTAAAATAAGGAATAAAAAAAAAATAGGACAGGGGGTATAGCTCAGAGGTACAATGTCCCTGGCTTCCATGACCAGTACCACAATAAATAAATAAATAAATAAATAAATAAATAAATAAATAAATAAATAAATAAAAAGTCTGAGCGGAGATATCTAATCCAAAGTCAGAGCTGAGACGAGCCCTCGGTTGTGGGAAGGAGCCCAGGTGACATAGATTTGACATTTCCCCCTCAGTACATGATTTCTTCTTGGAGACACAGAGAAATTCACTCAACACTTAATTATTCAGACACTGATTAGCCGCTACCTGGATTATTTTAGTCCCCCCAATTGAGCGTATCATGAAAATATAAACATATGACCTGTCACTCACTGTCACCCAGGCACGATCAACCAGGGTGTGGATTACCCAGGACTTCTTGTTTTCTTTTGCCACTCTGCCTTTTGATGATTTTTTTTAATATGCTTTTCTTGGTGCATTACAGTCTCACATTTAACGCAAGTCATGCTGACAGCAACATACATGCACACAGTACTTGCGCCTTCTATGATGGGGTGAGTAACAGTAGAAGAAAGAAGTAGAGTCCGGTGTCGTTCGTGTATCTGTGAGTTAGGAAACGCTATCGGGGAAGGGGAAAGCCAGAAGCTTAAAAATGATATCAAATTCTCTTTACGCTTTAATTATCCTTGTTATCTCTGCATTCGTGATTATGGATCCCCGAATGACCGCCATAATGGCTGCACAGTTGACAACCGCACCGTGTAATGACAGTGTCTTGCCTGTAATCACATCCCAGCTTGCTATTCATCAGGGGCCGTTAAAACTCAGGATGCTGGACAGCAACAGAAACAAGCAGGTGACAAGCCCAGAGAGCTGTCTCAAATTCCCAGCCACCTTCTTTAGCACTTACCTTCTTAAATATCAGATTCAGAGGGACCAAGTCTGGTTTTTTTTCTGATGAATTTTCAGAACTGTATCTATAAGCTCTGCAAAGGGACTTACTATCACACTCTTCATTATTGGTATAAACTGATTCTGTTTTAAATCATACCAATGCCCATTAGCTGTGGAGGTAGCAGAAGAGACTTGTTGTCAGGTAGTCTGACATCTCGGGGTTGTTTTTTCAAGACTCTGCCTGAGGCATCAGGTAAAGACAGGGCGTGGGGCCTACAGCCACCAAGCATGGGTTTGTTGGGGCTCATGAGGCTCAGTGTTCATAGAGGCTACTTCAGTCAAAGATTGACACAGCAAAACAAAAACAAAAACAAAAAACAAACAAAAAACAGGTATTCCAGGAGCAGGGAGCCAGTCTCTAGCAAGGACTCTGTACAGAGGGGTTTTGGAAATCAGGAGAAGTTGGGTATGGTGGCTCATGACTGTGATCCTAGTACTTAAGAGGCTGAGACAGGAGGATTGCAGGTTTGAGGCTAGTCTCAGCAATTTAGTGAGACTTTCAGCAACTTAGAGTGACCTTGTTTCAAAATAAAAAGACAAAATAGGGCTGGAGGCATGGCTAGGAGGTAAAATGACTCACGGTTCAATCCTTGGCAGGGGGGGCGGAGAGAGAGAGAGAGAGAGAGAGAGAGAGAGAGAGAGAGAGAGAAAAGAAGAAGAAGAAGAAGGAGGAGGAGGAGGAGGAGGAGGAGGAGGAGGAGGAGGAGGAGAAAGAAAAGGAGAGAGGAAGGAAGGAACAAATGAATGAATGAACAAACGAACGAAGGAGGGAAAAAAGAGAAAGGAAGGCTGAAGGCGATATAGTCATTATCTGGGAATCCTGTCCATGGATAACAGGTCCTGGCCTTCAAGATAAGGCTCAGGGGTACCTCTTTCATCTTTGAAGAGGAACTAGGAGAAGCAAGAGGATTAGGTGGCCAGCAAGGAGTCAGAAGGGCAGTCTTGGGACCTGGAGCAGGGCTCTTGGGGATGCACCATATCTCAGGTGCTGGTGGGATGGCTTGCATGTGCACACTGCATACATGTGTGCCTGAAACATAGTAAGTCATCTGCAAGTGTTAGCTGTTATTATCACTGCTACTCGTCTTTATGTGACTCTCCAGGAGAGCCAGATCCTGATTCTTACAACGGAGGAGGCATCAGTTAATATTGGTCAGTACCTGGATCCAGCTCTGTAAGCTGTCCAATGCTTACAGCAGTGTTGTGTGTGGGTGAGGGTACTTAGAGACTGTTGTTCATATCTCTGGACTAATCTGAGAGTTTGAATATGGATGGCTCACCAGGCAGAGAGAATAATAGGTCCAGTTTGGAGACTTTGCTAGAGAGGAAATGAGGGATGGGCTTGGCAACCACAGTATGGCCTGAGAGTAGCCTAAACAGACGACTCGGGGTAGTAACATGTAATAGCTAGCTCTCAAAAATCTGAGCATGCATGATTTCTGTGTGGGGACACATAAATCCTCTTGGATTAAATTGATTTTTTTATTTCTAAAATAAACACTCAGGAATCCAAACATAGATAATGCGAAGTCTCTTCTTGGTAATCTATGGGTCCCCATGGACTGGAGCAGTCCAAAATGAATCCGATCTGTCACTTGATCAAGGCTCTCCGCAGCGGGATAGAACACGGCATCACACTGGCGTGGGATACTCTCATGACTGCTGGGGACTCCTGTTATCAATCCAGTCTTCACAGAGTTAATCCGGTCTGAAGCACACATTTTCAATTCCATCTGTATTGGTGCAACTGGATTTGGGAGAGTTTTTTATTAAAAATCCTGAAATCAGTGCAGTACAAGAGAATTACCTCCCTGCCACTTCATAGCTCCTGCCAAGTACTTGATAAAATGTGTTCTACAAACGTAGATATGGAGTCATGATAAGAAAACTCACTCTTGCTGAATATTGGAATTATCTGACTGATGTTTCAGGCAAATGTTAAAACCGGGACAAATCCTGCCTGGAGAATTTCCAGACTCCTACAGACCATCCATCGCCCTGAGGCAAAGTTTGAAGGGAAAGATTAGACACCTTTTAGTTTGCCCACATAGAGGTGGACGCATTCAAGATGGAATTGCCCACGCTACTCAAGGTGAACAGCTTCCAGATATGCCCAGGTCTAATCGAGGCTGATAAGTCAGGACTGGAGAGACCCAAGTGTTGGAAGAGCTTCTTGCAGGATGACCCTCCCGCATATCTTTGACCTCAGGTGTGTGTAAGGATGGCACAGACCTTTCATTTTCTGGAATATTTCTTATTAACTGTCTGACAAACCAGGGCCATCCTGTCCCTGCTGCCCACAGCCGCCTCACCTGCACCTATCGCAGTGTGGGGTACTGGTGTGGGGCCATTTGCCTTTAAGGAAGGCAGGTAAAAACTGGAAGAGTCATGGAAACCTCTTTTGAGTTTCTTTTGTCTGGAAGGGGAATTGGTAAAATGTCCGACCATATACAATTGTAACTTGCAGCTGG
This sequence comes from Muscardinus avellanarius, assembly GCF_963383645.1. Lineage (NCBI taxonomy): Eukaryota > Metazoa > Chordata > Mammalia > Rodentia > Gliridae > Muscardinus > Muscardinus avellanarius. The sequence continues at coordinate 110,781,247 of NC_137793.1, forward strand.
GCATGGTGATGCAAACCTATAATTTTTGTATTTGGGAGGCTGAGAAAGGAGGATTACAGGTTTGAGAGCAGCCTCTGCAACTTAGTAAGGTTCTCAGCAACCTAGGAAACACTGTTTCAAAACAAACAAACAACCAAACAAGGATAAGGTGAGGTCCTGAGGTAGAATTGCCCTAAATTCAATTGCTAGTACCAAAAAAAAAAATTATAACTTGCCATAAGAAAGCAGTAATTTATCACAGAAGGATATAACTTGGAGAGAGGAAAGTTGGGACTGGTTTCTGGTGCTGTCACAAGTCATTTCCATTTCTGTGCATCAGTTTCTGTCAGGGCCCACTCGGCTGGACCGAGGTGGCACCCAGGCTTGTTGCCAGCGTGGACTCAAGATGGCGCCTGGGCTTGCAGCCAAGTCACGAGACTCACGAGGCTGGCGGTGCCCTGAGCCTGCGCAGTGAGCCCTATCAGGCGCCTTACGGATGATTAGTGATGCAGCGCCTCGTGCTACCACCTGCCCGCCCAGGAGAAGGTTGAAAATGCACATGCCCTAGTGGGGAAGGAGGAGGGTTGGTGGAGTGATGAGGGAGGGGGTAGAAGACTGATGTTGTTTTTACCTGAGAGGGCGTTGAGAGAGCATTAAAGAGGAAGGAGCTTCATCAACAGAGTCGGCGTTCATGTGTTTCTTCCCTAGGCTCTGCTGGTCAGAGCCCTAGGGACGCGACAAGTTTCTGTACCTGGTGGGAACGTGGAGACAGGGAGGACTAGGGACCATGCTGGTACCCTTCAGAGTCTAATATTTCAAGCCCTGTGTCCTGTCCTGTGCTCCATGTACTAACTTCCAACCAACACTGCATTTTTACTTCACTGACTCACACTTTCTCTCTGATACATCCCATTTTTCACACAGTCGGGCCATTGAGGTAAACCTCTTACCTGAGATAGACAGTCGTTTAGTCAAGAAAACAAAACAAGAAAGAAGATGAAGTCCCATAAGGAGAACAGATGACTTCACACACAAGACCAAGAAACCCTTAGGCGAGACGAGGCAGGATGATGGGGAAGCGGGATGAGAGGTGTCGTGTGGCTGGCTGGCTGGCTGGCCGGAATGGCAGAAAGATGGCAGAGTTGGCAATGAGTGGCTGCCCCTGATAGGAACCTCAGGCCGTTTTCAAAATCAAAGCAAGGAATTAATGACCAGGAGAATTCCCCGGGTGGGTGGTTTACGTAGACTAGCTTACTTCATCTGCACAGGGACCGCGGGGCACTGGCCTTATTTTTATGATTATCCAGCTCTGTGAATGAGGGAGACACAGTCAGGAAGGTCCACTCAGCTGGTAACTGTGGTGCTGGGTCAACTGGAGTTTGTCTGACTCAAGTCCACAAACTTTGGCTGTTGCATGCAGAGCCACTGCGGGCATATGGGGTATCGGTCCAGGTGCATTTCTTCAATGCTTCCTCTTTTTTTCTGCTGCTCCCCTTTCTGAGACAATGATCCCCGCAGGCTGGAGCAGAGGAAAGCACTCCCTCACTCTTGCCTGCTCTCTCTCCCTCCCTCATTCCCTTGTTCCATTTATAATACAGAATGTACTCAGAGACCACCCATCCAGCACTTCCCTAATTTTTATGGCATTTGTGATTAAATCAACTCAGAGGCTGTGAGAAGTTTGGTAATTAAATAATTTAGGTAACGGAATATCTAATTAATTGTAATTACGGATGCCATCTTGAAAGCCATTTCTGTTTTAATTTCAGCACAGGCTGGATTATACAAAACAAGCTCTTTCTTCGCCACCCATTCTTTGCCTTCCCATCGGTCCTCTACCGGTTGATTCTTTCCTCGTTCTTTGAAGCACAGGTGCTCAAAGGGTGCAGCGTGCCTGGCCCTGCGCGCTGGGGTTGTGCAAACAAAGTCCTAGCCTACAAGGCTCGTGTGGTCTAATTGAAGAGACAATCTACTGACACATTAAAATACAAGTAATATAAAGAGCCCCGCAGATGATAATTACAGGTGCAGTAGACTGAAGAGGAGGAGTGTGGGTTTCAATTAGGCCTGGGGATGTGTATGCAATGTGCCCTGATAAAGGAGGAAGTTCCTAGGAACAGCAGGATTGGGATCTATAAAGGGCGATTCATATTTCTTTTCTCCTTATTCTCTTCTTTACTGAGTGATTCATTCATTCATTCATTCACTAAGCTGGGATTTTTGACCACCTATTGAATGCCAGGCAGTGGCCACTCAAATGTCTATTGTGAACTCAAGGAAGCATCCCATCCTGCTCTGCGCCCTCCTGTCTGAGCTGAGCTGGGCGGGGACCATAGAGCCATGCCCTCCTGAGCTGGGCATGGACCTGAGCTGTGATGGACCTGGTTTTGTTCTCACCAGACCAAGGCAGGACCCTCCTTAAAGGGCTCAGAGATACATCCCGGACAAAATACACAAGTGGGTCCTCAGCCCCTTTGCATTCGCCCAAGCTCCCCATACCAGGGCAATGCCATTCAGAGCCCTGGCAGGCTGGTGGGCAGGGGCTCCTGCGTCTGGAACTCTAGGACCCAGTGTCACCTGTTGGCCCACAGGAGACGCATCTGTGAATCGGCTCTGGGGATCTGTGTTTTCTGACTTCCCACCATTGTGCCAGCCTAAGTCCAGCAGGACCCCCGCCGGGAGGAGTTCTAATCTCATCCTAACAGGACAGGGGCAGCGGCCGTTCATTTGTGTTTCATGTTATCTCTCTCACTTGGTTATTTATTTCTTTGTGTGTAAAAGAGCATCGGTGTGCTAGGCACCGTGGGACCTGGATGGATACATGATTTTGTTCCCAACACCCTGATGGACAAGTGGAATTTACCAGACACAAGTTTTACAGTATAGGCAGTCAGGGGGGAACGTCTAGCAGTTCAAGGAGTTGAGACAAGTCTTGGTAAGTTATTAAAAAGTAGAAGTAGGTGTCCTAGACAGAGAGGATGGGTTGTGCAAAGGCCTGAGGGTAGGTACATGGGGGATGGTGTGAATTTCTCCCCTATAAGGAGTTAGGTATGACCAAGAACAACACCAAAGCATATTTATTTCTCCTAGGGAAAGGACCATCATAAGCTCACGGGGGAAGGAGCATGGTATCACGAGGAAGTCCCAGTGTAGCATGAGATGTTCTGGATTTGCATTGTGGACATCACATGCTCTGGGTTTGGATTCTAGCTCTGCCATGTGCCATGGTCGTGGGACAATCACAAAAGATTGCAAAGTTCCCAGCTCGTTTTTGTCACCTTTCAAAAAGACACAAGAAGGCCTCCCAGGGCAGTCCTGGGGACCACATCCAATAAGACACTCAGTGATAAATAGGCGTTGAATGGAGGTCGATACCAATATTGCTCTTATTTTATTTTATTAATTTTGTCTTTTTGCGGTACTGGGGATTGAACCCAGGGACATTCTACCTTTGAGCTACACCCAAGCCCTATTTTTGTTCTTTATTTTGAAACAGGGTCTCACTAAGTTGCAGAAGACCTCACTAAGTAGCTGAGGCTGGCTGCGAACCTGCGGTCCTCCTGTCTCAGCCTTCCAAGTACTGGGATTACACGTGAGCACCGCCACACCTGACTCTATTGTTTTTATTTTTAATGCCAAAACTTTTGGCAGGCTGTCGGGTGGTTTACAAATCTAAAGAATGACCGCCTCTGCAGTACTTGGAGACCTCAGACAGTGTTACTGTGTAGCCTGTTGGACCCACACAGACCTATTTTCCAAGTGAAATGAAGTAAGCTGAGGCTGAAATAAGCGCCTGGGTTAGAGTGAGGGCGGCCTCAATGATCGATGGTGTGGCCAGAGTGTGGGCGCCACTCTTCCTCACATCCCAGGCTCCCGAGTCCTCAGTTCTCGGCAGTGGCGAGGAGGGGAGGCTTGGGAAGCAGGGGCACTGTTCCACGCCGGCCTTTTGCGGCTCACGGGCTTGCTGAGTGCTTCTCCAAAGCAGCTTTGGCTTGGTTGCCAAGGCCACTTTTCTTTTGTTTGCAAAGTTTCTGCCAAATGGATGGCTCTTTGATAATGAAGCCGCAGACCACGCTCATTAAACAGGCCACACTGGGACAGCCTGGGTGCCACTGTCCTTGGAAGTCCAGCCTGAGAGCCTCCCCGGAATGGCTCAATGTCCTCTGCAGCTTGGTGGTATCGACCCCGCCCGATCCCTGGCTCCTCTAACTCAAATCGTGTTAATGAAGGATCCTGTGTGGATATAGTTAGCAGTGAGGGGTGGTAATGGCGCTATATGCCTCGTTGTTGTTGTTTGTTTTTTTTTTCCTAAATAGACCTAAACATGATTGTACAATTTTATTTTCATCAAAAACCATCATGCCCTTTTTTGTAATATATAAAACAGTGTGGAGATGTGTAAAGGGAGAGGTAATATCTCCCGATCCCTCTAATTCTAATGGTGTGAGATCATCGCATCCACAATTTGACGTGGGTATCCTTCAGTAGCCTTCTCTACATTCACACACGCACAACATTCACACACACACTCACCCCCACACAAGTACTCTCATGTAAAAATGCACACATGTTCATACATGTATTTTCTTGTTTGTTTTTTTGCAAATGGATTATTCACTACACACTACCATACAATGTGTTCCCCAACCTATAGATATATAGGAGTAACTCATTTTTAAAAAATTATCTAACATCCCATTGTAAAGATGTGTCGAGATTTAGTTAGCTGTTCTCTGAATAGTAATAATCCATATCTTTTCTAGTTTTTTAACCTAACAAGTAATGACTAAAAATTTTTATTATATGTATTTCATATGTAGACATATGTGTATGCTTGTGTATGTGTGTGTGAATAAATCTGTAAACACACATATACATTTCTTCAAAAGAATTCTCACAATAGCTGGGCATGGTGGCACACTCCTATAATGCAAGTGCTTGGGAGGTGGAGACAGGAGGATCACAGGTTAGAGGTCAGCCTCAGCAACCTCATGAGACCTTTAGAAACAGACCCCATTTCAAAAAATAAAAAGGGAGAGAGGTATAGCTGGGAAGTAGAAGCCCCTGAGTTCAATTCTCAGTACAAAAAATAAACAAAGTCTCACAGTAAGGGCCTGTTGATCAGATGGATACTTTTTGAATTTTTGCAGGATATTCTGTGCCATAGTCCACAAAGATTCCATCACCAATATTTGAGGACACCCAGTGCTCCTACATCCTTCCCAGTCCTGGAGAGCGTCAGTCTTTTTAATTTTTGTGGATCGAATGAATCATAAATTATCAAACTCCTTGCTCTGCCACCCTTTCTCTCCAGAGGTGCCAGGTGACCACGCCTGGGTGCCAACACGCCATGCAGAAGACCAGCCCATCAGCACCCTGTTTGGTGAGCTCTCGGTCCGTTATCTGTAAGCATTTAGCCTGCCTTGTTTTTCCAGCAGAGCTCAGCTGACTTCTCAGGTAGTTTTAGGAGCACAAGTAAATTTAGTGTGAAATGGCGCTGACAGCTATAAAAGGCTGTGTTATATTCATTAAAAGAAGGCCTAACGGTGAAGCTAAGTACCGTGGTAGGAGAGACATTCCCCTAAACACCTGCGGAGGTATACTTGAAACAGAGGCCAGAGCCTTCCTAATCTGCCAAATCCTCCTATTTGCTAAAGATGAAAGAGAAAGAAAGAGAGAGAAGTAAAGAGAGAGGATGGGGCGGAGGCTCAGCCGAGCCCTGGCAGGCTGCGGTCGGCTGTGTTAAGTGTGTGTGGTTTTAACCCCACGCCGGCTACCTGGCGACCGCTTAATAACTTGTCGTTGTTCCCTCACCATCAAAGGACGAACGGCATAATAGTTTTCAATTTGTCGTTCACTGCCGATAGACACTTCTTGATAAACTATGATTTCAGGAAGGTTTCTATTAAAAAGCTTCAGCTTTCTGCAGTTTCTTAGGATCGGACTAGAGTCCCTCATTTATGCTCTTCACTCTAAAGCCAAAGGGGAATTTGGCATCAAAGCAGACTCTTTTTTCATTTATTATTTATTTATTTATTTTTGTGTGTGGCAGTGAGGATGGAACCCAGGGGCATTCTACCTTGAAGCTACACCACCAGCCGATTTTATTTATTTTTTTGAAACAGGGTCTCACTAAGTTGCTGAGGCTGCCTGTGAACCCGTGATCCTCCTGTCTCAGCCTCCCAAGTACTGGGATTACAAGCATGTGCCACCACCCCTGGCCAAAGCAGATTTTTACCTGATGTCTTTTGAGCCATGGAGTCTCCAGAATCTGCCACATGAAAGGCTTGGGCGTACAGTTCAACGGTCAGTCAAGGAGACTTTCAGTCCTAGGAGAAGGCTGTGTGCCCGGGCGGAGGTCACACTGCAAAGTCCCTCCCAGGTGTCCAAGCCCAAAGGGTGGATGCTAGCTCATCTGCATACTAGCTCATTTGCATAATAGAAGTCATACCTCAGCTACTGCCACTTTTATTTTCTCTGGGTAGCATGTGTGGGTTTCACTTCCCCTCTGCCATGTGTCTTACTCTAACTCTTCAAGGACCACCCAAGAATAAAAGTGAACTCCAACTGCCCCAAGGCTCCATTTTAGCAGACATCTAGCTCTTGTCTCTAACCTTTTTCCTTTTCTTTTTTCTTTTTTTTTGCGGATCTGCGGATGGAACCCAGGGGCATTTGACCTCCAAGCTACACCCCCTGCCCTATTTTTTGTTCTTTATTATGAAACAGGGTCTCATTAAGTTGCAGAGGGCCTCACTAAGTAGCTGAGGCTGTCTGCGAACCGTGATCCTCCGGTCTCCGCCTCCCGAACGCTGGGATTACAAGCGTGTGCCACCACGCCCGGCTTCTAACCTTATTTCTGACCTGAAGAATCCTTGCCTTCAGATCTTAACTTTAACCTTTTTTTTTTTTTTTAAACTTCAGAACATCTTTATTTATTTTTGACAGAAGTGTTGGCTCTGGCCTCACATTGCTGACTCTGGTTCTTGCAACCCATGGTAGGGAGACCCCCTAGCTCCCTGCCTCTAATACTTGGTGCCTGACCCAGGCCAGTTGACTATAGAGACTTAGCTAGGCCAGTCCTACGTACCCTCACCCATCTCCCTCCTCCCCCCACCTCTCTACAGCAGGGAAAAGCACACTGGGATCTCCCCACCTCTCAGCCCTGGTCTTTCCCTGCACATTTCCCCATTTCTTGGGTTTATGGGCTGCGTGTCAGGAGTCCTCTGCGGCAACTAGCTCCCTGACATTCCTGCCTGCTCCTGGAGCCTGGCTCCAGGGATGCAAACCTGTTGTCATTTCCAGTGATTAGCTAAGTCTAAAACAACCCAGTTTCCTCTGAGAAACCTGTAATGGAGACATCTCAAGCCGGATGTGCAAGACATTTCCAGTGCCTTGGTCCCGCTGACCATCTGTTAAAGCCAAGGAGGACACGATCTGACGCTGGAGATGGGGAGGGGCAGATGATCCTCCAGGCTCAGAGGCTCTGTGCACGCACACACGCAGACAGCTGGGGCGGATGTGCCTGCCATGCGGGCGCTTGCGGGCGCTATCGAAAATCCAATCTGATCCACTCCAACTGGGCTATTACACTCGGGGCCTGATAGGATCACACTCTCAGAGCACAGGATAAAATTAAATTTGAGAGAAAATGAGATTTCTTTTGTTTTGTACCAAGTCCCATAGATAAGTGTTCTTCAGCCCTTGACCTTGATGGTCGCAGGAAGCCCCTCTGCGGGCCCAGGGGATCTCATAGACAAATTGGATGAAGTGGTGACCTCTGTGCTTTTCTGCTTGGCACCGCCATGGGGAACAACGGCTCCTCTTTCCACAGGGCCCTGAGGCTCCTCCTCTTTCTGTCCACTCCTCTTCCACTCCAAACCCAGAGTCCCTGGATTTCTCTAGCTCCTTCTCCTTGCTAGAACAGAATAAGCTCATTTGAATTCAAATGTTAATAGTGGTTCAAAGGGAGGTTAACTAGACCTCTTCCCCGTGCATCCTTCCAAGTGGCCTTCAAGTAAAGGAAAAGGTGCCATCGATGCCAGAGATTCTAAGGAGACTCTGAGAACCTGCAGGAGAGACTTTCCACTTCAACCCCACAGTCCCGGTCCTGACCCCTTGGGAGCAAGATGAGCCATGAACATGTTTTCTGTGCTGACTTAACAGCAGCATTTTTCAAAGTGTGGTGTGCAGAAAAGCTGTATCAGAATTAACTGGGATGCTGCTACAGTGTTTATTTTTAGTTCCTTGCCCAGGAGTACTAAGTCAGGATCTCTGCCATGGCTCCCAAGGGAAATAGCCCTTTTACCTGCCATCCACAAGATTCTAAGGCTCAGTCTGAGAGCCATTGGCTCTAGACTCCAAATCATTTCTCCCAGTGGTCCCACGATGTATCTGATGGATTATCTCCGGGGTAACAGAGATGGCTGGCTGTAATAGACCTCTTGCTCCCAGTGCCGCCATGGTAAGGCCCAGGGCTTTGAGGAAATTCACAGCTTCCTCTCAGCCAGTCTTCTTAGGCCCTTTCAAAAGGAGTAATTGGATCTTTCCAGTGAACACATCTGGATGTGTAAAAGTATTAGGAGAGCCTCAAGTTGACTCAGATACAGAATGGATCTTACTCATGTAGGGACAATACTGATAAAAATTAGAATGGCAGAATGCTCTGGAAGCAACCGCTCCACAGGCTTGCTTGGCCTGCCCTGCAGGAGGTCAGTGGCTTTTGCAGTCACCGTCATTGAAGTCCACTTCTGCGTTTGGGAACAGTAGGAGTGAGAGACAGCTTGCTGGTGTCTATTTTTTATTATTATTTTATTTTTTTGGTGGTACTGGGGTTCCTGGAAGCCCTTCTACCTCGAGCTACACTCCCAGACCTATTTTATATTTTTATTTGGAAACAGGGTCGCTTAAGCCAGCGAGACTGGCTTCGAACCTGTGCAATCCTCCTGTCTCCGCTTCCCAAGTGCTGGGATTACAAGCGTGCGGTACCACGCCCGGCTGGTGTCTGGTTTTATATCATCTCCTTTGGGAGATGTACAGGCTGAGCGTAGGAGTTGGCTGGAAGCACCAGAACCCCTTGTGACCATTGACTGGGGCAAGATCTCTGTAGATGTCGATGGGGGCAATGCTTTCAGTCTACTTGCATAGCATCTGCTCTGGGGGGAAGCTGGAGTAGGGGCGGGGGAGATCAGGGATGTGAACTCCATGGGGAGGTCTACTCAGAGTTGCTGCCACATCTACAGCAACCAGAGAGCACGCAGGCCTGGCTGAGCCAAGAGGGCACCAAGGCCTCCCCCAAGGAGCAGAGACAGCCTCCAGGCCAAGAAAATCCTTCGTCCCACAGGCCGTGGGCAGAATCAGGCACCAGGGAGCATCCTCCACCTCCACCCCAGAGCCAGGCCCCTCTGCGCACCATACCAGCACTTACACATTCCTCTGACCTTGGTTCCTCCGGCTGACATGTAGTTCTGACATAGCTTCTGCCTCCCTGATGATCTGTTTCTCTGGCACTTGGGAAGAGTATTTTACAGACTGAATAGGCAGGAAAAAAAAATCACCCTGTTGTTTTTTTCACAGTTGTGAATTATTTCAGAAGAGACAATATCAAAATGATTGCCAGAGCTGACTCGGGAACCATCGAGGCTTGGTTTGTGGCTGTTAGAGGCTCCTGGCAATTTTTCCAGATAAATGGGTCCCCTTCCTCCAAAGTTCTTAAGCTTCAGGGGATGGTTAACTCTGTGATGTCAGAACGTCGGCACTTCTGGTCAAGCTTAGGTGAGATTCTAGCAATGCCACTGAGCCTTCTTGCATTCAACAGCTCTCTAGAAAGCTGGGCCACCAAGAACCTAGAGGTGGGGGGTGCTCAGTTTAAGACTCATCTTCTTTTAGCACCAAGGAAGGGGTGCCATCCAGCAGGGAGTTGATCCCAAAGTAGAACCCAGTTGTCTTCAGAACTCCATTTTCTGAGTGCTATACCGTACTCCCTTCTCCCTCTTGCTGGCTCCCCCTCCCCATCCCAGGAGCCAACTGTCCCCCTTCCTCTTTGTATGAGCTTCCCAGAGCTGCAGTAACAAAATGTCAGAAACCGCGAAGTCTGAAGAACAGAATCACACTGACAGAGTTTTGGAGGCTGAAGTTTAAAGCCCAGGTGTCAGTGGGGCTGTGTCCCTTCTAAAACCTGTTGGGGGTATCTTTTCTCACCTTTTCCTAGATTCTGGAACTTTGCAGGAGTTTCTTGGTACTCACTGGCTTACGGCTTTGCTTCTAACGCGTTCACCTGCCGATAGCCAACAGGAGTAGCTTGGGATGCCATCAGATAGGCAAGGAGGGTTACTGTTAGGGTTGAACTGTGCCCTCCAACAAGGATATGTAGAAGTCCTAACCCTCGGGACCTTGGAATGCACAATCTTATTTGGAAGTTGGGTCCCTGAAGGTATAATTTGTTTAAGAGGAAATCATGGTAGTGTGAGGGGGCACTTAGCCTATCATGGCTGGTGTCCACAGCAGACACCATGTGAGGACAGTTACACACAGGAGCACTGTGGGAAGATGAAGGCAGAAAATCAGACATCTGTAAACCAAGGCATAACCAGGAGTGCCTGCAAACACTGGCAGCCAGGGAGAGGCCAGGGCAAAATCTTCTCCACCTTGCACGGGGAGCCCTGCTGATATCCTGATTCTTTACCCCTTCTCTCCAGAGCGGTTAGACAAAGCATCCCTGTTGCTTGAAGTCCCTCTGTTTGTGACACTGTTGTAGCAACCTTAGGACACTCATACAGGCACCTAGCACAGAGGTTTTCAGGGAGGTTTCCCAGAGGAAGGGGATACCCAAGCTGAGGCCCAAGGACAAGGGCTGGGGTATCAAGTGAAACTGCATGCTGGTCAGCTGTCTAGCTCTGTAATAAGTACCCAAGCTAACCAATTTATAAAGAAGAAAATTGGATTTGGGCTTATAGTTGTGGAGGTCTTGGTCTATAATTGGTTTGCCCTTTTTTGTTGACCCCAATATAGTATTGACCCTATTAGGCCTATTTTATTTGGCCTATAGGGTTTGTTTGGGCTAGTGGTGAAGCTACACAACATAGTTGCAAGCATGTGGAGGAGCGAAGCTATTCAGCTCATGGCTGAGAAGTGAAAAGGAGAGAGGAGGAAGAAGAAGCTGGGGTCCCAGGATCCCCTTCCAGGGCACATCCCCAATCACCTAACTTCCTCCCACGAGGCCCCACCTCTTAAAGGTTCCAAATACTCCCAACAGCACCAAGTTGGGGGCTAAGCCTTTAACACATGGACCTTGGGAGGACATTTAAGATTGAAACTGTAGCAAGGGTATGAATGACATGTGGGGATTAGGACAGAAGATTGTCCAGGGTAAGAAAGCGGCATATACAAGGGCCTTGGGGAAGGCATCCTGGAAATGAGGTGTCTCGCAGAGCTGGGTGGGGCCAGATCTCCTGTTCCTGCTTAGGTAGTTCTCTAGACTCAAGGGAGAGCTGGGGGGCTGCACGTCCCACTCCACCATGCACCTGCAAACATCCGACTCAGTGTGATGGAGGAATAGTATTGAAGGAAGTATTCGGTAAGGAAAAGAGAGCAAATAAGGCTTTTCTGTCTATAGTGCTCCTTCCAGATTCACAGACTCCACGACTCATTTATTCCCCAAATATTTACTTAGCACTCAGAGTTCTACCCTAGGTATGTAAGATACAGAAATGTATAACAGTAATACCTGACATTTACCCAACGTGTATTATGTACAAAGCTCTCTGCTTAGTGCTTTACATGGATTATCTCCCTCGGGGCTCTTAAAACCTTCATGGAGTGTATGACATTATTATCCTGATTTCACAGAGAAGGAAACTGAGCCTAAAGAAGCTAAGTCACCGGCCCAAAGTAGTTCAGCCCGGACGCTGAGGAGCTGGGATTTGAACCAGAGTAGGCTCGGTCTGGGCTCGTTCGCTCACCTTTTGAGAAATACAAATCTTTGCTTCCAAGGCTCTTATAATCTAGTAGGGAGGAAGACAACTGTAACTCAAAGCTTGGTGAAAGGCAAAGGTTTCTAAGTGCTGGCAGCAGGAATAAGGAGGGCTGAATATAGGCTGGGAGCCCAGGAGGAGGAGCAGAAAGTTGGAGCTGAGCTGGACAGGAAGGCTGGAGAGTGAGTAACATTAATGGCAGTTGGCCAGGTGCATGCTGATGTCTCCAGCTCTGTGCCAAGGCTTTATACCACAATCCTATGTGGTAGGTCAATATCAATACCTTTAATAAATTAAGAAATCAAAGGCACAGAAAAGCTGAATACAATTTAGGTCATAGATGACCACAATCAGGGGTATCACTCCTGAGGATGCTGGAACAATCCAGGGGATGGTAGTAACCTCAGTACCTTGAGGTGCAACTGGGGGACATTTAATAAAAATAAGGGGGCAGTTGAAGTGCCCAGCGAGGCACTTTTTGGGGGGGAGGGGTATTAGACTTGAACCCAGGGATATTCTACCTCTGAGCTAGTAATTTTGGGGGGAATACTAGAATTGAACCCAGGAACAATTGAACCTATAATCTTTCTATCTCAGCCTCTCAGTACTCAGATAATAGACACATGCTACTGTGCCTGGCTGCTGAGTGTTTTTTTGTTTTTTTGTTTGTTTGTTTTGTTTTTTGAAAAGTGGGTGGTAAATCAATATGTTTGTGAATCTATGAATTTTAGATAGATATACCTGGGACCAAGAACAGTGGGCAGAGTCATTTTTTTCAATGCACCTCACAGCCGAGTCCAGGACACTGAGAAGCTGTGTTTCATGGGGGTGTTGAGTCCACGCAGGAAAGGGAGAAAGTCTACAGAGTTTCAGATAGTGACAAGTGGGGAATTCAAGCTTAGGGTCTTGACTTATTCAGTAGCAGTGCAGAGGCATTAGAGGATTTTCGTCTGGAAGATTAACCTGGCAGCAGAATTCAGGCTGGAGCAGGGGCAGATGGGGCCTATTAACAGCCCGTCACGTTTGTCAGTTGTCAGGTAGCAAGTCCTCTTGCTCCAGGACAGAGGGTCTGCTGGAAAGAATCGCCTCCTGCAGGTGCCAGTCAGGGACAGTGGCAATGAGGGCATGACCCAAGCTAGCAAGAGCAGTGGCCGCAGGAGAGGGAGAGGGGGCGGCCGGCAGTAGTGTTTCACATTTCCACACCTGGAAAAGAAAATGTGCCTGTGGGTTAGGGGCCAACCTGCCGGGAAAGGAGTACCACAGGAGACTAAAAATATCAACTCAACTTAAAAGCCAGCTGATGTTTAGAAGAGTTTCTTCTTTTTTTTTTTCTCTTTGCACTCCCAACAAGCGCATTTGAGGTTGGGCTTCCATGAAAGAGCTTCTCACACACCTGCCCACCACTGTGAGGGGCCAGTTCTGGATGTCAGAGGCCAGCCTTGTGCCCAGCATGACCACGGGGACTGCACTGCATGAGCAGGTCCCAGGTCCACAGCCTCTGAACCATCCACTGGACACTGCTCCGCCTGGTCTTGGGGATTAGTCCCCTTTGGCTCCTCTCCTCTCTCCCTCCCGCCTCCAGCTGTGTTCTGCTTGTTAGCAGCTCTGCTGGAGGCTGGGTGGGAATAGGAAAGGATCTAGAAATCCAACTAGTCTCTTTGGCTAGCTCTGATCAAAGCCAGGCTGGGGGTGGAAATTCCCGAGTCGCATTCTTTCCATGGTACTCCAGCTTGGGCATTATGTGTCCTCTACCCAGTTCTCTTTGCCTATCCCATTTTGAACCAGCTTCAGGGCCCGGCTCAAACCCAGGAGAAGTTCTATAATCCTGGGGTGGGTGATAAAGCTCAGAGCATCCATCTAACTGCAAGTATATACTCGTGGCCCTGAGCTCCTTGTGCCCTTTGTTTTTATATTTCTTATCACTCTCTTAGAAACCCCAGGGAAAGGAGTCTGTGCCAGAATTTGCATCTGGGCCCTGAAACCTCTTCTTGAATTTCAGTGCTCCTACAGTAAAATGGAGAGCGATTAGCAGAGACCTATGTGAAATTTCCCATTATTGCAATAATTATAGAGCAGGTTACCCTCTAAGTTCTTCTTCCCACCTAGTTGGTAGGGTGGGTGTCATTAATCCCATTTCATAGATGAACACATTCCAGTTTGGTGGTCTACAGAGGAGCTGGGCCATGTAGCACCCAAGCCAGTGGAGTGAATGCCTCTGATTCTGAGGACATCCTTGCTGCCATCCCAACACGGTCTCCTTGCCTTTTACTGGTGATTTGCTGCATTAGCACATGTTTTTCCCCAGCAGAAGAGCAGTGTGTGATTACTAGCAACTCTCTGAGCATCAGAACCTGGGTACTACTCTTGGCTCAACCCTGACTAGTGTTGGGTTTGAGAAACAAATGTCACAATATCTCTGGACCTCTATTTCTTCATGTATAAGAAGGTGGGTTTGGATTGATCACTTTCCAGGAATCATGTTTCATGGCTAACACTGGCTCTTTTTTATGGCTCAAAGTTGGCTATAGAGGATACTTATTTCTTCCCCCAATTAGATCAGAACTTGATAGACTGATGAGCCTGCTTAGCTCTGATCTCCCCGATACATCAGGTATGTTATTTGCGTGACTTTTCTAGTCTCCTAAAACTAAAATGGCCCTGCAGTGAAGGGTCTCTGTGAAGTGCCTGTTCCTCTGGGCCGAAGTCCTGAGAGGCATTCTGTTTGATTCTGAAGTGTCCCCCCAAAGCCCACGTGTTAGAAGCATGGTCCCAAAGCAGCCCGAGTCTGAGGTGGGGATTTGGGGAATCATTGGATGGATTGACCCATTGGTAACTGAGTTGACTACTGGAAGGTGGGACTTAGTTGGAAGAATTGGGTCACTGGGGGTTTGCTCTGGAAGGATTTATCTTGTCCCTGGCCCCTTTTTCTTTCTGTTTCCCTGCTGCCATGAGCTGAGCTGACTTGCTTTGCCTGGCCTTTTACCTTGATGCACGCCTTCATTTCAGGCCCAAAGCAATGGAGTTGAAGCCATGAGCCAGAATAAATATTTCTTTCTCTAATTTCTTATTCCTTCCTGTTCTTGTCAGGCATTTTGGTCACAGTGAAGAAAAGCTGACTCGCATACTTTCCTAGGCTGGGATTCTGTATATAGTTTTAGGTGTCACAAGCTGATAAGGGGCTCTCTAATTAGTAGATGCTCCCTTTAGCCCTCTGGGTAGCAATGGGCAGTGTTCTCATGGTCAAGGGTGGTGTCTGTCTTCCATTAGGAAGTTGGACAACTAGAGATGGCCAAAGAGCAATGTGGAGGAAGCAACTGTAGTAGAGGAAAGGACTGAAGGAACGGACCTCAGTCACTAAATGAGGGCCTCCCAACAGCCTAGGGCAGCAGAATCTGTTTTCACGGAGGCCCCTTGCTCTCTAATTCAGAGCTTGCTCTGCTCGCCCTGAGCGCAGCTGGGCAGTGAGGCCAGCGAGGCACAGCTGTGTCCTAATGAACAGCCAGATGGAAAACCCAATAGGCACGTTGGGGTAATGGCCTACCAAACCCTAGGCTTTTGGAATCAACCACAACCTATGCATCCAGCACTCTTGGGCCGAGGGCAAAGGCAGTGTTGTCCCAAAGTAGAGCCTCAAATAGCTTTTGTACCATGTCGGCTCAGCTCCAAGATAGTGCGTTCCTGGAGGTGACAACCAGGGTTTGGGTTCCCCAGCAGATGAGAAAGCAAGTGTATTTGGGATGACTGGCTGGGGCTTCTGCTTCCTGTGGTCAGCAGTGGCTCTCTGGCTTTCTGCCAAGGTCTCTTAACAGAGTCATGTACCACCCTCCAGGGCTGGGGAGAGAGTTTGCAAGTCGGGTGAGCAGCAGGAGGCAAATGGTGTCCTCTTAGCCAACTGGGACGGACGCTCTGCATGAGACAGAACTGCCCTGCGGTTTAATGGCCTGGAACCAAAGCAGCTGAGCAGCTGCCAATATACAGCCAGTGGAGGCTGGGGACCGTAGTAACAACAAGGAGGAGGGGAAAGTAACCCGCCCTGCCCCACTGATTTGTAGCGTTTGCATGGATGCCACACTTGTATTTGTGGTTTCTCGGAATAGGAGGTGGGCTCTAATGATATCACTTTAAATCTCAAGGCCAGAGATATAATTGCATGCCATTACTCCTTAATTACATGGTAACTACTATGCCATTACAGTCTAACTCTAGTCTAATTGCAACTCACTTCTGATTAGTGGGCAATAAACATTCACAAACAGGGTCCGAGATCTAGTTCTATGAAATGTACTCTGCTTTAGTGAAAGAATACAAACACACAAATTGTGTGCCTGCAGGGAGTCTGCCATCCTAAGGATAATCGGTTAAGCTTGAGTGACCCTCTGGATTAAGTAACCAAAGAGATTTGGGAGGAAATGTGGGTACATCCACCTGGGTATAATGTGAAAAGCCAAGCTTGGAGTCTGGAGTTCTGAGTTCAGGTTCAAACTCTTTTACTTACCGGCTATGTGAGCTTGCTCAAGCATTAAACCTCTCTGGGTGTTGAAAATGGATGAATAATTGAAATAAGGACTACTCTACCTGTGGGGTGTGGTGGTGCATGCTTGTAATCCCAGCATTTGGGAGGTGGAGACTGGAGGATCGTGGTTCAAGGACAATCTCAGCTACTTAACAAGGTCCTTCTCAACTCAGCGAGACCCTGTTTCAAAAATAAAAAGAGTAAGAAAATAGGGCTGGAGGTGTTGCTTGGAGGTACAGTGCCCCTGGGTTTCATCCCCAGTATCACAAAAAAAGAACTATTCCACCAAAGTAAAGATTCAAATTATCATAAATGTGAAAAGAAATATAGTTTTTTAAGTTGCACCATTGTTGTTGTTGTTTGTTGTTGTTGTTGTTGTTGTTGTTATTATTATTATTATTATTCCCAGGGAGAAGAATGTCATGTGATAGTGACAGAATGTAAAACTGGTATTTCAGTGCCTTTGACCAGTGCTTCTCAGACTTTATGTGCATACAAACTACTTGAAACCTTAGATTTAGACTTATTAGGTCTTGAAGGGACCTTAGATCCTGAATTTCTAAAAACTTTCTGTCCTGGGTAATGCTGATACTGTGGGTCCACAGACCACAGTATGAGTTGAAAGCTATAAGTCATTTTTATCCAAGAAACCAGTTGTGGAACACGAAAGGACAGGACAGAGGGAAGAATGATGACAAGGTTTTATGATTTGAATCTGAGATGCCTCCCAAAAGTTCATGTGTTGAAATCCTGGAATCCTTGCAGCAAGGTTCAGAGATGGGGCATGATTGAAGGTGGAAGGCCACTGCCTTGAGGAGTACATCTATACCTGGATGCTTCCTGTCTCTTTCATTCTGTTTCCAGCTGCCATGAGTAGAGAAGCTTTACTTGGCCTCACCCAACCATTATGCTTCTGCCTTGGAGCTGGCTGACCATGGACTAGCCCCTGAAACCATGAGCCAAGCTGAACTGTTCCTCCTCTAAGTTGTTCTTGTCAAGTATTTTGGTCACAGCAAGAGGAAAGATGACTAATACACATGGTCACCAAGTTGCCCCTCCCCACCTAATGGGAGTAGGACCTCCTCTTTATTCTCCTCCTATGCAGACAGTGGTGACTGACATCAAGCATTGTTTTGAGAAGATGGACACACAGAGGCATCTTCTTGGGTCAGGCCCTCACTTTCAGAGTCCAGTACATAAAAGGGAAAATTTCCTTGGAGAAAGGGTGCAGGACCATTGTGAGGAAATGATGATTTTGTATGATGATTTCATATGATGGAGAAAAGTGGTCCTATATTAGAAAACTCCAATAATGAGAGAGGGTGGTGACCCTGCAGAGTAGCTCTAGACAAACCACTGCATCCTAAGAATCTGTAGGAGGGAAGGACCTCAATTAGTGTCAGATGGAAAATATAGAGGAAAGATGGGAAGATGAAGAAAAGAAAGAAGGAAGGAAGGAGCAAGAAGGAAGGAAGGAGCTAGGGAGGAAATCATTTATTTTTTGAGGAGGTAGGAGACACATTTGTTAATGGCTGGCACTAAAAAGAACACCGGATGACAGAGTTGAGGCTGGAAAGCATCTTTGAAATCATCTTTTTAAACCTCACTTCACGGGGGGAAAAAAGCACCTGTGAGATTAAATTCCTTTCCTGTAGTCACATAGAAAATTGAAAAAGCTAGAGCCCAGTTCGCCCAGTTCTCAAACCTGCCTTATTCTCTAAACTCATCTTAAACAATGGCATGCACTTCATAGAGCACCTTTCCCTGGAGAAGGGATCCAGCTGCTAGAGCATACTTCCCTTGACTCTGCTGAGCTTGATTTCTTCAGCTCTCAGCACCACCCATTCAATTTCCAAGAGAAGTGACTTTGCTTCTCTGCCCCCATCCTACAGCAGGGGGAAATTTACACTAGAACCATGAACCTTCAAAGTTCTGATTCAGAGAAGTGGTCCTTCCCCCAGATTGGGACCTCAGCACACCTGGCATCACTTGCCAGTGTCTGAGGCATGTGGAGACCTGAGGAGAACTAAGGGACACTGGCACTTTCCCAAAGGGACATGTGACATATCCTAAGTACCGCAGTGCATCTCAGGTCATCCAGATATGCCGAGGCAGGTGGAGACCTCAAGGCAGGGCCAGGCACTGAAGGCAAAAGAAGAGATGCTTTGGCAGCAAAGGCTAGGACGTGGCCAAGGTGACCTGATAAATCTGCATCTCTCAGAACCTTTGGGATCCCCAAATGCCTTTTGGGATGGCAGGAGGAGAGGTACCTGACGTGGAAGCCAATTATACCTGCAGTGGGACTCTGGCAGGCTCTTTGTCTCACACAGGAAGAGCAGAGTCCACCCACATGCCACTCTTAATGTCACTTTTTCAAAATCATCTGAATCTAGCCCTATAACGTATACCTTAGGTGGACAAATTTAATATATACCTATAGTACAGCATTGATTTTGAAACTTCAGTCATTGAGAATGGAAACTCATTAACTATTGTTTTAGCAAAGACTTCAGTGTGATATCTAACTACTATGCAGAGTAAAATCTAAATATACATGAATGTGGGATGTTTTAGAAGCCTAGTTGAAGGGTGCATGCTATGTGTGTGATATAGACTATAAATAAGCGTGTTTAAACTTCTAGCTTTGTTCTTTGTCTCCATTGAGTACCACTGAACACACCATGATTGGGAAAGCCATTCTGTCTTCATGTCCTGGTGTATACACTATGGTCCTGTATTTGCCAGAGGATTCTGAAGGATCTCAGAGCCTTCCTAGAGTTTCTCAATGACAGGGATGTCCTGGGCTTGTTTTTAGTTAGCTTTTGGTGCTGGGGATCAAACATGGGCCCTTGATCCTGCTAAGCACACACTCTACCACTGAGCCACACCCACAGTTCTGTTCCGAGCTTAGTGCTCACCTGTCTGGGAGTCCAACATGAGGAAGACCCAAAGCTCTGTGACCTCTGAACGTAGCATCAGCTTTATGTGGACCGCAGACACCAAACCCCCAGTGTGAGATCCCTGGCTTCAGTTGTGGCAGGACTGTGGGTCCTAAGTGTCACTGAGGCGTCTTCAGGCCTGCAGACTAAGACTGACCTCTGGTCTAGCTCAGCATTTAAAGTCTGATCTCTGAGCATGTGCAATGGCTATACAATCATCTGCCTTGCCTGAGTCTGAAGTCTAGACTTCATGCTTGATCTCCCTTTCTGGGGAAACTCATAGAATAAACAGAAATGGAGAGATAAGGTCCCAGAACCTCCTCTCTCTGCAGCTGGGAGACACAACCAGTTGAAAACAAGTTATCTATAGTCCACTTAGGTTCTGGCCACCCCAGAACGAAAGGGTCCCAATTGCATTAGCACTCTGATAACTTTGGTCATTCTTTATCTGTCCTTTCTTTATCTCTTCTAATGTACTTAACCCAGTTCCCTTCCTTTCTCTTCTTGGGCCTCAGGAAGGACTCTGTTTTCCTCAGCCCCTCTGGGTGGTGGCTTCTCCTGGGAAGTTCAGATGGCCCCGCAGTCACCCTCTAGGCTGCCCCTGGGGGAAGCGAGCCCTGTGGTTTCATCTCCCTCATTACTGTTGCTCCTTGCCTTGGCCGCCTTTCCAGCGCATGCCTGCCTGCATCAGTACCATGTGCAGGAGATCCTGAGGGCTGAGCTGCCTCTTTGTGCTCATGCAGGGAAGGAGAGGAGTAGGCAGAGTCACCCCAAGGAGCCCTTGGTGACAAATATCCCTTTCTGGGGGACAGTAATACCAAGGAGGAGTATTTGAGGAGGGGTCTGTCCAGGGGAGGCTCAGGAGACAGCATGGCCACTGTGGGAACCACTCAGGACCCTGCCTGAAGTGAGCATCCGTGTGCGCATGCCAGGAACAGTCAGGATTCGAGGCTCTGAGGACAGGGATACTGCAAGCATGTATGCTTGACTTTTCGAGCATGATTGCTCTGACTTTTCAAACTAATTTGAGATGGTGAGGAGAAGCTCCAGAAAAGAGAAATAAACTAAACAAAGAATAAAGTTATGAAGACGGAGCCTTGGAGATAGCAAGACATCAAAACTTCTGCCAGGAAGACTTCAGGAGCAAGGACAGGGCAGAGGGAGGGAAGGGGTCCCCTGGGCTCCCCCCACCCACCTGGCACACAAACTCTGCTTCATCACCCCTCGGCCTGCCCCCACCTTGCATGGGTCAGATCCTCTTTTCTAAGCCCCCTCTCTTCCAGCAAAAGGAGTGAGATGCAAAGTAACGCATAAGTAGGGGCCACAGCTCAAGCTTATTGTGTACCTGGTATGTATCATCCCCCATCACCCTAGTGGTCATGCAAGGTAGATACTGTTGCTCCAGTTTATGGATAATGATGCCTAAGGCCACCTAGGTGGCAAATGGCAGGGACTAGGGTTTGACTGGTTTCTATCTTTCCAAAACACACACTTTCTCACAATACCACACCATCTCTCTGATGGAGATGATGGAGATTTGAATTGTCATGCTCCGTGAGCAGAGACAATGTCACATTGTCTTTATGGCAGTCAATGTGACTGCCAAAGATGGGAGATAGGCTGAATGTGTAGGCCGGACTGTGAGCCAATCTCCATCTGCCTGCTGACATGTTTTCAGGATGGGAGAAGTCAACAGCTTGGCACGGTGAAAGACCATGGGCTTGACTTGAAGTCCTAAATGGGAGCTAGCTGTCTAGCCAGAAGGAGGTGGAAAGCGCTGTACTCATAGTAACTGAGCAGAGATGTAGGGCCGGAAGGAGAGGGCAGGAGTAGCAGCCAGGCTTCAGAGGCTGCTCCAATCTGGCACAAGATCAGCTGCAGGATGTAAGGGTGTAGGGGGGGGGCAGGCAGGCAGTGCTAGAAAATGCTCTGGGGCAGGATGGGCTGGAGGAGATACATACACTGACTTGTAGAATTTGCCAATTGCCGTGGTGTAAATTCTCCCACCGTGGCCAATTTCAAGTTACCTATGGGATGGTAATGTTACCTACCAGGTAGGAGATTTTAAAGTTATTTCCCAATACCTCAATTCTTGCTTTTTCTGGTTAGAGAGCATTTAAACAGAAAGCACAAATGGGGGACACAGGAGGTTTATTTAGAGAGGCTAAAGCACCATGTGGGAAATGCAGTGGGGAGAAGGGGAGAGGTCACACTCCAGAGGAAAGCATCTGAAACCAGCTGTTCCAGGAGGGGAAGGTGGACTGGGGCAATACGTCATGCTCCAGGGATGGGATCAGGAGCTGTTTGTTCCAGAAATGGGAGCAGTGTGGAGTTTTCCATCTGTCAGCTTCCGTATCCCCTCTGGACATCTTTATACATATTGAATTTTGAGGTGGTCCACTACCCTTTGCCTGTCTCACCATAGTGACCCTGCATTGTTTCTCTGCCCATCTTCCCACAGGGGAGAGGATATAGGCAATTGAGAATCTGTAGGTAGACTTCTAGTCCATTCCAGCCTACCCCATTTGCTAATATCTAACTAACTATCATGAACTGGCTCACAAAATCACCCCAAAGTTGACTATTGGCTTTCCCCTCTAGAATCAGACAAGTACTAAGGCAAAGGCTTAGATCCTGGCCAGAAAAATAGGAGCCAGCCACAGAGGCATGAAGTTCTAATGAGGATCCCAGGAAGTTAGAGGGATCGTGTCCTTGGAGCACTATTCTAGAAATCTAACTCACAATTAACAGTACCCCAAGGAGATCCTGCAAAATCTCTTGGGCACTGCTCACTAGTTTCCAACTGTCATAACTACATGACTCTAGGTATCCAAACTAAATACCTCCAATCACCAAGAACTGATCGATCTGTTCATTTTTCCAACACTTTTTTAGAACTTCCAAAGTGCCAGGCACTGGGTTGGATCCACAGATCCTCAGTCCTTCCTGACAGTTGACATCTTGAACGAAGGGGTCTTGTTCAACCCCCAGCATGCAGTGCAATTCAAGAAGTGCAGACTGCATTTGTATATGTGTTGAGGAAATGACTGTAATCAAGTTTATTAGTGGAAATAAAATTTAAAGAAAGTTCATTGAACGTGAAAGAGTTACTATTCCCACACTAACCAATCCTCTTCTATTTTTTAGCTTTTCTCTCATCCCATAAGTGGTTTGGGAGTTTTAAGATATCACAGAAAGATTAAGGGTACATTTGTCAAGGTTAGAAGGTCCTCAGTCTATTTGTAAAACTGCTACATTGGCGTGGTGGCGCACGCTTGTAATCCCAGCATTGGGAGGGCTGAGACTGGAGGATCGTGGTTTGCGGATAGCCTCAGCTACTTAGTGAGGCCCTCTGCAACTCAGTGAGACCCGGTTTCAAATAAAGAATAAAAAAATAGGGCAGGGGGTGTAGCTCGAAGGTCGAATGTCCCTGGGTTCCATCCCCAGACCCGCAAAAAAAACAACAAAAAAAGAAAAGTAGGGTTTTAAAAAATTCATAATAGAAAATAAAAATCTATCAGTGAGAGCAGTCAGTGTCCAGGGGGATGAAAAATGCAGTGTTTAACACTGCTCGGGGGTCCAGGCTTTGGAGGACAGAGCAGGGCTGACCCTTGACTGGTGCCTTCCTAGTGGCAGGGCATTTCTGAAAGAGAAGGCCATGCTATCACCTGCGTTTCCTCTGCAGCCTGGGAGCCGTTTCTCCAAAGGTCCCAGATACACAAACTGGGAGCTGTAAAGAAAAGAATAGACCTGAGCAAAACCACATGGGTCAGTGAGAGCCTTGGGGGCCACCTTTGCGGGAATAGCTTTTAGTCCAAGGTATTATATACAAAAGATTAAAGGCTAGGATGAGCCTCAGCATCTACCCTGCCCGCTCATATCCCCGAAACCTAGTGAGGGGTCCTCTGAGGGATTGTGAAGGGCAGGAGAAGATAGTAAGGGAGCCATGTCACAGACCCCAACCACCACCAAAACCAACCGGTGGCTGCTTCTCCAAAATCAAGATTGGGCTTCTGAGCTGGGTGTAGTGGTGCATGTAATCCTAGTACTTGAGAGACTGAGACAGGAGGATTGCAGGTTCAAGGACAACCTCAGCAATCACTGAGACTCTCATGAACCTAGGGAGATCATGTTTCAAAACAAAACTAAAATAGGGCTAGGGGTGTGTAGCTCAGTAGAATGCCCCTGGGTTCAATCCCCAGTAACACACACACACACACACACACACACACACACACACACACACACACAAAGAAAAAGATTGAGTTTCTCTCTTTCCAAGGAAGAGTCTGAAGCAGGTGCCTAAAAGATTAAGAACTATATTATCTAGTCTGTGACCTCTAAGGAATGTCTCATCTAAATATCCCTGAGGGAGGTTGAGTATTTGATATAAAACAGGGTACTGTTTATTGTTATTTGTCAATCCTCTCTCCCATCCCCCATGTTTTAAATTCATTCTCCAGCACTTTATTTTCTCTCACATCTCTATTACAGGATTAATCATATTACTTTATATGTCTGTCTCTATGGCTCTCAGCGAGCGTCTCAGTGACAAAGGCCATGTGCCTGTGGGTTTCCAGTGTCCACAGTAATCCACAGTCTAGAGACAGTGTTCTGACTATGTTTGCTTAGTTAGTGAACCGACCGATTAATTTCTTAATGGGTCAGGAAGAGGAGAAAGGAAGACAGAGAAGAAGATTGAGAAAGAGCAGGAATAGAGGAAATGGAGACCAGGATGGTCTGCCTGGAAAAGCAAAATGCATACCTTTGAGAAGACCTGCCTGGACATCACTCCACACTGACATGATAAAATAATTCCCAGACAGCCATGGGCTTGGGGTGATCAAACTAGGCAGCTTTCTTTTCAAATGAAGGAACAGGTTGCTAGTCTACAATTTTAAAGTTCTTTTTAAATGAAGAACTACACAAAAGAAAAGGAGAAGGAAAGAATTTTCACAGAAATGTCAGCGGGTGACCCATAAAGGAGACAGTGGGCTTGGACAGGGACGGGTGGCTTTCCAGGCCAACAAAGCAACAGAGAAAATGGAACGATTGATTTCCCTAATATTCTCTACAAACAAGAACGACTCCTGTGTGCCTGGGGAATATTATTCCAGAATTATGCCCCCCCTTTCTGCTGCACTTACATGTAGTGGCTGCACCTCCAAGAATCTCAGAGAAGTTGGAGGGGTATCTCGGGTCCCTGCAGTGTGTCAAAAACAAAACAAAGCTAAACAAAACAAAAACAGACCAGACAGTGGGGAGGGCCTTGTTAAAAAGTAGTACTTCAGGGGACCAAGAAGCTATTGCAACAGGGATACCGCTATGACTAAGGTCCATTGAGCATCTCAAGGGCTGAGCAGAAAGAGATTTTCTTTACAGAGAGGAGTAAGCAAGGCTCGAAAGAAGAGTGTGGGGCAGTGGGGTGAGAGGCATCGTGATGGGGTGCTTAACTCTGAGGCCAGCTTACTCTCAGGAGGGAGAGTCATACTATACATAGCTGAGGCGTCTGGAAGAGGAAGAGACACTTTTGTTGCTGGGCATGAGGGCCCATGCCTGTGATCCTAGTACTCGGGAGGCGGAGACAGGAGGATTGCAGCTCAAGGCCAGCTTCAGCAACTTTTTAAGATCCTGTTTCCAAATAAAAAATTTAAAAATGGTCTGAGGGTGCACTCGAAGGTAGAATGCCCCTGGGTTCAATCCCCAGCATCAAAAACAAAACAAAACAATAACAAAAACAAGTGTTTTGTTTCAGTGGATCAATGACCAGTCAATTAGGAGACAACAAGGGGGAATTGGGGAGTCCATCTGGCCTTGTAGACAAACAAGGGGTGTGTTAATAATGCATATTATTAAAGTCGCATAGGGAAGGGGATTCTTTGGAGTCAGACATTTCCCAGAATACAAGACGCTGGGGCAGGGGAATTTCTTAACCTTGGCTGTTTTCCAGGGCCCTGGAGCTCAGGAAAAATTCAATATTTCCAGGTGTGAGCAGCTTCTACATTGACTCACTCATTCCTGACAGTCTGCAGAGACCAGGGCAAGTTTGTTCTGAGATATGTTTTTCCTGAGGTGGTTGGTTACACTGTTTGTCTGGACTCAGGCTTCTGCTTGTGTTCAGAATTGTTTAGATCCTAGTCTTCAGCCTCCCTTTATTTTTACCCAGCTGTAGTTAGTTGGGTCTTGTATACATGCTCAAATTCCAACAGATATATAATCCCAGCATTAGGTCCCCATCAGCCAGACTATCCGTGGCATGGGACAGTCCAACAAACTCTCTCAGCTAAGTGACTTTTTTTTTCCATAAGTTCATTTAAATTCGTTTTGCTTTATGTCTGTCCCCATCAAAGGAAGCTGCTGATTATGATTTGGCTTCCCATGCAGTTTGGCTACAGGGAGAGAATGCAGTAATCAGGCAGCTTTTAGCATTGTGGTTGTGTGACAATTACTTCTTATTGTATCTGAGTATTGGTCCTCTGACCTCTCCCTCTGACTCACAGCTATGGGGTTCGTCCCCAGGGCTGTCACCTCACCAAGGACAGAAGCTTGTCTCCACACCTGCAGAGTGAAGGTCAAGTCTGAACTGTTAGAGTGAGGCCACTGCCTCGTCCATCTAACACTCTGCAAAATCGCCTGGTCTCTGTCACCAAAGACTTCCACCAAAAGAGGGATCTCCTTCAAATCCTGTTGACCCAGCAAACGTGAACCCCATTGCCAACACTTCTCCCTCTTTTCCTTGATTTACTGCTGGTTAGCCTCGGTCTCCACCCCCATAGGCAAAGATTCGAAGGTGCTTTATGTATGTGTACGTTCTTGCAAACTGTGCATATTATTGATTCGTGTTTTACATCACGTAAGCCACACTGGGTTCCAGATATGACTCATGGTCTTTCTTTTTCTACTTCACCCTGTTGAAAGCTCCATCTGTGATACTCTATGTACACCCAGCATATTCTCCCCCTGCTGCAAAGTGCTTCGTGACGGGCATGTGCTGTGGTTGGCTTATCCCCTCCCCAGAGACACTCAGAGAAGCGCCAGCCCACCTCCCAGCAGGCTGTGCTGCAAGGCGTGGCCCCTTTGGTGCCTGTATAGTCCTCTGGGAGGGTTTCTTGGGGTTTACAACCTGGAGAAGAATTGCTAGGTCCCCAGCTGCATGCCTTCACATTGACTAAGAGCAGGTAAACTGTGCTCTTTCCCAAGCTGCGCTCCCACCTGTAGATCTGGGGCATTCTGTGGACCACATACCTACTAACTCACGCCTCCCAGCTTTCTAACTGTTGCCACCTCAAAGGTTTAAATTGGCATCTTAGCCGGGAGTGGTGGTGCACGCTTGCAATCCCTGCGCTTGGGAGGCTGAGACAGGAGGATCTCACAGGTTTGAAGCCAACCTCAGCTACTTAGTGAGGCTCTCAGCAACTTAGTGAGACCCTGTTTCCAAATAAAATATAAAATAGGTCTGGGAGTATAGCCTGGAGGTAGAAAGTCTCTGGGTTCCATCCCAAGTACCACCAAAATAAATAAATAAATAAATAGTTGTCTTATTTTATTTTGCATATTTCTTGTAACCAAGGTGTTTTAACGGCTCTGCTAAGGCTTTGGGGTTGAATCTTCCCTTGATTTCCTATACAGGGACATTGCCTCCCCTTGTTTTCTGTTAGACTTGCTATCTTTTTGTTGGTTTACAGAAACCCCTTATACATTCTGTGTATCAATTCCTGTCACACTACGAGTCGTTTTCTTTCCCTGTATCATCTGTCAGTTTTACCCACGTTGTCCATACATCTTTAATCTTTTGATTAGTCAAATTCAGCCTTTGTGCCTATGTTTCGTGCTTTTGAGGTCTTAAGAAGTCCTTCCCTTTATGTACTGGGAAATTTGACCAAATTATGTTACTCATATGCACAAACATATGACAATGAATCCCACCATTGTCTATAATTACAATGCACCAATCAGGATAGAGTGAAATAAAATTTAAAAAGAAAATCATCTTCACTCTGAAGTTAAAAACTGTGCTCTTGTGTTTTTCTCTATTCACTTTCTGCTGCCCATTGCACTGATTCTTTAAGCTCTCCAGATTTCTACCTTGTCTGTGATGTTCATTTAAAAGACTCCAGTTCTGATTTTCTCCAGAAAGCCTTTTTCTATTAATGTAAAAGTCAGATAAGTTCGTGTAACCTGCTGGCTCTTCTCAAAACCAACTTCCAGGCACTCTATCCCTCTCCGCTGATTTGTGGTGCCAGATCTATCATATATTACATCTCCAAAGCGATGTGTATTATCAGAAACTTTACTGATTGGATTCACTTGTTAGAGGGTAGCAAGGCTTCAGAAAATTTCTTGAAAATTGGAATGACAAAGGCCTCTAACACCCTGTAGTACTTTCAGGGGAGCCACAATCTAAGGAAATACTTGTGCAGAGAGCAGAGCTCCCTAGCCAGCTCTCCTAGAGAGGTGCCTGCGGCATCAGGTCTGAGAACCTCTTCTGTTCTTCCTCTGACTGCAGAACTGACCAGGCTCTGCCAGGACATCAGCTAACAGCTGCAGTGTGATTGAAACTTTCACAATTCCTTTAAGCGCATCACTTCATTAGCCCTTGGGAAAACTTCCTAAAGTAGTTAGTACCATCTCAGTTCTGCAGATAAGGAAGCTGAAGTACAGAGAAGTAAAACTTACACCAGCCTGCGCAGCACATAAGACAGAGAGCTGGGTTTGAACCCTGGGTCAAATGAACCTTTCCTCTACTGGACGCTCAGCACCTCCATTTTAATTCTTTTAGACAGAGTGTTTACTGAGTTCTGACTACCGCAAGACGTTGTGCTGGTGCAATAAGGACTCATCAGGTGAGGGGTCTGTCCTTGCATGGTCTTGCCTGGAAAAGAAGATGTATCTATAAACTCTAGAACTCGGGGTTGGAAAGGAGAGCTGCCTTAGAAGAGGACTGAGTTCTAGAGTTGCTCAGAATTGGGAGAAATGTTTTCCAGTCTTTATGTCTTCCCCGGGTATCCATCCTCTTAATCTTCCATGCTGTAGTCCCGAGTGTGGACGCCGATTATTGGGATTGCAGCACCAGGAACTCCTTCTAGGCTTCTAGGACTTAAAGGTTATGGTCTTCATCTGGTTTCAAATGCCCTCTTCACTTGAGCCCCTTGTAAGTTTAGCATCTGGACTATAGTTTCAGGCCACCATCAACCAAAGAAACATAAGGGCCAGAAACTCAGAAACACTGGAGATATAGAAAGGCACAAGAAAAAGAGTTCCAGATGGATATTTTATTGACAGGACAAGCCCTACTCACTTTTCAGATCTGAAAGGTGTCATAGGCTGGAGTTCCCAAAGGCAAATCCCAAGACAAGGATGGCACCAAGGTGTTGCAGAAAAAATTGGGCAAGGAGGGAGTAAAGAGGATGGGGAGGGGGGAGGAGCCAAGAGAAGGTGACATTTCAGGCAAGAACATGGTCAGCCTGATCCTGCTCAGGGTATCTGAGGCTCAAGATAGTGCTGCCAGGGCCTCCATGTCCTACGATGCTCAGGCTCTGGCTCTGGACAGAGGGAGATGGGGCAGTGCTGTGTAAACCCCAAGCAGCCCCCATGCTCCTAGGACTATCCTTAGAAGAGAACAGGGCAGAGAGAAGTCAAGGCTAACAGCTGCTAGAGGAAGACGGGTAGACAGGGAACCAGCAGCTACTGTGAAAAGGGTAGCGGCACATCATAAGTCTCCTTCGGAAATCCTGCCAGCTGTAGCCATTCCTAGGGGTCCTAGGCACCCACCCTCAATGTACAGATGAGAGAGTAGAGGCGCAGTGAGGTTAAAGTATTTGCCCGATATTACATAAACTAATTGGTGGCAGATTTAGAATTCTAGCTCCTAAATTTAAGTTCAGAACCACGTCTTGCCACCCCACTTCCCTGCAATGGCCAGGGCCCTCACCACTTGGAGAAGCATCATGTCTGCTCTGTAGATTCTATGTTTCATTGTATTTCTACCATTCTGAGCAGAGTCCGGCTTCTCTGAGGCTGGGCCTCTGGCCTTGTAGGCTGCAGCCGGCCCACTGAGTCCTGCTCAGCAGCAAACAGGCTTCCCCAGACGGAGGCCCGCAGTCATCTGGAAGACTTATCAGGGCAGTTAAGGAAACCTTGGCGCCTGAAGAAGGCACTCAGAAGATGACAGGTCTGAATAGTCTGACAAATTTTTATTGCCCCCAAATTTCCAGTCCTGTAAGTCCTGAAATAAATCTCAGCCCACATCAAATAAATTATTGTCTCTTTAAGAACGAAAGGGTGGATAAAGCAAAGAGGGTACATTCTGCCTCTGCCTCCTCCCTCTCCCCCGGCAGCTCAACAGGGATATTTCGATCCAAAGCTTTGCCTAACTCTTCCCAACGCCAAATCTCTCCCGCCAGCTCCTCTGATAGATAGCTCAGCCAACATCAGAGAACCATCAAGGGGTTAAGCTTGCTTTTAAAGAATTGTAAGGACACCCTGGCAGGGAAGGCAGAAACTCTTGAGGGATGAGGAAGCTGTCATGCTCTCTGGTTGGACAGAGGAGATGACCGGCAATCCCTTAGAGCGCTGAAGATTTATCAGCAAAAGGAGAGAAAAAAAATCAATTGGCCTGATAATCTTAAAAGAGAAAGAAGGAGAAAAAATAACAGGCGGCAGTAGAGGGATGGAGGAAGAAATTTTAAGAATGAAGTGGACTGTCTTCTCTGGTCTCCCATGGCCCAGCTTGTGCTTTCTAGATTCTTCCATGTAACACACGGAATTATGACAGTCAATTTTCTCATCTCTCCTCGGCCACCACACCACGCCTGTGTCTGTCTTTTGCATCCACCATCACGTATGCCAGGCGCAGGGCCTCGTGTGGTCCGTAGTGGATGTGTGTTATTTGTTAAATGGCTCAGTGCCGGATTGAACTGGCCCTTTTCAAGCACCAACATTGACCCAGGCACAGTGCTAGCTAGTCTAGTCGCTTGACTACCGTGAGTCATACACGTCTCTCAACAATAAGACAGATGTTATCGTAGCCACTTTACAGATAAGAAAATTGAAATTCAGAGAGGTTAAATAACTTTCCTGAGGCCAGACAGTGAATGAATGGAAGGGCTGGGATTCAAACCGAGGTCTGCCTGGCGCTAATGCTGATGGCTTTTCCTGGATTGACTATGTGTTTATAGATAAGTCTGTGACGAGGCCGCCTGCCTGAAGTGAGCACGCCTTATCATCCCTCCTGCGCTGCCTACCATTTTCCCATCCTGCCCTTTGCCTACACTCCCTCTCTTCGGTGCTCTGGAGAGAGGGTAGCGATGAAACCCAAGGCAACCCATTAATTACACCTTGTCAAGCTCTCCTCCGGGGCTCCTGTGTGTGAGCTTTCTCCCCCCCTCCAGCCTGTTAACTCCTTGGGGGCAAAAGTCACATCCTGGACTTCTCCCATCACTCTTTCCCCAGGCACTTAGAGGGATGATTTAGGTCACAGGCAGCCATTATGCCCCGGTGGTTGCTGCAGCAGAGGGTGACAGAATGAGGGCGCCAGGGGCTTGGGGGGCTGTGGTAGGACCATGGGAAGTGCATGGGAGCTGCGTCCTCTGAAAGGCCCATAAGAGCAGAACCAATCCATCATGGGCGCACAGACCAGCCTGGCTCCTGGAGGACAAATGGGACTCACACAAAAGGAGAGGGAGACACAAGTTCTGGAACAACAGGAGCGCAATGAGTCAGCCTGTCTGCCTCTAATTCCCTTTGCTCCTCTCTGGGCAGCAGATAGCATCAGTCAGGAAGTGTGCTTTTCTCCTCTACCGCCCAGTCTTACCACTGTGACCTTGGGTGACCTTCCCCGGCTTGAGTCTTCCCAGCTGTAAAAGGAAGAGCTGAGGCCAGAGTCCCTGGGAATTCCATTTCTTTCTATGGCCTTTGGTGAGACCCTGGCTTCTCCGGGCACTGGCAGAAGTGCAGCGAGCCGCTGTGAGACTAGAAGTTCCAAGGGCTGTGTGCATGTGTGTCACTACCACTACGTTGGGACGTGAGACTATAACGCACCAATAAAAGTATAAAAACAAACAGTGCTAGATTGAGCTTATTATTAAAACGTACCTGAATGTTCCGGCTTGCTGAAGGGGCATCCATCTCCACAGGGCTGAGGGATGGAGTCGGGTTAAAGCAGCAGGTTAGAGGCCAGGCCGTCTCAGCCTGTCTCCTCCTCTGAATGCTGCCTGAAGAATTCATTAGGAGCAGGTAGCAAGGAAGGCGCAGAGCTGCCCCTGCCCTTACCTCCCCATCTCCGCCAGCTCCTTTTGGCTTATTCAACTGAGAAGGTCAAGGTTGAAGAGGGCCTTAGCTAGAGAATGAGGGAGGACCAGTGCTGGTGGCCTCTCCCCAAGCATCACCACAAAGGTTACAAGCTTTTGAATCTCTTCACTTGGGGAAATGAATAAGGCGGGGCACAATGGCACACGTCTATAACTGCAGTACCTGGGAGGCTGAGGCTGAGCAGGAAGATGCAAAGCTGAGGCCAACCATAGCAACTTGGTGAGATCCTCACTAGTTTAGCAAAATCCTGTTTCAAAAGAAAAAAAGAAAGAGCTAGAGGTATAGCTCGGAGGTAGAATGCCCCAGATCTCAATGTCCACCATCGAAAAGTTTTGAAAAAGAAAGAAAATATGAGAGGCCTTCTCCTCTCTGTCCCCCAAAGCTCTCTATGTGGCCACCGGGACAGGGGATAAACTTCGGTGTGATGTATTGTGTATGAGACACGGGAAGCAGGGGGAGGCCAGGGGAAGGGCTGACCCACCACCTCCAGGCCTCCTGGAAGGGGTGAAGGGGCGCTGGGCTGGACAGGGGCTCCCCACTTTTCGCCGTTCGCAGAAACCAAGAGTGATCCACACTGCCAACAGTGACCTTGTGACCTGGGGTTCATGAGCTACGGCTCTTACCTAACATTAGAATCACCCTTCTCACTCTGTGATATTCAGAATGCATTCATAAAACAATTATTTTTTTCATGTTCTATAAAACCCTAACATTGCCTGCCCCTGCCGGTGTCCATGAATTTATTGCTACAATGACCACTGAGACGGAGGCGGCATCATCAGCCCCCTCCCCACTGGAAAGAATTCTTTATTAATGACTTGGGCCATCTTTTCAAGTTTTTACACATGCATGCTATCTCCGTAGGTCTCCCTTTGGGAGCTGGAGTAACTAGGCTGAAAGCAAACTCATTTTATTGATTTCTCAGGTTGAATCACCTGACACCTAACACCAAGGCAAAAGACCAGTTATCTCAGTGCTTTATGGATAGGAAGAAGGAGAGACTAGAAAAAGGTCTCTGTCGCTGGAGCGAGGAGATTTACGCTGTAGCGCCAGGACTCCAGCACAGAGCTGGTGGATCTTGGGTAAATCACTTTTGTTACCTACCGCACTAAAACAGATGAAAACACACGTTTACTGACACCAACTTCTATTTCTCAGTTATTTCTTATCTCCTCAGAACCAGTGCACATAATTTCTACCTTTGTTCACATCATTATTTATGTGTTTATTTATTCCTCCTTTGTTCTGGGAAGAACTTGAGAAGACTTACAAAATAAAAAGGCTGGATAAAAATATGTCGTAGAAACAATTAGTACCCTAAAACATGCGCCATAAGGGTTCTGCTGTTTGGGAGAAATCAGCTGTTTGCTGGTTCTTGGAGCTTTCTGGTAGCTAACTGAAGTCATGTAACCTAAAAAAAGCAAGTATCCAAGTTGTTATGGGAGAAAAAAAAAAAAAAAAAACAAGCAATGTTTCCTGCCTCTGGGAACTGACAGAGATTTAGTTCCTGGTATCCTAATAAAAGGACGTCGGGAGATGTTGGAACTGACATCCCCGACACCTTCCAAGAGTAAAGATGCCAGACATTTCTTAAGGCTGTAACTTGTATTATTGCTCAGTGCAGGAGAAAGGATGTGATGTCAGCAGGGAATTCAGTAAAAGATTCTTTATAGATTGGGGGTCTTAAACACTGTGCTCCGCGTCAATATCTCCCGTTGTAGGCTTCGCCTGTTGATAAACTTGGTATTACTTGGACTGGTTGTTCTCCAGGGTAGCCCTCAGCTGGCAACATTGGGGTCTTTGGAAACTTGTTGGAAATGCAAATTTTTGAGGCCCAACCAGTCCTATTAAGTCAGAAACTCTGGCAGTGGAGCCAGGAATTTGTGCTTTGACAAGATCCTATATAATTTGAGGACGGGTTATATGGAGAAGGATGAGTAGATTGCGTGTCCTTCTGGCAATTATGGGAGCACTATGTCTTGCCTCTGAGCCTTTAATTAGAGTTGGCCAGCAGGTAGTTTGAGGATACATTCTCTTGGCAGGCACCTGGAGAGCTTATACTGATCTCACCCATTTAAAGCAGATCTATAAACTTCCAAAGCACACTCAGAGGAGAGTTCGGTTGACATCCTCCCACGTCCGCATGCCAAGATTCCCCGGAGGCCCTCTGACCTCCCCGCTCCATGCAGAGGCGCCAGGCCAGGAGAGGCATCGGGGCCTGGTGGCTCCTCGGAGGTACCTCCCCTACGATGTGCCTGTTCCTTTACCTCTTCTTTTAACTGGTCCGTGTGTGTTATGCATTTAGATTCCTTCTTCCCTTCTTCTTCACAGTCCTTCCCAGCTCTAAAATTTATGATTATTCCATTATATAGGAGTAGAATAAAAAGGAGCCCTAAAGCTGAAAGGGGCTATGGAGATTATGTAATACAACTGCCTCCTTTTACAGATCATAGGCGAGTCGAGAGCAGGAACAGTTTCCCTCTGTGCGTTGCTCAGCTCGGTGCCTGGCACATACATAGGCGATCAGTGGCTCTGTTTGGGAAATGTGTGTGGTATTTCAAAATCCACCCCACCTTATAGTGATCCATCCCTAACCACACTCTATACGCATTCTTAATTCCATTTACAGAACAAGAAACTCGAGCTTAGAAGGTTAGATGTTTACCAAAGTCACACAGAATTTAATATTACAGGTTCCAAAACTGGAATCCAAGGCCCTTAGCATGAGTTTGTTTGTTTGTTTATTTATTTATCTTCTTCCTTTTCTCTTTCTCCTCCTCCTCCTTCTTTTTGCAGTGCTGGGGATAGAACCCAGGGGCATTCTACCTCCAAGTGAACACCCCAGACCTATTTTTTATTCTTTATTTTGAAACAAGGTATCATTAAGTTGCAGAAGGCCTCACTAAGTTGATGAGGCTGTCCTTGAAGTGTGATCCTACTGTCTCAGCCTCCCAAATGCTGAGATTATAAG
Organism: Muscardinus avellanarius; assembly: GCF_963383645.1. Lineage (NCBI taxonomy): Eukaryota > Metazoa > Chordata > Mammalia > Rodentia > Gliridae > Muscardinus > Muscardinus avellanarius. Next base: position 110,815,927 of record NC_137793.1, read on the forward strand.
TGTGCACCACCAAGCCCTATATTTTTCTTCTTCTCTTTCTTTCTTGCTTTCTTGCTTTCTTTCCTTCTTTCTCCTCCTCCTCCACCTCCTTTTTCCTGTGAATAGTACTGGGGACTTGAACCAAGGGGCACTCTATGCTGAGCTGTACCCCAGCCCTGTCTTATTTTTCATTTTAAAACAGGTCCTAACTAAGTTTCTGAGGCTGGCCACAAAACTCTGATCCTCCTTTCTCAGCTTTCCAAGTACTGGGATTACAGTGTGCTCCACCACACCGGCTTAGTTTTTTTCTTCTGTCATTATGCCTAAGGCCATGCTATCACACACTGCCCCCAAAGACATACAAACATGCATCAGTCTGGATGACCAGCCTCTGTGCAACGGCAGTCCACTGGAGGAGCCGGAGCTGGTGGCCTAGCTCCGTTAGTGTCTTACTTACGCACTGTCCCTTGGAGTAAGGGCTGGCCCTGCCACCCTCCAACGCCCCACTCTCAGCAGAGCAAATTCAGGACACGGTGGTTCGCACCAGATTACTCTGACAAGTAGAGCTATGAGGCTACCCAAAGCAGAAAATCAATAGAGGTGTTACCACTTCTTCTGGTCTCTATGTTTGCAGACATATTTAAAAAAATTTTTATTGGTAATTGGAGTCATACATCTTAATGGGGCACAAGATGGTAGAGACAGAGGTGCACACATCACTCATTTAGCCCTTCCCTGGTTCCCACCCCGTTCTCTCTCCCTCCCCTCCTTCTCAGTTTGGCTTAGTGATTGACTTTGATATGTTTGTGAATGTACATCATGTATATTTTTACACACACATAAATACAGGTAAATATCTAGAAACCGCATGTTGTTTCTATTATAAGCAAAGTGATTACATCTCTTCAGCAAACTTAATTTAAACAAATACTGAGTAAGATAGAAGAAAGAAGACTACGCATTGTCAGATTGAGAGAAACACAAGAAAGTGTTTCCTTCCACACTATACACACACACACACACACACACACACACACACACACACACACACACTGGGAGTTCCTTTGCTGCAGAAGTTTTTAACCCAAGACCTGCTTCTGAGTGAAATGCATTGATTTTTATTTTAATTTTTGTTTGTTTTGCTGTGACCTTCACAAAAGTCAAAAGCTGCTGAGACTACATTGAATGCCTGGATAAAAATTAAGAACAGAAACTCCTTCCTCCTGGCAGGTAGGCTTGGCCTCATACCAGGAGCATGGCCTGACCAATGGAGCCTGGACAGGATTTCTCCTCCTATGCACCCCTCCTCTGGGTGCCTTTGTGCAGGACACAACCAATCCAACTGTCCAGGGTGGCCCTATCTTTATGTATAGACCTCTGTGTATGATAGCTATGGGGCCAGTCAATTCAAATGGTCACATAAGACAAACAGAAACTTACTCTCTACTAAACTCAATAACCTTTCATAAAACTAGACATTGGCAGTCAGAACAGCACAGTGGACAGCACATGCAGACCTCTGCCCATGCTACAAAGGAGGATCGCTCCTTCTAACCCTCTTACTTTATAAGACACCTCACAAGCCAAGGCCAGAATGATGCTAGTAGTAATAGCAAGCATATATTTAATGCTCACTAGATGCTAGACACTATTCCAGATACTGCATGAATTAACCCTTGGCATCCTCATAATATCTAAGGTAGTTATTAACTGCACTGTACAGATGCAGGACTTCTCTGAAACACAGAAGAGCTAAGCCACCTGCTCAAACTATGAGTGATAAAGTTGAGGTTCCAGCCCCAGAGTCCAGTTCCACAATCTGTGCTAACTGACCACTCTGAGCTCCTGCAAAATGCTGGAAACATAAAGAAAGGCCAGCATAGGTCGGCATGCAGCAAACTCAAGTCCAACAGGGGAAGTTAGTTTCATCGTCTGCTCCCCTCCTCCTGCTCCCTCTGGAGAAGCAGCCTGCAGCCAACCTCACAAGCTCGGGGTTGCCTCCTGCCCGAGTCTAGCATCCTCTTGCCATGAATTCAGATCCCCCTGGCTACTGGTCAGTGAATGACCTTGTTTCCAGTAGGGCAGAGAACACTTGTGAGAATTGCACGTGGTGGTCGGGAACCCAGAGCCAGGACATCGAGGAAGTGACGACTGTCTGCGGAGCCCCTCTGCCCCCTAAACCCTGGTTCTGGTCCTCCAGAACCCTTTGGATCCTAGAGGAGACACCAGCTCCCATTGTTTCTATCTTGGCCCGCACTTGCTGGAGCTCACCGCTGCCTCCCACACAGAGGCGGTCAGCTCATTGATGGCTAATGCAGGACACTCACAGAGCATGCGGCTGAGACCCCGATTAATCCCACCACCCAGGCTGCTCAGTGACACATGAAGATCACTCTGTCATACCACAGCTGCCATCCTCAAGACCCCAAGCCTTCCTGTTTCCCAGGAAAGCTCTAATGGCCTGCTTCTGTCGCCATGGCAACACAAACACCACTCCGCAGAGCCCTCTAAGTACCTGAGGTGAAAGCAAAGAGGCCTGTTTGCTCCATGGGCCACTGTGCAGTTGTCCATGTCACGGTGACGGAGATGCTCTTGGCTGCTGTTCAAGTGATGGGCAGACCCGGGGATGCCCAGCACGGAGCAGCAATGGCCCTGGTGGGACTCAGCTGGCCAAGCTGAGAAAGCCTCTTCTTGGCCGCTGACCCACAGACTGGCGGGGTCAATAGCTTGGGCTCCCCAGCGTTACCCTTCCTCTCTTCCCTGCATTCCTCCGCACCACATGTGGGAAGACCCCTGACACTACAGGAGCCATGACAGCTCTCTGGGGCTGCAGCTAGCCTGTGAAGGAATGGATGGAATAGAGTCTGTCCTTTTCCTGTTACTGAGCATGTGACCCTGGGGAGGAGGGCCTGGGTCACTTAGGGGTGCTTTAGACTTGGGGCACATCTCCTCCAGGCCCAACAACAGTTTCAAGAATGCCTGTCTCCTACCAGACGTCAGCCCTCATGAAACTTCCAGTTCCTCAGAACATTCTTGAAAGTGTGACGATGTAGGGGCCTTGAGACTTGTCATAGAGCAACTGAGTGTTTCACATCAGCTATTGAGCAGCCAGGTTCCTAGATTGATGGAGATGTGCCCAGTCCTTGGGTTTCGATGTGCCTTCCCTTAGGATGAAAGATACCTGTATTCTGTCTTTCCAAAATCTTAATGTGGAGTACATGCTTGTAATATGTGTCTGTGCTCATTGGGACCATTGAATTAGACCCTCATAATCTTTCTGAATTTGACTTTTTTATGTTATTTTTATTGGTGCAATATAGTCAGATATGTTAATGGAATACAAGATGTTGGAGGCATACATGCACACATCACTCATTTAGCCCTTCCCCAATTTCTCCCATACTCTTCCCCTCCCTCCCTCCTTCTTGTGTTTGGCTTAGTGGTTGATCTTGATATGTTTGTGAATGTACATCATGTACTTTAGGGAATTTCCCTCTTCTCCCCTGCCATCCCCCTCAGTCAGGTCACCTTATTTGCTCATCTATGGTTTCTCCTCCTTTGTCTACTGTTCCTCTTATGACCTTTTTTCTCCCTAGATTCCTCATATTAGGAAGAGCATTCAATTTCTTACTTTTTGTGATTGACTAATCTCACTTAGCATAGTGTTTTCCAGTTCCATCCATTTTCCTGTAAATGACATAATTTCGGTCTTCTCTATGGCTGAGTAAAATTCCATTGTGTACATATTCCATTGTTGTGCAGTTCATCTTGGCTGGTTCCATAGTCTGGCAATGGTGAATTTTGCAGCTATAAACATAGGTATACATGTATTCGTTTGGTAGTTTGGTTTCCATTCTTTTGGGTAGATACCCAGAAGTGGTATGGCTGGATCATATGGTGAGTTCATTTCCATTCTTCTGAGGATCCACCATACAGTTTTCCAAAGTGGTTGTACTAATTTGTAACTTTTCATGTCATCATGCGCTGTTTTGTCTAGACCTCCTAGTTAGAGCATGTGTACATTGACTGTACAAGCAAATATTTGATGCCCATTTTCAGTCCTTAAAAACATAGAGAACATACTTTCTGAAACTAACAATAGCATCAGTATGAATTCATACGGTGCCTAACATACACTTTATTTGGGTCCCATAAAAAATAACACCTTGAATTCTGGTAGTTGACTTGTTTTATTTTTGCAATGATATAACTAATGATGTGATCTTGACCGTGCCACTTAACCTGTTTGGCCTTTAGTTTTGATAGATGCTCTATAAATAATTGTTAAGTTGAATGGAAATAAGGAATTGGACACAAAGAGGTCTATAATTAAATCTCCTATAAGAAAACACATGCATTTGCATAGTGATTTTTACTCCTGAGAGCGGTACTTTTGTTCTTAAGTGCATGTCCTGTTTGTCAAAGCCTGGGAGGTGTCCTATACTGCTTAATATTATTCTGAGCATCTCCAGGACTTAATATTATACCCCCATGTGTAGTAATCCTGCAAGAATTGTTTGTTAGCCAGGCATGGTGGCGCACACCTGTAATCCCAGTTCTTGGGAGGCTGAGACAGAAGGATCACAGGTTCGAGAACAGCTTCAGCAAGTAGTGAGACTCTCATTAACCTAGTGTGACTCCATTTCCAAATAAAAATAAAATAGAACTGGATGTTTAGCTCAGAAGTAGAATGCCCCTGGGTTCAATATCCAGTGCTACACACACACACACACACACACACACACACACAATTTTGTTTGTTAATGATAAAGGTGACCAAAGATTACCTGGTTTCTTTAGAAGCTGGGTTTACTCTAGCTGTCCCAAAGAACTGTTTAATCTTTCCTAACCCTTCTTTGTTATCTAGTGAGGACACATACAACAGAAATAAACCTAGAGGGATAATGCTACTCCAGAAGAGGCAGTAGTTCCGATTTCTACGAATGCATTCTCCTTCTAATGCCATCTTCGTTCTTTTTGGGCCTGGTCCACTGTTCTGAAGGACAAGGGATCAGTTCTGATTTAGATGACTGGAGGGTCTAGCTAACTACCTCTGTCTCCACACATATTTCTGGTAACCCCCCTGGCAAGGGTCTTACCCCTGTATTCCAAGCAAATAGTCTTCTTCCCTAGCCACAATCATCTCCGGATCTTGACATTTAAGAATGGATCCCAGTGTCTCCAGAGTAAAGAAAACCTCTGAAAATTCAGCTCTTGGGTACAATTTGAACATTTAATACAACCCAGCACAGCTGCACGTCTTGGGACTAAACTAGCATTCATGCATTCAGCAATGGTCTTTGAATGCTGCCTGTATTCACGGCATCCAGAAACAGCTCCAGATGGGAGGGCTCGAGCATGGTTTCCTACTTCCCAAGCCTCTGGAAGCTGAGCAAGGGCACGTAGGAACCAGGTCACTCCCGACATCCCCTGGGAGACACCGTTCCTCACACTTGGCTCCATTCTGGCATTTTCTGACCAGCGCTCTGTTGGCACCCCTGTGGGGACATGGACTGGGATTATGGGCAGTTCATCCCATCCAAGCTCCTAGAGGGAGCCTTGTACCTCAGGGATAATCTCTATTATGGTTGCTTGCCCCTGGAATGTGTGAGAGGACTTAATGAGATAATGTTTGTAAATCGTTTTGAGCTCCTCAGAAGAATGAACGGTGCTATATAAATGCAAAGCATCACAATTATAGTGATCGCAAAAGCCTTGCTCTAGTTAAAGGCGAGGGGGAGGAATTTCGATTCCATTACAATCTCCTGTTTCCCAGAGCTGATGACATCCTGAAATTATGCTCCCCTTTCCAAATGAAATTCTCTACTTTTATAATCGACTCAGAGGTGCAGTGTTTGGGGAAAATTTTAGAAATTTCTCTTTAGTCTCTTTTGAGGAGGAAGAACATTAAGTAAGCACACTTTGCCTGCTTACAAAAGAGCTGTTTTGACCAAAATCATTCAAAAAGGCTGAGCTTTATGACTTCAAATTTAGCTTGTCTTTAGTCCCCACTGAGATAAACGAAGCAGTGTTGAATCTGAAAGGGGAGAATTGGTTTGGCAAGGCTCTAATGTTTGAAGCCACCATTCAAGGGCGGCAGAACACAGGCTTGATTTTTCCATATAATGAAACTGTTTCTTTCTAGAGAAATTATTCCAATGATTTTCCCCACACTGAAAAATGAAGTTTGTTATTCTGACAATAATCCACCCTTCCCACTTAGAAAGATCATCGATTCTTTTTAGATGACTCTCAAAGTTCTTTTCCTCTGTATAGAATTGGTCCCCAAAGAACAGAAAAGACCCCTGTAGAGCTCTGGGAACCAGGCAGTAGGCTGGGAACCAGGACTACTGATGTGGCTTCCATGTTAAGAAGCTGTAGGAAGAGGGAGGATTATGAGAAACTGGAGAACTTTCTGTAAATACCCACCACTCCTTCGCTTCCACTAACTTTTGCCGTATAGAAACATAGGCCCAGGACTTTTTCCAGCCTTTCAAGGGAAGTCCCAAATCATTCATTCTATGTATCTTCTCCCAGTTATAAATATTACTCATACATTATTTTTCTTTTTTTAAAACAGTGTAACCACCCACAACAGATATCTGACCCATGAGATATTGTTTTCAACCTTGGTTCTAAATTAATGTGAATTTGCCAATAAAATTAGAATGAGGTAAAATCTATTTTTTTTTTCTTTTTAGGACCTATAGAGTCTAAGAATAAGAGAATAATCATAGAATTCTGACAGCCCCGCCTTCTCTATTACTGCATTCCCCTTCCTCCACCATAAATTGCTTAATTTCTTTGTGCCTTAGCCTCCTCCTTTGTAAAATTAGCATAATAACAGCACCCACATCATAGTGATTTTCTGAATAATAAATGAGAGAATATACAGAAAATGCTAGAATACCTGCATGAGATGAACATTCAAACATCCTTATCCATCATTATTGCTGGTCCTCAGTTTTTAACTGATGGGCCACAGCTGGGGAATCAAGCCCACACGCCTTTGTGTTTTATACATTTTCATTGTCTAATTTACTTCTGTCCAATATAGTAATTTTATGAGCCTACTATACAGTGGTTCCCCCTTATCTGAAGAGGATATGTTCTAAGACCCCCAGTGGAGACCTGAGACCCTGGATAGTATTGAACCCTAGATATTCTGTGTTTTTCTCCTACCATAGACTGTATCAAACTCAGCATACAATATTTTCTCCTTCTCTATTAAGTGGAGAACTTTGACCTTTTCACTTGAAGCACTTTACGGCTTCTCTTGGTCATTCCAAATTTCCAGCATCACTTTTTTATTATACAATTTGGGTCCATTATTAAGTAATATGAAGGTTCCTTGAATGCAGCACTGTGGTACCACAACAATCATTCTGATCGCTGAGATGGCTAAGTAGCTAATGGCTGCCAACATATAGTGTGTGGATACACTGAACAAAAGAACAGTTCATTTGGGGGGCAGGACAGAGGGAAGGAGTAGGAGATTTTATCAGGCTACTCAGAACAATGGGAAATTCAAAACATATATACTGTTTATTTTGAGAATTTTTCATTTTATGCCTTTGGTGTGAGATTGACTTCAGATAAATGAAATTATGGACAGTAAAATTATGGCTAAGAGGGGACTCCTATAGTTTTAAAACAAAGGCAGATGGGCTAGAGCATTGAAAACTAGCACTTTTAAGAGTGGGGGGGGCAGTGGCAAAGGCAATGGAATCAGTGCAAAAGTACCCTGATTTTCACTCTTACCACTTCTAAAAGCAACCCAAGATATTTTAGTTCTCCATTTATCTGTTTCCAGAAGCTGAATTTAAATACAAGGGGTGGCATGCACTATAGGAGAAAGCTCTTAAGTAGGATTTCTTTCGAGGTTTCAGAGTCGTTGTATGTTTGGGCATGCGAATGTCTCTTTTATATTTACTTTTGCATCTCATTTTGAAGTGAAAGATTCCACCAAGACGACCTTCCAGCTCCTCCCAGCTTGATTTTTCATGAGTCTCTGTCTTCTCTTTATATCATCTCTCAGTGACACGTTCCCTGCCAATACCCGGAAGTCACCCAGTATCAATCATCAATAATAATGATTTCTATCCTAAGAGAGCTTTTAGCTCAGTGGGAAGGCTAATATTGTATACTTCAGAAACAAATAACAATGCAAAGTAACGTGATTAAATACAGAAACAGGAGATAGCAGAAATGTTTTAAGAACTAGAAAGAGAGGTATAGATTAGACTTATAGTGATGAGGGAAAGGCTGAATAATAGGTGATAGGCAGGAAAGAAAGGGAGAAAGGGAAGTTATTCTGGAGAAAATCCAGCAAGAACAAGAGATAAATGTTAGAAGTATTACAGATAGCCAGGAAGCCCGTTTTCCTGCTGTATCCTGGGAGATCTATGGATGTAGAGAAGTGGGTTGGGGGGGTCATAGGCAAATTTCTTACATAGGCCCCAAATAACATTTCCAATGTTATTTGGAATGGTTAAGAACCAGAAAGACCCTGGAAAATTACACGATCTCATTGGTATTCCCAGCTTTCTCTGTTTCTTTAGAAAGTGGGTTCTGGGGCTTGAAGAACTGTGGTGAGATAGCACAATTCACACCCAGACACAAGCCTCCTCTGAGATGCTAAAGTAGCAGGTAGGGGAGGCGTGTGCAGACAGAGAGGCCTTCCCAAACTGGCTCTCCTGAGATCTACCAGGCAGCTTTATAGGTCAATAATTACTACAGAAATAAAGTCTAGTAAAAGGAACTCAGAATTGCTGCCAGCCCCGAGTTCTGGAATTATCAATGTGAAATACTCTGCCTGTACCTTACTTGTTTGGGAAGACATGGGTGCTATGCATGTGAACTCAGAGTCTTCCTCTGTTTCAGAGGAAGAAAATGATCCTAAGTCCTGCCCATGATGCAGAAGGCACCCACACACATCTCTTCTGCACAGAACAGAGGACTCTGAGCTAGCCACAGGCAGGATCTGTGAAGGACGGGCTCTTTCCAAATATTATTGATTTCAGTTCAAGCAGTAGAGGAAGGCTGCAGTGGAGAGGAAATTGTGAGGCTATCAAACAGCTGTGTTCCTGAAACCTGCTGCTCCCGAGATGGGCTGACAGACGTGCTTTCATTAGATGATTTTTGCAAGCATTATTTGCCCACAAAGCCACCTGATGGCCCCACAAGGGCCCACGTAATAGAGGTCCCTGTCTGTCCCTGCCTTTGGAGGCACAGAGTGTTGGCTTGGGTTGGTTCTGATTGGCCTGCACTCTTTTTGATGTTTCTGCTTCTCCATTGACTAGCTCACTGAAGCTGGTGTATAGGATGGTGTGAATATGGTGAAGACAAATTGGGAGAGTGCAGGATTGCTTTTAACTCTCCCCAAACCTCTATCAGTGCCTTCTATTTAAGGACTACAAATAGATACACTAAGTAAGTAAAAACCAGCAACTTTGAGTAGGATTTTTTCTCCACAAAGGCAGCAAGACAAGGTCCCTATACTTCTGCCCTCTGAGATCTCCATCCTTATTCTCCTCCTTCAGAAAACTTCTGCCACTCTTGATTCTCTTTAGGAGAGATTAAACAGGTGGTATTAAGGGAGAATCCCTCGTCAGAGAGGTGCCATGGATAAATGCATCCTTTTCTGCATGGTCCAGGACAGCATGGGTGTATCTGCCAGCTCTGTGGTATATACCCACTAAACAACAGCTTTCCACTGCAATCAGAAGCTCCTAGCAAAAGAAACACTGGCCCTAGAGGAATTGTGTGCCTAGCTATTAATGTGGAGTAGCAGGAGGGGAAGAGAAAGTGGGGCTTTAAGAATCACTATACAGCCTGGAACTTAGAAAAAAGAATCTTCCAATCTAGGACACTAAGCACTGGGCCTTCCTCATGGTCCAGCCCTGAGCTGGGACCCTGAGGCAGTCACTTAACCTTGTGAATGACAGTCGCCTCATCTGTGCCTCTCCTGATGTCCTCCACTGGCTGCTGGCTGATAGCAAAGGGAAATGGAGAAAGGACCAAAGCGATTGACCTCGCTCAGCAAAGTGCTGCTGGGCTGTACTGGGGTGATGGAGCGAGAGCAAATGCCACTTGACTCCACACTAGCAGGAGAAGCAAGAGAGCCTGGGGCTCCGACAAGCAGGGATCCCTCAGTCGGGCTCCCCCAGGGGCATGGGGTGTTCGCGAGGAGCATCATCCAGAGGGTGCCATTAATAATGCAGAAGGCAATGGACAGAGCTCCTCGGCCATCCATCACTGTGCAGTGGTAAGGGAAGTGCTGCTGCCTTGAGGAAGGGAGGGCGAGCCCTGGAGAGGTACGCCACTGCAGAGGCTTCTGGGACATGGGTGGCCAGGAGCACTCGCAGGCTGGTGGTGTGAGTCCAGCTTCAGAAGGTGGGGCCAGAGCTTCTACCCAACTCCAGCCTGCTCCTGAGCTCAGAGGGCAAATTGCTTGAAAAGTCCCCAAGCAGGCAGACGCCTCTCTTATGTCCTGGCTATTATTCCCATTTCCCTGAAGAAAATCCCAGAGATGGAGGCCCTATGCTTTGGGGTTTTTTCTCTCTACCAAATCTCAGGGCTTCTGATGGGCTCTGCACAATGTAGGCACTGAGATACATGAGGAGAAATGTTAGCAAAACAACTCTGGCTTCCGACAATTCGGAGAATGGGAGGTTGCAGAGGCCTGTGGGCAGGGGTGGCTCAGGAATAGGAAGCAGCTCTGTACCGGATGTTGGCACCTGTGCCTGGAATCAGTGATTCCGTGACACCGTTCATTTACCTTTTCATTCACTCATCATCCAACAAATGCTTTCTGAGCACCCAATGCTTGCCAAGCTTTGGAACGGCAAGTACAAACAAGTCATGGTTCTTTCGCTTCTTCTGAAAATGATGGCAGGCAAAAGACCCAGTGGTACCTATGGAAAGAAAGCTCATAGGAAATGCAGAGCAAAGGCTCAGCAGCCGCAGTGTCCAGAGATGAGCAGCAGAGGCGGAGCACAGGCGGAGAGTGCGCAGAGCTCAGCAGGAGGGGGCTGCGGGCGGGCGGGCAGCCTCTACCAGGGATCTCTGCAGAAGGCGGCAGGGTCCCAGCAGGATTCAGGAATGGTGGTGCCAGCCCCAGATAGGGGACGGATGCAGGTGAATTTGATCTACTAAGAAGGGAGCTTATTGGAAGCATTGGAAATAATATGAAAATCTAGTTTCCAGTTTGGGCTTATGGACATGTGGGCGGAACAGGGCTCCAGGCAGCTGTTAGAGGCCCAGTGAGTGGAACGGAAGTGCAGACAAGAGCAGCTTGGTAGGAAGGAACAAGTTGGTACCACCATCCTGACTGTTGGAGTCGAGTGACTTGGAACCCTCCTCCTTCAATTGAACCCGGTCTCAGAGCCTGAAATTAGAGCTGTCGACAAATGTCTGCAATTGTGATGGAGGGGAACTGCAGAAAATGGATGTCAGGTAGGGCCTCAGACAAGAAGAGGAATAGTAAATATGCTAATCACAGGACAGTAACAATGAGAACCACCCCAGCTAACAGTGACCAAGCGCTGATTATGGGTTTAGTATTTGCTAATGATTTTATACACATTATCTCTTGTAAATCTTATAACAACTTGATAAGGTAGATGTTATAGAATGCGTATTTGCTACTGATTTCGTGTGCGTTGTCTCTTACAAATCTTACAATAACTCTTGAAGACAGATATTATTATCCTTAATTTACCCGTGGAGAAACTGAGTCTTTAAGAGACTGAGTAACTTGCTGGGCATGGTGGCGTACGCTTGTAATCCCAGCATTTGGGAGGCTGAGACAGGATGATAGTGGTTTGTGGACAACCTCAGCTACTTAGTGAGGCCCTTGGCAACTCAGTGAGACCCCGTTTCAAAATAAAGTATAAAAAATAGGGCTAGGATTATATAGCTCAGAGGTAGAATACCCCTGGGTTCAACCCCCCAGTACAGAGAGAGAGAGAGAGAGAGAGAGAGAGAGAGAGAGAGAGAGAGATTGAGTAACTTAACCTGCCCTTAACCTCAGTCCGTATAATCTATGTTAGGCTGCAATAACAATAAAACCTCCAAATCTCAGTTGCATAAAGCAAGAGAAGTTGAAAGCAGGGCAGTGGGTATCTGTGCATGTCTAGACATCTAGATTCCCAAGCTCAATCAAAACTGACACGTGCTTCCTCATTGCGACAGGAGAGGGAAGGGGCAGGTGAGTTTTGCTCAGGCTTTTAGAGCTCTCACTTCTGCTTCTCCTCCCATCCTATTCCTTGACCAAAGCAAGTCACCTGGCTGCACCAACCCCAGAAAAGGAACACAAGGGTCATTCTCCCAAGTACCCAGTTGGAGAACAGTCCCTTCCCCAGCCACCAGGCTTCACAGAATTCACGAGAGTCACGCCCAGCCCACATCGTTGGACTCCAGGTCTGTGCTCTGTGCTCAAGCTATCCTGGAAGAGAGGATCGGCCAGCTGATAGTCCTTTGCCCCCTGCATGCTCTCCCCAACACTATCCCTGCAGCCTCCTCCCTCCTCTTCCCAGGCTGTGGGTTAGGAGACAGGCACTGGGTGATTGACAGCTGCTAACGCTAGTTGGGGAGAGATTATCTAACAGCAGGTGCCTAAGGCGCCATGGCTGGGAGACTGTTCATAATAGCAATTGAAGTGCTAGTTTCTGCAGGGTTTAGAGTGCCAGGGTCTCGAGGGCTTATTAATCCCACAGCAGTCCTGGGAGGGGTTTGTTGTGGCTGTTATTTATACCCTTTGCTGTGTTCATCCAGCAAGGGGAGTCTGCTGGGATTATGTTCCAGGGACACAGAGCCCTGGCTGCCATCCAAGCCAGAGCTGCAGAGAACTCCTTCTCCCCAGCTAGAGCCTGGGATGCATTCATCTGAAGGAGTCCACGGAGGCTTAGGCGTGGAGGTGCGAGGAGGCTGCTGGGAGTCTTGGGTCTTGCTAAATTCCTTTGGTGCCAATCTTTTTTTTTTATTTATTTTTTATACTAGAGATTGAACCCAGGGAAATTCTACCTCTGAGCCATACTCTAAGCCCTTTTTATTTTGAAACAGGATCTCTCTTAGTGGCTGAGGCTGACCTCAAACCTGCGACTCTCCTGTGTCAGGCTCTCAAGTACTGGGACTCCAGGCATGAGCCACTGCACCCCACTCTGCTGCCAACCTCCCAGGCTGCCTTCCCCGTGACCCCCTCCCAGGTTAGAGTGCCCAACCCCACATTCCTCAGAACTGCTGAACTCCTGCTCACTATCCCCGCACCTCTTGTTAGCTACCTGGCTCGTGTGTCCCTTTTTCTGTCTGTATCCTGCAACTGAATGGATTCCGGGAGTACAGGTTCTGATGCACGCTTTGGGGGAACACTTGGGGTCCTGCACACATATAAGATGGCCGTCAGTGTTTGCAGCCATGGCCCCTGCCCACCTCTTGCCATGATCTCTGTGGCTCTTCTGCTCCCCACCAGCTGGAATGGACGTCTGTCCCTGAACCCCTCCTGGTGTAGCCCGCACTTTCTTTGGCCTGGGAAGCCCTTCCTCTTCTCTTCCTTCTTCTTGCCAACCACGGGTCTCCAGAGTGGACCCTGCCCTCCCTGCACGAACACGCCCCTGGCATGGAGTTCTCTTATAGAAACAAGTTCTCTTCCAAGCTGAGTATGGTGGTGCACGCTTGTAATCCCAGCATTTGGGAGGCTGAGACAGGAGGATCGCAGTTCGAGGACAGCCTCAGCTACTTAGTGAGGCCCTCTGCAACTCAGTGAGACCCTGTTTCAAAATAAAGAATAAAAAATAGGGCTGGGAGGTATGGCTTGGAGGTAGAATCCCCTGGGTTCCCTCCCCAGGACTGCAAAAAAAAAAAAAAAAAAAAAAACTTTTTCATTAGTTGTTCAGTTGTCTCTTTCCCACTAGGCCGAGAACTCCGTGGGGATAAAGTGTCTCGTTCACTTTTTGTGATCTTCTGCCCTGATCCGTTCCTGCATCAGCCACAGGCCCAGGGCTAGAGAGAGGCAAGTGGGGTACTTGCTAGAGGCACAAAACATAAGGGGGTGCTGGAAAGACTTTATTTTATAATAATAAATAAATCACATTTGATACAATATTTTTAAAATAACAAAATAAGTGCAAAATCTATTTTGAACAAAATGCTGAAAATAAATTTAACTTATTTTGCACAGCATGGTGTTGTGATATACACGTACATGGCAGGATGATGATTCTAGTCAAATGAATGTATCCATCCTCTTTCCAAGTTACTGCCTGTGTGTGTGTGTTTCTGTGTCAGGTAGGATAAAAGCACCTAATATCTATTCACTTAGCGAATTTTCAATATGCGATATTATTAACTATAATCCTCAAAAAATGTAAGTAAAGATGGAACCGGCCACAGTGCCATGTCAAGTCATCCTGGAGCTGGAGGCAGAAGGCAAAATCAGAAACACCGATTCTGTCATTATTTAGAATTTGAGATTTTGTTCATCTTGGGTTTTTTTTTTAAGTAATTTTATGCATACTCGTTTCTGCAGGTTTTTATTTTTCAAAACATTGCCTGCAGTGTGGTCACTCCGTGTAAATACGTGCTGAACGAGAAGGTCAGGGATTGAGTGAGGACTCCTGGGGCGCTTGAATGAGTGGATAGAAGAACCTTTCACATCCCATTGCAAATGTCTAAAGTTTCCTCATTCACCCTTCAGATTATCCTTGGGTCCTTCCCAGCCTCTTTTACATCCTATTATCAAACTATTTTTTCTTTCTTTTTTTTTTTTATTTTGGTGCTAGGAATTGAACCCAGGGGCATTCTACCTCCAAGTTACACCCTCATCTCTTTTTAATTTTATTTTGAAATAGGATCTTACTAAGTTGCTGAGGGTATCACTAAGTTGCTGGGGCTGGCTGGCCTTGAACCTGTGATCCTCCTGTTTCCACTTCCCAAGTACTGAGATTATAGGCATATGCTACTGCACTTGACTTATTGTCTGCCTGTTGGCGAAAGTTCTCTAAATCCTTTCCCAAATCAGTTCAGTGTGCTTCACTGTGTCATGGAGCCAAGAGCTGGGCTCATCTGAGTGGCCCAGTTTTTAGGCTTGGATCCAACGACGAAGATGCTCTTCGCCACCCCAACCCTGACTTATCACCACACAAACAGAAAGCCTTGGTCACCGGGGATGCAGAATTAAATAGTAACCATCTCCACCAGCAGAAATGCAAGATGAACCCCCAGGCAGGGGGCTCTAATCTTTCTTAATTAGTTCTTGGGCCTTTTATGCATCATTGATGTCACAGACAGATGCCCAGCCATCTGTGTCTGAAGCCACTCTTAACCCCAGTGAAGGCATTAGTGTGGGCTAGTGTGAGAGACGCTGGACCCAGAAGAAAGGGAGCTGGGTTTGGATTCAACTCTGCTGCTCTCGTGAGCTGTGCGATGCTGACCAAGTCACTTAGCCATTCTGAGCTCCAGTTATTCATGTGTGGAAATAAAGGACTATCTGCAAAACTGTGGCTTTCAAACCCTGCATTATAGAACCCTAATGTTATGAGCAGGTCTCTCTGTGGGGGCCACAAATGGACTAGTGAGAGAGATAGCTACCTTGAGCATCTCAAGGAAGTTTCCATTGCTTAAAAAGAGGGGGTGGGGGTAGAAGAGCACAGGTCTAGATGCTTCTGATAATACCACCAGCCGTCCTGCACGCCAGTCTCCAAGTCTCGGTTCTTTTGCCCCGACTTTAAGTTACACCAAGCTGGCCTCACCTGCCTGAAGGTGTTCACTTGAGCCCACTGGCCAGGAGGGCCCAAGGTGTAGAGACAGGCAGGGAGTGATGGCTTGGGTTTTTCCCCTTTGTCCAACATCTTTGTCCTAAGAAACAACTCAAAATTAATTACCCTGCTATCACCAGGAAGTGTTGAGAGAAGCTTTAAAGGACTGCTTACCCAACTGCTTACTCAGCTCTTGAACCTCTCCTCTCCACCATCACACAGGATCATGCGTATCTTCTTGCATTTCTCCAGCGACTGTGAACTCACCACCTCTAAAGGCTGCCCATGCTACCTTTGGTCATGTCTGACTCAAACCCCTGGTTTATAGAGTTAGATCTTTACCGATCATGGGAGACAAGCCAACCCTCTTCAGAAAGCCCTTCAAACATCTAGAAAAGTGGCCACCCCTCCCATCCAGGTTCAGTCAGCTGAGCTGATCACCCTTGATCTTGAGCCCGTGTCTTAATAACATTGACGGCTCTCCCTCAGCCTGCCGTGGCCTCCAATGCCTGTATTTTCTCTCCTGACACTCACGCCAGAATAGGAGGCGGCATCCTGCTCAGGCTGACCGGGCAGAGCAGAGCAGAAGCATTTTGTCTTCTGGTCCAGTGATTTCCAGCCCATCAAAAAATTACCTGGGCAGCATTTGAAAACAGATTACTTTCCAGGTTTCATCTTTGAACCATTTAACCAGAAATTCTGGAGGGGAAGGGTCTAGATTCTGACTGTGTGTGTGTGTGTGTGTGTGTGTGCACTTTTTTTTTTTAACAGGGCACTGAACCTAGATGCCTTCTGCCTTCTATCTCTGAGCTATTATCCCCAGCCCTGTTTATTTATTTTTTTTATTTCCAAACAAGATCTTGCTAGCTTGCTGAGGCTGTTCTCTCATCTGAGATCTGAGCCTCCCAAGTAATGGGATTATAGGCATGCGCCATCCCACCCAGCTCTGACTTTTTTTTTTTAATGCCCAAGTAATTCTTTTATGTGACCAGAATTAGAGCTGCTACTTTAGACCCGAGTTCCTTGATTCTTGTTTTAATTGGCCAATGATATGCTGGAATTTGCTTCAAAACTTGGTTGGTAGGCCAATTTGAAGAAAGAAGAAAAAATAATCCTAAGTACCTGCCCATAGTATCATAGTACCATCCTAAGTACCATACACAAGTATTAAGCTAGACATTGAGTATATGATTTTATTTGATCCTAATCTGCAAGTCAGATACTTTTTGCCTCTGTTTTATAAAGGAAAAAGTTGAGGCTTAAAAATATATTAAGTAGCCAGGCGTGGTGGCGCACGCTTGTAATCCTCGTGCTTGGGAGGCAGAAACCAGAGGATTGCACAGGTTCGAAGCTAGCCATGTAGGCTGGCTTAGGAGACCCTGTTTCCAAATAAAAATGTAAAAATAGGTCTGGGAGTCTAGCCCGGAGGTAGAAGGGCTTCCATGAACCCCAGTACCACTATATATATATATATATATATATATATATATATATATATATATATATATATATATATATATATATATACACACACACACACACACACACACACACATATATAATAATTCACTCCAGGGTTCCTCAGTTAGCAGAGTGGCCATGTTCTGATTCAAGCCCAGCACTGAGTCCCAAGCCAACTTCGCTTGTGTGCCAATCTCCCTTCTTTAATTCAATTAATTTAGCAATAATTTATTAAGACTCAGGACCTACCATATGCTAGACGCGTGAGGCCAGCAACTGTTGCGAGCTGCAGTTTTGGTGGTAAGCTACCAAGCTGTGCTAGGGCATGGAGCGTTTTCTGTTTCCATTCAATGATTTGTTTATGGGTACATTTTCTTGAAGGAAAAATCATGTCGACGTAATGCGGGCTTTGTAGAGAAATAAGTCTTTGGTATTTGGTTGTAAAATAAATGTCAGAATAAAATGTTTGAGAAAATAAAGAGCTGTATATGAAATCACTTCCCACAGAGCTATAGAATACTGATGGATTATTGCTGCTGGTGTTTCATTATTTAAGGCAAATTTGGTATGTAAGGAAGGGACCTGTGCATCCTGGCTTTCAGGCATCCCCAGGCTGTGGTCTCCTGGCCAGGACAGACTGCAGAGTGGCCTTCACATCATTTCATCCAAGAGTTATCCTGTCTTTTAAAGACCACCCCAAGCAGGTGAGTCTCAGCACCCAAGTGACATGACCAGCACCCAGGATCTTTGTGACTCTGCCACCAAAGCTTCTGGAACCTAATCTAATAAAGATGGCCACTTTTCACCTTAGATTGGCTAAGCAGGACTATGTATGGGGCCACCTTTACTCTGTCAGTATAAAATAAAGAAGTGCATGGTCCAGACAAGAAAAGAGAAGAGAAGGAACAAAAATGAAATAGAAGTAAATACACACTTAAAGGTATATATGGAGTGCCCAATGTTTCTAGATAGGATTCCTCTAGCCATGCAAACCTTTCTACCCAGCAGCACGCTCTCTGCCAGGCTGGTATCCTTGTCATTGTGTGTTATCCTAGAATGCCCCTTTCTTTGGGGGCTTGATCCCCTAAGGTCAGGTCAACAGCCTTCCCATTTCTTTCCCGTCCTGTCCTCACCTCATCACAGGACACACAATGCAGTATTCATATTGTCTCGTTACTTATCTGTCATTTCTTTCAGATCAAAACCTAACCCCACCCCCTAGGGGAGTTTCAAGTGACCCTGATCTTTCCCACAGCTGGGAACTTAGGGTGTCTGCTGCTGGAGCCTGAACAGCCTGAGTCCGTTTATCCAAGTATGCAGCAAAGCTACAATTTATATAGACATACAAAAGCTGAGGAAACTGTTCTAGACTCTCCCTTCATTAATGGCAGGAAGAAAGGAAGAGAGAGCTAGACGGAGGGAGAGAAGGAAAGAAGGAAGCGAAAGGGTGAAAATCAGGCTCTCCAGATGGGAACAGATTTTCAGCAGATAGAGCTCAAAGACAACCAACCACTGACCAGGTTGTCCAGCAAGCTGTTCCTATTTGGATAGGATGTTATACCACGTGACATTGCAGGGTCTCCTGACTTTTAAGCCAGAATGACACAGTGAAAAGAGCATGAGCTTTGAATCAGACAGAGAGATGTAAGTCTGAGTTTTACTCAGGGTTTGATCTGCTCCGAGATGATCTGCAAGACCTTGTTCGTATGATCTAATGACCGTGCCTCAGCTTTCTCTTCGGTAAAATGGACTGTCATGGGAATCAGTAGTATAATGTGTCCACAATACTCTTGACACATGTCCAACACTCGTGTTGTCTTTAATCTTTGAGATTGTGTTTCAGAACACTTCTGTAACAAATGACAGTTAACGTGGCTTAGTGTTTCAGTAGAGTAGTTGAATCTTGGTTCTACACTTATTAGTTTTATGACCTGAGGCAAATTAATTAACCCTCCCCCAGCTCCTGAGACTCTGTGTTCTGTTGTGTTTGGATATTTTTCTGTAAAATGTGAGTAGCTGACTTGCTTTATCAGGCTTAGGAGGGTTAAGAGTCAGCATGGGTGAAGTCCTCAGAACACACACGCGTGTCGTAAATGCTCACGTTCACACTGGCTATCGCCAGTGTTACATAGTAGGTGCAAGCTAAGGGGCCAACGAACCCATGAGATCTAGAAGCCCCCAGAGTTTGCTTCTGCGTGGATGTGGAATAAAGACCAAGGCATCTGTTACAGCGCTGTGCACTGGAAGGTGGGGGAGAGCCAGGAAAGTTCATTTGCAGTTAATATACATTCAGCTCTACTAATTAGCACAAGCCCCAAAGCCTAAAAATAAATTAAACTGTTCTTTTCAACAAATGAGCCTGTAGGCTAGCAAGAATCTTAAGAATTTATTATTATTATTATTCTAATTATTGTAAGAGTGAAAGTGTTCATACAAACCAAGGTTATATGTGAACCAGAAGATCCTACAACCCTGTGTGAAGAGTCATAAAGGAATTTAAAGATAAAACAGTAGTATTTATTATTGTAAGTTTCAGTGTTTGGGGAATCTGCTTTATGGTTGACAATTTTCATCCATCATACATTCAGATTTTGCAAGCTGCCTTTATTAATTTTCTAAGGTTATCATAATAAACTATCAAAATTGGATAGCTTAGCCGGGCGTGGTGGCGCACGCTTGTAATCCCCGCGCTTGGGAGGCGGAGACAGGAGGATCGCGCTAGTTCGGAGCCAGCCTCGCTGGCTTAAGAGACTCTGTTTCCACATAAAAATGTTAAAAAATAGGTCTGGGAGTGTAGCCCGTGGGAGTGTATACCAGAGGTAGAAGGGCTTCCAGGAACCCCAGTACCACCAAAAAAAAAAAAAAAAAAAAAAAAAAAAAATTGGATAGCTTAAAAAAAAAAAAAAAAAAAAAAAACAGGAACCCAATGTCTCACAGTTCTGGAGACCAGAAGTCCAAAATGAGAATGTCAGCTGGCCCACAAGCTTTCTGGCACCTCTAAGGGAGAATCCTCCTTCGGCTTCTGGCATTGCCTGCAATTCTTGGCATCCTTCAGCTTGTAAATTTATCCCTCATCATACGGCTATTTCCTCCCTATCTCCATATCATCTTCCCTCTGTGCTTTTCTGTCTCTGTGTCCAAATTTCCCCTTCCTGTAAGGACACCAGTCTGACAGTATTAGCCCCCCCAATGCCCTGGTTTTAATTTGATGACTATGTCAAGACTCTGTGTTCCAGTAAAGTCACATTCTGAGATGCAAGGGGTGAGGACTTCAGCATCTTTTTTGGGAGATGCAGTTTAACCAGTAATAATGTCATCATGCTTCAGGGTTCTTGTTATCATCCCGTTTTGCCTTAGGGGGTTAAGAATGGTGTCATGGTCACATAGCTGGCACTTGGAGAAATCCCACGTCTTCATCTACGGGGTTCAGTGCAGACACCCACACTCCTTGGCTCCTGGTGCCGGCTCTCGGTGTGATATGGTCTTGCAGGCTGAGCAGGATCGTCTCATGATGCCAGTAAATCCTACACTTCACTATAGCACAATTTGTCTGAATTTGCTTAATCAATTCCACGATCTTCACGTGAACTATCTCAGTTGAAGACGTTCCTTCCCTTTCTGGGATTCCAAGCAGTAGCTGACTCTCACTATGTTGGCCCAGGTACACTCAGCGGACGCCCCAAGATGGGATGATGAGGATAGGGTCAATGAGGAGGGGCATGGCTGGTCCCCGAATCACTTCTGATCTTGGTTGTCCTCCCTTGACTCTCCAGAGGTTCTTTGGTGTCCTGGACAATTAGTCTCCACTTGATGGTCTAGTTTCAAAGACGAAAACACGGTAGGTAAAAATTCTACAAGGAATAAGCCATGAGGTAATATTCCAGAACGTTCTTCTAGTTGTGTTTTGGTCTTTAAGACTTTTTGGCCAAGGAGAGGATCCTTTCTTGGTGCCTCTGAGAATGTGTGAGGTCAGTTGGTTGGTGCATCCTTTTCATGAGCTCTAGATTCTGACCTGGAGATATTGATAAGTTTTGCTATCGTGTAGATCCTGAGATTAGATCTCTAATTCTGGATCCCTATATCCCAAACCTGCGCTGTTATTCCCCAAACATTCACATGGATGGATAGGCGTGAGTTTGCCCATCCTGTAGAGAACAGGAGCCTTCCCTGAGCTACTGACCTCACCTCCCTTCATGAACAGGGGCGTGGCACTGTATACCCGCCACCAACACTGCCCACCTGCTTGCCCTGCCCAATCTTCATTGTTTAAAAAAATGTAGAAACACAACCTGTGAAAAGTGAGGAAATTTGCCCCAAAGATTGCCAGGCTTTACTATGTTGAAGCCAATGGGAGGAACCTCGGGGCACAGACACGCTCTGTAGGAATCAAACCTCCCACTGCACTTTACTCTCCCTGCCCCCTCCTGCCAGGAGGATCCCTTCCACTTCCCAACCGACAGATTGTTTTCCAACTATAAATATCCAGCTTGGAGGAGGAGCTGGACCAGTACAAATGGTTGACCCTGAGAAGCCCCAGTCCATCTGCTCATGGCTGCCAAAGATAGAATTTCTGATGAGCTGGGACCTGCTGCTTTGCCAAGAGACTTTAGGAGCATGCCAAGCAGGGCTCAGTTCTCTGCTTGATTGAGCCTCCATCTGAGGGCACGAGGATTACCGTGGAGGCTGCGCTTGCTGCGCCCACGTCTCACCGTTGCTGCTCTGGAGGAAGAGACACTGGGCATGCATAAATAGGTGGCCAGGAGGGAGCCCCATCTTCAGATCTAGCCAACACCAGGGCCACAGCAGGAGTCTCCATAATACCTGATCCACCAGCGCACTGCACAGGAACTACTGTGGATTTGTAAAAGGCAGCTGTCAGCCCACACGGGCTCCACTGAGCTCTCAGCCCTGATGGCAGGTCTGGCCAGGTTCCCATTTGGAAAACCTTGAAGGACTTAGCGTCAATCATAACCACGCACCTTTCTGCTCGGTTTTTGTTTTCAAAGCAGAGACTTCCCAGGGATTTGAAATGGTTTGCTCTTCTTGTGAGTTCCCCATCCTCAATCGGCCCACCTGCTATAAAAAATGGGGGGCCAGAGAAGGCAGTCTCTGCTTGTTTTGAAGCTCAAATATATCCTCAAAACCACTCCTTTCCCTTGTACTCATAAGATTTATTGGTACAAATATTACAGATAACTTTTAAAGTTAAAAAATAGAATTACCAAAGAACTTCTTTAAAAGGGGATAAGGAGCACTTTAGCCAAAAGTTTCTCTGGGCTGAAAGCTGCAGAAGAAAGCTTATTCTGTGTGCAGGGGGTGATTATAATGTATTAAGACTGCTATTCTTGTGTGGCTCATTAACTATCCTTAAAGATAATTCTAAGAGAAGTTCAAAGGATAGTTAGAGCAGGGGGAGAATCAGCAAAGGCATTACTTTGAATGACAGCCTTCCCTTGGATCTAGGTAAAAAGTTAAGCACATTTCACATGCAAATTGATACCCCCAGGTAGAGTGTCTGGCTCCCTCTGCTTATCAGATGCTATTTCTGAGCTCCTACCCAGGGTACAGACAGTGCCAAGTGCCATGGAGGATACAGTAAAGGTGGGCTCCAGGCTCCTGCCTCTCATATCTATGGGGAGAAGTTAGGTCCATACCACATAAAACATTTAACTGACATGGCAAGACAGACTTGTCAAAATAATTGGCCACACCTCAGGTAAGAGTGTCGAGCAGTCTGGCATCAGCTGCCAGAGCCACCTCCCCACTCTTCCTTCCCAGCAACTGCCTGCCTGAATCAATGTCTGCATGTCAGGCGGAAGAGCTCTCAGGTCCACGCCACAGGTGCATGCCTTAACGTTTCTGCTGTCTGGACCTCAGTATCTTTCAAGGGATCTCTGATGTGGCTGGGTTGCCATGGGGACCGGTAGCCTCCTTAAACACCAAAGTTGCCCCTTGGGAGGTGAAGGGAGAGGAGGAAGGAAAGGAACAAAGAATACAGGACAGAACCTGCCCCTGAAGAGAATCCAAGTTGGGTTTCCCACGGAGGAAGGACTACAAGAAGGATGCTATTGTCTCTCTCCTCTTGAGTTCTAGGACCCAGTTTCCTGTCCTGGCCTCTCTGTCTCCAGCCCCACGTCCTCCTGGTCATTTTACCCATCATCACTCAAAACTCAGACTTTGTCTCTACTTTCTTAAAACCCTTGGAGGATTATTACAGATGCTGGATAAAGTCCAAACTCCTGACCTTGACATCTCATTAATCCAAACACTTTTCCTCGCTTTCTGCCCACTGCTCTTCTGGAAGCCTTTGTTTCCATCTCTCTGGTCTTCTTGCAGTCAGCCACACACACCTGCATTTGCTTCTCACCCAGACCTTCCCTCTGCCCCAACCACCCTCCACCCAGCTCCTGTGCGGAACCCACCCATCCGCCAAGCTTTCCAAGCTCGGCAGCCCACCGCCACCCTCTTCCCCCACCTCGGGGTCCCAGTCAGTCTGTGGCAAGCCCTGATAAAATGCCTTTTGTTGTATAATGATGGCTGGATGTTTGTAAATCTTAGATGCAGGAAGAAGAGTGAGAGGAG
Organism: Muscardinus avellanarius; assembly: GCF_963383645.1. NCBI lineage: Eukaryota > Metazoa > Chordata > Mammalia > Rodentia > Gliridae > Muscardinus > Muscardinus avellanarius. The sequence continues at coordinate 110,839,704 of NC_137793.1, forward strand.
AACGGAGGGCGGGAGAGAGGGAGCAGAGACTCCCCCTCATTCCTCTACCTCTGAGTAAATGAGACTTCTGTGGAAACAGGATAGAGGGTTCGCAGTCAGTTTTGTTGTTGTTTTGTTGTTTTTGTTTGCTTGGTTTGATTCTGGGGATTGAACCCAAGGGCATTCTACCTTTGAGCTATAGCCCCAATCCTATTATATTTTTTGTTTTTGTTTTTGTTTTGAAACAGGGTGTCACTAATTTGCCGCCGGGCTCTCTTCTTTGCTGCGGCTGGTCTCGAACGTGGCCTCTTGTCTCAGCCTCCTAAGTTCTGGGATTATAAGTGTGTATCACCACGCCCTGATTTTAGGCAGGTATTCTTGCTCAGTTATCTAGATAAAACACTGAGCAGTGGTGTTGGTGGTGGGGTGCCTCTCGACACTTGGTGGTACCCCTATGGTCAAGACAAGGAGTGCCCGGCCTTGGTGAGCTGAGGCAGAGCTCTTAGAAGAGCAGGGCTTCGGGCAGGGGCGGAGGGGGCTGTGGCAGGAACAGACCCTGCACTGGAGCCTTCAGAAGTCCCCATCCCCTTCCCTCAGCCAGCCACAGGGAGGACTCACAGGGAGGACTCACTCAGGGCCAGGCTGGTCCTCATTTAAACTCCTCTCAATGGCGAGCACAGGAAAGGCTATGGAATGGCCACAGGATTCCCATTTGTTTAACTCTAGCTCAGCTTCTGCGACCTCTGCCTTGCAGAAGCCTCCAGCAGCCAGAGCCAGAGGCAGCCTGCTGCAGGGCCTCCGTCCTGTCTCCCTTCCTCATGTGGAGGTCCCACAGCACTGGTCTCCCCTCTACCCAGTCTTTCCAGCCGTCTACCCAGGTGGTACATCTATCTTTCTGCTCCGGTCATCAGCATATTCTATGCATTGGGCCATTTACACTGTTTATACTTTCTGTCTACTCTGTTTTACGAGGTATGGTCCCTTTCCATCCAAAGCACCTATCCTGTTGGTATTCTGGTCTATTTACATTCCCCTGTAGTGACTAGCCTCCCTCTCCTTTTTAATCTCTTTTATCAATCTTGTTTACCTTTTCTATTGGCCCCTTCATCTTGCTATTATCTAGTTATTCATATGGTTAAATTGCTTCTCCCCTCCCTCTCTGTCCTCAGCTTTCACTTGGACCCACTCCAGGTTCCCCAGCAGGCCTCACCCCTGCCTCCTGCATTTGACAAGTGAGCCCTCTTAAAGTCCTCTAGGGCCAGCCATGCTCGATGGGAGGTCTGGACCACCCACTACTCAGAGCAAGAGCTGACCCTTAAACAGCAGCCGGCACATATCAGGCCCTGGACTTGGTCCTCCCTTCCTGCTTCCCACCAGTTTCAAGGCAATTCCCCCTTTTATTACAGAGGAGGAAGCCGAGGCTTGGGCAGGTAAAGTATCTGGCTCAAGGTCACACGATTAATATGTAGACTATTGACAACCTGCTCTTAGTTATCTGCATGAGCAGTGGTGTGGATAATCTGCCCCTGCGGGAAATGTAGCACTCGTTTCTAATAGGCTCTGGGACTCAGCAATGGGGCAGCAGATTTCCTCCCGGCACCCTTCTGCTGGGGTTGATAGTAAATCCAGGGCAAGCAGAGTCAATGTGTGGAACAGTGTTATGTCATTGGTCCTGAAAATACCATCTTCACATGACACCCAGGGAGTGATCCTGTCCTCAGCGCTGTTTGACCCCAAAGGGGAGGGCTGGCATGCTGTCTGCCCCCTCCCGAACCCTCAACCCAGCTCCAAGGGCCGTTTCTACTTTCAGAGCTCCCCCATTGACCCACTCAGATCGTGTGGGGTGCTGTTGGGTACCTAGTGGAAACTGAAGGAAGGTGCCTCAAGATTCCAGTACGGTCTGGGGTAAATCACAGGGAAGGTCATTGAGTGCCTCCTGTGTGTTAGGCCACAGAGAGGTCCCTGGAATGGCACTATGGTGGGACAAGATGGAGACAAGGGAATCCTTGGGCCACTTGGTCAAGGAATAAAAAGAAAAGATAACTTCTCCCCCAGACTTGACAAACTTCTAAAACAAGGACCTCAAGACAGAGGAAAAAGCCTGGAAGGCTGCTGCCCCCCATTCCTCCCTGGAGCGCTCCTGCCTCTAGAGTTGGATGGGGAGCCCTGGGCCGGCTCGTCATGCGTGGCCCTCCATGGCTGGCCTTGTGGACATTAAAGATGCCTAGCTCTCTGCGGGAACTCCCTTTCCTCACCAGAGTAGAATGGCAGCGTTCCTAATGGTACCCATGTGGCATGGGGAAATGAATTGCGAACCTTAGACAACATGCTTGAGAGAGGATGGACAGACTTTCTTCTCTAATTATAAGGGTTTATATACTGAGCCGTAGGATTGTAGAAACCCTGGTGGTGGAAAATCACACACACATACCTCAATTCTTATACAGAAAGCAGAGAATAGATGCACAGAAAAATAGAGGTGTCAATCCGTGCATAGGGACAGGGACTGGATCCTCATATGAGGTCTTAAAGAGGACATCATGGGACAGGTGACATTTATGCTAGGTCTTGAAAACCAGGTAAGACTCACACCAACTTTTTAAGTGAAAGGGCCATCATTACCAAAGAATAGGAAAGTTTACTAAGCTTTGGTGAGAGGCGGTGATGACGCAGGTAGAAAGTCATCTTTTATGGGAGTCTAACTGTGCACCGTGTAGGGGCAATGGCCACGTCTTTGTAGCATAGTTGTGGCAGGTCCTCCAAGAATGCCTCTAGCCAGGAGTGGCACAGTGGCAGTGATGGCAAGGTATACCAGGAAGAAGCCCATGGCGCTTTCTGAGACCTGCAACCCATTTCTGTCGCCGTCATGAGGCTGAAGGAGGCCCAGCGCCAGAAACCCTGCGGGAATTCCTCACTGTGCTCCCTCTCCCCTCCCATCATATCAAACCCTCTTTCTCCATCTAACTTTACATCTCTTTGAGGAAAACCAGGTAGGGTATTGCCAAGCGACCAGGGCCCCCTGCCCGAAGTGATAGGCCCTGCCACAGAAAAGTAATTTCTTTTTAAACTCCTATCCAGTGACATCCTGCTGCCGCACACAGCAGGCCTTGCTGTTTCCAGCATAGCCATCCTGCCTCTGCGGGGCTGGGAATAAAGGAAAATGCTTAGCATTAAATTTCATGTAAATCAGACTTTATTTGCTCTGGTGACAGGCTATCACCTTCTGCAGGGGACAAGGAAGGAACATGGCTCCAGGAGCAGGCTGCTGGTGGAGCATGGCTCCCCAGATGAGGATGCTACCAATGGTAGCCTGTGGCAGAGCAGTCCTGGGCTACCTGCTCTGCCCCACCTGCCTCTACCCCTGTGGTCTCCATGAGACAGCTTCCCCCTCAGCATCTGCAGTCCCCAAATGGGTACAAATTAGCATACTGCCTCCAGCCCCATTAAGCCTTCTCTCTGCTGATACAGGGGCAGCTATTAATACACAGTGCTTAATACACACAGCTATTAATACACAGAAGCATGCCCTCTGTCCTGCTTCTGTGCCTTGTAGCCCAGGATCTCTCCCATTGAGAATACTCTCCGCATGTCTGTCCACCTCCTTCTGCTTAATCTGTCCTTCAAGGCTCAAGTTCAGTCCTTCCATGCAGTCTGCTCTCATACTCAGCCTCTGCCCCTTCTCCCTCCTTTGAGTTTTGTTCATCTTTAACTTTCTTCCACAACCTGGCCTATCCTGATCAATATGCTCCCATCGGCAGCCAACACAGTAATTGGGAATCTGTGTGCTAAAAATGATGGTTGGCGTCTTTCCGATGTGTATAACTTAGCTCCTCAATCAGGACATGACAGGCGGTACGTAGAGATGAGCACCCACTCATATCTGTATCTGACTGCGGGACCTCCCACAGAGTAGATTTTCATTAAACATCTTGGCTTCTGATAGGGGCGTATCAGTCAGGATAGCCTAGGTTGTGTTCTGGTAACAAAAGTGCCCCAATTCACATGATTCAAAACAGTATATTTTTATTTGTTCACGCTACACATCTATTGCATATCACCCGGGAGGCTTTGCTTATTTCAGGCAACCATAGACCCAGGCTTTTAAAGCAGCTACCAACTTGAATTGCTTGGGAAGTCTCACACTGACAGCAGAATACAGCTTTGTCCTAGAAATGACACAGATCACCTCTACTCACCAGCCACATGACCCCAACACACATCAGGGGGCCAGAAAATACAATCCCTCCCTGTCTCCATAAAAAAATAAATGCTTAGAAATATTGGTCAGTAGCACCGACTCCTTCTCCCAAGGGTTTAGTTACTAAATTCCCTGAGGAATGCTCCATGTCTTCTCACCCACAGTGGGCCTAGACTTGGAACTTAAGAGGTACTCAGTGAACACTGAGGCTGAGGGCCAGCCTCGTTCTGAGCCTTTCCCGTCGTGCAGTGCTGAGCTCCTGTGCGTCGTTGGCCTCCGCTCTGCCTGCTGAGCCTCCGAGGATGCTGCCTGTCATCTCTGCTTCGCCATCTTTATATGCAAGGGCCAGGGGTGCTCAGGCACATAACCTTCTGCACCCAAGAGAGGCAGGACAAGAGGCTACCATCATCTGTTGAGATTACTTGTTACTCCATAAACAGACACTCTTTGAAAAGTACATGTATCAAAAGTTTGTGCGTATGGGCGCTTGTGTGTGTGTGTGTGTGTGTGTGTGTGTGTGTGTGTGTGTGTGTGCATGCGTACATGAAGGTACCGGTAGAAGGGGAAGACAGAAGACAGGCCCATTTTCCTTCGATGCTGGCCTCCCACTGGTAGTTGCTTGGTGTCATGCCTGGTGTAGTGCTGGTGGCAGAGTTGGGGAGACGACCTTGGGAGAAGGATGTGCGGTTCATCTTCTGGCAACCTTTTCAGATTTTTTACTCGGATCGACTCCTACACACTCCATTTGACCTTCTTTTTCTTCTCTCCTACTTTTTTCTTGACTTTGATTGCCTTATCCCTTTCCTCAAAACCAGAGTGGCAGATAGGAAGCAAGGGTGAGGAGGGGGCTCTCACTGGAGCTGAGGAGGAAGGGGAAGTTTTGGGAAACGTAAGGAAGGACCAGGGTCTGGCTGGAGACTGGTCAGTGTGGATAGCATGGTCACGGCTTGAGGGTCCTCACCACGGTTACATTAGATACTGACCAGCTCCAGGAGCCCCCGCCAAGGAAGATGGGAGCTGACATAATGCAAGATGCCCTCTTCCCTGTCCTCCCATCACCTCCCTTTAAGGCCTGAGATGAAGAACAATTGGGATCTCATCTCATGATCCATATGGAAGCCAAGGCCCCTTGGCCTTCATTCCTCGGCCAGGGAAGAAGAAGGCTGAGATCTCTGGCCAGTTATGTCCCAGGCTTAGTTTGGGCTTTTCCAGCATCTCTGATCAAGGACTACAATTCAGAGAAGGCAGAGCCGATCCAGCAGCATGGCCGCTCCCACAGCCTCCAAGGCTGGACGTCTGCCAAGCTCACCATCTGTGCCCTCCGGCCAGGGGTATGCATTGCCAGATCCTGCATCCACACCCGCCTCACCCGCTCCGCCCCCGGCCTGTGCTGGGAATCTGCCAGCACCCCAGACTGCATCATACAATCGGACAAGCTTTGCCAGGTTTATGGCTGGTAATTTATGGCCTTCTTTAGCAACATCTATCACGCCGTACAGTCGTTAATCCCAGAGTCTTTGCCCACTTTGCAGAAAATAGCTTGCAATCCCTTGCAATGTAGCGTTGGCTAACTCACCTGTCGGGCTGTCAGGCTGGGTGGGTGTGACAAGCCACTCTCCAGTTACCTCTTTCCATCTTACTTTGCTTAAGTGAGTCAGGCCTTCTCCTTCCAGAAAATGGCAGCAAGGATCTTCATTATCCTGCCACCATCCCGCTCTCCACATTGCTCCTGCAGGAGTAGCCCATACCGACCCCCATTCCCCCATCCCTCGAGCTACCTGCAAAGGCAACAGGCTCAGCACAGTGGGTGAGCCAGGACCCCAGCAAAGCAGAGATTTTTACTGTAACAAAAGGAGGCCGATCTCAGGGCACGGGAAATATCCCCCTGATTCACAATGAGAGAGGAGAGGGGGAGTGCGGCCAGCAGGTATATGTTCACACTTGTACGGCACTGCGGGGACTAATAAATACCTCTGCGGTCACGCCTGTGCAGGCATGCCAGCCAAACAATCGATCTGGAAATTGCCAACAAGTGCCTCCAAAATGATGTCTAAATGCATTTGGCTCCAACACGAATCCCAAGGCATTTTACAGTCGACCTCTTAACTTAACGCTATTAAAATGAAGCCTCCTTATCTTAAGGCATGTCTCCCTGAGCAAAAGAGAAGGTCACTTGGGAGATTCTAAATCATGGTGAGAGAGTCCAGGAGAGGTGAAAAGGTTTGAACTGCATGCACGTCATAGGGCCCCTAGAGTGTATATGGATATGTTTCTCTTTACATTTTAGATAAAGATAGAAGTAAGACAGATGTACTGGAAGATAATTTACCAAAATGCTACAGTGGTAATATTCAGACGCCAGGTTCATATATGAAGATATAAATTTAGATTTAGATATGTATCTTCCATGTATTATCTATAATAGGTTTAAGTACCTATCATATGTTACCTATATATCTGCCAAATTATTATTTTTATGTATTTTCTAAATTCCTTATAATGAACATGCTTTATTTGCAGTTCTAGGGATGGAACCTATGGGCATTCTACCTCCAAGCTACACCCCAAGCTCTATTCTTTATTATTTATTTTGAAACAGGGTCTTACTGAGTTGCAAAGGGCCTCACTAAGTAGTTGAGGCTGTCTACAAACAGCGATCCTCCTGTTTCAGCCTCCCAAATGCTGGGATTACAAGCATGCACCACCACACCTGGCTTATGAACATGCATGTTTTGTACTTGAAATAAACATAAATGCCCCAGATGAATGATGGTGCCTATTATGAGGACCAAAATGGCCCACACTAAAGGTGGTCCTCTCTCTCCTGGGCACTTTTCAAATAGTATTATAGAGAAATCAAGAGGTACAGTACTTGGCCATTTCTTTTCTTTACTAAAGTACCTGAACCTCTCCCAGTTTTGTGTATAACTTTCTGACAATAGATATAAGGAGGAAGCCTCAATCACCAGAGAGCTTAAATATCACCCATTACAAATGTCCTATTATAGCTGGGCATGGTGGCTCATATCTATAATCCAAGTACTTGGAGGGCTGAGACGGGGGAATCACAGGTTCAAGAGCAGCCTCAGCAACTTAGTGCAATCCTCAGCAATTTAGTGAAACCCTATTTCAAAAGAAAAAATATGAAAGAAGGTTGAGGGTGTAGCTCAGAGGTAGAATGTCCTGAGTCTAGTCCCCAGGACAAAATAAAACAAATATAAACAAAAGATCCCACAAATGTCCTGTTCTTTATCCTACCCTCAGTGCCTAGCTCAAAGTGCTCAAAAATATTTGAATGAATGAATGAAGTGACCATGGATGCTCTTGAAGCTCTGAGACAGCTGGTCCTGGCTGGTGCCACTTGCTGACCTTGGAGTGAGCTCATCTGTCTCAATGCCATGGCTACCAGCAGCCCGTGGTTCTTGTCCAGGCAGAGTGTAGATGGTGGTGCGCACACCATAGAAACTGCTGGAAGTTTTCCTTGTTGGCACGGCAGGCACCATTGGGTTTCCCACAGAATTCATGTTTCTACTTAGGGTGCTTGTTCCCTTTTTTGTTTTACTAGTGGTTCTTTTCTTCAAGGAAAATAGTGTTGTTCAGTGGAAAGCACATGAGTTCTCAAAGAAAGTTTTACTTGGACTCTAGTGGTGGCACCAGGTATTATGGTTTGCATATAAAAAGCCCACCAGAACTCATACCCTGGAGGCTGCCATCTTAGGAGATAGGTCCCTGGGCCATGGCTGGGAACAGGTGTGCGTGTGTGTGCATCCTGGCCCTGCCCAGGCAAATCTGGCCATGACCCTCTTTCTCTGGCCTTTGTGTAGCCCTGGATGCTGCTTAAAATGGAATATACATATACATAAATTATCTTTCTATGTATATATATTTATTTATATTATATATATATGGGGGGGGAGAGAGAGAGAGAGAGAGACTGAAAGTTCCAGATTCATCAGTAAATAAATCTTCCTTCCTCTAAGTCATGTGTATTGTGTTCGCATCATAGTGGTGATAATGTTGACTGAAACACCAGGGTTGCCTTTGATGGTGCATCTTCTCTGCCTGGTGCTTTTTTGGAGCTTGGCTTTTGACGCCCTAAGGTAGTGTTGACTTTAGACTTCAGCCAGAGCGTGAATCTGGGTTCTCAGAAGCCAAAGTTTGGGGTGAAAAATGCAGATGGTCAGACTGAAGCCTGGAAGTTGGTGTAGTGAGGTTAGGGCAGCAGAAGGAGAAAACGGAAGGCTTGGCAGGCAAGAGAGTGGACTAGTGCACGAGGAGATGAAGAGCAGCGAGGCAGGCAGCGGAGTCAAGAGGCGTCTGTGGATGGTGCACAGTGGGCAGCACGAGCTCTGGGGGAAGTTGCTGCCCTTCTAACACAGCCTCTAAGCATGTGGCCTTGAAGAGATTGCTAGACTGCTCCAGGCTGCAACTTCCTCATCTGTAAAGTGGAGAGAGTAAGAGCGCCTACATCTATAGAGGTCCCGTGAGGACACATGAGATCGCACACACACAGGGCCTGGCACACAGGAAGTGTACAGCAAGTGGTAGCTAGAGCCTTACACTCTCACTGAGAAGAGATGCAGGCAGGGTTTAAACAAGTAAGGAGGTGAGGAGTGCATGGTTAGATATGAGAGGGTAGGAAGAAGGTTCTAAAGGCACAGTGGTCCCACGCGATGACGGTGTCCTCAGGGAGTGAAGGTCATGGTCTCCAGAATGTGTTTTGCATAAAGGATTTTATGGGAGAAAGTAAAGAGACTTAAAGTGGAGGTCTTCGATGAGTCGTGCATGTGGTTCTCAAAGCCATCCATGATGATGACCAGGTCTGAGAGGAGATATGCTAAAATTCCAGGTGGGGGTGAACCTGGAGGACAGTAAATGACATCTAGGTGAACAGGACATCCATATGAGCCTCAGAGGATGTTGATGCTATCTCTGGGTACCACTGGAGAAGAGAAGGAGGAGAAAGAGTCTTCACTGGAAAAAAAAAACCAGATGGATTTTGGTGTCATGTGAAGAAAGAGATATTTAAGTTTGGGGCAAGGGGTGAGGAAAGAAACACTAGAAAATATTGAGAGTAGTCTTTTTTCCATAAGAGCCTAGAAAACAATTAGCTTCAATGATTCTTTTTACCTAGATTGTGAAGGGGGAATTTAGAGTTTATAAAACAACCTAGAGGAAAGAAAAGGAGAGAAGGAAGGTGGGGAAGGGGGGAAATGAAAGGAAGAAAAAGAACAGAGAAAAGCAAGCAAGGAAGGAAAAAATAAATTCGATCTTGGTACTCAGAAAAGCACCCAGGCTGATATTTATGGGGGATATTTAAGCATTAGTTTTAGTATCCCAGCCCATTGGGATACAGTTAGCTATGACATAGAATAGAGGAATAAGATTCATTCATGTCCACCCTATACATAAACATTATCTATCTATCTATCTATCTACCATCTCTCCAAATAATGACTCAGTTCCCACTTTAGGCCACACACAAAGCCCAGCCCCGGTCCCGCCTTTTCCTCCTCCCTACCCTGACTGCCCTCAGTCACCATTCTAATCAGAGTTCGAGGGGGAGGAGAGAGGGAGGGCTGTGCAGATGACCCTGACTCTCAGTCTGAAATTGAGGTGCATTTGTAAAGTTCATCCTGGGCCCCTGGAGACATTCACAAAGATCACGAATCAGCAGTTTGGCCTTCTTCACACAAAAGGGTCAAAGACGAAAGAAGAGTTTGCGGGCCCGGAAGTGAAGTGTGCACGCAGATCTATAGGAAATTTAGGAATGGAATTGCTAAGGTTCCTATTTTGGGTATTAGAAGGAGAGCCTTTAATCCGTGACCGTATGACTGTATGTAAGGTGCGGGGTGTAAAGGATACATCGTAAGGTCAGAATTGGGAGCCATGCCACAGGCTAACTGTGGTAATTCAAGCTTCTATCCCTGCCCCTGGCTACACTTAGAAGATGGGCTGACAGTGAACATGTGGACGACTAGTGGAAGCTGCAGACTTCGTAACTGTACAGGCTTAATAACTTGGTGGCCGGAATGGCCCCTCGTCATGCTCAGCTTCTTCTTGATCTTCCATAGACCTGGTCGCCTAGAGTCAACTGCATTTGTGAGATAATCTTGCAAACCGTAAAGTTGTTTCTAAGTGCAAAGCATCGTTAGAGTAAGTGCATCATAAGGACTTGTTGAATGAGTGCATCAACCGAGCTCAGTCTCGACGCGCTATTAATTCTGATGACATATTGATATGACCGGCAAGCATTTTATCGATTGCTGACAATTCTGGAGAGCTGGTCAAAACAAAACTGCACAAACCACAGATCTCACCACCGAGTGATCTATGGCTTTATACTAGTTTTCTATGTCCCATTTGTCTCTGTCTTGTCCCCACAATTATACTGTAGGCTGCTTGAAAACAGAGATCCGGTCTCACACAGCCTGTCCAGCAGCCACTAGACACAAGAGTCGACTTTAGTGGTGATTCGGGATTGATCTTTGGATCTCTCCCTGGATAGAATCAGGGGTTCTGTGTGCATGTATATGCGTGGGACAGATGTCTGCGGGTGGCTGGGAGGGTGGGAGAGGAGGAGGCTGGGTGAAGGCAACTCTGGCCTTCATCGCTCATCTGCAACACAATTTGCCTCTCATTAAATAAGAGAAAAATGGGAATGTCCACATCAGGCGTACTGCAAATTTCTTCTGAGCCTTTTGGGTAATATGCTGTCTCCTGAGAGGGTGAGCTAGTCGGACTGCTGTGCCTTCTCTCTCATCTCCCCTCTTGGTAATGTGTTTCTTCTTTCTGGCCATCCAAGGGCTCTTCCTTGCAGTCCCTACCCAGGAAGTAGAAGAAAAATACTGAGACTTGGGGAAAAGTCTCCTACCAAAGGAAGTAAAGAAAATAAGAAGTGAGTTGAATAAATAGAGAAAGAGAGAAGAAACGTTTATAAGGAATCTTTATTTAATCTCAGCAGAATGAGGGCAAAGTCCCCGAGAGTGGCAGGTCAGATGTTTTCTGTCGTAGGCAGAAGCTAGGGAGTGATAGGGAAATAAGAGAGACCTTAAATAATGGAGGAGAGGTCCCAGTGGAGAGATGGAGGGGTCTCAGGGAAGGTGGGGGAGAGTCAATGAAAGAGACACTTACGTACTCTGTGGAGTGACCAATGCCAATCTCAGTGTCATGGGTGGGGCAGGGGAGAGAGTGGAGAGGCAGCCAGGAGGAAGCTCGTCAGTGCTGTGTGCATGTGTGCACCGTCACTCTGAAAGCACTATGTGAGACTACACTGCACCCATGAAAGTACAGATCAAAATAGGAACGAGGACAAGCCTTTTCTCCTCAATAAGCCTTGCTCGGGGGAGAGAGCAATTGGTCTCCTCCACCGCATCTGCAGGAAGCCTTTGGCTTCTTTCAAGAGCCTCAAGCTCCAAGAAGAGGGCTCCCAGCTCTGAGAACTCCAGTCTCTGAGGCTTGCTATTCTCAGCACTGTGCCTCTCAGTAGAAATCAAGTGACTAGCAGGGGCTCCAGCAATTGATCCAGTCTGGATGGTAGGCAGAGAAGCAGATATGCAGATCCAGGCTCCGGATACTCAGACATTGGAGTTAAAGCCAAAGGGTGAGGGGAAGGGAGGGCATGTTCAGCAGTAGACAGGCAGAGATGAAGGGTCCCAAGGAGACTGATGAAGAAAGACAGGGACCATTCTAAGCCTGCGCGCTGTGTGTGATGTGAAGCACCCTCTCTGGGGAGGGATGAGCTACTAGAGGAGGTATTGATTGCTGAGCGAGGCCCACCAAGCTTGTTCCGTGGACCCACAGCTCTTTAAACAATTATACGGAATGGGTAGGAACTAGCTATTAACAAGGAAAAGAAAACCCAGAGGTCAGGCTTGTTTGTTTAAAGAGAGAACAGCAGCGATTCATCATCATACTTCAGACAGCTAAATAAATATTTACAGAATGAGGGCAATCGTACGTGGAAGGGAACCTGCCAAGCAGGGCTTGCCATGGTGCCTGTCTACAGCTGCACGTGGGTGGGACGTGGCTCCGGGACCTCGGGAGCTTGGCCCAGAGACAACAGGTCGGCTCAGGTGCTCACGTCACCTTGAGCAAGGTCACGCAAGAAACCCGCTTTTTGGCAAGCTTATACTACTGTAAATACACCTGCTAACTTGTAATTATCTCTGGTTTAGCAATAAGAAAATTGAGCTAAGAAATAACCTGAACTGCATCTTTAATCATTATTTGCTCCAATCACTTCTCCTTGGCATTCTGTTGTGAAGCCATAGGAATTAGGGGACTGGAAGAAACCCCCAAAGGATATCCATCCCACTGTATTCACATGAAAATAGCAAAGGATTCCAGTATGGTCACCTGGAAAGGGCCTACGGAGTCCCCTAGGTCCACTGCTGCTGTTTTATGGCAGAAGCAAGGAAGTCCAGGGCAGGGAGCGGCCCATCCAAGCCACAAGGGGGCGTAGATCTTTGGGCCAAAGCTCCTCACTAGACCACACTCTACCCCTTGGATGGGAGAGTTCCTGGTGTAATACAAGCACCACAGCAGAGAGGTTTTTTTTTTTTTTTTTTTTTTTTTACAAGGCAGTGCTACACTCACAGGCCTTTGAGCTGTTGATGTGGCTCTGAGGTCTTTTCTAAATAGCCACATGGCTGGATTGTACAGAGAAATAGCACCAGGGCCCTGTGAGTAGATTGTAGGAAGAGCTCCTGGACAGGGCTACAATCCCCTGTGAGGAAAGAGCTCTTGAGGCCGTTTGATGGTAAACAGGTCTAGATCCTGGCATGCCAGCTAGCCATGCAGGGAACGCTGTTACTCACTGGTGGGTCAACAGATGGGAACGTCTCAATCCAGGATGCCCTTCCTTGTCCAAGCCATGCATATCTCTCTTTTCCCTTCTAGGGAATTTACATGTAAAGAAAGCCCCAAACATAATTAAACATAATTATACATACAGATGATTTTTGGAAGATTAGAGGTTTTTAAATTTTCCATGCTATTGCTTGATCAAGAAGAGTAATAGGAGCCTGATGACTGGAAGCATCTTAAAGATTCTGAGAGATCATAAAAGAATGCGAGTTTAGCCAGGGGAAACAGGACCGAAAATGAAAAGTTAAGTGATGCTTTTGTGGGAAGGAATATAAGACCATCAGGCTGATGGCAGATAGATATAACACATTTATTTTCTTTAAGCACTTTTATTGGTGCATTATAGTCTCACAGCATAATGCCGCTGATAGTGGCATGCGTGCACACGGCACTTGGTGGGCTTTCCCCGGCTCCTTTCCTGGCCCAGCTCCCCATGCTGGGTGTTGAGATTGGCACTGATGTTCTCACATATGTACAGTATGTCAGTGGAAGTGATTCCTTCACTGATCCTCCCTCTCCCCCTCTCTCCCTCCTCGTCTTCCCCTGAACCAACCTCCCTGACTCGGCTGAAGTTTCTCCTGTATTATCTGAAATCCTTTTGTATCTCAGTTACTCCCTGGCTTCTGCACGTGAGAGAAAACACAGGACCCTTCACTTTCTGTGACTGGCTAATCTCACTTAACACAATGTTCTCCAGGTCCATCCATTTTCCTGCAAAGGACATGATTTTGTTCTTCTTTGCCGAGTAGCATTCCATTGTGTGTATATCTCGTAATTTTAATCCACTGATCCATTGATGGACCCGTAGGTTGGTTCCATGATTTGGGATATAGCACATTTCAGTAGGGTCAGTAGCTGTGAACGTGATTTAGTGCATTCCATTTCTATTCCCTGAAGAATATTTCAAACAGTAGTGGTTCCAAGACAAAGTTATTGGAGTTGTTTTCTTTTCATGAACAAAAAGCAGGTTGTATACATACATACATACATACATACATACATACATACATACATATATTCAATTGAATAAAAGATTATGAAGGAATGGAACAGGTAATGTTGTAATGTTGATTGGATCTGGGGTAGGGACGTGAGCAAGCCTCCCTCACTCCGCTGCTCTCTGGTTCCTCTCAAGCTATTTATCTGGAGCCTTAATGCCACTCTTAGTCTTCACAGAGACGTTGGGAGTAGGGGACCAGAAAAGGCAGATACCTGTATTAGTCCATTTTCTGTTGCTATAACAAAATACTCAAGGCTGGATACTTTACAAAGACAAGAGAATATAATTTTGGAGGCTGAAAGTCTAAGTTTGTCTTTAGGCCAAGAGAAAGGGCCCCTCTTAACTACACTACAACATGGCAGAGAAGCCAGTCATGTGCAGAAGGGAGCATATGGTGAGATAGAAAATGAGAGCTTCAGGGACCGGGCCTGCTCTCTTTATAACAAATGTCCTCTCCAAGACCAGCACTTGTCCTTCCGAGGGCCACATCCCTGGTGATCCATTCACCTCCCACTAGACCCAACCACTTAAGGCTTCCAACATCTCCCAGGGCGGCTACCCTGGGGGCCAAGCTTCTGACATATTAATCTTTGGGGGATACACTTAGGTTATACCCCAAACATACCAGCTCCTCTCTGGATAACTTCTTGTTATCAGGAACTACAGGAAATCTAGATATGGGAGCACATGTCTGGGGGCCTGTGGTTCTGAGGGTCAGAAACAGATTCTTTCATTCAACACCTATGCCAGGCCCGAGTATGTGCTGGGCTCATGGCCTGTGATGGAGCCAGACAAACACTGTCCTTAGCTCCTCCCTGCCCTTGCCCTTAAGAAGAAGCAAAATCGATTCATTTGAATTTTATCTCCTTTTTATTTCTCCTCCTCACCCCATTTTGGGGTTGCTAATAAAGCACATCAGAGGGTAAAAGGCTGGCAGCCAGGGGGAGAAGACTGCAAATGCAGGCGCAGAGCTAATGAATTAATTGGATTTTGATGTACTAAGAGTCCATAATGAACTCTCGATTATTCAGGGATATGTTCCCAACCTAATGCAGTCTTCTTTATTTTCTTCCTGCTCTGCTTGAGGCTGAGTAATTTGGAACTTGTATAAACAACAAGGAGTGTGTGTGTGTGTGTGTGTGTGTGTGTGTGTGCTCGCATGCGCGTGTGCACATGTGTATGTGTTTGTGTAAAGAAAACAAAATAACCCACCATGGTCTAACGATCTTTCCTTTTAAATACCTTTCCAAGTCTACCTGTTGCCCACCCCCAAGGAAAGTGCAAGATGTCAAGGGCCAGGTGTGAGTCTAGTTTATAGTCGCGTTTCTGCCTCCCACCCCCATTCAATAATATCTTCTACATTTCGGTCGACAAATACAGTTCATTTTTTTTAGCAGCTTCATAGCATCCCATTGAATTATATAACATGATTTGTTTAACCAGACTCTTACTGTTGAACACTTGGATAATTCCCTATTTTTGTATCCCTGATAGTACTTGACGAGTATCCTTATTAAGCCTTCTGAACTTCCTTAGTTGCTGTGTGTGTGTGTGTGTGTTGGTGTGTGTGTGTGTGTGTGTGTGTGTTGGTGTGTGTGTGTGTGTGTGTTGGTGTGTGTGTGTGTGTTGCTGTGTGTGTGTGTGTGTGTGTGTGTGTGTGTGTGTGTGTGTGTACTGGAAACAGGATCTCCCTTGGTTGCTGAGTCTCGATAAGTTGCTGAGGCTGATCTCGAACTTGCCACCCTCCTGTCTCAGCCTCCCAGGCGCTGGATTACAGGCGTAGGTTCCTATACCTGGCTTCCTTAATTGCTTCTGAGAGTAAAGTCCTAGAAGGAAATGCTGGGTCAGAATGAACCTGTTATCAAATCACACTTCAGACAGAATACTAAGCCAACAGTGTAGGACAGGTATGGGATTTTCCAGGATGAGATAACAGTGAGCCATCACTTGCTGGCATGGCGGGGCTGCTTCCGGTGCATAGCATCTCACACCGGGCCTTTACCTTGAGCTGTCTCCAAGCTCACGCCCTTTCAAATCCAATCGGTTGCATTTATAAAGGTCAATCTATTGTTTCCACCCTCCACTGGTTTACCTGACCTCATTTGTGGCTCACTGTTTCTCCTGGGTAATGTCACCTTGGGGGATGGGGTGGAGGCCTGGGGAGGGTAAAACCAAAAAGACAAAGAGCTTCTCAGAGAACGTGTGCCTTCTGGCTCCTTCAGCACGAAAAGCACCCTCAGAAAGAAAGTGGCGGGCCTGGCAGGACTATCCTGTTGTTCTCATTTGTAAAAAAAAGAAAAAAAATCCAAATGAAACTCTTGGGAATCTCTGAAGATTCCAGAATTTATCTGGGCACACCCATCAAAAGTGATTGCTCTCAGTTGGCCACAATGGCACATGACCTGAATTTGGTACTTGGGGGCTGAGACAGGAGGACCTCAGGTTGGAGGGCCATATGCAGTAACTTAGCAAAATCCTTTTTCAAAATAAAAATATAAAATGGATCGGGCAGAGGGTGTAGTTCAGATGTAGAATGCCTCTCAGTTCAATCCCTAATACCAAAAAAAAAAAATTATATAAAGGGATTTTTTTCAGGCTATATCAATCAGCCTTTAGGCTTGGGTGTAAAGCAGAATTCTGACTTAGGTCAGTCCTCCGGGCATCCCTGCCTTCTAGCCAGTCTTTATAAGATTTAGATCAAGAGAAGAAAGGTTTGCAAACAAAGTCAGCAATAAGGGAAAGGACGAGGTGCAAGTAGGGGGCTGAGTGGGGAAAGCCAGGCACCAGGAAGGGGGAGACTGGGCAGAAGGCTGTGTGGGCAGAGGAGACACGATGGGAGGCGCCTGCCGGAGCCTTCTGTTTTCTCAGGGTCTGATTCCAAATGGCAAGAACATAGAAGGTTCTCTGAATCCAGAGTTGTCAGGAGGGACCCAGTCTCCATCCAGCCTCTCATCCCAAAAGCTGCCTCAAGCAAACATTTGACCTCGATGTGGTCTCTCTGCCCCTTCTTCAGATTGAGCCCTCTTCAGCCTTTCCTTGGACATTCTAGAACTGTCTCGGGGAGTATATAGAGTCAGAATAAAATATGCAACCAAGACAAAATTCTTTTTGAGTATTTTAAGTATTCTGGGCTTCTGGGTACCATTTGATACATTAATTATGTAATTTACTGATTAAGCGAATTAATGAAGAACCACTACTCACGAGATTTTCTACAGCTCTTGATGAGAGATTTCTCTCCGTCCTATAAACCTCAGCAGGCCCCCAAGAGAGCACCGTGGTTGCTTGCCAACCTGGGGGCCTCTGGTACCCAAGTCTAGACCCAGGTGCTGCCTGCCTGCAGGGCTGAGGAAGACAGGTGTGGAGAGGGAGGCAGGGCCAGGGACAGGAGGGGGACTGAGGACTCTGAAGGGGGAGGTGCAGGTACAATTCACTTTTCATAAGCTTCCAGGTGCTGCTGGAGAGCCGGGGGCTTGGAGAGCGGAGTTGAATTTCTGCTCTTTGGCTTGTTGATGCTTATAGGTCTCATCGAGAGCACTCTGAATGGTGATAAATGTGCTTTTGCTAATCTTAGTCTAATTCAAACACTGGTCCTCCAGCCGGAAAGGGCTCACTGTGATTCTAGGCTCCTGGAGAATCCGGCATACCCCGCTGTCTACAGCATACGCCACTCTACAGCTCCAGTGCAACGCAAACAAGCCCGATTCCTTCAGAGGGTTGGGTGAACTTTGGAAAAGGCAGACATCAGCCTTAGAGAAAGCACTTTGCTAAAACACAGGGATGCAAGAGCAAACCTTTATCACCCAGCCAGTGTGTCAGAGAGCCCCCCCAACCCCGGCTCAGAGTTGATTAGAAAATGACAGACAGCAGAGGGCTGGTGTGGACAATGCCTGCACGCATGAATCCTCGTCCTCCTGCATTCAGATAGCAACGAATTTTCCCAGCAGAGGCCTCCACGTTGCTTCCTGCCAAAACCTAGCAATGAATTTGGAATGTGAGCCAAAAGAGCTAAGTATATATGTCCACGCTGTACAGGGCTTTGTAAAGCTGCCTGGTTTTTGATGGATGCTCTCCCCATCAGAGACTGGGGGCTCTCAAAGTGGGCTTTGAGGGGGCTGCCAAATGGAGACATTGGACTCCTCTTATTTCTTTTGTTCTCAAGACTAATCACAAATACTGCTGTGTCTTTTACTGCTCTTTGGTAGGATACTGAAGAGCATTAAATAGATAAACCGTTAGGCAAGGACTGATAGGTTTTTGTGTGGGACTACTGGCTCGCTAAGCGTGAGGGACCCTGTCCAGGAAGCAGTGTGAGTGACTTGTGACCTAATAAATTTTTCTGACCACTTTAAGAGCTTGTTTAATTCCAGCCTATGTTCATCTGCTTATCTTTTTTTTAAAACTGGTTTTTACCATTCTCTCTCTCTCTCTCTCTCTCTCTCTCTCTCTCTCTCTGTGTGTGTGTGTGTGTGTTTGTGTGTGTGTGTGTGTGTGTGTGTGTGTTTTCTGGTATGGTCATTCTAAGCCAGGGCAAGTCCTACCTTTCGTTAATTCTCTGAAAATGTACTTTACAGAAAGGCTGTAGGAGAGTCCTGTGGGATGTGTCTGAGGCCTGTTCCCATGTCACGCACCTTTTGCAAGACATATCTGCAGACACCCAGGAGAGATTCTGTGCTCTAATGCACTGCCTTGCTTGGCTGACTCTACGTGGGGCAATGAGATTGATCATGCTTCCTGATTTGGCCCGTCCATTTGGTCAAATTCGATCGATCTCTTAGTAGAACGGGGCCAGTCATTTGATTGAATTAATCAGCTCGAGTGCCTGTTGTTTTTTGCTTTTGCTTTGGTTTCTTTCCTGGTAGGCACAGCCGATGCCTCGGGTTGTCATTAGATCCATTAGATGTTTTACTTCTGGTGTCTAGGGCCTGGCAGGAGAAAGCAAAATTGACTCCTCATGACAGCAGCTCAGAACTGGCAGCTCTGTAGTCGCCGGCCGGATTCCTCTGTCCCTTGTCAGGCAGTCTGCACCAGGAGGGAGACTTCCTGGCAGCAGCTTCTACTGAGCCCGAAATGGCTTTCCTTTGACCGTGCTGTTCCGCAGCCTCCAGTCTCTCGTTCTCTGCAGGGTTCACTCGGGACTTGTATTTCTGCAAGAATTCCTTGGGGTGCCGTGTGTTCTTCTCTGCTTAGTCATTCAGCTGTAACCTTTCCATTTAGAACCCCGCCCTTCTGATGGCTCAGCTCCCTAGTTCAATATTTCACATTTATCTCTATTGAATTCCAGTTGCCTCCTGTTACAAGAGGCACTTAAATTATCCGAGCCTTGTTCCACGGGCTCACACTCCAGGTCCAGGATGAATCTGTTTAGCACTTAGGGATCGGGGCTATATGAGGGGCTTGGGAGTATAAATGTGTCCAAACTGGGCTTTTTTTTTTTTTTTTTTGCGAGTCTGGGGGTGGAACCCAGGGGCATTCGACCCCCGAGCTACACCCCCCCTGCCCTATTTTTTATTCTTTATTTTGAAACCAGGTCTCACTGAGTTGCAGAGGGCCTCACTAGGTAGCTGAGGCTGTCTCCGAACCGTGATCCTCCGGTCTCAGCCTCCCGAATGCCGGGATTCTAAGCGTGCGCCACCACGCCCGGCTCAAACTGGGCATTTTCTAAATGATGGTAAAGACAACAGACTTGGGTTGAGAACATGGGAACTATTGAATTCATAAAACCTCAATTAGAATACCTCAGCACTGGAGGAAAATGACCCAGGAAGACGATTTAGAGACTGAGAAAGTAAATGTAACAATTCAGCCTGTAGGAGAGGAACAGCTAGCTCATTGTGAGACCTCCTAGATATAAGCACCATTAAGTGCATCAAAATATAATGTAGCTTTTACATCTCTTTTGTCAAGGGGATTTATAATAGATCATGTCATTAGCTTTCTTCCCACCTTTTCACTGATGATGGCAGGAAGTCATGATTTTCCTCATATTTCAGGGCTGGCGGTATGGGTCAGAAACAGGGGCAAGCTTATGATTATGCTGGGAGAAGTCTCCAGCTTAGCTTGTCGAGTCGAATATTCTTGCCAATGAGTCATGGCTACTGAAAATAAAATAGAGAAAACAGACCTGGGGGCTTAGGTGCCAGTGCCCTCCAAATCAGGACTCTATATTGCAACATTCTGCTTATCAAGCCACTATCAGAAAGCCCCAGTTGTAAGGTGGGAAGAAACGAATCACAGAGAGTTACAACTAGCTTCTTTCCCTAGATGTACCCCAACATTTTGCAGTCCCGGTTTTATCGACTCTTTAAGATCTAAATGCAGCAGTTTAATGGCTTATGTGGTTTCCTCTTCTGAAAAAAAAAAAAAAAAAAACTACAGGTGCTGATTCAGGCTAAATCTAAAGACTATGGGATTCAGCCACCCCTTGTTTTAGTATAAAACTCTACTGATCATGGGCCAAAGAGCTCTAGGAAGCTGAGAAGGCTCTTGCATCCATGAATCTAGGCTTCCTTCTCATTCTGACATCCTTTGCTTGCATATGGATGAAGAAAATAGAAGATTGACAGAGAGGGAGGGAGAGGGAGAGGGAGGCGGTGTCTCTGTAACATGGAGGCTCCCTAGACACTCTTTGGTGAACTCATGTTTTTAAAGTTCAGGTAGAAGGTGGAAGGAGAAACACAGATCCAAGGACAAATCTAAAAGAGATCATAAACCTGTAAGAGTGGCGCCAGAATAGTGAAAGCTCAGAGTGAGCAGAGACTTCAGAAAAATGTCAAGAACAATGGAAGAGCTTTTAGTAGCTGTGTTCAGAACTAGAAGAACAAGGAGGACACAGGCTCACTGCTTGGGGAATTTGGTGAAGATGAGATGAGACAGGAGAACCACTCAAATATTTTGTCACTTTACTAACAGGCAAGATCTTTCAACAGAATAAAATGGAATCAATATTGTTAAAAATAATCTTGAAATTCACACTGGATAAACAACAAGGTGTAAATGGTCACCTGGAGGCTTTAAACATTCTCAAACCTGTCAAGTTTCCTGCCAGGATTTTAAAGAAACCTACAAAATGCTTATAAAGCCACAATTTAGAGATGGTTGAGGGAATGAGACTTAAGAGATCAGAGATGAGAAAAATCTGGATTTTCATAGAAAGAAAATAGATTCCAGATTTGCAACTTGGTGAATTTGATACTTATCATCATAGAAGTTCTAAAAAGAATTAATCTCTCACTGGATGGTGGGATTGCAAGGGAGCTAGTGATCACTAGAAACTTGCATGCTTTTAATGAGAACAAAGCATACAGTGAAATCCTATTTCCATTTTTTACCAGATTGGTAAATATGTAGAGTAACCAAATACTATAGATATGGCAAGACCCTTGGCCAAGTCTGTCTGGACATTCTTGTAGATTGAATGGAAAATTGAGAGCTGCAGAGGATGGCTTCTACCACCATGGTTAATTGACCAACAATGCCCAGGCAGTAGTGGATTTTATCAATGTTATAAGAATGCTTTATGATGCATTAAAGGGCTTTAGCTTTGCCTCTATCCTCTCTATTTTATCGAGGATTTAGGTGAAGATGCAGACAGCATGCTTATCAAAGTTATGGATGAGATAGCACAACTAGGACTCACACTATATCTAGGGACTATAGGAAGGGCTAAAACTAACAAGGTGAAATCCAGTCGCAATGATATTTAGTTCCAGTACGTAGGCTTAAAAAGAATTAACTGTGCAGGTATAGACTAGGAGCATCTGGATTAAGAGCAATTCATATGAGAAATATTTAGAGGTTACTGTTTGACTTAAATATCAACAGAAGATTACAGTGTATATGGATGCTAAAACATTTCCTGCAATTTCAGACATTAGTTGTGGTAGTCTGTTCAGGAAAAAGGAGGCAACTATGTCATTTTCCTGAAAAAGCATGCCTGACAAGCCAGAGCCTCCCCAGGGAATGCAGCTACAACTGTGAGCATCTCAAAACCTTATTATGAGAGTAACTGGGCAATAGCTGGTAGGGCTAAAGATACTCACAGATATGTAACCTAGAAAAGTTCTCGCACCTGTGCACAAGAAGATACTAGAATAACGTCTCTAGCAGCATTCATTGTGATGGTTATAAAGAGAAATCATGTGAATGTACATCCACAGAATGGCTAAATAAAATGTAGTGTATTCAAAAACTCACAAACATAATTATAATGGGAAAAGGAAGTTGAATGGGAACATTTACAGCATAGGAACATTTATTTACACCTGAAAGCCATACACAATAATGATATTTACCACTAAATGATGGATACATACGTATGAGGTAAAATAATTTAAGACATTATAACAATGAACACATCCAAATCCCAAATAGCAGTTACTGCTGTGTGGAAAAGAAGGACAAAGTAGCATATGGTAGAAAAACAGGGCCCTTACTTCTGTTCACCAATATTTCATTTTTAAAGCTGGAATCTTGGATATATGGGTTATTTCCATTTGTATACCTTTTTATGTTTAAAATGTCTATAATACATTGGGAGGAGGTTTTAAAATGTGTTGAGATTAAATTCATGCCAGTAATTTTAATTATTTTAAAGTGAACAGTTCAGTGGTATTTAGTACATTCATAGTGTTGTGCAACCACCTTTATCTAGTTCTGAGAACATTTCTATCACTCCAAATAAAACTATATATATTATAGTTTCTTCCCATTCCACGGAGAAAATTTCTTGTTAGTTTGTATAAGGGGAGCTTTGAATAAATAGATTCTATTTATTATTATTATTATTTATTATTATTATTATTATCATTATTATTTTGGTGGTACTGGGGTTCCTGGAAGCCCTTCTTCCTCCGGGCTACACTCCCAGACCTATTTTTACATTTTTATTTGGAAACAGGGTCTCTTAAGCCAGCACGTCTGGCTTTGAACCTGTGCGATCCTCCTGTCTCCGCCTCCCAAGCGCGGGGATTACAAGTGTGCGCCACCACGCCTGGCTACTAAAGAAGCTTTAGGTCCACAGAAAAATTGAGTGGGTGGTACAGAGATTTCCCATATAACCCTGACCTTCCACAGGCATAGATTTCCTATTATCAAGACCCCCCCCCACCAGAGTGGTGCAATTGTTACAAATGATGAACCCATCTCCACATCTCATGGACCCAGAGTCCATGGTTACATTTTGTTTGCTCTTGGTGTTGCATACGTCATGGGTTTGAGCAAATGTATCATGGCATCTACCCACCACTATAGTATCCTGTAGAATAGTTTCACTGCCCTAAAATTCTTCTGTTCTCTGCCTATTCATCACTCCTCATAGTGGATTTTTAAGGAGTGTGCTTTAAAAAAAAAAAAAGTCGTAAGAAAAGGGGATACATGATAACTATCTTTAAACATTTTAAAATATTTCCTGTGGAAGAGAAATTCAATTTTTATCTTATAAAGCTTCCAGGGGATCAATGAGTGGATATTAGAAAAAGGAAGAGTTTGATTTAACATAAGGAAGAATTTCCTAACCAGATTGAAGCTGCGCAACAGACCCATTCAAATATAACTTTGAGTTACAGAGGATGGGATTAAAGTCTGTCTAATGTGCACTCATTGTAGGAAAGTCAGTGAACTTTTGTGCAGTGCATGTCGAAGGCCACCTGCCCACTGATCTGGGTGTGCTCAGCTTGGAGCTTTAGACTTTTGGTCCTCTCACAAGGAGGAGGAAAAGGACCCCGGGCAAGGAGTGGAGGCCAAAGATGCAGAATGTATTCTCAGTGGACAGGACACCTACCATCAGAAGGGCCTGTGTTGCTTTACCTTGTCAGCCAGGATGCAGGTCCTCTTATTAGAGGATATATTTGTAAAAGTCCTAGAAACTGGAGCTGAGCCCTTGAGAACCTCTCCTCCCCCTTAGATACATGTATTTTCAAATACTTCTGCACTATTATGCTAAGTGTTCAGGGTTAGGGAGGGTGCCTGAGCCTCTGGATAATGCTTTGAATGGAGTAGAATCCATGCATAACAGATTCGTGTAGGGCTGGCAGTAGGGTGGCCATGATAGCCTAAGAGTCACGTGACTCAGGGTTAGCAGAAACCTTCTAGCTAAATCCTGTTCAAGGTTGAAATCAGAGATGGCTTGGATCGGCTACTTTAGATTCTTTGTGGTTTTACGTCTCTTCTTTTGGTTAAGAGTTAAAGTGAGGGGACTTTGAAGTATTTGGAAGGAACCTTTTGTTATAAGTTTAGAAAAATGGGTACAGTAGCTTGAACTTAAGACTGAATGACTTGGGACATCCTTCCCCAGGTGACCAGTTCAGAGGGTGCTTCCATGATCTACTTCTCCGTGGAGCTCCATTCTGCATCTAGTAAGTGCCTCCATCTCCAGCCCATACCTGGGGAGATGGCTTCCTTCTGCTCTTCAGGTGTGGGTGACTCAACACTGTTGTGCCTATGAGTCAGTGTGGATGGACGAGCCATGCATTCTTCATACACAGGGGAAACGTGAAGTGCCCACACCTCCTAGATTGCCAGGGAGGCCCCGCAGGGGTGCATCTGACCTGGAGGTTCTATCATGGAATAGAAAAGGTGCTTTCAAATGTAGCAGGCGCTGTCTACCAGTGCCCTTCCTGACAGCTGTAAGAACTTGAGAGATTCATATATCTGAAATTCTCCCCTCTGCACGTGCATCCATCTGGGAAGAGAAAGCAAAGAGAAAAGAATCAGCACCTGTGGAATACCTCTCTGAGCCGCACTGGGCAAGATTCTCTCCCTGTGTCTCATTTGACATCAGCCATTCCCCTCCCTCATGTCTCCCTTGAGTCTTATTCAATGCTCTTGATTTATAGATGAAGGAAGGCTCAGAGTGGATGGCTGTGCCAAGGTCTTCTAGTGGCTGGGAAGGACTGGGCAGAATCCAGTGCTCCTTCCTGCTCCAAATATTGATTTAATTCTTCATGGTTAAGCAGCTATTATTGAATCCATGGATTAAGCATAACATGAGGTACAGAGAGGAAACAGGTGTGCACCTGCCAGGCTGGATGCTGTGAGGTGGTAATGGGGGCATCAGCCACTGTTGAAAAACACAAGAAGAGCATAGCCGAGACAGAGAAGTAGCAACAAGCTCTAGCCCCAGTGGTGCCAGATCAGGCAGGCATGGGAATAGGTGAATCTTCAATTTCACAATGAAAGAAATAACCAATACAAAGGGGGAAATTCTCAGCATCTCAGCTCTACCTCCACAGGTTGAAAGCGCTCAGAGAAGGCAGCTGGAGGAGTCACTGAGCCAGGAGCCTGTGCTTGGCGAGCCCAGCAGTCCCCTTGGCCAGACCCAAAGCCTTAGCCACCAAATAACGCACAGCCCCAGCTCTTGGCAAATACAATGCTGCTTGAGGAGTCACAAAGGAACAAGCTACAGGAGAAATAATCACCAAATTGCCTGAAATAATTACACTCTCCAAACAAATAAAACCCTATGCTTTCTGTCAATTCCCTGAAAAACACGTACACGTTAAAATTATAAGTGAGAGCTCTTTGCCGGAACACTAATGAGCACCAGCCACAACATATACCTTGGTTTGTAAGTCAGAGTTTCAGAGAACATGTCTTTTTTTGCTTTGACATGTAGAAGATCTTTTAAATAACCCCTTAGAGGTACATATAAGCAGGTGTTTGTGGCTAACACCCACACCTAGAGTTTAGACATAGGCGCGTCATCTCTAAAGTGGAAACCGTAGCACCATTGACTCCTGGCTCAGCCAACGGCATTGGCTTTTTGTTTTACCAAAGCAATGCTCTGGCTTCCCTTCCCACTAAGCCAGATCAAAGGCTAAGGCAGGGTGAACATACCGCAGGCCTTTGAAGAGTCTCTGAGTGTTTGACCATAGACGAAGTGTGTCCAATTCCAACTATCTGTGGGAGAAGGGAGGTGACCGTCCTTGGGCTGTCTTTCTTTAGCATTCAGCTGGCTGAGATGGCTCGTTTTGAGAGATGCCTAGGGTCTCACATGGTGCATTTCTTTTGCCTGCAGAATGATAGTATTTCCATTAGTATACTATGAGCCCTGCTTTTCTCATAAATGAATAACTATTCTATGTATATGTGTGCATGTGAGCATGTATGTGTATATGCACGAACACATATATGTAAGTACACTTTGCATGTATGCAAACATGTATATAGTTACATGAGTATGTGTTTACAAGACTATCTTTGTATGTGTGTGTATATGTTGTGCTGAGATTATTTAAAATATAGTCAAGTGAGCTAACAGAATCAGACTCACTTTATATTATTGTGTTTTTCTTTTTGAATTCAAAATGCCATAGAACTGAGAAGCAGCTCTCATCTTAATTACCACAGAAATATTGCTAATTAGAAACAAAGGAAGAAGTGTTAGGGATTTGCCTCCTTATCAAAGATAGCCTTATTATCCAATGGATGCTAAAAGACTTGTAAAGGAGGCCAAGATGATGTGTTAGAGTTGTGAAGTGTGTTCAGGGCCCCGGTTGTAAAATGACTGGGAAGGGAAATTGAATATAGAAAAGGAAATATTTTCAGATACTGGAATGATGCCTGCAGCCATGAGGCTGGATGCTGTGATCCTATATACCTCAACCATAAACGGGGATCCTGAGACCTCTCAGGGGGCTGACGCATGAAGAAAGTGCAGGTGGCTCAAACCTGGGCCTTTGACTGCCTCACCTCTCAGTGGGCATTGGCCGTGGACTCTAACCCAGATGCTTGGAATACAGGGTCTTCCAATACAGAGAAACAGCCCGGCCACCAGTTTCCCTCTTTCTTTCTTTCTTTCTTTCTTTCTTTCTTTCTTTCTTTCTTTCTTTCTTCCTTTCTTTCTTTCTTCCTCCCTTCCTTCTTTTCTTTTCTTTTCTTTTCCTTCTTTCTTCTTTTTCTTTCTTTCTTTCTTTCTTTCTTTCTTTCTCTCTCTTCTTTCTTTACTTACTTTGCTATCTCTTTGGCCACAAACTAAGTTGTGCTTGAGGAATAGATGAAAGGATTAGAAGACTGCATTAGAAGACTGCACAGAGATCACTGGGATGTATCTGTGAGGCACGGCCCCTGTGTATGTAGAGACTGAACTTTGAGATGAACTGAGCACTGAGCAGGTAGCGTGCAATGGGCTGAGGCCTCGAGGCTTTGATCAGAAGGTCTCTCGGGTTCAATGCAAATCCCAAGACCACGTCGGCCACCTCCATCCACCGAGGCAGCACTATGACCGTGGCTCATCCGATCATTCTCAGCGTTTCAAATGCTTCAATTCCTGAAGCTGAGAATTAAATCTGGTGGCATCAAGCTAAGGTCACGGAGGGACAGAAATGAGCCCTAAACAGTCATAATGAGAATAATTTGAGAATGGAAGAGAAATAAGTAGAAACCAAGATGGTAGAAAGACAGGAATATAAAGAATAGAATGTTTCAATATTTAAAAATTAGAAGTTTCAAATGGATAGTGCACCAGAGACAGATATATTACTTATTCCAAAAGTAAGCCATAATTCCCCTTGCTGTGAATAGCTTCCATCAGCAGTGGTGTGGAGTCCAGCCTACGTAACCATGGATGTCACTCAACCGCTTCACAATCTGGTTTCCTTGTCTGTACACTATTTCTGCCCTGACTTCATCACATTGTTTCTATGAAAACTAAAGAAGGCAGTGTGTGCACAAAGACTTTGTAAAGTGGACAGTTCTAATGTGTCAAGGCATGGTTTTAGTTGTGATTTGGCACTGTAGAGATGGGCCAGGTCACTCAACACAGTCAGGGGATCAACAGGAATGGCCAGGGGTGTAGGCCCACATATTACAACCTGACTCCCCAGCCAGATTAAAATCATCAGAAAAAATGCTTGTCCACTTCCCACTCCAAGGACAGGAGAAGAGAGGGATATTCTTATTGTTAAGGTACTATGTAAATGAGATAGGGTTTTTTATGGCTTCCTAATTGCTGACAGGAAATTTAAAAATGCCAACAATTCTTTATATCTCATTATAAAAACAGCAATTTCCTGGCTCATCTGTTCTTATCTCTGAAACTATTTCTCATAGGCAACTACTTTAAGTCATTTATTTCCATATTTACCTAAGTAAATTCTGATAATATATTTATATTGCTATTTCTTGAGTATGTGTCTGTTTTTCAAATTTAGAAGTTGCAGGTTGATTTCCAACTGTAAAAATAAAGTTTTCTTCCCGTGCACACCCTTGCCCTACACCACCTCCCATACACATGCCTTCCCCCTCTCCATCCTTCCAATACCATTTATCACAATTGTTGCTAAATCAATATTTGGTATTTACATTATTTTGCCTTTACATTATTCACAACACAACTGTGCAGGGTACAATTATCACATTTCTTCTCTTGTGGAATTTCTTGGTTGTCCTTAGGGTTCAATTTTTCACCTGCTTATTTTTCTTTGTGCCTAATTACAATATTAACAAGCTCTTTGACAGCCCCATAAAATATTAAAATAGCCAGCCACTTCAAGCAATGCATCATTTCCATGTTTTCATGGGAGATTTTTCTTTCAGAGGCTCCATCCTTCTGCCCTGTGGACTCATAGATCCCTAGATCTTCAGCACCCCAGTACTTCTGGAAATTTCCTCATCTGTACCCCAGGAATTCCTTTTCTTCTCTCCTCTGTAAAACCTTCTGTTTCCTGGGCCTTGTGCTTCTCTTATGGCTGATTTTCTGAGCGATGACACACATCCTTCACCAGTTTCCAGGGAAATGGTGTGTTAGAAGTACCTTGCATAGCTGAAAATGCAATTATCCCTCCCTGGTAGTTTGGCTGGGTATAAAACTTTACCTTGAAAATTATCTTTACTGAGAATTTGGAAGGAAAGACTCTGTTGACTTTTAGAATCCATTTTTTCTCTTGGAAGTCTGATGCAATTCTGATTTTTAATATTTTGTGTTTGTCTCCTTTTTTCTCCAGAAGCTTCTAAAGAGTCTCCAGGACTTTTATTCCTCCATACTTCTGAAATTTCATGATGCCTTGGCTTGAGGCGGTCCTTTATTTTTATTTATTGTACTGGACACTCAGTGAGCCCTTTCAGTCTCAAACATTATGTCCTTTAAGAGAAGATAATGTTCTCTTGTGTCTCTTAAATGATGTCCACTTCTCTATATCCTTTACATTCTCTTTCTCAGGGTCCCATTAGTTGGAGGTTGGATCTCCAGGGATGGATCGCCTAATTTTCTTATTTTTTCCTTTCCTATTTTCTATCCTTGTGTATTTTCTGGGAGATTGCCTCACTTTTATCTTTCACACATTCTGTTGATTTAAACATTTTTGTGTTATCTTTATCTTTATACCCAAGAGCTTTTTTATTTTTTTCTGAAGGTCCCTTTGTGGATCAGTTCCCTTTCAATATTTCATAAATGTAATATTGTTTTGCCTTGTTTTTTCCTGTTTCCTGTATTTTCTTTTTCCTCTAACTCTTACTTCTTCTCTTATTTTGCCGTTGTTTTTATCTGTTTCATCCTAGAGACCACAGATGTCTGCTAATTCTTTTCTGTTCATATCTTAAATGTGAATGAGGCACAACAAATATGGATGCTGGTTAGATGATCGGATGCATATGGTGAGACTGTGTTGGGAAGAGATATTGGCAGTTTAATTTTTTTCAGAAGCCCCCCAATCTCCTTCTCAGGGGCCAAGGACATTGTTTGGCTATCATGGGGGAAGAATCTCTTGGTTCAGTATCTGAATTTTATTCAATCCTATTTTCAGAATTTCCTCTCATATTTGCTGTTAGCTGTGACAGGTGTCCTTAAGTCCAAAGTCCATCTGATTCAGTGTCTCTAGCAAGTATATCACTGGCCTCCCAGAGGTAAAGCAGCCTGGCTATGTAGGAGAATAGAAGGACCTCAGGGAGTCTGGAAGATGCTTATGCAGACTTTCACCCGGTCTTCCTGTCTGCCGTGCCATTTGTGCCCCACTCTTCAAAGGCACCTGTATCTCTTGTCCTGGAGTCTTTCCTGAGTCCCCGTATTGATAACTTTCAGCTTCTCCTGCAGGTGCTCCCTCTGCTCCTCTCAATTGGCAACCTATATCACCTGCTTCCCATCTTGCAAATATTTGTTCCCACATCTTTTCTGCTATAATTGCCTGCTTTATGCATTGGCATTGAAATATTTGTTCTTTATAGAGAGTACATTTATTTACTATGGCACTGCCTAACAAATCACCACAAGCCTAGTGGCTTAAAACAACACAGATTTTTACGTCAGTTTGTGTGAGCCAGGAGTCCAGGGTGTCTTAGCCATGCCCTTCGCTCAGGATCCCACCAGGCTGAAATTGTGCTGCTGGCCAGCTGCATCCTCATTCTGGGGCTTGACTAGGAAAAGATCTGTTTCCAAGCTGTGTCAGGTTGTCGACAGAATGCTCACCTTTGAAACTATAGGAATGAGGTCCCCATTGGGTTACTGTTGTTGATAAGTCCTGGGTCCTCATCACGAAGCCACCTCCACTCAGCAACAGAGAACCTCTCTCCTGCTACACATCTCTCTGACTTCCCTCTCTGTAACCAGCTAGAGAAGACTCATATGATCAACAGATGAATAGATTGCAAAGTTATGGGAAATACATGCAATGGAATTCTACTCAGCAATAAGGAAAAATAAAGTTAAATCTTTTTAAGAAGATGGAAGGACCTGGAGAACATTATGTTAAGTGAGATTAGCCAGTCATAGAGAGTGAAGAGTCAGATGTTTTCTTTAATATGTGCAGGATAGGCAGTAATTGGGATACAAGAGAGACTCCAGATGATGAGGAGAAACCTCAGGGGAACCAGAGAGAATATATAAAGGTAGGGTGGAGGAAGACTTAGGTTCATTAATAGAAATACTACCATAGTCTATGTGTATACATGTGAATGTATACCAACATCAATATGAGTACTCCATATTGGGAGGGAGGGAAATAGGGAGGGGGCAAAAAGAGTGTGTGCATGGATGTCATTGTCAACATGACTTACATTAGGACGTGAGACTATAATGCACCAATCAACGCACCAATAAAAGAAGAAAAGAGAAGACTCTTGTGATGAGGACAGGCCCACCTAGATTCTCTTCCCATTTCAACATCAACAAAATCATATAACACAACCCTATCACGGGAGTAAAATTTCAGTCACATACGAAGAGTGAGGGAGTCTTAAGGGATATCTTAGAATTCTGCTTAGCATAGTGAGATTCTCATGAGGAGGCAGAGATAACTTCTTTAAGTCACCATGTTTTCGTAGTACTAGAGATTGAACCCAGAGGCATTCTACCCCAGCCCTATTTTTTTATTATATATATATATTTGGTGGTACTGGGGTTCCTGGAAACCCTTCTACCTCTGGGCTACACTCCCAGACCTATTTTCAATATATATTTTTATTTGGAAACAGGGTCTCTTAAGCCAGCATGGCTGGCTTCAAACCTGCGCCATCCTCCTGTCTCCGCCTCCCAAGCACGGGGATTACAAGCATGTGCCACCACCACATTTCTTTAATTTGAAACAGGGTTTTACTAAGTTGTGGAGGGCATCACTAAGTAGCCGAGACTGGCGCCAAACCTACAATCCTCCTGTTTCAGTCTCTCAAGTATTGGGATTACAAATGTGTGCCACCATGCCCCGCTCTTAATCCATCATATTTAACAGATGTCTTTTCTGCCCTCACTAATT
The DNA here is from genome assembly GCF_963383645.1 of Muscardinus avellanarius. Classification (NCBI taxonomy): domain Eukaryota; kingdom Metazoa; phylum Chordata; class Mammalia; order Rodentia; family Gliridae; genus Muscardinus; species Muscardinus avellanarius. Next base: position 110,871,430 of record NC_137793.1, read on the forward strand.
GTTATTATTGCATTTTAGTTGTTAATATCAGTATTTGAGACACTGTAACAAATTTGATGCTCAACTTTTCAGTGGAAGTGATGCTTGGCCTTGATTTTTAAACATTTTAGTGGGAGTTATGGTTCAAGAAGAGAGAGATTTTCCCCCTCAACCAAATGAGGAGGTTTTATGTACCTAAGAACCCATGAAGACCCCGAGTATGCGCACATGTTCCCTTCCAACGCCACAAGCCCGTGAGGACCTGGGAACTAGTCTGGAGCAATGTGGCTGTTTTTGTTCTTAGTGGTCCTGAGATACCCAACCGGGTGAGTTCTATGTTCCTGGCACAGGTATCTTGTACCAGCACCAGCTGGTGCATGAAGATATTACTGATGAGAGGCAGCACCTTGGCACGGGGACAGGGTGATTTTTCCTGGCTTGGCAGATCCCAAAGGTAGCTGTTGTGTTCAGTGATGAATCACTAATTTCTAGAAGCCTTGACTGCAACCTGAAGGCAGGAGATAAATGTGAGCGGGGGGTATGGCTCTGAACAGTGCAGCAGATAAATTGCCAGTCTTGACTAAAAGATGGCTTTACATTTTCAGAGTGTAATCAAGTGAGATCTAACCCACACTCCGAAGTTCATTAGCCTCATGCCTCCTGACCTGTGCCTTCATGGAAAGAGTCCCCGTCCATGGAAAGACTCCCTGTCCGTCCTGCTTTTTTTTTTTTTTTTATATTATTAAGGAAAACTGTTGGAAGAGCCACTGGCCAGTAACAAGCAGAAAAAGAGGACGCTTAAGGAAGGGGAAGGATCACACACAATTTGGTCTTAAGATAAAAATAAGAGAGAACTGGTGGAGGCAGGAACAGAGGAGAAAGATTGACATGGGAAAAAATAGTCTGATTTTGGTATTTCTCTCATGCTGGTACATTTCTCATTCTAGCCAACTGGGCATCAATAAACCAGTAACATGTGTGCAACCTTTGGAAGAAAGTCTCAGAGGAGCTTCCCCTCACTGTCGCTAGATAAAGTGGCCACAGAGTATACCTTACCCTATGTACCACTCTGTCTTCACCCCAGTGAGGTCTCTGGGCTTCCTCATCAGAAAATCGACTTTCCTCATTCTCCTGTGAAAAGGAGAGGTGGAGGGCGAGGCTGTGAAACTGTAGCCCCAGGGGATATGCGAGTCTTCCCTGCAGAGGGTTCCCGCTTGTGTGGGAGGCCGCTTGGGTGCCTGCTGGTCTCTGTGCACCTGGTCTCTGTGGCCATCAACAGTGGCCCGGCCATGGATTTCAAGAGCTTTCTACCAAGCCCGTCTGCTCCAGAGTTTGCCCCTCCCAACCTACCTTTTAGGCAGGCCCCAGTAGCTTTCCCAAACCCAAGTCTAATTGTATTAGATTCCTATTTAAAAATCCTCGGTGGGCCACAGTTTCTCTAGACAGGAGCCACGGTTGAATTTCTGAGCATGACATCCATGCCTGTCTGTGAGGCGGCTCTAAGCATGTCATTCCAGCTGCTGTGTCCAGGTGCCTATCCTTTACTCACACCAACACGCACCTCTCCCTGGCTTCGCTCTGTCCCCTCACACACCAGTGGCTTGACCCATGCTGTTCCTTCTGCCCAGAGCACTCTTCTTTCCATGTGCAAATGTTACAAAGCATGTGACTTATGCCGCAGGTACCAGCCTCGTCTCAGTTTCTCTGGAGATCTTTTCTTACCGCTGAGTAGAATTTGGTCTTTTCCTCCTTGTGCCACAAAGGAATCTGCAGAGTGAGTTAAAGATTAATTAAGGAGAAGTTAAATATCAGATAAGCCCAGGACTGTGGGTAAGGGGTTGATACACTTTGTAGACCCGCCAAGGAGGCTAGCTACAGCCCCACATGAAAAGGACGCGCTTACAAGGGACCCGGGCGGGAGGTTCTGGTCCGATACACAGCCCACCGAGGCAGGGGTGCTGGAGGGGGCTGGGGTTGTTCTTCCTGGGCCAGTGCTCTGCGGAGCAGTGTGTAGGGGACAGGGCTCCCTGCCTGGTTACAGAGAACCCCACTAGACCAAAGATGGCTCACATTTGCCGTGTGTCCCTTTAGAGAGTGGTAGCTCTTAAATGGCCCCTCTGAAGTCAGAATGAGGTAGGGATTCAAAATGTACAAGATGCAGGAAGGGAGGTACACGGAGGCAGGTACTTTGCCAAGCAGTGCCAATTGTTTGTTCCAGTCCAGCTCAGCAATGGGCCGTATCGGAGAACGAAATAGACTCCGCTCAGCTTGATCGGAGTCTCTACCTACTTTCTGGTGTCCAGGACCCTTGTTCCTCTCCACGGGAGGCCACCTGCATTGGGCCTCCCAAGTGTTGAGAATTGCAGGAGTGCACCACCATGCCCGGCTTATCAAATTGCTTTGGCGATAAAATAAATGTAAGCACAACACGGCATTCAAATCAGAGCTGGGCACTCCATGGTGCTGAAGTCTGCGATCACTAAGGTTTTGAAGGGATCACAGATGTCGGCATCTGCAGGTGAATAACTTCAATGCTTACAACTTCAGTCCCTCCATTCTCACCCAACCACCCTCCCCAGTCCACAGTCCAATGTCTCCTCCCTGAGTGAAACATTCCTCCTACTGTCTCCACTGTGCGCTGTTCCTCCTCCCCACTGCCTTCTCTGCACAGTCAGCATTATTAAATGAGCAATCTCGCTTCCATTCTCCACCTCCTCGCCTTCCATCCATCCCTGGATCTGCACAGTCCAGCTTCAGCTTCTACAGTGCCACCAAAACGATTTTCCTGAGATCACCAACCACTTCCCTAATGCTACTGCTAATTACCTGCCTGTCGCTTTTGACCCTACTGACCGCTTGCTTTTCCTGGAGATGTTCTCTTCATTTCTGAGACACTGTTCTTTTCTGGCTGTAACAGTCAGCTCATGTTATGCTCCACTAAAGTCATAATCCCCAAATCTCAGTGACCTGCAGCAATGAGGGGTTTTCTCTTTCTGTTCACGTTCCACATCATCGGAGGGCTGGATTGATATGGCTTCTGCTTCTTTTGGGGATCCAGGACAAAGAAACATCAAAGATTGTCTGTTGTCTGGACTCCTGTCCCACCCACTTCTTGAATGCCAGTATTCTCCAAAGCTCCTCTCTCTACATGCACAACGTGATGTGGGCAATCCCGCCCAAGCCTTCAGCTTCCACGAGAACCTATATCCTTATGCCTTCCGAGTCTCAGCACCGACCACCACTGAACATACTTCTTGGGGCCCTGGACCATAGCGTGTCTGAAATTTAACTCATTTTTATGTTTTTCTATTTCATTATTCTCCTTCAGGGTTAATGGCAATTTTGTTAATTTACATGTCGAGGGATATGCTCCTAGAGTTGTATACATGTATGTTGCTGCCCCTCTGTATGATATCTAATTATAATGAACCAATAATATTATATATAAAAAAGAAACCCAATAAGACTTTAATTATTCCTTAATTAATGAACTACCATTCATTCTGCCTTTAAAATAAACCTCTAGTCTCTTTCCCACTTTCTTTATTCTACTCTTACCTGGTTTTCAACTCTTTCTATCTGTGCTAGTCAGTTTTGGTAACTATAACAAATGCCTGACACATTATAAGTTTGTGTCAACTTATAATGAAAAAAGGGTTCTTGGCTCACAGTATGGGAGATTCCAGTCCAGGATCAGTTGGCCTCCTTGCTTTGAGCACATCTCAATCAGGAGTAGAAGAGGTGGGGGGCACTCACCTTGTGGATGGAAAGTGAAAAAGAGAAAGAGACCAGGGTCTCCCTATCTAGATTATGAGTCCCTTAGAGCAGACACCCATTCGTTAGCCTCTTTGAAATTTCCTAGGATCTAACATAGCTCAGACATGGCAGACACTCAATGAACCTCCATTGAAATAAGGAATAAACACATGATAATATAATCTGGTCTGTGTCACATTGACACAAAGGGCAGCCTTTGCTAGTTACCAGCTTTTCTCCCCGGTGGCCTGCTGGCACAGGGAGGCACCGCCTTCTTCCCGTGTCGGAGGACCAATGTCTTGCCTTCGTGTTAACAGTGCTCTCAGCCCCAAGAGCCTGAACCTCACAGGTCTAGCCTTGTAGGATTCCTTAGTGAACCTCATTTTCCTAGAGCCTGTCTCTCAAACTTCAAAGGCTCCTCTCCAGCTCCTCTAAAGGACCCTCCTGGTTGGCTCAGGTATTTCTTTTAACTCTCTGCTGGAGTTCGCTAAACCTGGATGACACATTTGCACTTCTTCTGCTGTGTGTGTGCGTGCGTGCGTGCGTGAGTGTGTGTGTGTGTGAGAAACTGGAAATTGAAGTTAGGAAATTGAACCCAGGGCCATCTTACCTCTGAGTTACACCCCTGACCCTGTTTTATTTATATTTTTTGAAACAGGGTCTCTCTAGGTTAATGAGAGTCTCACTATTTGCCGAGGCTGCCTTCAAACCTGAGATCCTCCTGTCCCAGCCTCCCAAGTGCTGAGCTTCTGTGTACATTTTTATATTCTTACTTCTGCCCTTCTTCTCTACCTCTGCCAGAACCAGCTATTAACTTTGCAGGATTCAGTGAAAAATGAAAATGTGGAGACCCTCACTTGCACATTATTAGAAACCTCAGAATGGCAATAGCAAAGCAATGGCCCGCACACGGGTCCCTTGTGAGCACAGAGCCCTGTGTCACCTCGGAGCCTCAGGCTGGCCTGAGACTTTGCCTGCCAGTCCCAGGCAGCAGCGAGATGTGGAGGGTCAAATTAGCAATTTACCAAAACTTAAAAAAAAAAAGTTAGCAAGAGTGAAGAAGTGCTGTGTGTGTGTGTGTGTGTGTGTGTGTTGTTGTTGTTGTTGTTGTTGTTGTTGTTGTTGTTTGGCCAGCATAAGGGCAAAAGCATTGAAGAGAATCTGGTGGAATAAGTTAATTCTGAATAAGGCCTTTAACCAAAGTATTTGGAAACAACAATTTTTTAAATTTTATTTTATTGGTGCACTGTATTCATACATCATAGTGGGATACAAACTTTTGTAGACATACATGCACACATCGCCCAGTCAGCCCCCACCCGATCCCCACCCCATTCTCTCCCCATCCCTCCCTCCCATGCTTGGCTTAGTGGTTGACATCTAGTATTATAGCAATTTATCCAAAATTAAAAATGATAATCTCACATAACAGTTTCATTTGTCTGATACCAAGCTTTTGATGACTTAAAGATAACATTTCAATATTTCTTTTTGCTTTCTTTCTTACCAGAGAATATTTTTTTCTTTTTTTTTAGGTGAAACTATCATATATTTATTTTTCAGAAAAAAATCTATCCTGATATGGAATATGGACTCTAGATACCCAAAACAATCTCGAAGCAAAAACAAAGCTAGAAGATGTATATTTTCTGATTTCAAACCATATAAAGCTACAATAATTGAAACAGTGTAGTACTGTTCTAAAGGCAGATATATAGACCATTGGAGTTAAATACAAGCCTAGAGCTAACTTCTTCCCTATATTGTCAAGTTATTTTTGACAAGGTTTCCACGAAGATTTGGTGGTGGAAATAATAATCTTTTAACTAAATATTGTTGAAAAATAATAATTACATGGAAAAGAATAAAATTGGACCCTTACCCAATCCCACATACAAGTATTAACTCAAACTAGATAAAAGACCTAAATATAAATCTTAAGACTATAAACTTTTAGGAGAAAATCTGGGTCATAAAACCTCACAACATTGAAATTGGCAGTGATTTCTTGGATATGATTTCAATGGCACAGGCAACAGAAGAATATACAAACTCCCTAAAAAATAAAAGAAAATATTGTATATCCAAAGACAATGTAAACAGAGTTAAAAGTTACTAATAGAATTGGATAAAATATTTCCAAATGCTATATCTGAAGGTATATTAATATTCCAACTAGAAATCCTAAAAATTAACAACAATAAAGGCAAACAATACAATTTAGAGATAGGTAAAAGACTAACATAAATAATGAATCTCCACAGATAACCAATCTTAGTTGTCTGTTGGATGGAAACTCTTGTTTCTCTGGTTCTGGTGAGTGTTACCTATTTCTTCTTTGTAGTTAATCTCTTTGAGTATTTTCTCTAGCGCTGGTTTTGAAGACATAAATTCCTTCAGTTTCTGTTTGTCATGGAAGCTTCTTATTTCTCCATCTAATTTGATAGAAAGTTTTGCTGGATAGGAAATTTTTGGCTGGAAGTTGTTTTCTTTCAGAGTTTGGAATATGTTACTCCAAGCCCTTCTGGCTCTCATGACTTGGTTTGGGAAGTCTGGAGTGATTCTAATTGGTTTGCCTCTGAATGTCACTTGGCCCTTTGTTTTTGTTGCCTTTAAGATTCTCTGCTTGGCTTCCACATTGGTCATTTTGACAATTATATGGCGTGGGGATCCTCTTCTCTGATCCTGTCTAAAGGGAGTTCTATAAGTTTCCTGGATCTGTGTATCAACCTCTTGCTCTATATTTGGAAAATTTTCTGCTATTACTTCCTTGAAGAGATTGTTGATCCCTTTGGTATCACTTTCTTTTCCCTCCTCTATTCCAATTATTCTTAGGTTAGCTCTCTTAAGATGGGCCCATATTTCTTCAATGTCAGATTCCTGCTGTTGGATATCTTTTTCTAGATTAGAAACTATGCATTCATTTTTGGATTGCTCATCTTCTAAGAGCGAGATTCTGCTCTCCATGTGGTCTAATCGGTTGTTTGTGCTTTGAATTGAGGCCTTTACTTCATTAATTGCATCCTTTATCTCTTTTTGGCTCTCTCTGAGTTCTTTTCGAAGCACCTCTATTATTTCTACAGTTATTTTCCTGATTTGATCTTCTAGAAATCTCTGATTTTCTGTTTTATCAGGTTCTGATGTTGTGGGGTTGTGCACATTCATTACTTCAGTGTTATTCCTCTTTCCCATGATTTCGGAGGTTTGTGCCTTCTCTGGGTTCTTCCCTTGGGTCACTATGGCTTCACTTAAGGTGCTCTGGATCTCGAGTCTGTATTATCTCAGACCCTACTACTCCTTTACTGGGTTGTATCACAGAGTCTCCGACCCAGGGAGTCGATAGAGGCTGCTTTAAACTATGGGGGGTGCCAGGTTGCACGCTCTCCTATGGTGTGATATCTCTGCCACCACCACTCCCTCACTGGGTCAAGTCCCAGGAGGCACAATACTGGGATTTCTCCTCTGTGGCCCGCAATTTGACTCACTGTTCTTGAGTACGTAGATGTAGCTGTACTGGACTTGGTGAATTCACTGCTGCTGCCGCCGCCGGTGGCAATATGGCGCCTCTGCCACGCCCTTGGCCATGAGGCTGGCGTATTTTTTCTTCTCTGGTTTTGATTTCCACTCTGAATCCCTGCAGCGTGTGCTGAGCTCAGCCACTGGGAGCTTTAAATGCTGTCTGCGCCGAAAGATCCCGCCTGGCTGTTCCGCATCAGCTCACCTCGGCTTGCTGTAGCCGTCCGCTGAGTTCGCCGCTGCCGCCGGCAGTATGGCACTGCTGCCGCGTCCTCGGGCGCGTGTGTCTCCTCTGTGGCCCTGAGCTCTGTTCTCAGTCCGCTTTCTCTCTGGAGCCTGGTGGTTTTTTTGTTTTTCTGGTGATGGTGTTTTCTGGCTATGAAAGGCGCTCTTTTTGTGGTAATGGAGATTGGTTGTTAGCGGGACTCTTAAGCCCCGCTTTTCTCGGTCGCCATCTTCGAAACCTCAAAGTAAAAAATTGGAAACAACAATTTAAAGAGCTGTTTGTAGCTAGGCTCAGTGGCACGCTTGTAATCCCCATACTTGGAAGGCTGAGACAGAAGGATCACAGGTTCAAGGCCAGCAACAGCAATCTATCAAGGTTCCTCAGAAGCTCAGTAAGATCCTGTTTCAAAATTAAAAAATAAAATAAGGCTGGGGGCATAGCTTAGAGGTAGAAAACCTCTAAGTTCAATCTCCAGTAACAAAAAGACAAAGCAAAAAAACAGTGTGTGTGTGTGTGTGTGTGTGTGTGTGCGTGTGTGTGCGTGCGTGTGTGTGTGTGTGTGTGATATGTATGCTTATTTGATAAGAAAAAATGTTTGAATCAATGCCATGTAGAAGTGTTTTAATAACAATAAGCCGTCTCATCAGACGGGTTTTATAATTATGATGAACTTGCTTATCAGGCTGCTGGTGTCTAACCAGGAGATCAAAGCGATTGGGTTAATTCCGTGGCTTCGATTCGGGAACAGAATGCCTTCCTCCTCGGGGACAGGCAGCGTCAGAGAAGTTGTTCATTTTGTCACTTTTCCACTAAACATTTATTGCCAGCTCATTGCCTCTGCAGGTTTCCTCATAGCAGGGCTGGGTGAGAGAACAGATGTGGGGGCTGCAGATGGGCCAGGTGTGTTGACCACAGGGAGCCCCCTTCTGAGCCTGGCTGGAGTTCACAATAAAATAGAGTTCACAATGACAAGAAATGGCGGCTGGGGTAGGGCGGAGAGACGGAGGGCCTGGGTTGAGGTTGGAAACATTATTCTACTTCTTTTGGTCTTTTCTCTTTCCCCCTTCCTTCTGTTTAACAATTAGTGCAAATGAGCAGAGTGCTTAGTTCCTGGGATTCGTCCAAGGAAGACCAAGTTGGGTGGCCTTCCAAGCCGAGCAGCACGTTGGCCGGTTGTCTTGCTCTTCCCTAGTGCTGGGAGGTATTTCTGGTGTGGCTTATATTTGGAGAGCACCTCCTGGATCACAACCGTTATGGCATTTCGATTCCCCACAACAGCTTTGTTCGGGACATTGACGGCTGGGCCCCGTGTACCTGCCATTTCTGTTGGCCACCATGGCCAAATGTAGGCGATTTCACGTGGTTCCGTGTGAGAGTGGCGGGGGTCTTCATGCCCATTCTTGCCCCAGCAAATAAGAACGCTTTGACTTTTCCAGGCTCACGGAGCCAGGCTTGGGGTTCAGACCCCGAGTAGAACTTGGACTTTCTCCACATTCGGCATCTACTTGGTGTGAACAAGTCAGCCTCACTCATAGGTTAGGAGACTCGTGTTAATGTGCTTTAACTTTTTTTTTTTTTTTTGCCAGCCCCAATTCAGTAATGGTTCTCTGTACAAACTCATTCATTTTTAATCAGTTGACTGTAATGATTTGTTACAAATGATCTTTAATTCTCAGCTGCAGTTAATCAGTACCAAAAGGCACTTTTCCTGTTATTTTATTTGGATAGGACTCTTAGTGAATTCTTGCCTGCCATTACTTAATCGCTTATTTGTTTTCCCTCTGCACACAATTTCTAGCAGCCACAGCAGTATTTAATGGGGGAATTTTCCCTTTATGGAGTGATGGAGTTCTCTGAGCTGCGAGGGCAGGAGCTGCCCCAGGGAGCCCTGAGGGTTCACGCTTTGGTTTGATACGCTGACCTTCCACAGGCCAAGCACAAAGCCGGGTGCTCAGGATAGGCTGACTCACACTGCAGCTGCAGCACATCTTGGAAGTAGTGATTATGGTAGCACAGGGCAGAGGGAGGGAGGGAGAGTGGGTGGCATTAACCCATCCCTGCAATGTCAGGAAGTCTTCCTGGAGGAGGTGAATCCTGGAGAATAAATATTAACCTGGAGGACATTTCTAGACAGATGGGGCAACTAATATGAAGAGAGAGAGAGAGAGAGAGAGAGAGAGAGAGAGAGAGAGAGAGAGAGAGAGAGAGAGAGAAAGGGAGGGAGAGAGAGAGAAAAAGAGAGAGAGAGGAGAGAGAGAGAGAGAGAGAGAGAGAGAGAGAGAGAGAGAGAGAGAGAGAGAGGTGGGGGGGGAGGGAAGGAAGCAGGAGGTAGAGATGGCAGGGCCAGGGTTGAGTGGTATCATGTTTGAGAAAGGGCAATGGTACAGCCAGGGAGACAAACCAAGAGTCCAAGCAGGGGAGTTTACTAAGTGATGCAGGGATGAGAATAGGGATGGAGATGGAGATGAGACTCAGACGGGGATAGGATCTGAAGAGAAATCAGCACACCCACTATTCAGTGAGTGTAGACTTTATAGGAAAATGTTGGGATAAGGTCAACTAACAGTTACACAAGGAGATGAAGGAGGTGAGGGAAAAGAAGAGATGTTTGTTATAGGAATATCTGAAAGTCAGAGAACAGAAAATTATTCTACCATAGGTGGATGGGATGGTCCTCTTGAGGCCATGATGGTTTATGGGCAGAATATTTTCAACAAAGTTGTAGTGAGACTCAGATGGGTCAAGCATAGAAGGATGGAAGAAGGGTCCGCCTTACATTTCCTTACAAGTAGCTCCTGGAACGGGGAGGAAGTGACGCCATGATGAGCAGGGCAGAGGTATGAAAAGGAAGAAAGGTTTCTGTGACTGGGAGCCGCCATGCCCTTCCAGAACTGCCGGGGCACTACTTTGTTCCCAACAAAACCAAACTGTCCAGTGCCTGGCCAGCTTCTCCACCTGTGACACTGGGCGGCGGGGCCCATGGTGCTGAGATCCAGGCCTGGGCCAGCGCTCCCTTGCGCTCCCTGGGAGCTGCTTTGTGTGGCTCCTACAGTCATCCTGACCCATGGAAGGGAGGGGGAAGCTTCCATTTCTCCTCGCCACTCCCAGCTTCCAATAGGTCTTCCAGGAGTCCAGCACCACTGCGCTCTGACGCTGAATGGTTCTGGGAGGCTACATTCCAGATTCATTTTGTCCGAAAAGGTGCTCAGAGTTGCCTGTGCACAGCGGCCCCAGGCTCAGCTGCAGAGACCTGCCCAAGGTTCCTTCCACAGCCCGTGTGCAAGGCCTCAGCTTCTGCGTGCAGGAGGTCTCATGCAACCTGTTACTAGGGCTGCGCTTGTCAGAGTGATCCAAGGAAGGGCTCGCTGAGGAGGGAGTTGCTCTGGCAATAATGTAGTCTGACTACAAAAGCAAAAACCAAAAAACAAACACAACTCCCTTCCCACCTCACATCCAAGGTCAACTTGCCAGCTGGTGCCTTTTCCTGTCTTTTCTAGCAAAAAAAAAAAAAAAAAAAAAAGTGCAAGGAGATTAAATCTGTCCTCTTTATCTGTTTTTGAAGGGCCTGCCACACACTCCCTCTTCCCTTCTGACGTCCATGGTTATCTTTAAATTCTTCTCTCGTGGCGTCCCAAAACACGGAGAGGAGGAGACTAGTTCATGCTCTAGTGCTAGTGACGTGGGTTTTGTTTAAAATGCTGCCGTCTCTGAGGAGAGCTCAACACCACGTTTCCACCATGAGATTCACATCACAGTAACATGACGACGTGACTCTCGTGGTAGGAAGGCGAGGTTGAGGTACAGGTGCGGAGGATTTTGTAAAGACCCTCCCGTCATACTGCAGAAGCAACCGACTGGCTTCCTCTGGATAGGCCTTTGTGGTCCTGGCGCCTTTAGATGGAGCTGGAAGGTTTCTTTAGAAATTCAGTGGTGCAAATCCTAAAGGGTGTGGTGGTGCACCCCTGCAAGCCTAGTACTGGGAGCTGAGACCAGAGGGTCACAAGTTCAAGGTCAGCCTCTGTAACTTAGCAAAGGCCCCAAACAACTTAGAAAGACTTTGTTCCCAAATTTAAAAAAAAATAAGGTGGAGGATATAGCTCAGAGGTAGAATGCCCGTGGCTTCAATCTCCATCAACACACACACACGTGTACACACACACACACACACACACACACACACACACAGAGTCTGTGTTTCCCTTCAACTTTACACTGAGGAAATTGATCCCAGGTAAAATTTCAGGAGCCCATAGGGCTCAGCACAACTGATTGTCTCTGCCCAGCTGATCTGTTTCTATGCCGGAACATTTCTCTCTTGATCTTTATCCTCTCCCAGGGAACCTCCTTGGACTCTATGGAGCTTTGTTTACTCCTGCATTAAGCCCTTCATGCAAACAAACAAACAAACAAACAAACAAACATAGGAAGCATAGGAAATCTCCCTATATAAACATGACTGTCTCCTCCTGGGACTCTGAGCTTCTTTCAAGGGTAGGAACCATTGCTATTCACCTCTTTACCTCCAGCGATATTTACTAAATGACAAGCGACTTTTTTGTTTGTTTGTTTAAGTTTTCTTTCTTTTACTTTTCCTGAAGGTAGAAACAAACACTTGCCTGTGAAGGTCAGGTGGATTTTGTCCCGAGCGTGCCCTCGTCTTTCTTTAGGCTCTGTCCCATTCATCAAGGCCTCACTGACTGAGGAAACCAGGAGGAAAGAGTCACTATTTGTGCCTCCAAGGACCTCACAACGTAAGTTCAAGCATCAGTGGAAGAGGATGAGGACTGAAAGCACAGGTTTCTCTTCCCCCACGAGGATGGTCTTGTCCTGAAAAGCCATCACTTGTGAACAAGACAGCTGATTAGGTCCAAAAATCAGGTTTCACGGAGGCTTCCAAGTCTCTTATGTTGAACATGAGCTCAACCTCTGGGAGATAGCTCCCTCCCTCCCGTCAGGCCAGGAGAGAAACTAAACTAACCAGAGGTGGTCCTGCTTCCTTTCCTACTCTGGGAATATTTGTAGTGTGTGTGTGTGTGTGTGTGTGTGTGTGTGTGTGTGTGTGTTTGCACATAGCAGTATTTTAGGTTGTCAAGATACATGCCAGAGGGGATCATGCCAACATAGGGTGAATAGAGACCAGCCTGCGATGCCCTGGACAGCCTCACCCAGAGAAGGACCAACTCACCCATGATGGCAGTGGTGCAGTCTACAAAACACAGGCTATATGACAACCTTGGGTCATACCAGGACCCCAAGAATGCAAGGTTTGGGACAGAATTGTTGAAGACTGAGATAGTGATTAAAGCAAATAAGCCTTCATTTCCCAGGGCCCACCCCATGCTAAGCCACACTCAACTTTCTTGTCCACTGGATTAAACTCCTCTGCCTCCATATTTGGAAATGGACTACAGGATAACTATCTTCAGCATTTCTTTTTCCCAGGGACTTTCTGACCTGAGCACAGATCCTACTAAGCTTGAGACATTCTGTTCAAGCTATGGGACAGCAGACTCATTAGTCAGACTGGAGGTTATTACGGTTTGAGGGTGAGGGTTACCGTTTGGGGGAAACTGTCCCCAGGGATTTTTGTTAGATCCCTGGGAATAATTCCCTGAAAAGAACCCACAAAAAAAAAAAAAAAAAAAAACAAACAGAAAAACCACGGGTTCTTGTCCTGAGCTAAGGATAAATACACATTAGCCCGGACATTTGCTGAAGATTTAAAGAAGTTTTTTTAAAAAATAGAAATGCAAAAGACAGTTACAGCCCCATGTCATTCAAGAGTGGCACGGGGGGAGTGGTTCAAACGAATTCACCGAAATACAAAGCATGGAATGGACTTTTTATACACATGACCTTCATCTTGTTCACGTAATTCTGACGTAATAAAGTCCCTGTAAGGTCCCTCCCCTTACTTTCCTGCCTAGGTGTCTCTTTTCATGAAGGTCATGGTCGAAGGTCGGCCCCTCCTCCCATCCTAGCTACATCATCCAGTTATTATGTAAACCTGTCTTTAGAATGAGGATGAGGAAGTCCTAGTTCCCCTCTCCTATGGACTTGCTAATTACCTTTAGCTAGGTTAATTTACATTGGAATAGTTACCTGCTTTTTGGGGCAGAAACCAAGTCCTTTCACCAATTTTTGATATATAATAATCAGAAATTTCTCAAGTCTTCCTAGGCCAGTCTGTCTGCTCCAATCCTATACCCCTCCTTCTCCTCTCCCATAAGGCTAACATCTGAGCAGAGCAACTTTTATACCTCAAACTTATCATGGCTCGATGGGCCCCTTTCACGTTGTTCTGCCTCATACCCAACTTCCTGGGATATTCCTGTATGTACCAAGCTCTTAACTTTTGGTTTTTTTTTCCTCCCATATTTTATCCTGGCTCAGATTTCTTTAATATTCTTTTTTTTTCCCCAGATTTGACCTTGGAGAATCTCACCCATAGGAGAATTATCCCATTCAAAATGGCTATCATTTCTCCATTGGTTGTTTGACCCTTGGTTGAATCCACTTCCTATTTGATTGGGTTATCCCACCCCCTCCCTTTCCAATGTATAGGTGTACAGGCCCCAGAATTAGGCCCTTGTCCTCACGCCTGCACAGGCCCCTAGTGATGGAGAAGGACCAGATGCTCTCTGTGCACTCCGCTCAGAGCATCCTGTGTTCGCCATCCTCATGTTGACTAATGGGGAAGCAGCAGGGGTTTTGGCTCACAGCCCAACCAAACCCTGCGGAGAGTTCTTCGTCAAATGCTTGGGAAGTTTATCTTTCATCACTCTGGCAATTGATCCCCTTAATTGCAGATCCAAGGGAGATGATGATATCAAGCAAATTAAAATTGGACTTGTTCCATGAAGACAGAGATTTCTGGGCCAGTCATCAAGTTGCGCCCTTGGATCAGGTCCTTTGTGAAGAAAATGGCTATGGTTGAGGAGGGCCTGCTAGCCACAACTGAAAATTATATGCAGCCTCTCCGGTCTGAGGGTCATGCCTTTTGCAGTTAAGGACTAGGAAAGCCCATCTCTGCACCCCAAGTGCCACTTACAGGAGAGAAAACATAGCCCTGGGTCCCCATGCCTAGGCAAGGCAGGCATTATGTCGGGTGAAGATAGGATGGGGTTCACCTTGACTCCAGAGCTTTCTCTTTCCCTTCTTGGCCTCTTTGGCTTCTTTCACTGAGGAAATTAACTAGTGATTGATGGCCTGTAAATGCAATTAGGTCCCAATGAAGTGTCCTCAAAGGGCCCATCCAGTGTGGCGGTCCAGGTTTGGTGGCCACTTAAGGACCATGCTCCTGGGGTTTCCTGGCAATGAAGCGTTTGTCTCTGTCAGGCTTTGGCCACCAGAACTTCCTGATCCCTGCAGAGACAGAGAGGCAGAGGATGGAAGGTGGGGCTGAAAAGAGGCGGAGTGGGGCTGGGGAAGACCCCCGGCCACAAGGGAGACCCTCCGTGACAGCTGTACCCACACTGGCCAAGGACAGGCGATGACTTATGAGTCTCAAGGGGAAGCTAGAACACAAATCTGGGGGCGGGGGGAAGGACCCCATTAGTGGCCAGATTTCCATCACGGTTGCTAATCATCTTCATGCTCAAAACACAACTCTTAAATTCCACTATCCTATAGGGTTAGGAGGGATAAAGGAAGAAAAACAGCCCAGACTCTGCCCTTGAAGTATTTTTACTCTGACTGGAAAGGTCAGACACACCCCAACTAACTTCCAGGCAATGGCGGCTGACTCTGCCACACACAAGTGCATGAAGTTCATTAAATATTAACTCATCTGTGCAGCTAAAAGAAGGACAAAGGAGGCCATCTGGACCCGGGCTGCCAAGCTCCGATCCCAGCTCTGCTTCTTAGATGCTGGGTGACCTTGAGCAAGTTACTTTCCCACGTTGTGTCTCAGTTCCCTGACTACAAAATGGGGAATGTCTTAGTCCGTCTTCTGTTTCTGTAACAAGGTACTTTAGACTAGGTTATTTATAAAGAAGAGAGGTTTACCTGGCTTACAGTTCCGAAGGCTGGGAAGTCCACTGGCATCTGATCAGCATCTCACGAGGGCCTTCTTACTGCAGAATAAAAGGGCAGAGGATATCATGGGGCAAGAGAAGAGATGAGATGAGATGGTGAGATGGAGCAAGACGGCCTACCAGCTTGACTCTTTCTTCCTTTTTTTATGAAATCGCTAATACCATCTTAGGGGTTCTACCCGCATGACCTCATTAATCCTAATTAACACCCAAAGGCCCCATCTCCAAATACAGTGAACATAGGAGTTTGGGGATGAGGCTTTCAAAACATGGGTTTTGGGGAACCAATCCAAACCATAGTCAGGGATAATGATGGCACCTACTTGAAAGTTCCCAACAAGGACTCAGCCAAACAGTACTCGGGAAGACCAAGGCCCCCGCCATGCCAGTACCCATACATGCCCATTTATTTTCTTGATTTCAAGCCAGGATGCTCTTAAACTTTCTCATATCATGAATCCCATTGGAAGTTTGGTGAAGCTCTGACTCTCTTCTCAGAATAATCTTATAAATGTATGAAACTAAAATATATGGGATTGCAGGGGAAATACAGCTATCAAAATACTAAAAAACTAAATTTGTGGCATAGTAATATATGTTCATCTTTATTAACACAGTAAATAATAAGATTTGCTAGCAGGCCTAATAACTACTGTAATTTTGAAGTAGTAATAAGCTTAAACAATATTTCAACTACAACTGTAATAAGATGTAAAAAAAAAATCTGTGGTTTCTATCGGTGACAAAATTATAGCTACTGCTCATGCTACGGTGACGTGCCACCTGCATCCAAAATTAGAGAAACTGCTAAATTTTTGCTAGAGGTTGGTGAAAATTAAGAGGCAATTTTTTTCTCCAGCTAAGTTCATGGATGCTTTGTGAACCCCAGGCTAAAGACCATTGCTATAAAGCTTGATAAAATAGGTTATAACCATGATTTCTAAATGTTCTTAAGTAACATTCATTTTGTGATTACGAAGGCAAAATATAAACATTTGAGCAAACTTAAGAAATATGGATTAAGGGGGAAAGACAAAAGAAATTTAAAAGACCATTATCCAGGCAGTTGCTCTAGTATAGGTAAGATGTGGCATTCATTGCTAATCCATTTTTCATACGCTGAATCTGCTCCATTTAGAATTATTGGATTGTGGTTTCACTCAGAGAGATGTCCAGGCGCAGGGAATACTGATCAGGCACTTCAGCAAAGAGCTCGCTGCACGCACCAGGAATATCAGCCAGAAACAACACAGAGGCAAGTTCTGGAAGGGGCTCCTGCCCCACAGCCCAGCTCTGTGGGCAGGGCAGGACAGTCGGAGCGGACAGGCCAGAGTCTTCCAGCCGCACCGAGAGGAATCGCCCCGTTGATTTCGAATCTCTTGTTAAACCTGAAGAATGACAAGTCTGAACTGTGATTTGTGAGAAATGGAAATTGGCCACTTGATGAGCGAAACCAGCTGACTCCACTCGAAACCTGCCAAACATTCCACTCAGGTCCCCGCGCGTGTCGCGGAGGGAGATGACTCAGTCAAATAATCCACTTAGGATAATGATGGCGGGAGGCGCCAGATCTAGGAGGCATTAGGCAATTTACTTCACACACACATACATGACAGACCCTTATTTTCCCCAAAACGATTGCCTGTGGTGACTGCCGCTAGTTTGACTTCTGTTTGGCTGCCCCAGGTTAACTCTAGGAAGACGGAGGCTTAGACTGGCCTTTCTAGCCACTGGTAAACACCAGTGGAGGCTGGGTGGTGACATACACCTGTATGTCAGGAGGCTGAGACGGGAGGATTGCAGGTTGAAGACCAGTCTGAGCAATTTAGGGAGACTTTCAGCAACCTAGTGAGACCCTGTTTCCAAATAAAATATAAAATAACGCTGGAAGTGTAGCTCATAGGTAGGATGCTACCAGGCTTAATTCTTAATACCAAAACAACGTATTAGTGGAGAAGCCAACTGTGAGCGTTCAAATAGGAGGCGGCCAGACCAAGATGGACCTTCTTCCCCATCCCTCAGGGGACCTGTGAGCCCTCAGGCGTGGCTGGCGTCTGGGTCCCTGACCCGCTATCCTCCTGTATGAGCATGGGATGCTGAGCCGCCATCCCTAGGCTAGGGATTTCCTGTACTTCCCAAATGGAGTCTCTGGGAGACCCTGCTGACATCACCATGGCAACGCTCAGGAGCACCTCCCTTCTCCCCAGCTAGGTGTAGAAAGCCCTCTGCTGGCCTCCAAACCAGGACCTTCCCTGGAGGGGAGGTGGGGTGTTAATGAAATGCCACTGCATAGTCCTCAAGATGTGACTGTGCGCTTTCCTGGAAGAGTCCTGCGACCCCAAGGTGGCACACCCTGCATCCTCTAAGCCTAGTTAAAGATCACAGCCCCAGAAAACAGTCCAGCAAAGCTCCTGAGGCCAAGGCACCACCATATTTCAAAATATTTTTTTTAATAAAACAGCGTGGAAAGGGCAGACTTTTCATTTTGATTCTCCACTGGGTCATTCAATTAAATGTGAGATTTGGGGACAACTTGAAACCCCTTCCTCTCCCCAACCATATTTTCCATTAGTAATAATAATAAAAGGTAATTATTGAGCGTGTCTGCCAGATCTTTTAGACAATGGTACCAACACTTAATTAACTGCTAATTAAGATATGATAGAACAACACTGTTTCTTTCTCACCCTCTCACATCCTGACTTTATTAAGCTTCGGGAAAATCTTCCACAGAGAAAGAGAAACCTAAATATTGAAGGTTGAGCTTCTCCCTGGCTTTCAAACCAAGCGCAAAGGGTGGAAGTAGAGGAAGAGACACCCTGAGGAGGGGCCATTGAGCTGCCCTCACCAGTTGTTCCATGACAAGCCAGAGAGGAAAAGAGTGAGGAGAACAGGGGGCAAGCGTTCCTTCTTACCTTCTGCCCCACACTGAGCTAAGCCTTTGACATGTACTAAGGAAGTAAATCTTCACAGCAATACTGTAAGAGAAGATTGTTATCCCCATTTCACAGATTGGGAAATGAGTGCTTAGCTGAGTTAACTAAGTATCGCCTTCAGAAGTGTGTGGCAAGCCGGGCGTGGTGGTGCACACTTGTAAGCTCAGCATTCGGAGGCTGAGACCAGAGGATCGTGGTTCGCAGACAGCCTCAGCTACTTAGGGAGGCCCTTCACAACTCAGTGAGACCCTGTTTCAAAAATAAAAAGACTGAAAAATAGGGCTGGGGGTGTAACTCAGAGGTAGAATACCCCTGGGTATCATCCCCAGTACCGCAGAAAAAATAAATAAAAAGAGTGTGTGGTAGGCACAAAAGGAGATTTAAGGCAAATGCCATGTTTTCGATGTGTTGTTCCAGGGACATACAAGATGCAGGGATGACTTCTTCTAGGTCTTTAGCATTACTGACAAGGCCTTCAATATGACTGCCCTGGCTTTCTAGAATTCATAGACTCGTGGGGGCTCCTCCAGCATCCAGTGGTCAGACCTGGGTCAACAACGGAAGGTTCCAGAAATAACAGTCATAAGAGCCATCATGGCTTCCACCTTGCCAGGACTGCAATCTGATTGCATTCAAGCAGCCCCGGGGAAGTCCACACGGGGAGAAACTGAGGCCTCCTGCAACCACCCACATTACACCAGCAAGCCCTCGGGGAAACGGGTCCCTGGCCTTTGCAGGTAGCTTCAGTTAGCAGTCTCACTGTTGTGACCCAAACACCTGAGACACACACATTTAGAGAAAGGAAGATTATTTTTCTGCTCATGATTCTGGAGGTTTCTGTCCATGTTAAACCAGCTACTCAGCAGGAGCCATGGCTGCAGGTCCTTAGGGCATAATGATGGGGATCAGAGAGGAGAAACGGCTCATGGCAGCAGAGGAGAGAAAAGTACAGGAAACTAAAGCAGGGGGCCTGGGAAAACCTTGTCCCTGGCCACGCCCCAGGGACCCTTCCCCGGAAACCCAGTCCTGCCACCAACATGGCTGTCTGTAGACGCTGAAGGGCCGGGGACATTTTAAATCCAAACTATAACAAAGGTCTTCAGGTAGCCTTCCTCAACAATCTCTCTCATGAGGAACCCTCAGTCAGAGCCACTCAGATAAACCATTTCTCAATTTCTGACCTACCTGCAGAAATTATGCAGTAATAAATGTTGGTTGTCTTACACCACGGAACTTGGTGTCATTTGTTATGCATCAGTAGACAGCACACTGAAACCAGACATGGTGGTACATGCTTGTAATCTCAGTACATGGGAGGCTGAGACAGAATGATGGCAGGTTCAAGGATAGCCTCAGCAAGTAGTGAGGCTAACATCAATCTAGTGAGACCCTTTTTCAAAATAAAAATAATATATGGCTGGAGCTGGGGCTCGGAGGTAGAATGCTCCCCTAAGTTCAATCCTCAGTATCACAAACAAAGCAAAACAGCAAGTTGAGAATCCATGAGCTTTTCACCCTGCTGAAGTACAGTCTCACCAATACTGGCAGGCCCGGAGGAATCCGTCTAAGAAAGCTTCACATTTGTATGCCTGGAAGTAGGAGTCAGAAATAGCCGTCATTTAAGATCCCTCCTGGTAGGAGACCTTGCAGGTTTAAGAGAGAATATGGGTCAGACCACCAAGAGTTGTCTAGAGTTCCCATTTTCTCATTGAGATGACTAGGTACAATTTGTTGATCATTCACAATCTGGTCCATTGTTCAGCAACCAACTGCTGTGATAATTGAGAAAAAATGATTTGATCACACTTTCAGCTATTGGGTAATTTTGTCTACAGCTGACCAGCATCCTTGGAATCAAATGGCTATTACTAGAACATCTCCAGCAGTTCTCAGTACACAAACCGACGCCAATCAAGCCCTGAGGTTTATACCGAATATCAAAATGAACTGTCTCTGTGCAATCTGAGACCTGGAAAGGGTTTGACTGTGTCTCACCTGGCTTGGTCTGTGCCTTTCTTCATCATGATTCACCTACGCCAGAGGGGAAAAAACCATAAAGCTTTGGAGAAAATCTGATTGAAGTCAGTAGGCCCTTTTGAGCTGTACCCTCTGGATTGCCTAGACTCTCAGATCCTGCCTGGGCAGTCAAGGGCAGAGAGCCCAAGCTATGAAGTCCCACCTATGCCCCTCCTGTGGCTAAACTCAACTTCAGCCCCCAAGAGGCGTCAGCATTTGATGAGGAAGGAATATATGGTGCACATTTTCTGGACATAGTTCACAGAAAACCTTTTACTTTTCCAAAGATGTACTGTTACACATTAACCCTAGAAAATGCTAGGCACCAAAGAGGGGCAGTGTGGGGGAGGGAGAGGCTAAGAAATTGGGCAGGAGGAGCACACCAATGTGCTGAAGAGGAGTCTGGTTCATGAGTTCTTGCCTGAGTCTCTCCTGGGGCCACCCCCTCTCCCTCAGAGCCCCATGAAAATGGGGAGGCTTAAAGCACTGGGGATCATGAGCCACGTAGCCGATATTTATCTCAGCTCAGGGGTTTGCCTCTGGAACTGCTACCCCAGGAAAACTCACCTGTGTGTGACACACTGACTCCAACTTCTACCCTAATAATTCTTTCCTTGTCTCCAGTTATAGAAAAACTCAGCCTGAGATAAGGCCTTTATGTGATACACGAGGGCCCTACAACTTGATAATCAAATGAAGTGGCCTATTACTAGTTCTATTATACAGGGCAATATATTGGGTTCACGGTGCGCTTCACTCTGACAGCAAGCGTGGTTATGACCTCAGGAAAGTTGGCAAGTGCTTGCTCAAACTCAATTTGGCCTTGGCTCAGCCACAGTTTGAAATCTGTTTTGTTTTTTAAAAACTGGTTAAATGGAAAAGAGCACAGGCCTAGAACACAGGAGCCCAGTGTTCTAGTTCTAATTGTTTAAAACAACTCTCTGTGTGCTTCGTGCATGACTCTCTAAATGAAAGACCCCCCACCCTCTGCCTGATCACGGCTAGTTCCCAGAGACAGAGCTCCATAAGGGTGGAGGCTGCATCCTTGTCTGCATGTCTCCAGTGCCTAGCACGGGCTCTGCCAGTGACCAAAAACTTAAATACCTCACAGAGTCGTATTCACATATGTCTCTGTGTGGGTGGCTGAGTGAGAACGGATGTATAAGGATACACTCCCTGCTGTCAACATGGAGGCTATGGATAATGTAGCTCACACAGGGAGAGAGGAGAGGTGGAGGAAAGGCCAACACCAGGGACAAAAGAAAACAGCTCAGAAAAGTCTGGATGTATAATATGGTCTTCTTATAAAAGTATGTGTATGTATGCTTAAATAAATTAGGGAGAAAATGTGATATTTGCATGTTAAGTCAAAGTGCATTATATTTCAGTTAAAAAGTACATACAAAACATCCTACAAGAGAATTCCAGTACTTGGGAGGCTGAGACAAGAGAATTGTAGGCTTGAGGCCAGCGTCAGCAACTTAGGCCCTCAACAACTTTGTGAGACTTTGTCACAAAAAATAAGAAATCAGATGCTTTCCCTAATATGTGAGAGTTAGGGAGAAATGGGTCATAGGAGGAACTCTAGATGAAAAAGGAAATCCTATGTAGGAGCAAACAAGACAACCTAAAGGAGGAGAAAGGAGGGGGGAAGAGGAAAATCTCTAAAACGCACGATGTACTTGAACATATCGAAGTCAACCACTAAGCCGAGCAAGGGAGGGAGGGACGGGGAGGGACTGGGGTGGGAATTGGGTAGGGGTTAAATCAGTGATGTGTACATGTCTGTACACACAAGTTTTTTTTTTTACCCCATATGATGTTTGAATATAATGCACCAATAAAAATTAAAAATAAAATTAAAAAGAGTTTAGCCAAAGGGATAGTGTTTACTGAGTGCTCTGTGGGGCCTCATTCAACTGAGGCTCGGTCCCACAGCCACTGGGAGCATTGGGTGTTGGCAGCTCACAGCTGAGCCCCTTTGCAAGAATTTCCCTCAACCAAAAAGAACTTGTTGCTCAAAGATGTGCCACCCCCTCCCTGGGGGTAGCTCACATCCAAAGACTGGTCCATATGGGAAGCCAATGCCTGGATTCCTTCTCAACACAACATAGCTCCAGAGCCTCCCGGCCAATTCGGCTTCCCATGCTCCCCACAAGGCCTCAGCCCGCTGGGGTGAACCCAGTGAACCATCCATATGCACAGCCAATCTCAGTCTGCTTCCTGGGAAATTATGACAAGGTGGATGGACATGTGCCTGTCTATTAAAATGTTACCTAAGGGGCCGAGGTGGGCAGAAATGACTTTTTTCAGTGTCTCTTTTCCTATTGATTTCCTTACTACAGTAAGCATACACTGCCGTTCTCATTTTAAGAACATTAAGCAGGGAAATTTCAAGTGTAATAAGCAAGCACACTATTTGAGTGAGTGAAAGAATGCTAGTGCCTATACCTTGTTGGAGAAATAGAAAACAATAGCACAACGTGCCAACGGTGTTTCATGTTTAATGAGCTCAGCTGAAAGGATTCAGCTCATGCTTTTAATAACTTTGACTCAGTTGTTTCAAAAGAGACTGGCCCAGCTTTCTGAGAGTGAGATCATCACCTCACAGATGGGATGAGAAAAAAGCCAGTAAGTAGAAGGAAAAAAGATAGGGAGCTTTAACTCCATGGAAGGGGAGATCACCTAACTCCAGAGCTATCTGCCTTCAAAATAGGCCGAAAATTTTGCAGCTACTATCCAAATTATGCTGCCCAAAGGACCTGTAATTTTTATTCATTTGCTCAGTAGCTAGATTAGAACTAGAAGAGGAAAATACCTGGCATTTATATGACCTGCAATGCTTTCCCATCTCGGGCACCTGCAAACCCATTGATGACCACACTCCTCCCAGTGTGGCCGCCTCAGAATGCTTCATAGCCCCACCCTGCAGGAAACCACTGCAGAGATGCCTGCGTGCTTGCTGGAGACCAAATCCATTTGCCCTTCCAGAATTAAATGATCTTTACACTTCCTCCAATTCTGACGCTCCACAAGAGCCTCTGGGGAAGGTAAATTCATTCAGGAACAATTCAGATGAACAAATCTATACCTGAGCCAAATGCTTGCCCCTCCTGTGCTCACCAACCAAGTTTTCTAAACGCATCCTCTTTAGGCATCTATAAATGAGACCCCTAAGGCTCAGCGTCCCACGTGGAGAAGGCTTGGCAGGGTCTGTGAGAAGGGAGCCCTTGCAGGGACAATTATCAAGCTCCCGACTGTGCTGGCAGATCCTTGTGAAGGGGAAGGCCTAGCATAGGACCCCTGACTAAAATGGCTGATAAGCGGGCTTCGGCAGAAGTCTGCTTGCAGTCAATGCCACCGCTTTTGCTGGTGGTGGCGCTATCCTGAGACAGTTACTCTCTGACAGTCATTCATTCATTCATTATTCATTCATTGAATATTTATTGAACTCTTCTGAGCTGGCATTGTGCTTGGGACAAGAAAAAGCAGGGACAAAGATTCTGACCTTGAGGGAAGCCCAGAGCGTTTCTGAGAGTCCAGAGAGAGAATGTCACAGGTAAAGAGGTTTACGATAAGTGGTGACACTCTTGATGTGAGAATGTTCAACGTTCCGGCGACATTAAGAACACATCCCAGGGGCCAGGGTGGACAGAAGGCTTCCTGAAGAAGCATCAAGTGGTTGTCATATCAGATCATCCCAGCCACCTTCAGAGATCCTAGATTTGTTACATAAAATATATTTCTGGATTTATAATTATTCTATAGAATTTTCACCTGAAGTATTTACTACTTTATTACAAAACCATGAGAGTGGATGAAAAACAATGACCTAAGTAGAACCATCTCTTAAAAAGGCTGTCTTCTCTCCATCGCGTGTTTTTTGTAACCTTCCTCAAAAACCAACTTGCTCTAGGTGGGGGATTTGCTTCCACATCTTGGCTATGTATCCATTTTGTACCCTGCCATGCCGTTTTTATTACTATAGTTCTGTCCTATAATTGAAAACAGGTCTTGCAATACTTGGTTCTTATTGCTACAAACTTCTTTGGCTATTCTGGATTTTTGTTTTATTTTGATAGATATGTTTAAGCTGGGCATGGTGGTGCATGCCTGTAATAAATAAGTAAATAAAATTTCTGAAGAGAAAAGATAAGCATTAATTTTCTTTTCTTTAGAAAACTGCATAGCATACACTTATGTAAAAGAAGCTAAGGCATTTGGAATGAAAAGGAAAACCAGGGTTCCTTATTGTGAAGCTAAAAATACATTTCTTCCTTGCTTTATCCTGTTTCAGGTTTCCATATCGTCTATCTGCCCTGAGCGTGATCTCTTTCAGAGTTAGGATTAAAGACTGCGCGATCAAGAGAAAACACCGGAGACTCCATCACACAAGGTACCTTTTGCTGTGAACCTCTTATCATCCATCATTCCAATGGCCAGTTTGAGGCTTTCAGTAGTAACTACATATTCCCAGGGCTCTGAGACCCTTTGTCACCGAAACAGCAGCCTGGGGAATCGTCTCCCTGAAATGAGGTGACCGACAGCGTCCATTCCTCTGGGCTCCATGCGGCCTCTGAAAACGCTGGGGAAGGAGTGCTGAGGTTTTGGCTGCTCATAAAATATTTCTGAAACGCGCTTCACGATGCAGTTGGTAATAAAAGTGTGTTACCGTGCGCAGTCCCTCCAAGAGGCTAGACTTGATTCCCAGCCCACCCGCGCCTGCTCCGAGCCAGCATGAATCAATGCTAAATTATTCACCAGCCTGGCTCTAAAATTTCAGAGTTCCAAAACCCCTAATAAAGTATTATGAAAAAATATCCATCTCTTTATCTCCATCCATAACTATTTATATGGCTGGAGGAAAAACCTGTCGTTTTATTTCTTTTAATTTAAAAGCTTTCCTAATTCCTTTTTCCTACCACATATATATGTCTAAAGAATTTTCGGGTTGAAATAATAACATCTAAAAAATGGTCCGTGGGAGGAGGCTCCGAGGATGCCCAGAGTTGACAGGCACAATTAATTTTTTGCTCCCTTAATAACTTTCATGCCACTCAACCCCAATTCACTGAATTGGGAACTTTTCAAACAGGCGTGGCCCTTTTTACTGTACAAAACAATGAAAAGGTACCCACCAGCCTCCCCTTTCCATTTGTTCATACAATTGCCAAAATGTGTTTGGAAAAAACTCATTTCCTCCTCGAGGCTCGTCATATTCTCATGGTGTACTCAGTGCCCATGACCGTCCTCTACAGACATAAGACAGGTGGTTTCTGAAGCCCCACAGTTGGATCACCCAGGATATCCTCAGCAGCATCTTACGTCACTTGGCGACACTAGAGTACAGAGTACCCCGGGGCCATTTTAAACACCTGTGAATGTTCAAAGCCACAAGACACATCACCGTATTAAGCTGGCTGTCGAGTTCAAGGGTGAATTGGGGGGGTGATGTGTCTGTGCTACTAGCGTGTTGAGATCAAGGTCTCTGTGACCATGTGGCCCAGCTAGGTAACAACTAGTGGTACCTGACACAAAAGCAGCACTGAAGGTGTGCACCGCAAGGCTGGACTTACCTCCATCTTGCACACCTTCAGTGCTGAGACCGGAGGATGGCAGGTTCATGGCCAGCCTCGGCAACTTAGTGAGACCCTCAGTAACTTAGTAAGACCCTGTTTCCAAATAAAATGGGGCCAGAGGTGGAGCTTAGAAGTAGAACACCTCTGAGTCCAATCCCTAGTACCACCAAAAATAAAATAAATTTAAAAAGATATTTTCACCTACCAGCACTCTGCTCAGAGAAAATGCTTATATAGATGAAATAACATTTGACAAATCATTTGAATGAGGGATTAAACTCCCCACTCAGAGAATTTGCTCAAATAAAAAATACTTGGTCTATAAACTGGCTTCTGAGGAAGGGCTCAATGTGAGTGTTTGACCTGGGGTGCTGTCGCCCTAAGGAGATGCCGGCTGGATAGTTAATGAATATTGGTTTAAACTAGAGACAACTTATTAGCACCACATGAGCAGCCGTGCATTTTCACCCAGCCTGCGATCTGAGGCTTTTGCTAAAGGGGTAGCGAGGATGAAAGAGGGAGCTCCGGTCCCTGAAAGGAACGTGTGTGGGGCCTGAGCAGCTGTGTGTGAAGGAGGATGGCTGGAGGTGACATCACTATCACATCTGGAGAGAGTGTCAGGGCAGCATCCAGGACCTTGCCCTTGTTCTTACCTTTGGAAACCCACACCTAGGCTAAAGCAGAGAACGTTTATCAATAAAATGAGCCTGCTGCTTAATGCAGAAGATGCTCACAGATCTCATCAGGACCATCCACACCAGGGTCAGCCTCCAGTCCAGAGACAGTAGGAGTTCCTGGGCCCAGAGAGAGCCAAACCAAGACAGACGTGAACAGCCCACTTTGAAAGCATCTGTCCAGGTACCCAGGCAGGTAGGGAGTCCTGCTGGCTCCCCTAGGGGTAGAACTTCTCAGACATCTATAGGAAGCGGCATGTAGGGTGGCTCCTAGATGCCCCAGCTGCTTTGTTGATTAAACCTGGAAGCCACCTCCTGGAACTGAGATCAGTCCATCTTCCTCTGCCAGGCCTTGTCACACCTGTGTGATCAACCTCTCCCCTGCACTTCTGAATCTCATTCTTACACACATGGCTCGATGTTGGGGATGCACAAGTTCAAGCAGGGGTCGGGGGCAGCCAGGTGGCCACTCAAACCAAGGCGCCTCCCATGGGCCGGTCGGGTCTGCCCACCACCTTGCCTCCAGCTCACCTCGGTCCCTGTGCACTTGTGAGCAGCTCATTTTAAGAGCTGATTAGATGAGACCTTAATAACATTAGAACTTAAATGGCCCCAGATAGGCTTTCAGCTTCTTGCCAAATTGAGATAAATGTGATATTTGGGGATCTGTGCTCCCAGCTTCGTGGCTTGCTCTGGACTGCGGAGAGATTCGGAAGCCTCTGCCTTCTTCAGGGTTCTTATTATTTATTTTCTTGTTTTCCCCGAGAGCTGGGGCCATGTGCATCTGGCTGGTCTCTTCCATCTCTGAGGACTACGATTCTGTGAATCCCTGTGTCTCCATGGTCGTGTGTTTTTAAGGAAAGCTAAATTGGGGACAAAGGGCTCGAGAGGTTTTTTTTTATCTTTCGATTAAGATCATCTAGAGGAAAACTTCTCTCCAGGCCCCCACTTCCTCTGGGAGCTTTCAGTTCAGACAACAACACTTACTGAACAACTACTGCTTAGTAATTTGATTCAATAGTAACGTTCTTAATACCAGGCTTTGGCCAAGAATAGTATAAAAAGGTAATAGTATAAAATGGTCGGGCATATGCAAGTTTCATTACAGGAAGATGCTCAGCGCTCTCAGTCGTTTCTCAGTCTGGGTTCGTTTCTGAGAGGGACAAACACACTTATCCAGTAAACAGGTCCAGCCTCCGATTTAATAACATTCTATAAAATTTAGAAAAAGCTAAAATCAGAATTGGAAATGGGGAGGAAATAGACAAACAACCAAAGGTAAATCAGTACAAGTGGTTTGATGTTGATGTGAAGGTATTCTTACTTTTTAAAAAATGGAGTTGTCTTCTCTTCCTGGCTTAACCAAACCAGACACTTAGAATTCCCCAGAATATCTTGAAACTCGATTTGGTCTTTGGGATGTGGGTGGTCATTCAATAAGTGTGTGTGTGTGTGTGTGTGTGTGTGTGTGTGTGTGTGTTACTGGGGCTTGAGCCTAGGGGCATTCTAACTTCAAGCTGCACCCCTAGATCGATTTATTTATTTATTTATTTATTTATTTATTTATTTATTTATTTGGAAACAGAGTCTCTGTGAGTTACTGAAAGCCTCACTACATTGCTGAGGTTGTCCCTGATCCTCCTGTCTCAGCCTCCCAAGTGCTGGGATTGCAGGCGCGCACTTTGAATTAAGCTTCCCCGTGGGAAAGCTCAATGTATAGCTCCTCTTTCAGCCTCTCCAGTGAGACTAAACCTGAAATGGAAACCTTACACCTTGGATGGGAAAGGACCATCTGCCATGTTACCCAAAGGAAAGGACCCCCAGGAGCCAGCCAGGAGAAGGGGACCTGGGGCCAAGCGAAGCTGTGAGCAAGTCCCTCCTCTTGCACTGGCCCGATGAGTCCCAAGTTCATTTAGGGACCACTGGGGAATTTGGGTGGGATCTGTGGATGTGATTAGAAACCAAACTTGAACATGAATGGCTGCTTAATAAAAGCAGAGTTGCAGGAGCTCAGCAAGATACAGCTCTGGGATCACAGTGTTTAACTTGATCCCAAACTCCCATCAGTTAGAGCTCAATGACCATTCCATCTGGAGGGAGGAGAGGTACACCGGAGGTCTCTGCAGATCCCCTGTGCTAGCTCTGCTCCCCAGGGACGGAAGCACTCCACCCAGAGCAGAGAGCAGTGTCATTCCTGTACTTTTCTAATATTGCACGTGTCTTCTCAAAGTAGCTTATGGCTCCCATGTGAAAAATCCATTAGTGGAGGGGTGTGGGGGCTCGGGACTATAATCCCAGTCCTTGAGAGGCTGACACAGGAGGATTTCTGGTTTGAGGTTATCCTTAGTAACTTAGCAAGACCCTGTCTCAAAATAAAACAAATAAATAAATTTTAAAAAGGCTGGGGCTATAGCTCAAAGGTAGAATGCTCCTGGATTCAATCCCCAGTTCATGTATGCATGTATGTATGCATGTATGTATGTATGTATGTATGTATGTAGTATATATTGGGTCCATCAGCCATCAGTTTACCTGCAAGTCCCCTCTTCCTTTGCTTTGCTCAGGGCCCTACAGAAAGAGTTTCACTCCTTAATTTCACTCCTCTTCTTCTCAGAATGACTGCACAGACATCTTCCTAGTCTTGCTTTTGTCCTGTCTCTGCAGACAAAGCATCCCTCCTCCTTGCTAAGGCCGACTCGTCCCCCCTCTCCTCTACATGCCGATCCATCCAGGGTCCCTTTACTCTGCCCCTTTCGCGCTTAAATTTCCTTCGCTTTCTGTAAGTTCTTTTTCTTCTGCTTATAGACAAGACTCATCTCCATTCAAACAAACAAAACAGCTTTCCCTTGACTTGATTTTTCCAACTCTCTATTGCCTCCTCTTATGCTGAAATCCTGGGAGAGTATTCTCCATTCACTTATCCTACCCACCAATGCCACGAATTCACCACAATTTGGCAGCACGCGTTGAGTGCGTACCGTGTGCCAAGTCCAGTCTAGGTCTCAGCCACAAGCAGGACACACTCTTACAAGAAAGGAAACAGGCCTACCCTGTACCTCAAATTATAAAGCAAAAGGTGATGGCGCCGTGTCCCTGGAGCAGCAGGAGGAAAACCATCAGCCTTGTCTCGGGAGCAGGGAGCAGCAAGACACGTTTCGTAGGGGTTCTCTGGCCAAATGAGGAACCCACGGGGAAAAGGTAGATGGAACAGCGTGAGCAAGGTCACTGGGGCCCCAAGCGACATGCCGTGGAGCTGGAACTGTGTGTGGCAGGGAGACAGGAGGGTTGAGGCTGTATGGGATAGCTCATGCTTAGCTTTTCTGTGTGAGATCTTGAGAAACTTCAGCTCTTTGTCACAGACAATGGGACAAGAGAGGATTCAAAGTGACGCCATCAGGTTGCTTTGAGAAAGATCTAGAAGCAGCTGCTAGGGAGCAGGAGCAAGAGGGGAGACAAGAGGAAGCTGCTGTAACCATCCAGATAAGAAGTGAGGTAACAGAACCACAGGGCAGCATCCAGGATGGAGAGGAGGCTTCTAGCCTCACCTCCTCCATCTCCCAGGAACCTCCCAGGAGCCTCCTCCCGTAAATAGACGCTACTTCTTCTGCTCTGAGCCCTCGAGCGGGTGCTGTGATTTCCCTATTGTGCTTATTCAGCGTGTGTTACAGTCATTTGTTCATTTCTTTAATGTTCTTTATCACATTCCATCTTTGTTTCCCCTTCCTCGAATTACAGTACCTCGCTCATCTGTAGGAGCCGAGGAAAAGGTTATTTAGTTGAATTGAATTTTCAAGAGCTTCAAACCATGAATAATTGAGGAATCAGCCATGTACAAGTGCTCATCATTTACATAATTGTGTAAACAAGCTGATAAAAAATTTTTATTTTTCCCATTACTTTTTATCATCCCGGAATGCCCTGCTGTCTTTGTAGTTCTCCAGGTTCCGAGGAGAGAGTAAACAAGTATTCTCTAATACACATGAGTGGCAGTGGCTGCTGGGTTCTCACCTCCCCAAGCAAGGGAAGCGGTTGGAGGAGGGAGGAGATGATTGCATCCATTGACTATGGAAGCCATGTACAAATATTGAGACGCTTTCTGAAGAGACAGAGAATTGCAGAGCACACCTCATGATGGGACCCACGCCCCACGCAGAGTCCCGAAGGTCAGTGTGCAGATACAGATTGATTCAGCTAAATATTTACCAACACTGCTTTCCGTCCTACAGATGAGAACTGATCATAAGCAAGACCTGTATTTGTAGTGAAAAAGCTTGTGCAAGCCGGGCGTGGTGGCACAGGCTTGTAATCCCCATGTCTGGGAGGCTGAGACAGGAGGATCGCATGGGTTCAAAGCCAGCCTCAGCTACTTAGTGAGGCTCTCAGCAACTCAGTGAGCCTCTGTTTCCAAATAAAATAGAAAATAGGTCTGAGAGTATAGCCTGGAGGTGGAAAGCCCCTGGGTTCCACCCCCAGTACCACACACACACAAAAAAAATAAGCTTGTGCAAAATGACCTATGTCACCAAAGCACATGTACATCATCCAGTTTTTTTCCCTAATGAAAGTATCTACAATATAGTTAACAAATATGCTTTAAGAAGTTAATTAGCGTTTACAATTTTGCAGTCAAATTTCTTTCTGTGCAGGCCCTTTTGGCCCCATAATAGATGTGTGTGTGTGTGTGTGTGTGTGTGTGTGTGTGTGTGTGTGTGTTCAGAGGGATTAAACCCAGGGTCATCCTACCTCTGTGCTCTACCCAGCCCTATTTTATTTCCTATTTGAAATAGGGCCTCAGTAAGTTGTTGAGGGCCTCGCCAAATTGCTGAGGATACTCTTGAAGCTATGATCTTCCTGTCTCAGCCTCTCCACGAGTACTGGGATTATAGGCCTCTGCCATGACACCCAGCTCCCATTATAGATTCTATCCTGGCATCTTTTTACAACCCCGAATTTAACCAATCTCTCTCCCTCTCCTCCCACCCCCACCCAGCCAAATCTGAAGATTCTGATTGTTGGTGAGCCAGTCCTCAAACACACTCCCAAGCTGCATGGAGGCTCAGAGTCAGAAATCTCCTAAGCCTGGGCTCTGTCCCTCGGGCGTAAGCAGGGGCTGAGTGCCCCTGGCCCATGGCACTGAGGTGGCAGACAAGAAAAGAAAAAGTGAAATAAGGTGGATCAAAGGAAGGCAAGACAGATGAGGGGAGTGAGGGGCAGGGGTGGAAGGTGCACCGAACAAGTCTTCATTGTGTAATTTCTGTGTAAAATATAAAGCCAGGGAGGTGGTCTAGGGGAAGGGGAGGAGGAAGGCTGAGGTCCATTGATGGGAATACTCCCATCGACTATGTGCACATATGAGGATATACCAACGTCAGTCTCAGTTCCCTGTATTGGGAAGGGGGGAAATGGGGTGACGGGAAACAGGGGGGGGGGGCATCAAGTGCTGTGTGCATCAGTGTCAGTCATGATTTACATTATGACGTGAGGCACCAATAAAAGCATTATCTAGTACGCATGTGCATATAGAAGTATATGTATACCCATATATGTGTATATCTATATATGTGTGTGAATATATAGGTACACATACGTATATGTGCTTATATAGGTATATATGTATATATACACCTATACACACATATGTATACATAATAAGTTTTTTTTTTCTTTTGGTGGCACTGGGGTTCCTGGAAGCCCTTCTACCTCTGGGCTACACTCCCAGACCTAATATATATATATATATATATATATATATATATATATATATATATATATATATATGTATATGTATATGTATATGTATATATATTATCGGTATGTATGTATATGTATGTATATATATATATATATATATATATACACACACACACACACATATATATATTTTTTGAAACAGGGTCTCTTAAGCCAGCAAGGCTGGCTCCGAACCAGTGCAATCCTCCTGTCTCTGCCTTCCAAGTGCGGGGATTACAAGCATGTGCCACCACGCCCAGCTACGTAATAAGTTTTTAGCTCAGGCCACAGAAAAGAGGCATGTGCCATGCTTTCTGCTCTCAAGGAGCTTAGGATTTAGTTAAGAAGGCAATTCTAAACCCAGAAAACAAACAAAATATCAGCACGTGGTAATATAATCAAGCACTCTAGGAGTGGCTGTTACAGGACTGGAAGCGGAAACAGAACACTGGTCATAGGATTCATAGAACTGAAGATGGCCAAGGAAAACCCACGGCAAAGGCTGAGCCTGGAGCTGAGCCTTGAACATAGAGGGTGATGCACACACGGAAGGCTGAGTGGGCAGCCCCTGGGTCTGTGGATAAAAGGAAGACTGAGAGGAGAGGAGGGGAGAGGAGAGCAGAGGAGAGGAGAGAGGAGAGCAGAGGGGAGCAGAAGAGAGGAGAGTAGAGGGGAGCAGAGAGAGGCTGCCTGGGGTGGTGAGGGCAGAGGTCCTGCCACAGCTGTCTCTCATCTCCCGGGATACCTGGTGACCCTGGCTTTGCTGTGGCCAAAGACCAAGTGTTTCGAAGCAGAAAGCATTTCTGTGTCCCGGGCATCTGTATAAAATTGAGCTGGAGTCTGTTTTTTGTTGTCTGTCCTCACGCAGTAACTCACTCTCCCTTCTGTTTGCTGCAGAGGTTGGCCATTTACACTGAAAACCTCATGCTGCACGCACCGATCTCTTTTCAAATAAGTTTTCCTTTTAAATTGGCACATAGTTACTTTACATATTCGTGGGATACTGGGTGATATTTCCATGCACGTATCCAATGTGTAATGATCAGAAGAGGATAATAGGCCTGCCTATCACCTCAGGCGTTGATCATTTCTTTATGCTGGAAGAGTTAAAATCTTCTCTGCTAGCCATTTTAAAATAGTCCGTGGATCGTTGCCAACCATGGTTACCCTACCGTGCTGAAGACCATTAGGTGTTATTCCTCCTATCCAGCCGTATCCCTGTTATGGTTAGATACAGAATGTCCCCTAAATAGTTCATAAATTAATGTTCAGAGTTGATATGACTAAGTCCTGAGGGTTGTAATCGTACCAGTAGATAAATCCATTGTGATGGATTTCTGGGTGGTGACCCAGGCATGGGGTGTGGCTGGAAAAGTGGGGTCCTTGGGGTGTGGTGTTAGGGACTGTGCTTTCATCCTTGAATCCCCTGATTCCTCTCCTGCTTCTGGCCTCTGTGATATGAGAACAGAGCGCTTGTTTTCTCCTTTTCTCTGCTTCTTACCACCATCCTGAGCTCCACAGACCTGGCCTGACATAGACTGAACTCTGGAGTCTCCAAAAACTTGTGAGTAAACTCGTCTTTCTTCCTCTAAGTTGTGTGGTCAGTTGTTGTTGATTACAGTCCTGAGAATGTTGACTGAGACAACCCTGTACCCACTGACCCTCCTCTCTCTCTCGCTCCCGCCCTCACACCCTTCCCAAGCTTTGGGAAGAACATATGGATCCCAGCCTGACTTTCTACACTTAACATATTCAGACCAGTCTTTGACAACCAAATTTTCATATCACTAAACAATTGGATGTTAAGAACTCACAGAAGCTCCATAGCAAAAGAGACAGCTTCCTTAGCTGAAGACTCCAGGAGAGGCTCCAAGAGTTGGAGAGACTGGAAATGAATATTAGATGCATTTCCACAAAGTTCTGCAGAGAATAGAATATGGCCAACCAAAAATATTTTGATTGGCAACTATCATATCTGCCTGCCCTGAAAATGACTCCCCATCCCATCCTCACTCCACACTTAAATTTAAAGAAAAGAAAAGAAACAAGAACGTGGTTCTTCCACGTTGCCCGAACTCCTACCATCTCAGGAACATCCTTGTCAAATTGTCATCTCTGCCATATTTCTCTTCTGAGAAGCAGGTGCCCTCCTGTTAATCCACACTAGAGTGCTAATGACTTTAGGGGATTGCTTTTTGACTGAGGGCTGCTGGAGGAGGATCAAAGTGCTGAGAAGAGAAAGGGAAATAATGATAGAAGAAGAAGTCACTGTATACAAAAGGGCTTTGCCAGGACAGGCAGGGGTGAAGGTAAGCAGCGTGAGTGAGTGGGGAGGTGTGGTCTGGATGTCGAAGGAGGGAAGAGAGGCTAGAAAACACCCAGGGTGAGGGGGAAATGAGGAGCAGAAAACCAGAACGGAGCAACGCAATCCCACTATGCCTCCTTTGTAGAGCAATCCCTGATGGATTGGGTGGCTCCGACATTAATGCTGGGCACTTTCAGGGTCCATCTAAGAAGCCTGGGCATTGCTTAAGAGAGCAAAGAAGGAGGAAAAGTTGGGCCAGGGAAGACTATTTGTGAGGTTTGCCAGGTGGCAGGCTGGATACATGCGCATGCAGTGAAGTAAGTCCAGCTGCTGCAAAGCCAGAGAAAGTTTTTCATTAGGCACAGGGAAGGAAATGCCCAGAGATCGCCCTCTGTGCAGGACAGTGGTGGCTCTGGGCCAGAGGAGAGCTGTCCTTCTCTGCTGAGTCAACAGAGAGCAATAAAACTGGGGCATGATTTAAGCACTCTAATGCAAGAACTCTGGTAATCTGATACCAGAATCACAGACTCATCAAATGTTCAATCTAGGACTTTAGAGACCATCTTAGTCCTGGGAGGTTGAGATTCGATGAGCACTTCCTACATGCTAAGCACAATTTGGATTGCTTTCTTTTTCTTTTTTTTTTTTTTTCAGTACTGGGAATGGACCACCCAGGGGCATTCTACCTCCAAGCTACACCCCATATCTATTTTTTATTCTTTACTTTGAAACAGGGTCTCACTGAATTGCAGAGGGCCTCACTAAGTAGTAGTTGAGGCTGTCCTTGAACCGTGATCCTCCTATCTCAGTGTCCCAAATGCTGGGATTACAAGCATGTGCCCCCATGCCCAGCTTGCTTTATTTTTCTTAACTCATTTACTCCCCCAACAAACAATACTTATAGGTACTGTTATTATCTCCATTCTTCAGGTAAGGGAATTGTGGTACAGAAAAGTTTTGCCTGAGTTCCAGTAGCTTAGACAGTGGCAAGGATGAGATGTGAAGCAAGGCAGTTTGAATTTGAAGCTACTCCACATAATTAAATCTGGGGTGCACTGTACAGGATAACACAGGCAGACCCCAAGACAGAAATCAGGGTACCTTTGCCATTTGACTCCCATCATTCTCGGGTCATTAGACTCCTTTCACCTAAATCATTTGCTCAGTGATGAATGCCTGCTAGGGGAGAGGTTACAACAGAGCTGGTGGCAAACACTCCCTGATTCCTTCAGGACCTGAAGACTGTTCTGGAGGGAAAGCAGAGCGTCGTGGTGGAATAGCCCACCTCCCCTAACCAAGGAGTTGTAAAGAGGTGTAATGGCGCCACTACACTTGAAACTTGGTAATCATTGAGATAATGGACCACAAATGGAAACATAGCCGTATCTTCCCTGAGGGGGGAGTCTGAGGTAATGAAATCGTAAAGAGTGTATTGATGAGCTGTTGATAGTGATCCATACAAGAGCAATAGACCACGAATGTAAAGATACAGGAAGGGTGGTGATGTGCTTAGTCATTCAATCCACCTCACCCACTGAATTCCAGCTTTGTCCAGATGCTGGGAAGGAAGGAAATGAGGTCTAGT
The DNA here is from genome assembly GCF_963383645.1 of Muscardinus avellanarius. Lineage (NCBI taxonomy): Eukaryota > Metazoa > Chordata > Mammalia > Rodentia > Gliridae > Muscardinus > Muscardinus avellanarius. The sequence continues at coordinate 110,907,768 of NC_137793.1, forward strand.
CCACCATGAGCTAATTATGTAATGGATAAAACAGGACATTCATAAACAAAATTCCCTCGCTCAAAAGCCACACAGGCATGCATCACCAGTTATATTAGTGTGACTTTGAACTGCTTTAAGGAAGACAGTGGTAGTTAGAATTCTTGGAGTCAGGCAACTATAGTAGAGATCTGTGCATATGTGATGCCTTTGAGATGAGGATTATTATTACTGTTCAGCTGTTACAAAAAGAGAAATGAGAGTGGAGGAGTGAATTGTAAATGAGAGTAACAATGGTAATAGTGAAATTGCCATGAAAAGGGGCAGAATTAACATTAACAACATCTTGCATTAACACGGGTGATTTGATAAAGGAAGAGAAAGGACTCCTAACATGAAAGGAGGTGTTGGAATACATGTCTAATGTCTCATAGGGCTGCCTGCAGCCTTAGCAAAGGTGGCTGGGGTCTGGCATTGGAGAGGGGTGGAGAAAGACAGGGAAATTGTTATGGGAGCAATTATGATTGCAACCGAGGTCATAATGAAGATAATGGACCTGTAATTGAAAAGCTGGTGGCTGTAAAGGAGAAGGCGAGGGCAACTGAAGTGTATGGGGGGGGGATGGGGGAGGTAATGGTGGCTACGTGCAAAGTAATGGAGTTATAATGTTGATGACGCAAATAGGTAATGGAGTTATAATGAGGTGATGGCCACAGAGTGTGTGTGGGGGGAAGCTGATCATTTTAATGGCAGCACGAGGGACTGTGCAGTGCAGGTGGGAATGGTATGCAGAGCACCCATCACAACAGCTGGAGCTGTGGGTGACCGGGAAAATAATGAACAGCTACACTCGAAGTTCTCATTACGGCAGGACTTCTAATGGACCCGGGAATAAGATAATGATGTTAATGGAAAAGATGATGGCTGTATGAAAATTGGGAGCCCTGTGATGGTATTCAGAATGATAGTGGGAGAGGCCAGAGAAGGAATGGGAGGCGGAGGGTGGACTCGGGGGTGTACCAGTAGGTCCCAAGACTGAAGGTTCTGAGGGATGCTCCCTGGGCACAGCCCTGTGGGTTATTTGGCTTCACACAGCTGCTCTTGCTTGTACGAGACATTTATTATGCATGAGGCTAGTTCAGGATGAGCAGGTCTGTCTGAAGCAACAATTTGTGTTTATGATCTAAATTTTGTTCTTAAGTAGACATGACAGTACAGTAGCTCAGTTCTGGTACTTCTGTGAGTAGATGTGCAAATGGAATATTTGGGAAATTAGAGACTTGCCAATAAAAAAGTGAATGGAGGGTCTCTCTCTCTCTCTCTCTCTCTCTCTCTCTCTCTCTCTCATATCTATCTACTCAAACATACATGCATATGCACATATATACATGCCACTTATACATCTCCCAAGCAGGAAAGTGGCACCTTATTTCTCCAGGGTTCACTGTTTATTTCCTGAGTTATTTAGTGGGTAAGAGCGCCCATGGCAGCCTGTGCTGTTATGCTGTTCTGGGATCTGACACGGGACCCAGAGAACTGGCATGCCAGGGCTCCCCGATACTGCTGCATTCCACCACGGAGCATCCTGGACACATGAACTAAGGTAAAACCATCTGCAAGCAGACAGGTGATTCCAGGCCCATACCGAGCAGCCCAGAGAAAGGGCATGGCACAGAACACGGAATCTGAGACAGCCAGACAGACTCATCACCTGTCCAAGGAGATATGTATGAAACACAAACGCACTAAGAACCTAACTGGTACCTCTCAGACCAACTACATCAGAACTACTGGGAAAGTTTTATAAGAGTCCAGGTCCCACTGCACGGAGAATCTGACTTTATTTAGGTCATTTATGGTACTCCTGCGAGCATTGTGTAAATGGAATGTTCTGGAAACTAGATGCCAGAAAAAAAAATGAATGGAGGGTGTGTGTGTGTGTGTGTGTGTGCACGCGTGTGTACATGCACTTGTGAGGAGTGTTAGTATCGTGTATGTATGTGAATCTCTGTTTTCCATGATATTGTTCCCATTTTAATGGTCTCTTAACAGGCTGTCAACAGTCTCTTTTAATGGTCTGTCAATGGTCTCTTATAAGGAGAAGATTAGGAAGAGATGAGGCAAGCATATGTCAGAGAATAAGTCTACCAGGCTTTCGAGCAAATCTGTCCTAACAGTAGGATGCGCTGGCCCTTCACCTGCCCGCCCATGCACATGGGCTTAGGGTTGGGTTCTTCCCTCAAAGAAAAGTCTCACAATTAACTTCAGCAGTCTTCTGGCAAGGAACCTGGAGGATTCCAAGTGACAAAAGTCAGCACTGGCCTTATTTTTCCAGAACAGAAGGATGAAGTAGCACAAGAACTTAAGTGTGTCAGGAGTAGAGGCGATGGAAGGGAGGAGTAAGAAGGAAAATGTCCAGAAAAGAAATTTCAAGTACCTCTAGCTCTAGGGATGCATGTGGACCCAAGGAGAGGGGTCAGCGCCCTCACGTGGTATTTGATGGTCTTTTTCTCCCAGCCTTCAGATGTACCATTTTTTCTTCAGGATTCTCAGGGATCCAAAAGTGTCAAAATCATGGAAATGTCCAAGTAATATTTTGGAAGCACAAGTTATTTCTGTCTTTAGGTGGCACATAAATGGTGAACATGTCTCAATCAACGAAATTGGAAAATGGGTATAATTACTAAATATTGTATTTCTGGATGAAATGATAGATTATTTCTCAATAGCCCCTATCCTAATTCATCCTGTTTCCTTCCAACTGTATCTCTTAAAGAGATCATCTCAACTTACTGGGAGATTCTAGTATATCATCACAGTTATGTTGAAAGAAAAGCATCCTATTAACAATGGATTACTTGGCTCTCAGAGAGAAAGAAATCCAGATATTTATCTGGTATCTCCCCTGGGGATCAGTGGAGTCTAACGTGTACCTGACCCACCTGAACATAACTCAAGCAGTCAGACGTAGGGTGTGCTGGAGAGTGACTTCATGAGCACGGTCACCTCTCCCTCTCCCTGGTCCCTACTCTTATCAGCAAGTGGACCTCATAGTTCTCTCAAATATAGTCCTCACTTTCCCAGGGATGCTGACACATCTATTGAAGAGTATTGTCTTCCTCCTGAGACATGTCGCCACCTGTTGGCTGCCAGTCATTTATTAACCTTCCAGGAGCCCCCTGGAAGCCATGACTTTGCCTCTGTGTGTGAGGGTGATACAGTGGGCCCCCCTTTCATAAAATTACAACTTCAGGAAACAAATCGTTTATATCAAATACAACCCCGTGGCTTCCTCTTCTGTTAATCATTTCAGGCAGGTGCTATTAGGTAATTCAATCACTGGGCTACGGAACGCTGCCACTGAATTAATGAGGAATGAGTCAAATTCTGAATAAGAGATTTTCTGAATAAGTGGTTCTGAATAAAACGTGAGAGCCAAGCCTATAATCACAACAGATGACAACAATATAAAATTGAATATTAAATACAGTCCTCGCACCCATTTATTCTGGGTCCACAAACTCTTTGGAAGACAAAATAACAGCTTTTTTTTTTTAGTGGCCACAGCTTTTACAGCTACCACTTTTATTTTCTAATACTTTTTCCAATGAACTGAATAAATTTTTTTTACTTTAATTTACATTTTTTTATTGGTGCACTGTATTCATACATCATAGTGGGATACAAAAAAACTTTTGTAGACATACATGCACACATCGCCCAGTTAGCCCCTACCCGATCCCCACCCCATTCCCTCCCCATACCTCCTTCCCATGCTTGGCTTAGTGTTTGACATCTAGTATTATAGCAATTTATCTAAAATGAACAATGATAATCTCACATAAGAGTTTCATTTGTCTGATACCAAGTTTTTGATGACTTAAAGATAACATTTCAATATTCCTTTTTGCTTTCTTTCTTACCAGAGAATATTTTTTCTTTTTTTTTTTAGGTGAAACTATCACAAATTTATGTATTTTTCAGAGAAAATCTATCCTAATATGGAATATGGACTCTAGATACACAAAACGATCTCGAAAAAGAACAAAGCTAGGAGATGTATATTTTCTGATTTCAAATGTTATAAAGCTACAATAATTGAAACAGTATAGTACTGTTATAAAGGCAAATATATAAACCATTGGAGTTAAATAAAAGCCTAGAGATACATTCTTCCATTATTGTCAAGTTATTTTTGACAAGGTTTCCACAGACATTTGGTGGAGGAAATAATCATCTTTTAACTAAATATTGTTGAAAAATAATAATTACATGAAGAAGAATAAAATTGGACACTTACCTAACACCATATACAAATATTAACTCAAAATAGATAAAAGACCTAAATATAAATCTTAAGACTATAAACTTTTAGAAGAAAATCTGGGTCATAAAACCTCATGACATTGAAATTGGCAGTGTTTTCTTGGATATGATTTCAATGGCACAGGCAACAGAAGGGTAAACAAACTCCCTAGAAAATAAAATATTATATATCCAAAGACAATGTAGACAGAGTTAAAAGTTACTGATAGAATGAGATAAAATATTTCCAAATGCTATATCTGAAGGCATATTAATATTCCAACTAGAAATCCTAAAAATTAGCAACAATAAAAAAACCATACAATTTAGAAATAGGTAAAAAGACTAACATAAATAATGAATCTCCAAAGATAGCCAATCTTAATTGTCTGTTGGGTGGAAAATCTTTTTTCTCTGGTTCTGGTGTGTGTTACCTATTTCTTCTTTGTAGTTAATCTCTGAGTATTTTCTCTAGTGCTGGTTTTGAAGACATAAATTCCTTCAGTTTCTGTTTGTCATGGAAGCTTCTTATTTCCCCATCTAATTTGATAGAAAGTTTTGCTGGGTAGGAAATTTTGGACTGGAAGTTGTTTTCTTTCAGAGTTTGAAATATGTTACTCCAAGCCCTTCTGGCTCTCATGACTTGGTTTGGGAAGTCTGGAGTGATTCTAATTGGTTTGCCTCTGAATGTCACTTGGCCCTTTGTTTTTGTTGCCTTTAAGATTCTCTGCTTGGCTTCCACATTGGTCATTTTGACAATTATGTGGTGTGGGGATCCTCTTCTCCGATCCTGTCTAAAGGGAGTTCTATAAGTTTCTTGGACCTGTGTATCAACCTCCTGCTCTATGTTTGGGAAATTTTCTGCTATTACTTCCTTGAAAAGACTGTTGATCCCTTTGGTTTCACCTTCTTTTCCCTCCTCTATTCCAATTATTCTTAGGTTAGCTCTCTTAAAATGGGCCCATATTTCTTCAATGTCAGATTCCTGCTGTCGGATATTTTTTTTCTAAATTAGAGACTATGCATTCATTTTTGGAGTGATCATCTTCTGGGAGCGAAATTCTATTCTCCATGTGGTCTGATCGGTTGTTTATACTTTGAATTGAGGCCTTTACTTCATTGATCACATCCTTTATCTCTTTTTGGCTCTCTCTGAATTCTTTTCAAAACACCTCTATTATTTCTGCAGTTGTTTTCCTGATTTGATCTTCTAGAAATCTCTGAATTTCTGTTTTATCAGGTTCTGATGTTGTGGGGTTGTGGGCATTCACTGCTCCTTTGTTATATCTCTTTCCCATGATTTCGGAAGTTTGTGCCTTCTCTGGGTTCTTTCCTGGGTCACTACGACTTCACTTAAGGTGCTCTGGATCTCGAGTCTGTGGTATCTCAGTCACCACTACTCCTTTACTGGGTTGTATCGCAAAGTCTCAGACCCAGGGAGTCAATCAAGGCTGCTTTGGACCATGGGGGTTGCCAGGCTGGACGTTCTCCTGCATGGAGTTGTGACTATAGTGTGATATCTCTGCCACCGCCACTTCCCCATTGGGTCAAGTCCCTGGGAGTCAGTACTAGAATTTCTCCTCTAGGGGCCGCAATTTGACTCACTGTTGTTGAGTGTGCCGATGGAGCTGTAGTGGACTTGGTGAATTCGCTGCTGCAGCCCCGGTGGCAATATGGCGCCACTGCTACGCCCTCGGCCGTGAGGCTGGCGTATTTCTTCTCTGTTTCTGAGCTCCGCTCTGAGTCCCTGCAGGGTGTGCTGAGCCCAGCCCCTGGGAGCTTTAGACACTCCCTGTGCCAAAAAAATCTGCCAAATCCCGCCCAGCTGATCCGTAGCGGCTCACCTCAGTTTGCTGTCCACCGCTCCTCTCTGGAGCCTGGTGGGCTGTTGAGTTCGTTGGTCTGGTGCCGTCCGGTGAAGTCACTGGTGCCGCCAGAAGTATGGCGCTGCTGCTGCATCCTCAGCCGTGAGGCCGATGTATCTCCTCTCTGGCTCTGAGCTCCTTTCTGAGTTCCCCTTCTCTCTGGAGCCTGGTGCTGGAAGGAAAGATGGCATCCGCGTGGCTCCGCACCCCGGCTCCAGCTGCAGCACTGCAGTCTGGTTTCTCGTTCTTTGGTCTCTGGTTCTGGTGTCTCGTTTTTTCAGCCCTCTTTTTCTCTGTCCCTTGTATTTACCTTTTTTGTTCCTCTGCTGATGGTGTTTTCTGGCTATGAAAGGTGCTGGTTTTGTGGTAATAGAGATTGGTTGTTAGTGGGGCTCGTAAGCCCCGCTTTTCTCCATCACCTTTAAATAAAAATTTTGAAGGCTTCATCCCAACGTAGAATACATTTTAGTTAATCTGCAAGGCGAATCTCTGCTTTATTTTTTTTATTTTTTATTTTATTTATTTATTTATTTATTTATTTATTTATTTATTTATTTGGTGGTACTGGGGTTCCTGGAAGCCCTCCTTCCTCCGGGCTACACTCCCAGACCTATTTTATATTTTTGAAACAGGGTCTCTTACGCCAGCACGGCTGGCTTCGAACCTGCGCGATCCTCCTGTCTCCGCCTCCCAAGCGCGGGGATTACAAGCGTGCGCCACCACGCCCGGCTCGAATCTCTGCTTTAAAAGAGCATCTTTGTCTATAGCCCCATTCAGACTCTTGAAATTTTCTTCCCTTCCATGTGGTTCATTGTCACGCAGCCCTCTCCCCTCTAGGATACTTTCCTCATGGCCAGCAGGGTGAAGGGTGATTGTCCCCAAACCTAACTGTGACCTGTGACCCATCCATACCTAACTCTTTCCAATCGTTTTCGCTGTCCCCACTGTCTTAGCAAGTCACACACAAGAATTTTGGGCTAGGCTTCTGCTTGTCTTTCGAGTCTCACCTCTTACTACTCTCTTTTAAGGAATGCAGCCTATATTCCGTCCATGTCCAGTCCTTAATATTCTCTGCTCTCTAATGGGCCATGTTCTCCCTCCCTCTAGAATGCCTTCTCCACCATGTCTAATTCTCATCTGTTAAGTTCATCACAAACATCGCCTCCTCCTCATCTCCTGACTCTCCCTTTCTCCTGTTCCAGAACTGAACTAGAAACCCTTCCTTCATGCTTCCTTAGCACCTAGGGGCAAAGTTCAGTCACTGAACAGAGCCCTCAAAACTTTAACAGTTGGAGCACAAGTCTTCCAATCACACTAGGCTGGCGTGTCCTTGCAAGCAAGACTACAAAAGCGCTGAACCTTGGATCTTCAGTGCTGGAAGAGAAGATGTTCGCTGGAAGAGAAGATCTGATGAATGAACGCCCCGGTGATGGAGCCAAAGAGATCACAACTGAATAAACCAGTGGACCCCGTGACATGATTTATGCCAATTCCAGTAGCCACACTTCCCTTCTCTCGACTCTGTGCAGAAACACTTGAAATTTCTTTTCCTAACCTGAAATTTGGCCAGGAAAGACTTGGCCCAGAACTAGTGGCTCTCCTGACAGCTAGTAATTCCGTCACAACTCCTTCACTCTCCCACTCTTCGGTGAATATATATGGAAAAGTAGACTCAGCCTAGGCAGGATGCTTCCTGGTGGCAGGAAACCTCTATTAGCACCAGCCACGCGAAAACTCAAGCCGCCTTCCCTGGGCCCAGGCTTCCCGCTCCACAGGAGTCTTCCCTGCTCTGAACACTGAATTTGGTTTTCACAGAGCCCTGGCTGCCTGGCATTTGTCATGCTGTGCTCCATCAGAGATTTAATCAGGTCTGAGTTTTTAACAATGCTCTCGTCATGCTCACTTAACTTAAAATCAAGCCTGTTCAGGCATTCGTGGGTCCTCCTCGCTCAGTCTGCTAGTTTGGGCATTTAAAACTTTTGGATTTCTCATCAAGGAACTGTGCATCTTTACCAAGCATTCGGATACACGAACCTCTTAGGCTAGTTCCCTGCTTGAAATATTCCAATTTAGCAATTAGTCTGTTACTGAGGAAGTATCTGTCTATTAGTCCCCTATTGATGCCTTCACAAATTATCACAGAGGGAATGGCTGGAAACAATACAAATGTATAGTCTAATGGTTTGGAGATCAGAAGTGAGGCATGGGTTTAGATCAAAGCGTTGGCAGGACTGCATTCCTTCTAGAAGCTCAGGGAAGATCTGTTTCCTTGGCTGCATCAGCTTCTATAGGTGTCCACGTTCCTGACTTAAGTCCCTTCCTCCGTATTTAAAGTCAGCAAGAATGCTGGAGTCTATTGTCCTTTGGATATAGACTGTGCCGTGGGCAGGCTTATGTATTGGCAATGCAAAAAGGTTCCGAGGTGAAATCGTTGAATCACGAGGACTCTAATCTCATCAGTAGGTAACTCCATTGATGGATTTTCAACTTGAGTGGATCGATGGGTTGGTAATGTAGGGAGGTAGAGTGTGGATGGAGGAGGGAGGTCACTGGCGGTGGGGCCTTAGGGACTCTATGTCCCTTGCCCCTCCCCTTCCACTCGCTTCTGGCTTCCATGACGTGAGAGTGGAGTCCCTCCACACATCCTGCTTCCACCACCATCAGGTTTCAGAGCCTGCCCTGTGGACCGAAACCATGAGCCCTGGTAAATATTTCTTTCTCTAAGTTTTGAGTATCAGGCATTTAAATCACAGTGATGAGAAACTGACTGAAACAGATACCTTCTCATATGGAATCTCTCTGACCTTCTCATCTGCCTCCTCCCTCTACCTTTCAGGACCTGGATGACTACACTGAAATCACCCAGTGATCTAGAATAATCTCCCTAATGTGAGGGCAGCAAATTAGCAACCTTAATTCTCCTTTTCTGTGTAAAATGGCATATTTACAGATCCCAGGCATCAAGACAAGAGCATCTTTGGGTGGCGATTTTTTGCCTATCATAATCTGAATGGTTCTGGAGATCTGAAAGGGGCCCTTTACATAAAACCAAAAGGGTCAGTGTAGACTTTGAGCCAGTGATATCAGGGTCACCTAGAAGCTGTTTAGAAGTTTAGGACCTCCAGACCTACCCCAGACCTTCTGAATCACAATCTACCTTTTCACAGATCCATGGACTTAGGTTATGCGTGGAGAAGAGTTTAGACTCTGGTGCAGAACAATGGTCTTCTCTGGAGATGTATATGTAATAGTAGAAGGACCTTATAGAGTCCAATAAATAGCACCTTGTGCCTGTCATAACTCTAAATGAGTACTGACACAAGACCTTGGTACCACATGGTACTAAGTATTGATGAACTATTCAGTTATGTGAGCTTTACCTTCAACTCCAACTTTGAAACATCCAATAAGAATGCTTCTCCCCACCAGCCACAGCTTCTTGGGACTGCAGGAGATCTTTCCTGCTGCATCCGTGGGTGCAGCTCATGTGGAAGAGCACATGTTCTCTGCGGCAGGCCGGCCTCCAAAATGAAGGAAGAGGAGGGGGCTGGGCTACTCATGTCCCTCCAGCCTCAGCAACCAGATAGGTCACTAGTGTAGGGGGGGGTTAGAAATAAGACAAGAGCATTATAGCTAAAAGAGCTGCCTCCATGTGCAAGCAAGCATCAGGAGGGACTAACAGAAGTTCCCCTAGAAAATAACACGTATACCTCAGAGGAGCAGGGAGGGAGGCAGTACAGTGTGTGTGGTAGTACTCCATACACAGGAATTCTGCAGATCTAAGACATGGCTTCCCATCAGAACATCCTAAGAACTTGTCATGGACTGTGATTTCCTGGGCCCCTACCATAGGGGATTCAGATTCGCTAGGTGTCAGGTAGGGCTGGAACCAAGAAGACGTGAAATGCCATAGCCTCCAACTCAGGAAAAAGCTCATGTCTTGGTCCCTTTGGTCATTTCGGCAGGACATTATGCCAGAGAGAGTGCACACTAGCCAAGACTCTTTTGTAGCAAGTTATGAAAACCGACTTGAGCTGGCTTACCTGAGAGAGGGAATGCTTCTCAGGGTCTAAGGATGTCTTACCAACAAGGGCACATGTAGGGAAGGGACTGGGCCAGGGACTAGGAGGCCCCCGGGAGTCTGGCAGGGTGCTCTCCCCACCTGCCATTTCTGCTTCACATGATAGCTGATACCATTTTCCTACCATGTTTTTATGCATGTGGGGAGCAGAAGATGGACTCTGATGGACTCTATTTAACTCCTTAAAGGCCTCTCATCTCTGTTACACAGATTGGCACTCTTAGTCCCCATTCTAAATTTCCAGGACAAAGAATCTGTTGAACCAAGGAAGGTCAGCTGTCCACAGTAGATTCAGGGGTTTGTGATCACAAAACCCATTCCTTTAGCTTATTTTTTTAATTGACACATAATAACTGTATATATTTATGGAGTACAGTATGATAATTCAATACATTATATAATGTATGGTGATCAAATCAGAGTAAATTAACATTTCCTTCTCCTTAAACATTTATTACTTCTTTGTATTGGGATCCTTCAAACTTCTCTCATAATTCTTTATAAGATATATGCTCAGTTGTTATAAACTAGACACTGTATTGTATTTATTTATTTCTCCAGTCTAACTCTATTTTGGTATCCATTAGCCATCCTCCTCCCCCACCCTTCTCAGCCTCTACTGAACTCTCTTCTACTCTCTGTTTCTGTGAGATACTTTTTTAGTTTCCACATATTATATCCTGCAGTTTTTGTCGTTCTGTGCCTTCATCCCTCTACTTTTGTGGGAGATAGGTTAGAGGGAGGACAAACCTCAGAGAACAGAAGTCATCACACGTGTGGGGAATATCCAGAGTCTACGGAGGAGGCTGTTCCATTTCTATGTTTTTAAAATTGCTTTTACTCACAACTAGAAAATAAAAAAAGAAAACCTTGTGGCTTTGAGGGTCTATAAAGAGCTGAAAAAATATCTCTAATCTATATTTAGAATCAGTCTCTTTGGAATATCGATGTTAGTGAAATCCTTGGGATTCTACCTTCTCCTCTCTGTTTGTTTGAAATGATCAGAGGTCTCAAATTCCTTGGAGAGGGTGCTTCTGTTCCTGAGTGAGTTCACTTCTTCCTCTAGAGTTCAGAGCCTTTTCTGCATGCTTCTTTTTAGGGTAAAGATGGTTCATTTCTAAGAAGGCTTTCCTAGGAGTGAGTACCAAATCCACATAAGTTGGAATGGTGTGTGTGTGGTCCTGAGAATTAAACCCAGGGGCATTATACCTGTGAACTATACCCTTAGACCTATTTTATTTTTTTATCTGAAACAGAGTTTTCAAAGTTGCTGAGGACCTCGCTAAACTGCTGAGGCTGGCCTGAAACCTGCAATCCTCCCGTCTCAGCCTCCCAAGTACTGGGATTATAGGTGTGCACCACCATGCCCAGCTGGAATTCTTTTTTTATGAATGTCCACCTCCCATACCATGAGTTCTCCCAGAGTCAAGGTTGTGTCCTGCTCATCCAGCTCTAGTGCCTATTATAATCCCTGGCTCTGAGAGGCTGCTGGTATGTGCTTCTTAATTTAGCAATGATGAGAGGGATTATTCTTCCAGAAGTAATGCTTAGAGAAAAGTCAACAAGTATCAGGAAAAATTCCAGGAAAGAGTCGCAAAATTCAGAATTGCCTTGCCTTTCTGGGAGGGGAGACCATGATTGCCTCCCTAGGAATTCTGGAAAGTAAAAGGGAGCCCCCAGAGATGTAGCTGTGTGGCAGATGGTCCAGGAGTCAGGATTGGTGGCCCCACGGCTCACAAATTAAGTTTTTTTAAACCTCCCTCCTCTTAAGTGTCCTTGTCTATATCTCAATCAGCTCAGACTCCTGCCTCTCACTACAAGATGCACTTGACTGCAGGTACACAGGAGTGCTCATCCTCAGAGGTGCCAGCTGGTAGCTGTCATAGGTCATCCCAGGGAGAGAGGTACAGACATGCTTTATGAATGTTTATTCTAATTGCAGTAAAATAAAATTGTAGGCTTCACAATGTATCATCTTGCTGTAAAAATCACTATCACGAGGCTCAAATATCTTTATCATGACAATGTTCCATTCTAAAATTGCATTTTGCTACATTTTCCAGCTCCTAAAATAATACAAAAAATATCTTTGGCATGACAGTCGCCTGACATAAATGAAAACGCAATTTAATAAAATGGCATTTTATGAATTTAAGCTGAAACAAATATTTGACATGTTTTATTTAAATTAATTTTCTCTGCTGTTTTGATAGCAGGCAAGCTTTGTTTTATTATCTGTTTACTGTGCTGGGCTCTGAGACTTGCTGGTGCAGAAAAGAAGCTGAGGGATCTAGGGAGACCAGGTTCTGGGCCCCACAGGCCTGTGCTCTGGTTCCATTGGCAGTAAAAGCTGGCGGCATTTGGACATGGAGCTGTCTCACAAAACTACTATATCCACTTTTGCAAGGCAAGAGTAGCATATTCACTTTCAGGCTGATGACACTTTCCTTATAAATATCCCAGTTTCTTTTAGTAATCCCAAACCAGTCTCAATGACTATTCTATATAAATTCTAAACTGAACAATTTTTTTGTGTGTACGTTGTAAAAAAAAAATCCTTCTTAAACTTTCTAGAAAAGCAATCTGCTAGTCTAAGATGCTCTGACAGTTGTTCTTTCTTACTCTTTAGGGGGATTTTCCAAGACCCATAGTGGATGTCTGAGCCCACAGATAGTGGTCAACAGTATATATACTCTAATTTTTTTTTCTATGTACCCTGCAGCATTACACAGAGTACCAGAGTTAGTTTGTCCTTCCATGTTTTATGCCCTACTATCTCCTTTGTATCATTACTCTTTCTTTTTGGAGTCATTATTAAGCAAATAATGGTTACTTAGCCGGGAGTGGTGGCACACACTTGTGATCCCAGAATTTGGGAGGCTGAGATGGGAGGATCACGGTTCGTGGACAGCCTCAGCTACTTAGTGAGGCCCTTTGCAACTCAGTGAGACCCTGTTTCAAAATAAAGAATAAAAAAAGTTGGGTTGGGAGTATAGCTCGGAGTAGAATGCCCCTGGGTTCCATCCCCAGTACTGCAAAAAAACAAAAAATAAAAAATATAAAGAATTAAAAATAGGGCTGAGGGTGTAGCTTGGAGGTAGAATGTCCCTGGTTCCATCCCCAGTACTGAAAAAATAGACAAATAAATAAATACATAAATAAGTAAATAAACGTTACTTGAGTGGAAGCACTGTGTTAAGGTTTGAATATAGAGTATCCCCCAGGAAAAGCTTACATAATTAAAAATACTCAGAGGTACACTGGGCGTGGTGGCGCACACTTGTAATCCCAGTGCTTGGGAGGCAGAGACAGGAGGATCGCACAGGTTCAAAGCCAGCCTTGCTGGTTTAAGAGACCCTGTTTCCAAATAAAAATATAAAAAATAGGTCTGGGAGTGTAGCCTGGAGGTAGAAGGGTTTCCAGGAACCCCAGTACCACCAAAAATAATAATAATAATAATAATAATAATAATAATAATAATGCTCAGAGGTGAAATAATTGAATCAGGGTTCTAATCCCATCAGTGGATAAGTCCGTTGATGGATTAATAAATTCAGCAGACTTACTGGATAGCACAGGCAGGGTGTGGCTGGGGGGACAGGTCACTGGGCATGTGGCCTTGGGGACTGCATCTGTCCCTGACCCCCTTCCCTGGTGCCCCCTGCTCCCTGCTGCCATGGTAACGTAGCTCTCCTCCAGTGTGCCCTGCTGCCGCCATGGTCCTGCTTTGGAGCCAGCCAGCCATGGACTGAGTCTCTGAAACCCTGATCCCACATGAACCTTCCTTCTCCAAGTTGTGCATGTCAGATATTTGGGTCGCGGTAAGAGAAAAGAAGACCAAAGCCCACCGTGGCATCACCATGTTGAACTGACAACCGAGAAGGCTATTCGGTGTCTAACAAGCAGTGGCATACACCGTATGGGCACTCTAGACAAAGGGCGAGTAACATCCTGAGTGAGAGGAAGCTGAACGGTGTGATATTCCCTGCGCTACTCAGAGTGGAGCACAAAAAGACGTGTGAATTATTGGCTTCTGGAATTTTCCACTTAATATTTTTAGGGTGCAATTAAGCATGAGTAACTAAAATAGAAAGCCAAAACCTCAAGTAAGAGAGGACAATCTTATTACCAGAGGGAAACTGAGGCACCAATGTGCTACTTAATTCACTAGCCCTTAAAGGAAAATGTGCCAGTGGCTGGATTGATAGAATAAGGTTGATGTGAAATGAGCAAAATATTTGTTTTGAATTGAAATTTTGGATCTGGAATATTCTCCAGACACATGTGGAGGAGGCTGGGTCTGCAGCCTGTGATTCTATTAGGAGTTAGTGGAACTTTTGAAGGTAAAATCTAGAAGGAAGTCTTAAGGCCATTGGGGTCGTACCCTTGAAGAGGGTTGTGGAGCCCAATCCTTTCCCTCATCTTCCTTTTTTTTTTTCCTCTGTGGCTATGAGGTGACTCTACCATGAACCTCTGCCAAATTGTGCTACCTTGCCACAGGCCTCAAAGCAAAGGGCCAACAAACCATGGCCTGGAATCATCAAAACTGTAAGCCAAAATAAGCTTTGTTCCTGTATAAATTGATTATCTCAGATATTTGTTATTTGTTTTAGTTACAGAAAGCTGATACTAATCTAATATCTCTCTCTCTCTCTCTCTCTCTCTCTCTCTCTCTCTCTCTCTCTCTCTGTGGTACTGGGGTTCCTGGAGCCCTTCTGCCTCCAGGCTACACTCCCAGACCTATTTTTTTATATTTTTATTTGGAAACAGGGTCTCTAAAGCCAGCGCAGCTGGCTTCAAACCTGCACAATCCTCCTGTCTCTGCCTCCCAAGCGCGGGGATTACAAGCGTGTGCCACCATGCCCGGCTAATTTCTTCTTTATATAGCTTTCCATATTAATAATTTGTAGATCTGAATAAGAATTTTCTAACAGTTACATAAACTGTATTTGATTAACATCATTGCTTGCTTCCTGTGAACAGTAACCTGTAACAATGATTACCTCTCTCCTGGAAGAGAGTCTGGGACAAGAGGAGGGGGTTGATGACCACCGTGACAAGGTCCTGATCACCAAAGGACAGAGGCTATGAGCTGTTTCTGGGTCAGGATCAAAGTAGTATATAATTTTCACACGTGTGTATGGGAACTTGTGGGGGTTTTTATTTTTTGCTTTTGGAAAAATGTCTTCACAACTCTAAAATTCAGTGTGCTCAAAGGATGACGATGTAATTTGTAGACAAAGAGCCTGGTCTTAAGAAGAGAAAACATAAATACATAATTTTGAGAGAAGGGGTATGAGGGGTTAAACTCAGACACAGTCTAGCTTTGAGCTACACCCACAACCTTTTTTTTTATTATTTTGAAACAAGATCTCTCTAAGTTGATGCAGCTGGCCTCAAACCTGTGATCCTCCTGTCTCAGTCTCCCAAGTACTAGGATTATAGGTGTGTGCCACCACGCCCAGCCTAAATATATTTTTAAGGCAACTTTACACACACACACACACACACACACACACACACACACACACACACCTTAGAGCTTAAAGCATGTCTTAGCCATCTGGAAAGCTTTAGTTCCATTCATGGGGAGGGGATTTAAAATACAGTAAAAGATGGGCTCTCCACCAGAGCTTGCAACACTTACCAAAGCATCCATTTTTCATTGGTCAGAAAGAATTTAGATGCAGCCCTTTCAGACCAACCTCTGACAGCATGCGTTTTTCGCCCCTTGTGTTTACCATTGGACCAAGTTATGAAGTTAGCTGGAAAACACTCGTTCCCAGGACCTGTCCTCTGTGCTCGGCTTCCTCTCAGCCCTGGGGCCGGTCATCAGAGGTGAGACACTTTAGAAGTGGCATGGACAAACTCTTGAAGTGAGAGTGGAGAGTGGAGGGAAGTTGGGAGCAAAGAAGCTCTTCAGATGCCCAGGCATCTGTGAAATAACAAAGAGATAAGAGCCAACAAAATCGGCAGGCAGGGAAAGAACTGGAGGTACAAGAACACAGTGGATTATATTTCCCCCCTCAGAGATAACCTGGAAACAGGCTTTATCATGCAGAGACCATTTTCTCTCCCATCTAGGGATTCTAAAAGAAGAGCGGAAAGGATCCGTTCTACAGCCAGGTTCAGCCTAAGTAACCTTACCAGGTAATTGAAAAAGGCTTTCAGGTGTTTGGTTAAGCACATTTTTTTCCTTTGACTGTTCTCAAATAAAAACAGCACTGGCAGAAGAAGAAACCATACTTCCTGGGCAAGTTCAGAGAAAGTATACATTAGAGAACAGGAAAAATTACTCCCAACAAAGTAATGGCTCCTCGTTTTCCAATAGGATAGGGAAAAAATACTACCAAATTAATTCAATAAATTCTGTGGAGCGTGTCGATTTACTTTTAAGATACAATGCCTGCCTTCAAGCAATCTGTAATCTACTTCTGGGGGTAGGATGGACTCACATCATTAGGGAAAAAAAAGCATAAAATAGCTTCATGCACTCATCCACACACTCGGGCGCACAGCACCGTAGGAGTTAGAAAGGAGAGAGACCAGGGAGCAGTGTGAACTGTGTATCTGCGTTAATTATCTATTGCTTAGGAACACGGTACCCTAAAAGAAGTGGCTGGAAACAACCATCTATTAGCTCTCTGTCTCTGAGGCCCAGAGATCTGGGATAGCTTTATGGATTGGGTCAAGCTCAGGGTCCCTGTGAGGTGTTGAGCTGGGCGGCACTCATCTCAAGGTGAAACCAGAAGAGGGCGCGCTTCCATGCTCGCTCAGGTGGCAGACAGAAGGTTTCAGCTCACCGCCCTGTGGGCTTCCCCACAAGGCGCTCGGCTACCTGGATTCTGCCAGAGCTAGCAAGCATCCAACCAAGTCAAAAGCCTCAGTCTTTTTATAACCCAATCTTGGAAGTGACATCTTACCACCTCTGCCATATTGTTTCCACTAGAAGTAAGTCACTAAACTCGAGGGTATAATTACACGAGGGTATGGATACCTGGAAGTGAGATCATCAGGGGCTCGCCCGAGTCTGTCTATCACATACCAGAATGTGTTGTAGCTGTGTGCCTCTCTTTTTGTACATAAAGTTTTATTGATTACAGCCCTCATATCTGCTTACCCTGGCTGTTTTCATGCTATGATAGTAGAATTGCATAGTTGCAGAAGAGACTAGATGGTGCTCAGGTTTAAAGTACTTATCAGAACCTGCACGGGAAAAGCTTTTTTGAGTCCCGCTCTAAAGCAGACTGAAAGACCTACTCTAAAGTAGGTCTGAGTAGGTCCTGACTTTCTGCATTTTTTTTTTTTTTTTGGTGGTACTGGGGTTCCTGGAAACCCTTTTTCCTCCAGGCTACACTCCCAGACCCATATTTTATTTATATATATATATATATATATATATATATATATATATATATATATATAATTTTTTTTTGAAACAGGGTCTCTTAAGCCAGCGAGCCTGGCTTTGAACCAGCACAATCCTACTGTCTCCGTCTCCCAAGTGTGGGGACTATAAGTGTGCCGCCACCACACGCCCGGTGAATTTCTGCATTTATAATAAACTTCTTGGGTGGTGTTGATGCTGCTGGGCTGTAGACCATACTTGGAATAGTGAGACTGTGGACCAGGAGGGCTGAGAAGGTCTTCAGCCTCAGATGCCACAGAGGGACTCAGATACCATCATATAATGAGAATAGATAACACACATAACATTTCTGGCCCACGTGTACTCTAAATTTTCATTAATCATGATAGTACTTTAGAAAGATGCCTCTAATCCCAGTACTTGAGAGTTTGAGACAGGAGGATCACAGATTCAAGGCCATCCTCAGAAAAGGGAGGCCTTCAGTAATTTAGTGAGTCTGTCTTTCAAAAGAGAATAGGATCCAGGTGTGGTGGCACAGGCTTATAATCCCAGTGTTTGGGAGGCTGAGACAGGAGGATTACAGGTTCACGGCCAACCTCAGATACATAGTGAGGCCTTCTGCAATTTACTGAGACCCCGTTTCCAAATAAAGAATAAAAATATAAGTCTGGGGTGTAGCTTGGAGGTAGAATGCCCCTGGGTTCAATCCCTAGTACCACACACAAAAAGAAAAGAAAATAGGGCTGGGGTGTAGCTTGAAGGTAAAGCACCCCTAAGTTCAACCCCTAGTACAGGAGGGGAAGGAAGGAAGGAAGGAAGGAAGGAAGGAAGGAAGGAAGGAAGGGCAGGCTATGGTGGAATGTGGAGAATTTTATATCTGGGAAAAGAAAGAAGGAAGCCCGTGGTGCATTGGTACTGCAGGTGAGCTCACTTTGAGGCTCTCCCATGACACAGTGGTCACACCGCAGCCCACCCATCCCTTCAGCTGGTACCCCACACGCTGGCCTTACCCAGCCCAGGGACACACCTGTCACTGCAGAGAGACAGCCGCCTGGCTCTCACAGGGCTGTCGTAATCCATGGAGCACAGGCAATGTCTTTGCAGACACTGAACTGTGGGCACAGATACAAAGCTCTCATTAATCCAGTTAGACACGGCTCTTTCATTATCCTCAGCACCAGCAGGCCCCCGTGGGCAGCATGGCCCCACTGCGGTGCACCCCCAGCCGTGTTGTCAGGGTCTGCTTACCTGCCTGTCCCACCTTGGTCAGGTGCACCTGCCTTTAAGCCCTTCAGAGGCTGGGGTTGTGATCTGTTCATCCCTGGCACTGAACTCAGCCTGGGGCCTTAGTAGAAACCTAGAAATCACATGTCAGGGGAGCGAATGACTGAAAATGGGAACGGTAGTATTTCCTGCCACCTTCCTTGTTGTGAGAACTGTTTATGTAGTTGTTTGCTTGGGCAGTGAGAGTAACTCCACACACATGGGGTGGCTTAGAAGCAGGTATTTATTCTCCATCATTCTGGAAGTGAGAAAGCCAAGTCAAGGCGTGGCAGGGCTGGGTACCTGAGGTTTGTCCCCATTATAACGGCAGCATCTTGCTGATGCTCCTGGTCTCTCCTCCGTGGACCTGCAGCCCTCTTCACGTATCCTGATGTCCTCTGCTCATAAGGATGCCAGACTGGGTCAGGGACACTCTAATGGCCTTGTTGGACTTGATTATTTCTTTAAAGGTCTTAAATTATTCCTCAAGAAGTCATGTTCTGAGGTACTGGGGATTAGGACTTCAACATATGACTTTGAGGAAAGCAATGTGGTCCATAACAAGCATTAAATTAGAAAACCGAAATATTTAGAATGTTGCCTAGAACATGGTGCACAACGTTTCCATGACCACAAACAGCCTGGAAGGAAAGTGGAGAGAGCACATCTTAGAGCCAGTATCACAGGGAGCACCCTAGACTTGGTACTCCTTAGAAAGTATTTTGTGGCTTATTAAAATAGCCAGAAAGAGAGCTCTCTAACTCTACACTCCTGCATGTGACCCTCCTTTCAAGGCAGATGGCACCAGTAGAGATGGCCCTTCAATCTCCATCCCTACTCTGTCTCACCAGTAGATTAATTGTTGTGCCCATCACTTACAGAATACATCCCATCTATTGTTTCTTATATGCACTTCCCAGCGGTATTGTCTGGCATTAATTATTATTTTACAATGGGGAAAAGTGGGTCCAAAGAGGTTGAAAAACTTGCCTAAATTCACAGAGACATTAATGGCAGAGACAACATCCTAACATAGACACTTCCTACAACACAGGTGTGAGCATTGTCCATGCTGCATCTAAGCTCCTCTTCAGCCCAGGTAATCCTGGGCAACTCTGGCCCATGCAATGATAAAGTTAAGATGGGGGTGCTGACCAGGCCAGCTGACTTTCAGATGGCCCCAGCCATGAAGGCTGCACTTTGGAGACCAGAAACCCTTTGTGAACATGCCAACTTGACATTCCATCCAGAAAGGTATTTCCCAGAAACACACTTTGCCTGCATCCCACTGTCCCTAGGCTTTCCCACTATGCAACAAATTACTGCAAAGGCAGGCGTTGCTGAATATTTTCTGCCTCTTTCCTCCTTTTCCTCCTCGTTTCCTCCCTCCTCCCAGGATCTGTTACAGGAGTTTTATTCCCCTTAATTTACGCTCTGCAAATTGCTCAGCTTGAATACTGTTATTCCACAGCTCTGTGAAGGGAGTGTTGCGAGGTGTCAGCCCACTTCCTCTGCACGCAGTGCTCATCCTGCTGGAGAGAGCTGCCCTCGCAGAATGGAAGCCAGGACCTGGCTGCCCCTGCCCAAGGTACCTTGTGAAATATCTAATCATGCAGCTCCTCATTTGTACAGGGATTTACAGTCGCCCGGGCACAGTCATCCCTGTAGGCTCATTTACATAAATACCATAGAAGAAGACATAATACCTTCCGTCCGCACAGCTCTTTTTCCATTTACCAAGGACTCCCATATATATATTACCTAATTTATAGATAATATATGATAATATAACACTCTTAAAATATATTGATTTCTTCCATATGAATAGTGCTATTACAATCCATTACTGAGAAAGACCACGGCTTACAGGTTCCTTATGCTCCAAGTGCCGAGGTGTGCGCCCTGTCGCTGGCTGGTGTGTCAGTCAGCTTTGCATTGCTGTGCCCAAAATACCTGACAAGAATAATAGAGGAGAAAAGGCTTAATGGGCTCATGGTTTCAGTCCACAACCATTTGGCTCCAAGGCAGAGACGTCCCAGCAGCAGGGCCTAGTGGGGAGAGCTGCTCAGCTCATGGCTTTGGAAGGAGAACAAGGGCGATAGTGAGGGTGAGACAGACTTGAAGGGACCAAGGACAGACAGAGCCTCAAGGTCACACCTGCAGTGACCCACCTCCCTCAGCCAAGCCCATTTCTGAAGCTTGGGCATTGGGGAATCATGCTCCCCACACGTGAGCTTTTAGGGACATTTCATCTCCAAACCACAACAGTTGAGCTCCATCCTTAAAGCCTATTGCTCTTGGAATATGAAATTCCAGATGCCCCTCAGCTGGCCTGCTCACCTTAGCGAGCCTTCCCTTCCCCCAGCGACAGACCTAGCAGCTGTGCCCAGTCATCCCTAGCAATGCACAGAGCCTGTACACAGGGACCCATGTCCGTCCACCTGGACACAGCTGCGGCAGGCCATCTTGCTTTCTCTTGCTCTGGCAGGCAGCAGCTGGGGAGATAGGATGGGTGAGCATATGCTGGCAATAGCTCCAAACTTTGTGTCTGGCTCATAAACCTGGCTTGAGAACTGCTCTGAAAAAATCTGAAGTGTATCTTTGGTTCATTCAGTTGGTCAATCCCTCCTGCAGCCTTGGTAAACTTTATTGAGGGGGTACATAATCACATCCTGCATACCTTTTTTCTCTTTACCAACTTCCACCTCTATACCTTGACTAAATGACTTGCTGTCCCTTAAAATTAAACAGTCTTGCCCCATGTGAGCTTCTGCATGTGCTGCCCCCGGTGCTGACCTCCTTATCTTTTGCTTTGCTTCTTTGCTAACCTGTATTCATTACTTTCGATTATTTTTTTCTGGAAACAGATTCTGAGACAGGGAGCTACATGTGAGGTTTATTGGGGAGAATTCTTGGGAGATGAACCTGTAAGGAGGCTAAGAAGAAAGGTTATAACTGAGGTCTCAGCTGACCCTACAAGGAGCTCTGGTACTACAGTGATGTATCGGAGCTGTCTCAGATTAAAGCCAGGGGCTGGGCCTTTGTAGTCCTACAAAGATCCGTGAAGGGGGCCTATGTGAGGGGTTCCCTACGGCCCAGGGAGATCCTCAATGAGGGACACACTAAGGTTTCAGAAGCCAATGTTGCCAGCATAGGTGTCCACGTGTCTGCATCAAAGAGGGCTCTGAATAGAGTGTCTCCATGTGTTAGTGTTTTGTCCCTGGGCCCAAATGCCTGGTGCAAACAACTTAGAGGAGGAAAGATTGATTTGTGCTTATGTTTCAGAGGTTTAGTCCATGGTTGGCAGGCTCCATTGCTTTGGGACTAAGGTGAAGTCAAATTATCATGTCAGAGGGTGTGGCAGAGGAGAGCTGCTCGGCTCGTGGCAGCAGGGTAGCAGAGAGAGCATGGGAGTGATAGGGGGATGGAGGGAGGGAGGGAGGGAGGGAGGGAGGGAGGGAGGGAGGGGAAGAAGGTGGTGTTGGAGGAGGAGGAGGAGAAGGAGGAGGAGGAGGAGGAGGAAGGTATGTTGGGACAAGATATACCCTTCCAGGGCACATGCCCAGGGACCCACTTTCTCCAGCTGAGCCCTGCCTCCTACAGTTTCCACCACCTCTCAATAATGCCATTGTATATTAACCAGCATCTTCAGAGCTAAAATCTAAAAGACTTGGCCATGTAACTTAGAGGAGGGAAGATGTATTTGCTCATGGCTTTCGGTTCAGGCCATGAGAGGCCAAGGACTGCAGATCTCAGGTATGGTGGCTGGAAGGGGAGAAAGGGGGAACACCTGGGCGTGCTCCTCACATTAGGGAGGCTGGAAGCAAGGGGAAGATGAGGGGGAGGAGGAGCCACATATAATCTTCATGGCCACATCCCCAGGAACCCACCTTCTCCAGCCTCACTCTACAGGCCTGACCACCACCCAGGTGAAACCATTACGACGAATTTGTCCACTGCTGGGATTACAACCCTCATGAGTCTGTTACGTCAGCTCCAAACACCAACGTATGGGCTCTTCAAGGGGCCATTTTATATTAACTATAACAGCCGTCCAGTTGTTAATCTATCGATGGATTAATCCGTCGATGAGACCAGAGCCTTCATGACCTATTCACTTCCCAGAGCTCCACCTCTGAGCACTGCTGTTTGGGCAAGCAAGCGTTCAGCACCATTAGCCTTTCAGGGACATCCCAGATCTGAACTGTAGCACTCAACAATCCCTGTAGATGGGTCTCAACTTCACTGCATCTGGGGAGCTTTCTGAAATCCCAAAGCTTAGGTCATATCCATGCCACTTAAACTAGACTTCTACCCCGGGAATTCTGATTAGTTAGTCTGAGGTGCAAGAGGAGCTTTGGGGCTTTTAAGTCTCCCCAAGTGATTTTTCTGTGCTGCAATGTTTGGGGCCCACTGCTCTGTGCACTAGGAATCAATGGAGAATGGCTTCCACTGTGAAGTGCTTCCTGGAGGCTCCAGACTGTGCCGCGCGGCCCCCTGCACAGCACCTGCATCACTGCTTTACACAGCACCTGCTGCACTGAGCTGTGGTCAACAAATGTGTATCAATAGGCCACCCTGCCCAAGAGCCCGTGTCCACCGAGGACTCACGGGGGTGCATAGGTCATTGAAAATATGAATGCATGGGTGAATGGACCACGATGCCAACAGTGAGTGAATTTAGGCCGGACTGTATGACAAAAAGAGAAAGAAGGAAGCCAGACGGAAGGGAGAAGGGAGCTAAGAAGGAAAGAAGACCAGCCGGGCGTGGTGCACGCGCTTGTAATCCCAGCATTCGGGAGGCTGAGACGGGATCGCAGTTCACGGCCAGCCTCAGCTACTTAGTGAGGCCCTTTGCAACTCAGTGAGACCCGGTTTCAAAATAAAGAATAAAATATAGGGCTGGGGGTGTAGGTCAGAGGTAGAATACCCCTGGGTTCTATCTCTAGTACTAAAAAAAAAAGGAAAGTAGAGGCCAGGGAGGTCCCCTGACCTGCAATCCTTCGTGGATGTACTCGGTTTTTACTGCTCTGTAGCAAATTCTTCTGAAATGAGCATCTTAAAGTGACATTTATTATCTCCTAGTTTCCACAGGTGGAAGTCTGGGCATGGCCTGGCTGGGCCCTCGCGCAGGGCCTCAGGGCCAGGGTCAGTGCTTCTGCGGGGTGGAGTGGAGTTCTCATCTGGAGCTCAGGGTCCTCATCTAAGTTCTTTCAGGTGTTGGCAGAACTTAGTTCTTTGTGGCTACATCATTGAAATCTCTGTATTCTTGTTGGCTGTCTGGCAGGGGACCATCTCAGAGCCTGGAATCTACCTTGAGGTCCTACTATGTGCTCTAGCTCTGTTCCATTCATAACATTGCTATTTGCTTCTTCTTCTTTTTTTTTTTTTTTTTTTTGGTGGTGGTACTTGGGGTGGAACCCAGGGGCTTTGCTACCTCTGGGCTACACTTCCAGACCTATTCTATACTTTATTTGGAAACAGAATCTCACTATGTTGCTGAGAACCTCACTTAGTAGCTGAGGCTGGCTTCGAACCTGTACATCTTCTGTCTCAGCCTCCCAAGTGCTGGGATTACAAGTGTGTGCCACTGCGCCTGGCACCTGTTTGCTTCTTTTATGTTATTATTTTGGATATTTGGGTCCTTGACTTACTTCTAGACTAAAGAAAAGTGCGCCTGACTGTTCACCTTTTTTTTTTTGCAAAGGCTCACCTGATTAGGTCAGACGCCTAGGATAATCCTCTTCTCGATTTGCTCAGAGTCAACTGATTGGGGACCTTAAATACATCTGTAAAATTCCCATGGCCACCGACCACAACATGGTCTTGGAAGTGCTGTCTTAGCATATCCCCATGTTCCCTGCCACACTCCTGGGGAGAGGGTTAGACGGGGGACAAGAAAGTTGGAGCCCCTTTAAACCTAGAACATAGCCATCAGCCTGGCCCTATTTTTCTTCCTCGTCCTTTAGGACTGGACAGTTATTTCTATGCCAAGATCCTATCCACCTGACAGTGTAACGGCTAAAGGGGTGAGCCGGGCAGAGGGTTAAACATGCTCTCTCTGTACATCTTCTGTCCAGCCGCTCTGTGACCTGGTCTTAATCAGGCTTTTCTAGGACATGCTGTGCTCCTTGACCTGCTGCCTCCCTGCATGGGGCCCTCTTTTCCTAATTTATTTTCAGCCCTGAAGCTGAGCTCAGAAGCAGCATCTGGTTTTGCTTTTAAAACAAAACTCCGGCTGAGTTGGGTAGAGGCACAGAAGTCAAATGCATACTTGTCCCCAAGGTCGCTCAGCAACTGCAGAGCCCTGGTCCTTCCCCGCCCATGTGGCCTCCTCCTGGCATCCTTTGTTGTCAATACACAACTTTTATCCACCTGGGCCTATTCCAGAGTCCTGGGGTCACTGGATCTGCAGCTAGGTCAGAGCCACTGGGCTTCAGAAGCCCTGCTAGTTCCCAAAATCCACTTAGAAATTCTACATTCATCCAAGGAAGATAGAAAAGAAGAAGAATGTGTCTTGTGAGGCCTGAGCTCACTTTTTTGCTTTCTCTTCTGGCAAGACAGTGGCCTGCCTGCAACTTCCTGGGATGAACATTCAATATCTGCAGACTGTGTCATCCTAGAAACAAAACTATCCTAAAAATTCCTATCAGAAAGAGCGAGGCATTCTCTCCCCCAGGAGGTGAGAAGGCAGCCTTTGAGTTCCACGAGGACCACCCTTTGGGCTTGGCTGCTGTCCCCATTTGGGCTCAAGTCTCAGGAATATTGGGGCTTTGGGGGCACATGAGCTGTCATCATGGATATGAGGAGGCAGGGTAGACACACAGCAAGATACGTAGAGCCGGAAACCTCCTTGTGTGGTGGGAGAGGCTGTCTGTACGTGGACGATGACCATGACCACGGGTATAGTCTTTTCTGGGACATTCACCTCAAATATTCCACTGTTGTGCGTCATAACTTGTACTTGTCAAACCCATTTAATCTTAGTCTAAAAATATGGTCATAGTAGATATGGAGTCGGACAACTAGAATAGGCCGGGGAGATGGAAGACGGATGTAGGAAGCGAAGACAGGTGTCCTTTCTGCAAAGAGAAGCCATTAAAAAAAAAATACAGGTTCTTCCTTCACCTTAGCCCTACAGCTATATTACCACCTCCCCAAAGGACTCGGAGGGCACAGGAGACAGGAGGCTGAAGGCATCCTGCGCTGTGAGGGGCAGCAGTCTGATTACCCAGTCATGGAGAGCAATGTGCTTCGTTAGCCACCCCTCCCCAGAAGATCCCAGGCCAAAGAAGGACCCACAGAGCACAGGGCATAAAGGGGAGGAGGCACTCCACCCCTGCTGAAACGGAGATGCAGGGCTCCCGGAAGAGAGGGGTGAGGGGAACTGAACAGAAGCTGCAAACCCAAAACGCACTTGGGTCTAAGCTCAGCCGTGAGGCAGAGAGGTCCCAGGCAGCACAGCCACCCGGGGCAGGAGGGGCTAGGTCAGCCCGTCAGCCCTGTGTGAGAGCCCTGCCCCAGCGTCCTGCCGTGACAAGCGTGGGCCTGACAGTCACACCGGCCCCACAGGAAACACTCAAAAATGTCAACTACTGCTACTGTAATTATTACTATTACTCGGGAGGCATGTTTGCCTTTGTTCTTTTTAATTGGAGGGGAGGACAGTGCCACTTCCAATTTCTCCTCCAAAGAAACATTTTTCTGCCTCTTCTGGATGTATCTGGAAAGGGAAAATGAATGATAAAACAAAACGAGCTGGACGTGGCGCTCGCTGGTAGAGCCCGTGCCTAGCAGGCTGGAGGCCCTGGGTCCTGGCCCCGGCGCTGTAGAAAACAAACAGAAATAACAGTGAGAGGCTCGCCTGGCAATTGGAGAGCTCCTGC
This sequence comes from Muscardinus avellanarius, assembly GCF_963383645.1. Lineage (NCBI taxonomy): Eukaryota > Metazoa > Chordata > Mammalia > Rodentia > Gliridae > Muscardinus > Muscardinus avellanarius. The sequence goes on from NC_137793.1 coordinate 110,934,516, forward strand.
ACAATATCAGCCCTGAGCAGCCAGGTTCCAAAGCACATGCGAGCGGCACGTTGACTTCCCTAAGTTTTGTTCCTGGTTAATATCTCCTCTATTGCTTCCTTCCTTCCCTTCCCTTCCCTTCCCTTCCCTTCCCTTCTCTTCTCCTCCTCCTTCTTCTTCATTTAGTGTGTGTATGTGTGTGCATTACTAAGAATTAAACCCAGAGACATTTTACACCCCAGCCCTATTTTATTTTGAAACAGGGTCTCCAATGAGTTGCTGAGGGCCTCCTTAAAATTGCTTAGGCTGGCCTTGAACCTGCAATCCTCCTGGCTCAGTCTCCCAAGTACTGAGATTGTATGGTGTGCACCACCATGTTCAGCTGTCTTTTTCATTATGGCCTTGTTACAGAAAGTAACATATGCACATGAGACATAGCAGAGTTTAGTTCTCTCATCAAGAAGAACCTGTAAGCATATTAATATGGCACCCGTTATTGACAGATGATGACATCAATAATTATCTGTGCCACATGGCAGTTGGCCACACCAGACAAGCGATTCACTGAAGTTACTGCGCAGAGAGTTACGCTCATGGAGTCAGGTCTGAGTCCCCTCCTCTGGCACTCCCAGCGTCTACACACTCCCTGGGTGGGATGTTCTCTGACATCACATCCCTTCATGGCCTAGCTTCAAATTAGGGCTTAGAGCTTCCCTGCCTCTACTAGCAGATTAGACTGAAAAGGATGCGTAAGTCAGGGAACATGAGCCATGGGAACAAATAGACAGCCCACAGCAGGAGCCTCTCATGCTCTCATAATAGCCCAGTGTGGACAGATCACCGGAGGTGACTTCCCCCTTGTGGTGGGCCAGGTACTCCACAGTCGCTGGGTCCTTAGAATCCCACCTGCCCTGGTAGGTGAAGACGAGGGGAAAGACATGGCTCATACCTTCCTTGGCCTGGGAGGAGCATCACCCCTCAGGCCAATATCCCATAGGGGAGAACATGCCTGGGATGCCCAGGGGCTGGAGAAGATGGCGAGGCTGCTGCGCTCTGTATCGCACAAATGCTGTCCGAGGTTTGGGTGGATAGTTAGCCGTTTCTGTTACAGGCATTTTATAAGACCCAAGCAGGATATGTGCAAGTACCCATGATTATTACTTAACACAAGCACTAAAGAACCCAAGGGAACCTGCTAATGATACTCATGAGGGCCTAGGACAAAGATGTGTCTGAGCCCCAGAGCCAGTTTTCTTGCACAAAGCAGAGGCCTCTTTCTCCACAGGAGAGCACAACAGGGCAACACAATAGCAGCTGCCCAGGGTATCAGGATCCAGGGCCCAGACTTCCTTGAAGCACACGCCTACTCCATTACCCTTTACAGAAAAACCTTGTTATGCAGATGCGGGTTATCCAGGAGGATACACAATTGGAAGCAATTGTCTTTCCCCAGCTAACTGGATACCCTGTCATGCTCCAGTAAAAATATCAGATTATCTGAACTAGTTAATTCAAAATCCATTCTTTCTGCTCCCTTGCCTTTTAAGTTAATGACATTTGCTTTAATTGGCGGTAAGAGAGGGGGAAGCAGGGCAGACAGAGGAGTGTACACTATCTCTAGAACTTAGTGGCTTCTGCCCTCATGTGCTCAAATGCAGAAGAGAGAACAGATAGAACTGGCCATAAAAAAAAAGTGTGTGTGTTCAGCTGAGAGAGCATGTTGGCTCACACTTGTAATCCCAGTACTCGGGAGGCTGAGACAGAAGGATTGTAGGTTCACAGCCAGCCCCAGCTGTTTAGTGAGGCCATCTACAACGTAGTGAGACCCTGTTTCAAAATTAAGACATAATTTTTAAAAAAATCAGGCTGGGGTAGAGCTCAGAGGCAGAATGCCCCTGGGTTCAGTCCCCAGTACCACACAAAAAAAGAAATCTAGAAAATTAGATGGCCAGTACAATTCTTTCCTTGATGGACTCTTAGAAGGAACCAAAATGATACCTAGGCAGATGTGCAAATTAGTTTCATGCTTAAGAAACACAGGGGCAGGTGAGCTTTGCCACCTTGTGGAAAGCTTCGCTTAGCTGAAGTCTCCCTTCCAAAGCCCTCGGCCTAGGGAAGCATTACCAAGCATCCAGGAGCCATGAGAGGCAGCAGAAGGCGGTGGGTCTACCATCCAACCCCGCGGGGCCTCGGTTTCATCACCCATTAATGTCTGACAGTACCCACCTTGCAGGCTGTCATGAGGATTAAAAGTGTTAGCCTTAGTGAAATATTTAGAGTGGCACCCCGATCACAGTAAGCTCTGGACAGATGTCTATGAAATTTTTGAAAGGTTTGAATAAAGCCCCTACCCTCCTTTTAATAGCTTGGCGATGCATAGCCTCTCTTTCTTGTTTCTAAGTGGAAGAGCATGTTGTGGCCTTGTGGAACATGTCACGGGTGGTGAGGGGTGTGAGGCTGCGAATGCGGGCGTGCTTTGCCCACGACCTGGCAGAGCATCCGCAGTTAATAAATGCTGAGCGTTACCTCGAGCTGAGTGACTCAAGTATTCCCAGATCCCAGCAAGACGGAAAATGAGAAACTCCAGTCAACAGTGCCAGGGAAAGTTCCTGCATATGGCAGCCCCGAGTCACCAAGAGGAACGTGTGCCAGCCAAAGCTTTAATTTTTCCTTATTCCGCAGAATAAGGAGCCATGTGTGTGCCGAGCTCCCGCCCAGGTTATTAGAGAGACATATGCGGCACATCAACACAGATTGGCAGGGTGGGAAAACAAGGAGGAGTGAGGGAATACCTGGTGAAAGGTATTTAAATCAGCTAGATGAATTTGGCTCCAACAGCCCTCAGCAGCCTGTATACTGCAGTGTTAAAATAGCACAGAGACACAGCTACCATTTTTTTTTTTTTGAGAATCTGTGCAAATCGGGCACTCCAAATTTATAAGAGCGATGAGCCTTTCTATTTTAATAACAGGAAAACACAGAAGAACATGAACTTCTCTACATAGAAAAATAACGTAGACTTTCTAACATTAATTCCAAAATGCCTTGAAGAATATGATGTTAACATCAGCCAGCAGGAAATGCGCGATAGGGTCCGTGCACGGCACCGTGACAGGTGTAGGGAGGCGACACATGGTCATACTTGGAGCCCGTAGCAAGCCTTCTGAATTCTGCTCCTCTTCCTTAATGAGTTTTTAAAAGATACAGTGTGAGAGTGTGAAGACTGATAGGACTGCCTCCGTGAGATACCCCATGCAGGTCCTGGCTCATCATGGGCACACATGCCACTTGGGATGCCATGCCCATCTTATTGTCTCAATACACGGGTTCTGTTGGCCAGTGTGTGATGCCCGTAGAATACATGGTGGGGAGGTGGCTACCGATGGAGTTTCTCTAGTGCTTGGTCCTGTGCAGTCCAGCCAGAGAGGCAGACCGTGAACAAGCGCTCAGTAAAGTCTTCTGCACCTTTGATATCCTTATATCGGGCCTGGTAGAAGGGAAATTATAGATATCTATACAGAAAAAAATATCTATATAGAAGGAAATTTCAAAAAATCTCAAAGTAACTGCTGGAGAACATCTTCATTTGTGCCCTCAATGCTGTTGTGTTTTCCCATTGACTCCCAGGTAACAGGGCTCATCTTTGACATTTTTGTGTCCTAAGAACATGTTCATTCAACATTCAGTGAGCTCTCTCTATGAGCCAGGCACTGTGCGGTCACTAGAGCTAATACGGCGGCAGCGGGATCTGTGCCTTCGAGGAGCCTGAAAGTCTCCAAGCATCCCCTGTTCTGTGAGACGCTGTCACTCCCTTCTCCAGGTTCCCAGAGCTCTCTGCACTGACTAATTCGTGGTGCATCTGTCTCTCTTCTGCCCAGGCTGCAAATTCTTGAGAGCAGGCACAGAGTCGTCTCTCCATCTCTGCCTGGGCCAGTGTGTCACTAGGCAGGCGTTTACAAATGGGCACTGGCAAAGTGAATGGGTGAGTGCCAGGGTGAGGAGGGAGTGAATGGATGCGTGTAGCCAGGTGTGCAGAAATGAAGGAATGCTTGTAGCCATGATTATAGGGATGAATAGCTGAGTGTAGCCATGACTGTGGGAATGAATGAATGAGTGTGTTGTAGCCTTGCCTGCAGGAGTGAAAGAATGAATGTGTGTAGCAATGCCTGCAGGAGTGAATGAATGCCTGTAGCCATCCTGTAAGGATGTGTGCCTTGCGTAGCCATACCTGCAGGGATACAGGAATGCATGTGACATGCCTGCAGGGATGGAGCCTGTGCTCATAGCCACGGTTCGCACACATGTGTCGAGGACAACCTGTGAGCTAGTAGTGGTTTTTATCCATGCAGGGGTCTCAGCCAGATTTTTCCACTCCTCCAAAGTATCAGGGACTTAAATTCATCATAAGAAAGACCCTCCTGGTGTTGAAATATTTTAGCCCAGTGCAGCCCTCCCACAACCTACCCTTTAGGGAGTCTAGATTTTTCTTTGGTCTGATACCATCCAGGCACTGTGCAGACACCATCGGAATGCCGAGGTTTCAGAGGCCAGAACCAGACACGTGGCAGGTCACCCCTAACAGCAGAGAGCGGCCAGACCACCAGCCAGCGTTTAAGGAGCCAGGGACTTTTTAGCATTCAGCACATAGCCAGACATATAGACACAAAAGCGAAAAGCAGCGGCCAGGAGCCCGGCGCCAGGCACCTGCTTGTCTTACAGGTTGCGCAGGCCCACCGCTGGCGAGCGCCCCACACAGTGACTGCCCTGCACAAACACGTCCTCCCCGGGCAGGCAGATGGTGTCTCTGGCTGAAAGCTCCCCCATGTCTCTTCCCAGAGCAAATGCAAACTCAAGGCTTTCCTCTCGGGTCGACCTTCCCTGACCACTGTGCCTTGGCAGAGTGACATGGCCACCTTCGGCCTCTGCCCAGGGGCCAGGGCTGGGGACTGTGAATCAGCTCCCGCCTCAGATTAACATTCAGACAGAGGCCTGTGATGAATATTTTAATATAATGTTGACTGTTTACCCACATGAATGGAAAGAACTTGCATCTGCCAGGGCCACCTGTACCCATAGAACTACAGCCCAAACAGCCCGTCCCTGGAGAGCCCAGCTGTGCGGAGAAGGGGCGGGCAGGAGACAGGAAGGCAGGGTGCAGAAGGAATTCGGAAGAGGGAGACACCACGTGAGGCAGAATCTGCAGGGAGGATGAGGAGATAGGGAGATCAGTGGATAATCAAGAAAACTCGCTCCAGATAGTATGTAGACCAGAGGACAGGCTTCCATCCCGAGTGAGTCTCGGTGCGGAGAGAAGGGAGCGTGCCTAAGTCCAGCCCACCGAGCCAGGAGCCATGGGCGTCTTCAAGTTGGCGCAGCTATTTGCAGCCATGCAGCCAGATGGAATCTCTGCGAGGCTGCTAATCACTCACCTCATCTCGTGGCCAGCCCCTGGCTCTGCCCCACGCAGAGCACCTGGAGCACCTGCCGAGGAGGGATCCTGACCCTGGACCCCCACTGGCAGTTGGGAAGGGGCAGTCCCAACCTGAGTCTGGGCTATTTGGGGTTTTGGAAGGACCCCCATGGGGCTGCATTGGCTAGAAAGGAAGCCATTGTTTCTATCATTCTGGGTGACCTCGATGTCAGCCGGAGACAAAGCCAGGTCTCTTGTGATAGCCTGAAGCACACACCCGCCTCTCCAGGCTTGCCTGTTCTGTTAGTGAGCAGATGAACCAGATAGGTCTCTCCCTGGGAAGGTGGACTTCTCCATTTATTTATTTATTTACTTACTTAATTTGTACTGGGGATTAAACCTGGGGGCCTTCTACCTCCGAGCTTCACCCCCAGCCCTTTTTAAGTTGAAACAGACTTTCTAAATTCCCAAGTATCTTGCAAAATTGCTGAGGCTGTCCTCGGACCTTGGATTCTCCTGTCTCAGCCTCCCAAGTACTGGGGTTATAGGCCGGCGCCACCATGCCCAGCAGAGATGAGCCCTTCTAAAGGGCCTTGTGCCTAGTTGCCTTTCTGTGTTCTTTCCCTTTTTTTCCTTTTTTTGAGTCAAACCTTAAATTAGGTTTGGATCCTGACAGTGTGGCTTTAGTACACGTTTGATTTCTACATGCCCCTTCTCTGGACATGTTCCTAATTTCCATGAAATGCCAGACTCCTTGCAGAGATGGCCAAGTGTTTGAGAAATGGGGGAGGGAGGGCTGGCAACAGAGTAAGAGGAAATATACCTACCATCTCACAGGAGGGGGTGGTGCATCCCTCGGAGAAATGTGCCTCTCCTCTCCTTTCCTTCCTTCTCCTCTTCCTCCTCCTCTTCCTCCTCCTCCTCCTCCTCCTCCTCTTCCTCCTCCTTCTCTTCTTCCCCCCTCTCTCCTCTCTCCCTCTCACTCCCTCCCTCTCTCTCCTCTTCTCTCCTCTCTCCCTCTCTTTCCCTTTCTCTCTCCCTCTCTCCTCTCTCTCCTCTCTCCTCTCTCTTCTTCTCTTTCTCTCTCTCCTCTCCTCTCTCTCCCCTTCTCTCTCTCTCTCTCTCTCTCTCTCTCTCTCTCTCCCTCCCTCCCTCCCTCCCTCCCTCCCTCCCTCTCTCCCTCCCTCTCTCCTCTCTCTCTCCTCTCTCTCTCCTCTCTCTCTCTGCCCCCCTCCTCTCTCAGCACCTCAGTGAAGGACCACCCCCCATATTTGCTCCTCCTACTTTCTGGGCTTTTCCTACACCCCCACTCACTTACCTGAAATTAACAAGAGGCCTAATGCTATTAATTATATTTCTGCCAACCCATATGTAGGAACAGGTTTTGTTTTTAACTTTATATTATGGGAAATTTTAAAAAACCCACAAAAATAGAGACTAAGAGTTGTGAATGAACCCTGTGTACCAATCACTCAGCTCTAACAGTCAGCAAGCCCGCATCTCTCTCGTTCCATCCTTAACTCCCACACCCCACACACACCACTCACCCACATAGGACTTTTTTTTTAAACAATTCTGACTGGGCCATTTCATCCACAAATATTCATGGGTACAGTTTTGACTAGAGCGAACCCCCAAACTCTCAGGCCCACAAACCAACTCATGACGCCTCATCTTTCAGACATGTATATCCTGTCATTTATTCCCATCTGACTTTCTCCAAAGAAACACTGTTCAGAATAAGTCAGGGCCCAGCTCATGGAAGGCCTCATCTCAGGCAATTTCTTGTCACCATTCCCAGAAGAAATCATTTTGTAAGCAAGTCAGCCTATCAGAAAATGCACCTGCGTGCCAGATGTGTGCAGCTGTCGATGAGCAACTGCTGACACATCTGCAGAACTGCCTGAACAAGGGGGACAGGCAATCATATCGTCAGGTGACTCCTGTAAACGACAGTAGCCCACACACTACTCAAAAGCAACAGACAAGATGAGCTTGGGCTTTCTCCAGAGTGGGACCAAAAAGAAAAACCTGGAAAATAAATGCTTTGTTTTTTTTTTTTTTAAACCTCTAAAATTTGATAAAATCTTTTTGTTCACCGAGCAGGAAAACAAAGTTGGTTATATAAATGGTTACTGAGAGGCCCGAATTTAGGGCCCTCGTCTGCCTGTTGTCAGAGGTCCTCAGCCCACAATAAGTGACCTTCCTTTATGAAACGTTTAAATAATTCATGTAACCAACCATTGAGAAGTTTATAGCTTAAAAGTCTGGGCCTAGAAATCTGGACGTAATTATATAGATGCCTGTGCTCTGGCGGAAAGTGAATTATTTAAACTCGGAAGGTCTGAATGTTTCCGCTAACTCGTGTGATCCTGAGACAATTACTTTACTGCTCTGGGGTTCTGTTTTCTCATCTGTGAAAATGAATAAATCATCATAGTTCAGTCTTCCTCTCTGGTAAGCAGGTAAAGAAATCAGGAGGTGAATGCTAGAGGGATTCCGTGCAAGGAAGAGGAAATAAATTAATTTTTGAATTTATTATGTTTTTAAGAAAGCTACATATCATGGAGTGAACATGTCTAGTTCCTTTGGTTAAAGTTAGAAAGAGTGTGCATGTAAACTGTGGTAGCATTTCAACTTTTTATGAAACACAGGTGATGATAGCTACAGGAGTCTTAAAAGAATACCAGACTCTGAACGGCAAGTGTTATTAAAAACTCAACAGGACCCGTCATGAATGGCCTCAGCTCACCGTGGCTGTTCTACCATCAGTGTTCTCAGTGTCAGGGGATTAAGGAGGATGGCTGAGCCTCGGTGCAGTTGGGTGTCCCAGGACACTGAGATCACAGGGAGAGAAGAATGAGGTATATTGTTACCCCAGTACGGCTCTGCCCCTACTTCCATCTTAGCCCCTTCTGAATAAAGACCTACATACACTTCAGGTTGGCCCAGCCATCATGATTCACACATGGTTTGGGATGTCTGCAGTCTTTTGCACAAACCCAGGTATGACTCTAGAGCCCCCGAACTTTTCCCCAGATAGATTCCAGTTATGACCCCATCTAACCCCTATCTTCGGGGTAGAATTGTCACATTTTGCATGATATCACAGAGTATCTGGACCACATGAGTTAGTCACTCAGAAGTGGATGTTTAATCCCAGCATTCGGGAGGCTGAGACAGGAAGACTGCGGTTCACGGCCAGCCTCAGCTACTTAGTGAGGTCCTTTGCGACTCAGTGAGACCCTGTTTCAAAATAAAGAACAAAAATATAGGGTTGGAGTGTAGCTCAAAGGTAGAATGTCCCTGGGTTCCACCCCTAGTACCACAAAAAATAGATAAAAATAAAAATAAGAAGTGGATGTTTTTGAGCAAAGGAGAGGAGAGGGAGGCTGAGCTGGAATTCAAATGATTCTGGCTTCTGTTCAGGTCTCACCCTGAGGGACTCTGGACTGCGCGTACTCAGTGCACACAGATAGTGAATGGAAGTTTTAGCATTGTGACCTGTTCACCATTACTACCCTGAGGTAGACTTTAAATTCCCATAAACTTTTTTCCCTTTTAATTTTTTTTTTTTATTCGGTGGTGGTGGTACTGGGGTTCCTGGAAATCCTTCTACCTTCGGGCTACACTCCCAGACCGATTTTTTTATACTTTTTATTTGGAAACAGGGTCTCTTAAGCCAGGGCGGCTGGCTTCGAACCTGCGCGATCCTCCTGTCTCCACCTCCCAAGCACGGGGATTACAAGCGTGCGCCACCACGCCTGGCTTTTCCCTTCTGGTTTTATTTCACTGTATTTTAGAGTGCCGTGGCTTGAGCCCAGGGCCTCGCGCAGGCTGGGCCAGTGCTCTCCCACTCAGCGACATCCCTGCGAACCCCACGGGCTTGAGTGTCCTGTCACCCTGGAAGCTCTCTGCTCTTCGAGCCCCTTTCTAGATGTGCACACACCCTTCCTTCCTCACCGTGTTGGTCAGCGTTCCATCACTGTGTCAGGATACCTGAGATGCTCGACTGATCGGGAAGAAAGGCTTATTTTGTCCGATGGCTTCAACCCATGGTCTTTTGGCCCTGCTGCCTTTGGACCTGGGGTGAGGTATAGTATCTTGGGGGAGCACATGGTGGCAGAAGCTGCTCACCTCACAGAAACAAAGAGAGAGAGAGGAGCCTGGGATCCACTCTCTCCTTCAAGGGCACACTCCCAGTGACCTCACTGTCTTCCACTAGGCTCCACCTCCAGAAGGTTCTACCACCTTCCAGAAGGTTCTACCACCTTCTTATAGTGCCACAGTGGCAGGGAAAGGACCAGGTCTCCAACACATGAACGAGTCTTGGGGGACATTTCAGATCCAAACTATAGCCCTTGCCTGCTCCACAACCCTGACTGCATGCAACCTTCTGCAGACCAGCAAAAATGTTCCCTTCTCATTCCCTGTCTTTCACTTAATGTACTCGCTTTCCATGGTGACCAGGGGATTCTGGGAACTTCATCTCCTTGGTCTTAAGTGACAAGCTCACTGGCCTGCACTAGGACTTTGGTGGCAGCTGGGGATCAATAACCAGTGATCAGACCCAAGTGACTCTTAGAGAGAGGTGCCTGGGAACTATTTGAACCTGGGTTCACTAGCGAACTGGCCCAATGTACCACCAAAGACTGTGCAGGGCCTCTGGGAATCCCTGGCCCAGCTCCCCTTAAATAGATTTCCCAGCCTAGCAGAGGCTGGCCGGGGTTCTATTGAATCTATTCCCCTTCACTGCCCTCACCATGCTCCCAAATCACATCTGGCTTCTTGCCTCTCTTCCAACCAGTGTTTAATCCTCAGTGGCGATCCTTTTAAGAAATTTAATTTCACCCTCCACTCTTTCCTCCCCATCAAACTTTGCCCGTGAAGAAAATAGTCCTGGGAATTTTCTATTCTGACATCTTATAAAAACTTCTTTGTTCTGCAAAGTCCTCACCCTCAATGCCTAATCCATCTCCCGATACCATTCCCAGAGACTCACTGCATTTTTCCCGGGGTTTATAGATCTCTCATTTGCTGGCTGCATCCTACAATAGCCTGGAATTTCAGCCTTTTAAAAATCAATCTGCCTCTCTGCTTTCTTGTACCTCGTTCCTTGGTTTTCACAGAATGGTGGTCTGTGCGCTTAAGTCTCCTGAAGATATTATTATCTATTATTTTTCAAATCACCCCTAAGCCTTCCAGGAAACAGCTCAATGCGCTAACCACTGGCCTGCATGGACATGCTTGTGCTGTCCACAGGCTTTCCTGCATAAGCTTTGGAGAGATGTTTCTGGAAACATGAATGGTGAGCTCAAAATCTCAGGGACCATGAGAGATGTAGCTGGTATTCCATGACTCTATACACAATCAAGGTAAATACCAATGATAATAATAACTGAAGAGAGATGTAGCTGGTATTCCATGACTCTATACACAATCAAGGTAAATACCAATGATAATAATAACTGAAGTAGCAATTCAAATTAATATGGAAAAGAGAAAGTATTCTGACCCTCCAAGGCGAGTGTTGCCAAATGTGACTGCCATGGGGACCCAACTGTCCTGTGTTAGAACTGCAGCCTGGTCTTGTACCCTTTTACCCAGTTCAAAAAGGCCCTGGGGAGGGACTGATAGGCATGAAAACAGTCAGGAGGGTGGGAAGAAAGGAACGAGCAGGTCCCAGAAGGAAGAAGAGAGGTAGCTCCCCCAAAGAGAAGGGCACTAGGGAGGTTACCAAGTGGGTGAGCCTCAGAGTGACCTTGAATAGGTTAAACCATCTTGCTCAGTCTGAGGTTCTTATCAAAGGGATGGGGATGATCATGTGCTTCTCATAGAACTCTAGTGAGGGCAAAATGAGAAATGATATGTAAAATGCTTGGCACGGCGCCTGACACGTGGTAAATACCCAATAAATGTTAGCTATTACTATTATTAAGTCTGAGCTATTGCAAGCTCACAGTGCCTGGCTCGATTTTATTCCTTATAAATAAACATTATTACACTAAATCCCTCGGCACACAGGAGTCTCATAACCAGTTCTTTTTCCATCTTGGAAAAAGTGGGAGAGAGAGCTGTGATGTTTCCAGAAGAATCTGCTCTGGGTTTGTAATGGAGCCGGCAGGTATCCTGGGAAGAGCCAGAAATGAGCGTTGTTAGCTTTCTTTTCTGAATCCACACCATCTATGTATTTATTGACAGGCCAGAGATTTGAGGGCCCTGAGACTGGGTGTGAGTTATTCTATTTCTGATAGTGCCTCCCCCAGCCATTCCTCCCTGACGATGTCCTGGGTCCTCCTTGGCCTATTGCTGAAGCCTCCGAAATGGACAAGCCAGGAAAGTCTGACATCTCTGGCTATCAAGGAAAGAAAATGGATTTCTTACCACTTACATCTTCTTCTTCGAGCCAGTCATGGTAGGAAAACGTCTGGAGCTGTAAAGCCCTCTCCTTCCCACTCTCACCCCTCTAACTTGGTGGATTCACCAGGAGAGAATCCTTTGTGGTTGGCCAGTTTAGAACTGAAGGAAGGAATCACACACCTGGAGCCCTAAATGCCAAATGCATCATTCTAATTTATTCAGACAAATTTTCATCTGGGTATTTTCTATACTATCCAACTCTGTATCCTTCAGTCAAGACATTTGTCTTAGCTGAATAAAATCTCTTAATGGTTTAATAAAAAGCACTTAACTCGGTTTTCCTAGTTTTATGAGTGCCTAGAGGTCCTTTAGGAGAGCAAACATCTTTGCTGGGATCATTGAGGGAAACATAATTATTTTTCTGCTTTCTGACACATTATTTTGTGGAAGGAACAGTTCCAGATGCTCATCATATGCTAGCAAACTCTCTGAAGCTCCATCAAAGGACAGCGCGTTCTCACTGATGAACTAAGCGCTATCCCTCCTTCCTTCCACCGCTGACCTGCCGGTCCCTTCAAAGACATCTGCCACATCTTTATTCCTTTCTTTGCTGAAATAGCATCGGTGCCATTATCATTGCCAATTTTTTTTGTGTGTGCAGAATAAATGGAGGAAAAGAGTCTGGAGGTCAGTTAGAACCAAGTGCCGGGGAGCAGAAAGCCAAGCAGGAAATTAGGTTAGTCAAAATTTCATGAGAACAAAAACAACTGCGGAAGGAAAGAAAGGCTCAATGGAGGGAAACAGGGGAAAGGAGAGAGAGAGAGAGAGAGAGAGAGAGAGAGAGAGAGAGAGAGAGAGAGAGAGAGAGAGAGAAAATGAGAATATGAGAATATCCAGAAACCAGAAACCTGGACAGGGCAGGTGGGATGAGACAGATGAGGGAGGGCTGAAAAAGGAGAGAGTGGTGAGCAGGGCAGGGAAATCCATTGGGTGGAAAAGCTGAGATTAAAGAAGCCAAAGGCAGAGGGGGGCAGGAAAGGCATCCTGGGAATCAGAAAGGGAAAGAGGAAAGAGACAAAGGGAGAGGAAGAGGGTACAAAGGATGCTTGCTCGGGTGAGGCAGGGAGACAGGAGTACGCTAGGGGTTAGAGAGCACTGAAACAGCTTCCTAAGTAGAAAGGAGCACTATGACTGTTTTCACTTCACGAGTAAATAAATAAAGGCTTGGCGAGGGTGAGTGGCTGCTTTGCCCACCTGTCCATCGTTCACGCAGTTGAGACGTTTGTTGAACATCCTCTTCGTGAACTTGAAGGAGTCCAGCGAGGCACGTGCCCTCGTTGAGGCTGAGGCAGTGAGGGCCACCGATGTGCAGTGGGGGCCGGCGGATGGGACCCTCATGGCCACGCGTGCGCAGCGCAGGCGGAGGAGGGGCAGATGGTGAGTCCCAGGCAGCCCCAGAGGCTGGCTGCCAGCCCCAACCCAGTTTCAGAAGCCCCACAGTAGAACCCAGATTGCAAACCCATCTCCTGGCTCGAGCCTCCCTGAGCTTTGGTTTTGTCCCCTTCGAGCTCCAACATCTGGACATCTCTTCGTAGGCACAGCCAGTCATTGCCAGTAGCTGTCCCTTTGCTGTCTGGCGTAGAGTCTTTCAGTGGCTCTCTGGGCCCTTCAGGATAAAGCCAGGCCTTTCTCCTTCTGGTCTGCCTCCCGTACCTACCTCCCGCTTTCCCTGCTGTGCCCCAACTGTCCAGAAATGCTGGCAGATCTATGAGTAGGTCTCTATTACAGGTTAGTCTCCCTCTCTGAGGATGTGCTAGAAAACCTGTACCAGCCCACTCTTACAGTGGCTTGGACATACACTTTCACGTCACCCTGAGCTTCTTCCTCCCCACCTTTCCCTGTATCCCATAGCCTCCCATCGGAGCCCACAAGGATCAGGTGTCCCTGCCCCCGAGCGCCCCCAGGGCGTCTGTCTCCTGACCATCATTGCAGCTGATGCTCTAACCATCTCCTGACCTGTCTGTCTCCTCTCCGGATTGCAAGGGCTTGTGAAGCCAGGGACTGCCGTGTGTTCATTCATCCCTGTTCCCCATGCTTGACCTAGCTCCTTGCTTACACAAAGTGTTTAATAGATGTGTGGGGAGCTGACTCCAGCTGAGCCCCCAGTGAGTTGAATTTCGGGCGATCCTTAATTCAGTGCCACATAATTGGCCCACGTCTCTTCCCACTTGCAACAAGACAAATTTTAATCTGCAAAATGGAATGGCAGGCTTCCCCAGAAGGGTCTGCCCCCTGGGGTCTCCACCAAGGGAGGTCTTGGTATCTCTCTTGGTTGTGTTAGTGGCAGGCTTCGGGCTCACTTGCCAGCCCTACAATTTGTAGAACCTTGGAGAAGTTTCAGTGAGTTTGGCTCCTATGATCAATTATAAAGAGAGCACAGGGATCTTCCTCATCTATTCTGTTGTTCCCAGCTGGCTAATTTATTCATATCTTCCACTAATAATTGTAAAGCACCAGGCTAGACACTCACCTCCGGCTGTCCCTTCTCCACATACATTACTTTCCCAGGTTCCGGGCGCAAAGCGTTACCGTTCTTTGCTGAGTAAACTTTAATCAGTGTTTTCCTCATTAGCCAATGGCGGTATAAGCTTCTGGCTCATGCAATTCATTTTATCTTTTTAAATTTAATAAGACCCAAGTCGCATGGTCATTAAGGGTCTCCTGTTGTGCGTGCAAGAGCCGAAAACAAACACGGATAAAATTAACTGTGGCTCATTATGTTCAGCAAGAGAAGTTTCCACCCCTTCCTGTCTTCAGAGATAGAGCCACAAAGGCCAAGTCTGGGGAGAGCTGTTCCTGCTTTCTCTGTATTCGCCGACGTAAAGTGACAGTTAAATAGTAGGTCTGGTCAGTTTGGTCATCTCGGAAGCTGATTTAGATCACTCCATTTATGCATTCTTTGATTAAACCAGCATTTATTGATGTGCATGTCTCTGTTCTTGCACCTGGTGCTAGTCTCTAGAAATGAAAGAATTGTCCTTCTCCTTAAAGAACTCAGCTTACATATTTAGAAAGTGATGATAAACTGGCCCCTCGGTGGTGTGTGAGGTGATAACTCCCTGGGTGGGGTGCAGCTGGGGAATCAGATTGTATCAGGCAGATCCAGAGATGGCGACCCCTGCACATTCGCCGGCGTCTCTGAGATGGAGGGATGCCAGAGCTACCCAGGCACACAGTGTGATCAGAATCTTGCCTGATGGTTTTGCTAGAACGGAACCTCACTGGGCTCCATGAGGATGCCCCACCGGTCCCTAGGACCAGGAAGGCGTGCAGCGCTCTCCAAGTGGCAGATAGCACTTCCTTTGTCTGTGTCTGACACCCACATTGGGGTTTGGCAAGAAGAGGGAGCAGAAGGAAATCCATCTCAGAATTCTATCCCTCAGACAACCTTGCGGATGGGTGACAGAATTGTCCCTGCCCCAGCTCTCCCTCCCACCATCAGCACCAGCAGGGAAGTCAGAGGGTGTTAACAGTGGCCTCTTCTGTCCAGATATGGTATTACCGTGTACTTAAGCCTCTATTTTAAATTTAAATTTAAATTTAAAATTTTTTTAGGCAATTTAAATTTAAATTTAAATTTTTTTTAGGCAATTTAATTTTTTTTATTAGTGCAAGACATTTTCATACTCATTCCTGTTTGCTTACTTATTTATGTAGCCAGTAATTGTTCAGCAAACCTTTATTGAACATTAACTATATGTAAAGCTAGATAATGTGATTCAAGGTGTACAAGGAGGAATGTCCTGCTCTATTTTTTTAGCCCCAGATTTCTCTCTCACTGGTCCTGACAGCTTAAATTTTGCAAACTTCTCCTTGATATAGAGGCAGGCAGTCTACTGTGACAATGCAGAGAGTTTTCAGTTGAAGATAACAGGTTATTCTTTGGTAATTATTAATACTGTAACAGAAATTAACTTACTCTATCAGAAAGAGGCATGCTTGGGGTAAATAAATTCTGAACCATGCAAGTTTAGATTAGTAAATCGGGAAGAAATGGTCTAGGATGTACCTCTAACATGATGTAGGACAATGAAACTCAAAGAATTGGGAGGCTGAGCTAGTAGGATCACAGGTTCAAGGATAGCTTCGGCAACTTAGCAAGACCTTCAGCAATGCAGCAGCACCCTGTTTCAAAAATAAAATAGAACTGGGGTGTAGCTTAGAGGTAGAATGCCCCTGGGTTCACTTTCTAGTACACACACACACACACACACACACACACACACGGGCCTTGGGGGAGTATTTTTTTTTTTAATTACATTTTTCTTTTCAATTAACATGTAATAACTGTGCATGTTTATGGGGCACAGTGTGAGATTTTGATGCCTCTATATAACAAGCAGTGATCAAATCAGGGTGATAGCATTTCCAACTTCTTACCACTTCTTTATGCTTGACGCTTTCAAGTTCCCCTCTTCTGGCTCTTCAGGAAGCATAGAAGAGACCATTGTGAACCATTCGGATGAGCTTCTTAACCCCTCGTAACTTCCCCTGAAATCCTCATTTGGTTTGTGGGAGTCATGGCTGGCACTGAGCCCAGTGCCGAGTATGGTGTGGCCAACACTAGCCATACCATTGTACCTGGCGGAGGCGTGTGCTGGGGGGAGGCCGTGAGGACACTGGGGGAAACTCCACCGCCAACACTCTTCCCCAAGTCTAGCCCCTCCCTCTGCTCATCATGTTCCCTGGGCTGGTGGCTGGTGCTGCCCCTTCTTAGCCTCATGCAAACCTTCTTCCATGAGCACAGCCTTCAGGGCAGAGCCAGACGTCTGACTATGCAACTGAAGAAGGAGCCAGGGTCGCCGGGCGTGGTGGCGCACGCTTGTAATCCCCGCGCTTGGGAGGCGGAGACAGGAGGATCACGCAGGTTTGGGGCCAGCCGCACTGGCGTAAGAGACCCTGTTTCAAAAATATAAAATAGGTCTGGGAGTATAGCCTGGAGGAAGAAGGGCTTCCAGGAACCCCAGTACCACCAAAAAAAAAAAAAAAAAAAGAAGGAGCCAGGGGAGTCCAAAGACCTGGAGGAGGAGCTGGGGTCACTGCCAGCTGTGGGGCTCCAAGGAAGGGGCTTGATGGAGATTCTGCCAAACTCAGAGCACATGGGCAAGTGAGTCCTCCCAGCCCAGCCTGTCAGTCCTCTCTCTGCTCCTCCTCCTACTTGGCAAGTGTAGAAGGAACCTGGCCTGGTTCCTTCTGAGGGACAAAATGATACTTACTGTTTCTCTAGAATTCCACCAGAATCCTATTCTTGGAGATTTGAGATATATTTGTCAGTGGTTATGCATCTTCCAAAATTAGCATGCCTCATTAGCTTGGCTCAGAAATGACTGGAAAAAGTAGCTACTCAAAGCAGCTGGGAAGAATTTCAAAAAAATCTACAAGCCACAAAACTTATCAAAAGATGTCTTAGTCCATTTTGTGTTGCTATACCAAAATCCCCGAGGATGGGTACTTTATAAAGAAAAGATGTTTATTTAGTTAGTGGTTCTAATGGCTGGGAAAGTCTAAATGGCACAGCATTGGCACTCGTTGAGTGGCCCATATCATAACATACTGGAAAGTGGAAAAGGATATCTGTGTGCAGATAGGGCGAAGCATGTGAGACATCTCACTTCATAACTAACCTGGTCCTGTGAGAATTATATTCATCCCTCTGAGGGAGGCACACCATTGACTGAATCACATTCCCCTGGGCCCATCTATTATAGATATGTCCCCAACCTCAATACCACCACACTGAGGACAAGGCTCCCAGCACATAAGACTCTGGGGGACATGCTGATATGATATTCAAACCATAACGAAAAGGCATGTCGAGATCTTCAGAAACCTATTTCTTGGGTTTCTCCTTGGTGCATCATAAGCAATGTGGGACCAAGCAGTGGCACTATTTTGGCTGGGTATTAAAGAGATTGGTGGGGATAATCTGAACACCAAATTCAAAAACTCTGGCTAGTAGGACCAGCCAAGAGACCCATGGACAGTGGGAGATGCTGGGCTCATGGAGAACTTAGAGTTTAAAGGACTGAGTTTCAGGTACTAGGTCACCAGGATTACAGTTTCTAGGGAGAAGAGGAAAATAAGTTATCCCTACACACTTCCCCCCCACAGGAGCATCCTGTCATTTTAAGGTAAATTGAAGCACGTCATGTTGCCTTACCTGAGAGGGACCTGTCCTACGTCCAGAACCTACTCTAAAAGGCAGTTGAATGTTTACAAAGTGCATAATTAGAGAAACTGAAGCCCAAGGGGCTTAAATGATCTGCCCCAGGACAAGCCACAAATCTGGGTTTGGATCAGAACCTATTTCTTCTTTCCGTTGTACCTTTTTTAATTAAATTTAATTTTATATTCATTTATTTATTTAGGCCTGGGACTGAACCCAGGAGCATTCTACCTCCAAGCTATACCCCCAGCCCTTTTTATTATTTTAAAACAGAGTCTCACTAAATTGCCGAGGGTGTCATTAAGTTACAGAGGCCGGCCTCGAACCTGCAAATCATTCTGTCCCCTCCTCCAAGTATTGGGATGACAGATGTGCTTCAGCAAGGTCCTGGCCTGCTCCAGTCCCTCTTCTTCTCATTTTTCTCTTTCTCTCATTACCATTGCTCTAGTGTGGACAATATATGCTCATACACCGAAAGTCAGTGCAAGTTTTCTCACCCATAAGAAGCTGTGTAAGATTGTGTATATAAATTAAACTGAGAGTTTCCGATTGCCCGCTTTCAGAAGAGATGCCAACGGAGTGAGAAATCCAAGAGAGTAATTGCATATAACCCCAAATGGTTTATTTTTAGTTCAAGAGTACAATATGCACCCCTCTATTCACAGCACATTTAATTTCTCCATTTTGCTTTGTTATCACTAATTCTCCGGTAAGTTTGCATTCCTTGAGTGCCCAGCCAGTGAAAGTAGGAGCGGGGAGCCACCCAGAAGCAGAAGCATGCTGGGTGGCCCAGGAAGCCAGCTAGAGATTAAACACTTGCTCTGTAAAGATCTTCGCTTAAATAGCCTGTCCCTACCACCAGGAATGATCAATCAAGAGGCGGAAGGACTTTGCGGGAGCGAAACACCAGGGAGATGGAAGTTCTCTGCCACTCTGGGTATAGGATGCGTGAGCTGCAACGAAAACATCCTCTAGCGAATTTCCTTCCAAACACCTCCCTCTTTTTCTTCAGACCCTCTGTGTGAGCCCTGGCCGGCCTGTCCTGATTCCCAACCCAGCAGCATCCTTCTGAGTCTTATATTTGCACGATTTCCAGTGCGTGCGGCTTGTCCGTTTTCATTAGACGGTGCACCCCAGGGGCAGGGAGCTGGGTCCCTGCATCTGTAAAGCACTGTGTGTATCTGCTCTTTATAAACAATGCAAACAGACAAGCAAGTGGATAATGCCTGAGATAAGCAGTTGACACGAAAATCCACATGTAGATGGCATCGTAATGAGACGTAAAAGCACAACCCGCCACGTGGGGTTACAGAAAGCGAGCGCTTCAGAAAGATAAATGTTACAACCCAGAAAATTTCATCAGCAAAAAATATTCTAAGCAGGTTCCTCCGAGTATGCGTGGAACATGTGAGAACAGCAGATCTCCTTTAAGGCGGGAGCCAGGAAAGAAAATGTTATTAGTGGGAATGACATCTGTGAGCTTCACTGTGAATAAATACACAATGTCTCTCTATATATATTATATGCATAATAATAACACCTCAAATCTATATGGCGCTTTTCTTCCCAGGAACTAAAAATGATCCATGGTTATTATTATCTCATTTATCCTTGCAGATTTTTTCACATATTTTGCTAGCATATTACCAAAATATAGAAACATTTAAAAGCCATTCTTTTGGCTCTTCTTTTCCATGCAGTTTTACCTTTCCATTATATCCTCTTTAAAATGTAGTTAGGGGAAGGAACTGTAATTCTATTACAGGATCCTGCAATTTATTCATAGGCCTAGATAGCAGATGCCTCCCTGGTGCTGTTATGGGTCTCTGAAGACCAGTAGTTACGAGTTTGCTGCCCTCACCCCCATTCTGAGCTTCCAGAATTCAAATTCCCCAAAGGGTCACCATTTAGGGTTCGGGTAATGTGTCAGGTAATAGGCTTTTATTGCCTCACAGAGGACAGGTTGCACACAAAGCTGTTATTACCTGCTAATGCTTTTGCAAAAATCAGTTAGCAGATAAATTAATCTACTTTCCAGCAAGCCCAGAAGAGGCTGTTAGTAAAGACTGCTGGGGTTTTTCTTAACAGGGGCGGGGGAAAGCTATGGTTTGGGGAGGAGCGGGAGGTATGTAGGATGTGGGTTGTTTTAGACATCTCTGAGGTACAGACGATGCCATTCTGAGGCTGAGACTGGCCTTGGGAGGTCATTAAGTAGCTGAGGATATTCAAAAGAATGAGAAGCTAAGACAGGGATAGGGGAGAGGGGCACAGTTGCCTACCGGCTAGTTCCTCCAACGTAAAACACAGACCTGGGCAGCATTCTGACCTGCGAAAGCACCCCATCACACATGTTCCACAAGGTCCTCTGGGAACTCTTGTGAACTAGACTCTAGAAAGCCCATTTTACAGATGTGCCACTGATGCTCAGAGTCTGTGGTTTTCCTGAGATCACCCTGTCCATGTCCAAAGCACACACCAGGTTGCTTGTAGGTGCTAGGAAGCAGTTTATGGTCCTTGGGGACATGCCTCTTCCTGATGCTCAACATGGAATCAAGTGCAGATAAAGCGGCAGGTTACCAAGCAGAGGTGTGCAGCGCGCTATGTCCATTGGCTGACTGTCGGCAGGCCTTCCCTTGCTCGCTAGCATGGCTGCACTCTCCTGGCTGGCTCTCCACTACTACCATTGACTCTGAAGCTCCTCCTTTGCTGTAGAGGTAGCATGCTCCTTAAAACAGCATGCCACTGTCGAACCACCAGAGTCAGGAGGCACAGCCAGATGTTCTGCAAGAACTGCCAGTTTTAGTCCTAATCCCTCATTATTTCTTGGATTCTCCTTCTTCTATTTACTGACCAGTGATAAAGAAGTTGGGTAGGAACAAGTTTTCTTTTCTGATCCAGGACAGGAATATTGGAGGGCTCTGAATTCTATGTGAAGAGTCACTGGGTTGACCTTCCCAAAGAAGGCAGTCTGGAATGGGAAAGACAGATGGGAGTTCACCACGTTGCAAACAAAAGGAAAAGTGTTCCAGGCAGAGTGGGCCCGGGGTGCCCGTGCCAGGGCCCAGCAGCAACACCTAGAGCTATGTCTTCCAAGACCTGCAAACAATTTGCATGTGTATAGCAGAGACTTCCAGGACTAGGAAACAAAATCAGAGGAGTATGCTAGGGGTCGGTGGTCAAGGACCTTTTAGTACCAAAGATCTCACTATACCCGTCTTGCCTAGAAAAGCTACTATATCTACCACTCTGCATGCATTTCCCCAGACACCTTACCCAGCTCACCAGGACCACCACACTCCCTCCCCCAGCCCCAGGGCATTCCCACACTGAGCAGAGATGCCCATGATCCCTAAAAGTTTACTTTGGCAGAAAGAAGGGAGATCATTGAAGGAGGCAATCCTGGTGTCAGAAGATCTTTTCTTTTTCTTTTGTTTTTTGCAGGTCTGGGGATGGAACCCAGAGGCATTTGACCTCCGAGCTTACACCCCCAGCCCAATTTTTTATTCTTTATTTTGAAACAGGGTCTCACTGAGCTGCGGAGGGCCTCACTAAGTAGCTGAGGCTGTCCATGAACCTCGATCCTCAGGTCTCAGCCTCCCGAATTCTGGGATTACAAGCATGCGCCACCACGCCCAGCTTCTGGTGTCAGAAGATCAAATGAAGATGTGAGAAGAGTCTAGAAGAATCCAGGAGAGTGTTAGGGAAGGCAAAGTTGTAGAACAGAGGGATGGGGGCCAGGGGCACCATGTGGTGGGAGGACTTGCTTACCTGGGTAGTGAGGAGCTGACTGGGCGCTCTGGACGCCTCGGGAAGCCTGCCCTGCGCTGTGTGAGCAGATGTCACAGTCGACTTCCCACCTCAAGTCCAAGCCATCACTTACTTAACAAACCCACCACACCCCACACACACCTGGTATTGTTCTAAGCACTTAGAATAACTCATTCAGTCCTTGCAACAGCCATGAGGTAAGGGCTACTCCTCCCACTTCAGAGTCCATGGCGCTCTAGTGCCCATCCTTCTAACAACCCCACTATGCCGTCCCTTGGTTCATTCAGTAGCATTCAACCTGTGCCCTTCCTCCTGAGCATCTCTTCACCTGTGGTCCTAAGCACAAGCCCCTCACCAACCTGTCTGAGCAGTCTTCTTTCTTACCAGTGGCAGCTCTTAAGCATTCAAAGACAGAGCTCACCACCATGACGGCCACCTTTATTCTCTACCTTCTAAAGTTTCCAGATGTTCTCTTTGACCTCACTCCAGGGCCTTCTTGACTAGGGAGCATCTTTTCATGCCACTGGATCGCTTTCATTTCCCAGAGGATGAATTCGGAGCCCGCTGCTCCAGCCTCGGGCTTGGCGTCTTGTGTTCATTCTCTAGGGCTGCCATCACACATAGCCACAGAGTGGATGGTGGAAACAACAGAGGTTAGTTTCCTCACGTTCTGGAGCCGGAAGGCCAAACTCAAGGCATGTACAAGGTTGGTTTCCTTAGAGGTCTCTCTCCTTGGCTTAAGATGGCCGCCCTCCCACTGCCTCTTCACGTGGGCCCACCTTCATGGGCACCCAACTGTGGTGTCTCTCTGGGTGTCCTAATCTCCTCTCGTAAGAATGCCAGTCAGGTTATATGAGGGCCCACCCTAATGGCCCCATTTTAACTCAATTTCATCTTTATAGACCTTCTACCCAAATACGCTTGCAATCTGAGGTACTTGGAGGCTAGAATGTAGGCCTATAAACCTGGAGGAAGAAGTCACAATTCAGTCTTTAGCAGGTCCTTCATTTCTGCCATCCCCACCTACCTACCTCTTAGTCTAGCTTTCTCCCTGAGACACATCTCTGGAAAGGCCCCATATTATGGAAATGCAGTGAGTCGAATTGAAATATGTTTACCAGAAACATGGATCTTTCCAAAAATGGGGAAATTTTGTATGTGTGAGCCCGCAAATGACACCCCTGTGCCTCACTTCCATGGAACGGCCTGGACTCTTGACAGCTCAAGGGGAGGCGGACGGTGTAAAAGCATACAGGCTAGCCATGAATCTCATTTTAATGCACTTCATTAAAACCAGCATTTTTATTACAAAGACCTGCCAAAGTGAATATTAGACAGAAATGCATGTTAAGCTGCCATTGATCTTTCTGGGTAGATTGTACATTAAAGAGCGCACTTTCTCACTCTGTTAGCTGCTCACACATAAAAGGGAAGCAAAAATCAAAGGCAGCGTGCTTCAGCCTTATACCTCCAGCATCACTATGGCTACCCAGTAGGGTTGAGTGGACAGAATTGGGCGAGGGATAGGAGCCAACCAAATCTCCTGCCTAAGGTTTCTTAGGCCTTTGGGCCCTGACCACCTACTCTGCCTTCTCCGCTGGCCTTCCTCCGTGACTGGAGCTCGCTGTGAAGGCCACACGTTGCTTTCTCCAGCCTAGCTAGAGCTTTCAGCTCAGCCTGACGAGTGCTCTTACCAGTGTTTCTCCTGGTAACGGGGTGGTGTTTGTTCAACTGCAGCCATCTCTGGGGGGTCTGCTGGTGATCAGAATCTGTGTGCCCATGCATGGTCCTGTTACCATCTGGATGACAACGGGAACCAGGAGTTTAATGGCAGTAAGAGGAAGTTGGCAGCTGGCAGCTGGGGAAAGGAGCCGTATGAAGAAATTGTGTGTCTAGGGTTTACCGCAGCTCGAGATGGAGTCACGGCTTGTCTTCAGTCCTCATCGGGATTCCCGTCTGTTGAAATGAAACAATTCAAGAGGAGTGAGAAGAGTTTAAGTGCTAAGGGCTACTCCTGCCCAAACACTTTCTTCCAGGACCACTACTTATTTTAAAAGCAGTCCCCTCTCTCCCATTGCTGCTCTGTTCTCTACCACTACCACAAGTCCTTTTACCTTTATTCCCATCCTCACTTGTACCTTGATGAAACCCTCCAGAGCTAGATGCCCCTACTCCCTCCCTCGAGCACAGAGGAGGGCCATGAGACAGACCACAGCAGGTGCCTCTGATGCTCTTTTGGAAGGACAGAGAAGCCACCAATTCATCCCCAGCTAAACCAGTGGTGCTAAATATTAGAAACCAGAGATTTAGCCGGGCGTGGTGGCGCACGCTTGTAATCCCCGCGCTTGGGAGGCTGAGACAGGAGGATCGCACAGGTTCGAAGCCAGCCTCAGCTACTTAGTGAGGCTCTCAGCAACTTAGTGAGACCCTGTTTCCAAATAAAGTATAAATAGGTCTGGGAGTATAACCCAGAGGTAGAAAGCCTCTGGGTTCCACCCCCAGTACCACCAAAAAAAAGAAACCAGAGATTTAAGCACCCAAGTGGGATTTAAACCACTGTCACCCCTCTACCCTTTTCTTCCAAGGTATCATTTTTTCTGACCTTACAGCTCCTTCAATCACTGCAAATCATCCCACAGCACAGATTATTAACATGGCAATAAGTACAGGCAGACATGATCACTAGATCTGTCAAAGTAACAATGTTTACAGAGATGGGCCGGGAAGACGTAAATGAGTTCATTACTCAGCCCGATACATTAACCACGGTCTGCGGTGACTCATAAGACAGTTCTTCTGTTTTGTTAATTATGGTATATTTATTGCCCTTCTCCCCGTGCTGTCTAATTCAGATGTGTCAAGCAAGAGCATTGCGCCTCGTCTTCTCGACACTTCAGACTGGTCTTCCTTCTACCCGGTACCTACCGTCCTACCACCACCATGTTGAAACTGCTAAAATTCCTCTTGCATCCAGTCACCTCTCTCTCTTCTTCTTTACCCAACTCTCTGCAATATTCGCTAGCCCTAACCTCTTAATTATTGGCATTGTTCATGGAGTTCCCACCTTGTGCCCAGCCCTATGCCAAGTTTGCAGCCAGCAGGAATGTGGGATGTAGCCAATGATTCTCAGGAATGCAAACAAGCGAATCAGTGCAGTGGGGGGCTTTGATGTTGGTTGGCTTAGGAAAAGTATTCTCTCACATGAAAGACCACGGAGTAAACATGGCAGCTCTGGAGGCCGGGGAGGAGAGAGATGTCTCTTCTCCCTCCATTCGTCCACTAACATCTGGCTTTTATTGATGGTTATAACCAAAACATTATTAATCACAGGAAATAACAAAGCAATCACAGGGTGACTCGGGGAGTAACACCAAGGTAGTCTCACAGATGAATCAGGGAAGGAAAGGGTAAACAAGGTAACTGTCAGGGTCTTTGCTTATCAGTCAGGGTCCCTGGTTATCATTCTCATTTGGTTCTTGGAAACTTGTCTTCATGCCAACAATTCCCACTTGGGTGGGCAGTTTGTGCCCCTCTCAAGCTGGACCAAGGTGGTCGCAAAGTGGATGACTAACACTGCTACCAACAAATGAACAGGCCCAGTGCACAGACAATCGGCCTGTGTTGGAGGGAGGCTTGGGAATACCACAGGAGTCTAGTGAAGGCACATTTCTGCTCCTAATTTCTGTGACATCCTGTGAGCTGATTCTTTCCAACCCCTCTATGACTGTTGGTCCTCTCTTGGCAAAGTGTCTTCCTCTATTGGCTGGCCCTTTGCATGTTGACGACTTTATCCCTACTTCATCTTCCATCTTCCTTCTTAAACCAGTATCTTTTTCTTTACTGAGCAACATTGGTTCCACTTCCTGTCACTTTTGTGTGTGTGTTTGTGTGTGTGTAGTACTGGGGTTCCTGGAAACCCTTCTACCTCTGGGCTACACTCCCAGACCTATTTTATATTTTTTATTTGGAAACAGGGTCTCTTAAGCCAGCGAGACTGGCTTCGAGCCTGCGCGATCCTCCTGTCTCCGCCTCCCAAGCGCGGGGATTACAAGTGTGCACTACCACACCCGGCTTTTCCTGTCACTTTTTAAGAAACCAAAGCAGGATGAAGTTTTCCATCCACATTTGGTGCCTTCAGACCTTAGTACATAAATCAACCACACGATTGTTATAAAATTGATCATTTAGTGAATCCTCACTTTTCTCAGCACTGTCAACCAATCCTCACACTATTGGAAATCAAACAATATTTATTGTCCTCAATTTGATGGTGAGAAAACTTGCATAATGTTATAGTTAGAAAATATTTTCCCTTTTTACTCTACACATTTTGGGAATGATGTATTTCCCCAGATTAAACTATAATATAAATACCGCTGATGTTTAAGTCTGAGCCTCTCTCCTGAGCTCTAGATCCACAAACCAGTTGTTCATAGACTTCGCCACGTTTTCCTCATATCCAGCATTGAACTTCTCTGCACCTCTATCTCTCCGTAAGTTACTCCTCAGAGTTTCTTTTTGCCTGATCACAGCGCCATCCTGGTTATAAATCTCTCTGTCACCCGCATCTCTTCTGCCGCCTCAATGTAGTGATTGTCACCGCACACGTTTCCCCTCCAAAGGGTCTCTGTGTCCCTCTTCACCCTTCCCGTCCTGCTCGCTTGACCTGCAGGAGCAGAAGCCTCTGTCCGCCATCCCCTGCTTGGACCACTGCAGGAGTCCCCAAGTCAGTCTTTGTTTTCTCCTTCAGTGGCTCCTCACTTCAGTCCCTACATGACACTGATATGAAAGAAACTTGTTTCAAGTCCAAAATCTAATTCTCCCATTTTTAAGACCACCAGACGTATTCCATTCCCTCCAGAATCATGCCTGAGGTCTGTTATTCATCATCTAAGCTCCCTCACAGTCTGACTTGAACCCATCTTTCCTCTGTCATCTCTGACCCCCTGGGTACCAAGCAGCTCCCAGTCCATCCACTGGACCCAACGTCACTCCTTGTACCCAGCATCACTGCTCCTCCGTGTCTCTCGTGTCTTTTCCCACCAGTCAGGAAGCCCTAAGCACCTGCCAACCTAGGTCCTATTCTCTGGAGCGTGTGTGTGTGTGTGTGTGTGTGTGTGTGTGTGTGTGTGTGTGGTACTGGGGATAAAACCCAGGGCCATTCTCCACCCTCAACTCTATATTTTTATTATTTTTTTGAAACAGGGTCTCACTAAGCACCTGAGGCTGGCCAGGAATCTGTGATCCTTGTGTCTCAGCCTCCCAAGTACTGGAATTACAAGCATGTGTCACCATGCCTGCTCTCTGAACCTTTTCTGACCCAACCCCACATCATTCATCACCTTTCGAGTTGTATTTTCATAGCATCCAGGTCTTTATTATAATCTCCCACTTGCATATCTGCCTCCAGGCAGGACAGTGAACTCTTCAAATGCAGAGACTGTGTCTTCCTTGTCACTGGAGCCCCCACAGCACCAGGCAGAGGGCCAGGTGCATGTCTCCAGTCCAGCTCTCACAGGCCCCACACTCGCTCTCATCTCCACCAGCAACTGCACAGGTCCACCAGGCTCGCCAGCGTCCACCAGGCTCGCCAGCGTCCACCAGGCTCGCCAGCGTCCACCAGGCTCGCCAGCGTCCACCAGGCTCGCCAGCGTCCACCAGGCTCGCCAGCCCACCTGGAACTCAGTGTCTTCCTCTCTATCAGGTTGGCAATCTCCAACCTGAAGGTCATTTTGCCTCGGGCCTGTTTACTTACCAGACATCTATGGATTCTCTACTCTTCTCTCCATTCCATGGGCAATATCCAACTTCTGACTCTATTGGCTGTCCTCTGGATTACTGTGACAGTGTCCCAATCTCCTCAAGACCAGCTTTCTGGTTACTTCTGTTGATAAGAACCCTTGAATGGTTCTCTTTTCCTATTAATGAACACTCTATCCTTAGCAAGACCCTTCCAGGATTACTGCTGACCACCAGGCTAGCCTGTCTTTCTGCTCCCTGAATCCCCCTCCTGCCCCAGCCGGGAGCCTTGGAAGGTGTCTGAACACCCTGTGCAGAATCTCAGCAACCTGCCTGTGCTCACACAGGCCCCTTCCGAGGGGGACCCTTCCCCTGGCTACTCCTGCTCAGAGTTCAGACTAAACATAGGTAGCTCCTCCCCATCACTGTCTCCGATTCCTCCCTGTGTCCTCAGATCACATTAATTCCATCTCTCCTGCATGTCCTCTTTGTGTTTGGACTTGCCACACTGCCTGACCCTCCTTGGAGCCAGACGCCAGGCTACACCTAATAAGCACTCAGTTCACATGGACTAAATGAAGACGTATTAGTATTTTGCTAAAGGGATGTGTTAAAGTTCAAGAAATGAGCCAAGAAGATTATTATATCTCATATGCTTCATACACATTATCTCAGTTAAACTTCACAGGAACTCCAGCGGGCAAGTATTGTTGACCCCATCCATTATCATTGACGAAATCAAAGCTTATGGAGGGTGACTTGCCTAAGGATGAAACTGAGATTCAAACCCACATCTATACCTCCAGCCTTCCTCCATCGCCGTAGCAAGCCCTCATGCCCTCGAAGACCCCAGGAAGGAAGGCGTCCCCATCACTCAGATCAAGGCACCCCGTACCATGCCTGTTGATCCTGCCCCTCTGCAAACCTCCTCCTCCTCCTCCAGTTTGTGGGTCTGCGGGGATGGACCTGAGCACAGGCTTTCTCTGCTGCCATATCATATTGCAAACTTCTATCTAATTTACCGTTCCCTCGCTCCCTGAGGACACATTTATGTTAGTACTTTAAAGGCAAGCTTCTCTCCGCGAAGCAGGCACAGATCCATTTTTCTCTGGCATTCACATTATAGGAAATGCGGTGCTTTCTATATTAACGAGTAATTTTCTTCGCCCAATGCAGTTCAAAATTCAATAAGTGCTGTTTAAGCCTCATTCTCCCACTCGGAGGTCAGAGAGCAGCCTTGCAGGGTGCAGAGAAGATCCCACACAGCTCCCTTTGCTCCGCCTGCCTCACTCCCGCTGTCCCCGCAGCATCCGTGTGCTCCAGGTGACTGTCACAGAGTCACTTTTGGGGTCCAGCCCCGAAGCCCACGGTGACCTCATCTCGAATCCCCAAATCTCACGATCATCTCTCTATGTCTTTCGGTGCACAAGCCCATCAGACATTGCCCCAGAGCAGGCTTGTCGTTCCTCTGAGTTAGCTAAGGCTGAGCTCTTTTAGAATGGAAATCCTTCACGAAGTCACACCTTTACTTTATCATCCGTTTTAGTTGGCAAACCAAGTCAACTGGCCATTTGGACTTGGGTTTGAAGGGGATAAGAAAAATGAAGAAAATAAAGGCAAACTGCTCCGTCTCCGCCCCTCCTCCAGGGGTGGCCGTGGCCGGCGGGGAGGTAGGGGTGCGGTGCAGCTAGGTAGGAGTGCGGGGTAAGTTGCCTCTGGGTGTCCCCTGGATGGAGGGGACCTTGCTCTCGGGCAGCTCATACTTTTTAGCTCTGATGGCAGGACTTTTAGGGCACTTAGGAGTAAATGTCCAGGTCTGCTATCTGCAAGGAATAATAATTCAGTAAAATCTCAATTAAAACTAACTCATAAATCACATTTAACGTTGCCCTGATGGGTCGAATCTAATATGCCAAACCTATTAATCTTGTGCCAGACCCTGAAGTCTCAGCCTCCCTCTTCTGAGGGTTCAGGGGTTAAGGCCAAATGTCACCCACCTCTGCTCCAATTTAATGAGACCCAAAGAGCAGGGTCTAGGGAGGTTTAGGACTGTGTCATGTCCTGAATGCAGAGCTTGGCATCTTGGGTACCACTGAGAGCTCAAGAGAGGAAGGAAACTCAGATTCCCAAACAGCCTAGCTCATTCGCTGGTGTAAAACATGCTGGGTGGGGGTGATTATATGAAGACGCAGTTGCCGGGACCAGAAGCACAATCTGGCAGGTCTGACAAGCTCTCCACAGGGTCTGACAACAGCGGGTGGTCCTTTGGGTGAGCAGCGGACACTAGGGACCTGGCTGAAGAGGCAAGATTTATTCATACAAGCTTGGTGAGATGCGGTCCCACAGAGACCTGGCAAATGCTCTTGAAACTCAGAAAAGCAAAGCCATCGGAGGCATGGCCTAGTGACTGGGCAGAGGCTCGGGGCCAGGACTTCAGCCCCTGAGAACAGCACTGGGCTCAGGCGCAGGAAGACAGGGCTGCACATGCAGATCCCCTGGAACAATTCAAGGACCTCAGGTCTGTCTAAACCGAGACAGCAGCCCAAGAGGCCACATGTAGGAAGTAAGCTCTGTGGATTTAGAATCAGGAAGGATGTCTCCCTTTAGCCTTGGGGGACACTGAGAGCCATGTTGGTGTCTATCAGAAAAGCAGAGGCTGAAGAATGACCAGGACGTGAGGTTTGAAGCCAGAGATGGTCATCAGAGTCCTCGTTATGTGGCCCCAGCCAGGCACACCACCTCTTGAGCCTCAGTTTACCTATCTCTTTAATATTTAATCACAAGACTGTTTGGAGGATTAGAGGAGAGGCACACAGCAGCATCCCGTGTAGTGACTACGTGTGTGTGCGTGTGTGTGTGTGTGTGTGTGTGTGTGTGTGTGTGTGTGTGTGCATGCGCGCATGTAGGGTAACTGGTGAGCTTTAGCATGGCAAAAGAAAGACTACTTCTGTATTGCAAGTCCAAGTGACCAGAGGGGAACAGGCCAGGATTTCAAAGCCAGTGTCCAAGTCATTGGTAAACTGGTTAGGCTAGGGGGAAAAAAAGGAATAAGTAAAATCAACCTGTCTCAATCCACCCCTGCACCACCCTGGGGACCCACCACTGGTTAAACAAACAGGCAGGGACTTGGATGGGGAGGGGACAAAAGACAGAGCGGGTACAAACAGATTGTCACCTTGAATGTGCAGGTTAGAGGAGAGGGCAGTGCCAGCTCCAGGATTTAACCTGGAGCCAGAGATAGGGTGGGCGTGGACAGACCCTCACCCTGGGTGTGCAGGTCAGAAGAGGGTTCGCCTGGGGCCAGGGACCAGCTGC
Organism: Muscardinus avellanarius; assembly: GCF_963383645.1. Taxonomy (NCBI): domain Eukaryota; kingdom Metazoa; phylum Chordata; class Mammalia; order Rodentia; family Gliridae; genus Muscardinus; species Muscardinus avellanarius. Next base: position 110,965,313 of record NC_137793.1, read on the forward strand.
CCAGGATGAGATGGGGAGGAGCTCTGGATACTTCTCTCCCCCTCTGTCCTTTTCCCCTTCTTCCCGTCCTGTTTTCCTTCCAGGTGTATTTCTGGATCCCCTGCTATGTCCAGGCTACAGAGACTTTATGTGAGGCACCTGGACAGAGCTAAACCCCGAGGGATGCAGAGACTGGGAAGCAGGCCATCCCTCCCCAGGGAAAAGCAAGTTCCTGCTCAGTTTTGAAGGACTTCATTAAGAATAATCACATGGGGATACGGAGTTGTGGCCAGTATACTTTAAAGTCGACTTAGAATCTGCCATCAGGTCTCACCTTGATGTGTCCCTGGCTGACGCGACAGAATAGCTCCCCTTGTGAGCACTTGTTGTGTGCCAGGTGCCAAGCAGGAAGTTGCCAGGGTTGGTTATTTCGTCCTCCCCACCTAGGAGCTTCAGGGGCATCACTCTCCCCACTTACAGACAGGACGTTGAAGGTAAATGAAGTAAAGGAACATGCTTTGGGTCTTACAATAAGAAAGTAATAGAGCTGGAGTTTCAACCAAGGCCGTGTGTGTGTGTGTGTGTGTGTGTGTGTGTGTGTGTGTGCGCGCATGTGTGTGTGTATGTGCGTGTGCATGTGTGTGTGCGTGTGTGTGCGTGTGTGTGTGTGCGTGTGTGTGTGATGTGTGGTGTGTGGTGTGTGTGTGTGTGTGTGTGTGTGTGTGTGTGTGTGTGTGTACTAGAGATTGAACTCAGAGACATTCTGCTTTTGAACTAAACCCCCAGCCCTTTTTACCTTTCACTTTGAAACAGGGTCTCATGAAGTGCGGAGGGTCTTGTTAGGTTGGCTTAGAGCCTGCGATCCACTGTCTCAGCCTCCCAAGAACTGGGATCACAGCAGGGGTGAGTCGCCAGGCCAGGCTTCAAGGGCACTTCCAATGGCTGTGTTGTTACTGCCCTTCACACAGGGCCAGCTGGGCCCTGCTCATCCCTCCGTGATGGCGGACTGCTGCCTGGCACACGGGCCTGGAGTAATTTGATATTTCTCCTTCCAGTCTGTGAAAGCATTGAGACCAATTACTAAATGTACCTCGTGGCTCTCCAGGCCTGCCCGGCCCTGGTGCCCATGCAGGACTACGCAGGGAAGGAAGGGTACCCATCACGACCACAGCCTTCTCCCCTCCGAGAGGCAAAGCCCACAGTCCAGAAGCAGACTGGTCACTAGATTTCTCCGGCTTCGCATTTGAATAATCGTCTTCATTTGCCGTGCCCTTTCCATGGTACCAGAACAGAAAAAAAAAAAAAAATCAAATAAAGTCAGCCAGTAGGATAAGAAGAGAATGTAAAACAAACGTTCTCTATTATAATGCACACTGCCTGGCCACTGTTAGTGCAGTAGAGCTAGCAGCTCTTGCAAGGGCTGTTTTTCCACTCTAGAAAGTGACCTCTGCTCACACGTGTTTTACTTACATCCTTTCTGTGCATAACATTCACACTGTCCATTGCTAGACAGTGGCCAGGCCTGCCCAGGAGCCTGAAATCTCTCCTGGCAACTCCTACGCTTCTCTTTGGCCATCTCTGCTTCTCCATTTCTGGTGCCTTTGGTCAGCTTCTCTTCTTTCTCCCCGCTGCCAATGACTTCTAGCTTTGTACCGTCCACGGTCTTTATTAATGGGCTTCTCGTTCTTCTTCAAGATTGCTTGCGTTTTACTCGATACTTTAAATTCTAGATATTGGATTTCCGAAGCCCCGCGGCTTGGCTCCCAGGACAAAGGTTAAGCCACGTCTATTTAACCTGGTGGGCAAAATGGATCTGCTCCTCGTTCGGAAGTGCTGAGTTCAATGCGGTTGGATCTGTGCTGTTATCAAATCATTCTTTTCCATGATTATTTCCCTTTGAATTCAATCCTTTCCATTAATTGTTGGGTAGAAGAGATTGGTGGTTTAGATTTTTGTGAGGAAAATGATAGGTCATGTGAGACCCACAAGACTATCTAGGATGGACAAGCCTGTGTGATTAGCTACGCATTCTTCTTGACAGAGAGCATCTGGTTCAGACTCAAGAACCCTGAGACAGATCAGGCCAGAGAAGAAACGGCATCGCCCCTGGACACCATCCCTCCGCTCTCTCTGCACTATATATTCCTCGTTGTTACCAGCTCTACCAGAAATCATACGTCCTGGCATTATTTGTCTAGCAAACTCTCCTATTTCTTCAGAATCCTGTTTGGTCGGTTCCCGATGGCCACTGGGGAGGAGTTTGGGTCCTCCTCCCCTGGCAGGGAAGGAGAAATCTTGATCAATACAAACCAATGTTCTCCCTTGTAAGTTATCATCATAAAAATGGGCCACAGTTCTGGCCAATCAGCTTTGAGGCAACTGTAGGGAACAGCCTCACTTCTAAAGGGATCTCTTACCCCACTTACAAACTCTGACATTGCTAGGAAGGGGCCCGTCACTGGAGCTGTGGCGACTATTTTGGAATCAGGAGGAGTCTAGAATGAGAACAAAAGCCAATTTAACGAGAACATCCTTGTAAGACAGAAATAACCTCGTTTCTTGATGATTCATCGAAATGCTAAGTAAACTGACTTCGCCCAGGTTTTTAACAAATGTGTATATGTAAAAGAGGGTAAAAGAAGAAAGGATGGAGGTACTAGCAAGAGCATACTTAATAGAGTTATGAATTAGGCCCAGGAAGGGGTTGAACTCTCTGGACAACAGAGAGGTGTCAGGGGCTTCCACTGAAACCTCTGAGTAGGTGTGTGGGTGGACCTGATGGGGACCCACCTGCCGGCCACCTGCTACCCTCGGCTCTCCTCCTCTGGACTCCAGGCTCTCTATAAGTGAAGACAGGTATGTGTTCTTACAAGGCAGAGCTACTCCTGGGTGATCGAGAGAAAACTGTCCTGCTGTGGCTCCTGACTTCTAGAAAGTTATTCTCAGCCTGTTTCCTTCCAAGAAAAGCATAACACCACGATTCTCATTCTACAGAAACAACTCCTAAAATGGGTTCTATCACTATGCCAAAAAGATTTTCAAAAGACCATCTTGTCGGCAAAGCAAATTATTAACCCCAAATCCCCTACCACCATGGGGTACGAACTTTCGCCCCTTCCCCGTGTCCTTTTCAAACATTGCTCTTCCAGCTGTTCTTGGCTTCTTGTCACCCGTGTTTTCTGGGTGGGACGAGATGTTGTTATCCGTGATGGGGGCGGTGTGGTTTCAAGTCGTCAAACTCACCCCGTCAGTAGGAATTAAGTAGGTTTTAAGGCAACGAGGACATCCCCCCACTTAATCGTCATTACAATTCCAGAACCGATTCCCAGTGAACCCAAATATTGAGACTGCTTGTTTTACCGCAGACTCAAATACACAAAATTAACAAGATCGGCTCCCAGAGTGTCGGCTGCTGCCAAATAAGAGCTCGGGAGAAGTCCTGTGTATATTATTAAATTGTGCATAATGATGGTGTGTGTCTAGAAACCAGCTTTCATGGGTGAGCCCATCTTTATCTCACAGGCTATGACAGCTTCTGTGAACCGAGGAGCGCACTTTGATTTTTCTCCTTCCCATCATCAGGGTGTTTTCGGTATGCAGGAGGAGCTGAAGGAGGCAGACCCTTGGCCCCAACTCCTCCTCCTCATTTCCTTCATTGTCGAGGCTGCTCCTGTGTTTTCAAATGGTTCCAGCCTCGATCAAAACTATCTCCTTTGTAATCTTCTTCAATACATCAAACTGGGAATTAATGATTCCATGCAACCCGCTTAACCCAGGCAACCTGATCCAGGTAAAATAACACATTAATAAAGGACTAGGCTGGGCATGATGGTTCACGCTTGTAGTCCCAGGACTTGGGAGGCTGAGACAGAAGGATCGAAGGTTGGAGGCCAGTTTCAGCAACTTGTTGAGACCCTCAGAAATTTGGTGAGAGCCTCAACCACATAGCAAAACCGTGTTTCAAAAGAAAAAAAAAATAAAATAGGGCTGGGGGTGTGTGACTTGGAGGTAGATACCCCCTGGGTTCAATCCCCAGTATCACAAAAGTATTAGATAAGCAAATATATATATGATATATACACATACATATATGTATATACAAACATATATACATATACCTGTATATGTGACTGGAAGTGAACACATTTTATGGGAGGAAAAAAGAAGGCCAACTGAGCATTCTTTGAGCACCTGTATTTGCCAGAGCCCAGGGCAGATGCTTCCTAATAGGGTGACATTTAGTTCTCAGAATAGCTCGGTGCTGTACGTAGATCACCCCATATTTCAAATCTAGCAACCGAGGCGCTCAGAGCAGGGAAAGTAGCCTGCCAAGGTCACGCTGCAAGTGAAGTGCTAGGCTCTAGGTCCAACAGATGGACCTCAGCCCCGAGCCCTCGCTGCCTAGAACACCTCCCTGCAAAAGGGGAGAAGAGGAGACACCGAGGTCAGAACTCAAGAAAGACCCAGGGCACGAGGAAGGCGAAAGCAATGACTGGCAGAAATAAGACCATCCGAGGGAGGGCATTAAAAAGCCAGAGGGGTGATGAAAAAGGTCTCATTGAAAAGAAAATAGAGTGAAGGAGGGGCTCTCACTGAGGGAGAGGGAAGGGGAGGAAGGCTTGCAGAGGGAAACGCCTCAGTGGGCGCGATGTACACACACACACACACACACACACACACACACACACACACACACCGAGCCCACCACTGCGCTGAGCCCAGGGAGGTGGCAGGGAGAGGGAGCGGGTGGGATCTGGAGCATGTGTGCATGGATGCCCTGTCACCCTGAACCGCATTGAGATGTTTGATTACAGTGCACCAATAAAAAAAAATCAACAGAAAAATATGAGCAGAAGCAGTAAACACCCCAAAATATGAAAAAGTAAGATTTCCCAAGAGATTGTGCAAAAAGAAATCCAAGTAAACCATGTAAATAAAAGAGGGAGGGGGTCGAGGGTAAATACAAGATAGATGTGGAAAATTCCTTTCCTGTTATTTCATGGAAAATGCCTTGTAGGTTATTTGAGTGAAGAGTCAAGAAAAGGACCTCTGATCGTACCTGGATTTGGCTGTGACATTAATGTTATCTAATCTCTGGGGAAGGGAATCTAATATTTAAAATTTGAGACAGTCTCTTGCCTCTCAGAGTGACTCCTTAAATCTAAAGGTGAGCCGGCAGAGGTAAAACATTTTCTTGGGAGCAAAAGCTGTCCCTCCTGTGAGGCAAATTGCATCTTCCTGGACACTGAGTGCTATAAATCTCAGTCCCAGCATAATGGTAACCGCTGACTGCTCCGAGCCCCAGCCAGAGGTCAGTGACTACAAGAGGCCGGGGATCATGATTCTCCAAAATTACAGACCCCTACAGGGTGGAAATCATTTCCTGGGGCTCCTGGGTTGCTCCTCCCATCTATCTGGGACGAGGGAGAAAATGATTCTGGAGGCTCTGAGTGGTTTTTTCTCACACAAGCAAAGGAAAACAAACCGAATAGGAGAAACCCGCCCTACTGCGAATGCCCCTTTAGCTTCAGCCAAGAAAGTGTGCGTCCAGGTATGTGTGCACATGCTTGTGTGCATGTGTGCACGCATCCTGTGACTGTGTGCGTGTGTGTGCCCTGGCCCTCCCCGACCTCCTGCACTCAACAAGCTCTGAACTCAGAAAATGTACCTGGAGCACTTTTGAAGTGAACTCTTCCTCTTCCCCACCTCTGCCCCCTGCTGGAGGCTCGGCCACCACGCACACGTTACTGAGCCTTTCCTAGGATCAGTATCCACAGCTACCAAATGGGCTGACACTTCCTGCTCATCGCCAAGAGGATCAAATGACATTTGCTGTTGCTATTGTTATTGTGTTGGGTGTGTGTGTGTGTGTGTGTGTGTGTGTGTGTGTGTGTGTGTTGTACTGGGGATTGAACCCAAGGGTGTGTTACTTCTGAGCTACACTCCAATCCTGTTTCATTTTCTGTTTTGAAACAAGAAGTCTCAGTAAGTTGCAGAGGGGAGGGCCTCACTAAATTGCTGAGGCTGGCCGTGAACCTGCGATCCTCCTGTCTCAGCCTCCCAAGTACTGGGATTAGACATGTACCACCACACCTGATATTCCCATGAGTTTTAGAAATGAAATAGAAAGTTATCGATGATCAAATTTCTGATATTACCACTGCCTGTCTCTTGAAATCTAAGGGCTGGTTCAAGGAGGGTCTGCAGGACTCCAGGAAGCTTTCCAATATCCTGGTGCCTCTTTTCTCTGGGTAGAGGAAGAGACCAGTGCGTCTTGTGGACTGACTTTGATGCCAAGGGAGAGGCAGCAAGGGCAAGGCCACCAACACAGCTTCCCTGCCCGCCAAGGCTGCTCTCTCTACCTCGGGCACATGCCATCTTGCCACTCATTCCCAGGAGCCCAGAGCAAGGTAAATCCGTCATGGTCTCTTGCTTCTCCTCCCCGGAAAGGTGCAAGTGCCCTGCCCCCAGCTCGGGGGAGAAGCCAGGCGAGCCTCTCAGACGCTACGGCAAATGTTAACAGTCTGCCTTGCCTGTCATAATGTCAATCCAGACACCAGTCAGTCACCGTCTGCTAGAAATACGGAGAATGTATGTCAAAACTTGCCTGCTCATGCTGAATGGGGAAAGAGCAGTTATTACTGCAAACTCTATATGCATTATTTATCAAATGAACTCTCTGCAGTAGGAATACAATTCATTTCTACTCTCTCTCCCTCTCTTGTTCTTTCGTTTCAATAGGAGATGAAAGAAACCATTTATAGAATCTTTCTGGGCATTACTCATGCAGCAGTATCCCTGGCTGGGGTTTGAAGTCAGAACTGTCTATTGCCTGAAGGGAGTGGGCTGTTTGCAGCTAAAGAAGAACAGCCCCTCCTGCCAACCTCTCTCCAGCTCCCCCCTCATGGCCACCACCACCCGCAGAACTGTGAATAACCGGCTCACTCTGCAGGCACACTTGGGGTGGTGGGAAGCTTGGCTCCAACTAAGGCAAATAACTCTTCAGTGATTTTTTTCTTTTTTTTTTTTTTTTGTAGCTTCAGCTTTGACAAGTTATCATGGTCTGGAGGAAGGTGCTCTCAATAGATGTTAGGGGTCGAGGTCAGCTCCTACTTGGCCTTACAGGGAAGAATTAAATCTCAGTTTGAACTGGTGTAAGCCTTGAAATGAAACACTAATCATTTTCCTAATTATCTTGGCTTATTGTTAAGAGTTTTGCCTGTCGGAGAAGGTAATAGTAGTGATTTGGAGGTAATTGTGAAGGTGTGGAGGGATGGTGGTGGTGGTGGTGGTGACTTATGGTGCTGCTGATGAAGGTGGCGATGATGGTGTTGGTTATGATGATGGTGGTAGGGATGCCCGGTAGCATTAGCAGTGACAGTAGTTATGATGGTGGTCATGGTGGTGATGGCAGAAGGATGATAATGGTGTTGGTGACCAGGATGGTGGGAGAGAATGGTTCGGTGCTGTTGTCAGTATGGTGGTGCTGATGATGACCATTGTCTGTGAATTATAGTATTGTGTTACAGTGTAATCTTTGGACACATGAGAATTTTTATTAAGGAATAGGATGTTTGTTTTGAAAAAAAGGCATATTGCTGCTATTTCAAATCAAGCTTTGGTAAGACTCCTTCTTTACATTTATGTCCAATTTGTGTGTCTCAGAGCGGAGGTTACAAAATGAAAGTCCTATTCCTGCAGAACTGTCTGCCTGCCGGTGTCCTGAGTGCTTTCTTGACTTAGAGACTGTGTCTCAGCCATCTTCTCTCCTATAAGCCAAATCCTGCTTGCTTTAGACCCCAGCTCCAGCTCAGGCTCACACCTCTGAGCCCTCCTCAAGGCCTACTCATGGGGCTCAGCTCATTTATTATATTACTTATGATTGGTCATCCCAACCAGATTATATGGTCCTTAAAAGAAGGAGATAGGTCTTGTCTTTCTTAAGGCCCATGCCCTTTAAATACATGCATATTTAATTGAATAAATGAGTGAATGAATGGACAGATGAAGAAATCTATGGTATTATCATTTTCTCTCCAAACACATGCCATAATGGTGTGCACAGTAGTTGAGAAATTAGGGCAAGTATTAAGGTCTTCTCAGGCTTGCAAAAAAGAAGAAGCATAATTACTACTATTATCACTGCAGTAACAGCCAACACTTACTGATCTCTGTCCCAGGCTCTGGGATAAGCCCCTCAGAGGCTATTTCTTCTTTAGTCTGCATAATGATTCTCTGAAGTGGTACTATTTCCTCATTTTACAGATGGAAAATTTAGGATCAGAGACTTTGAATAATTTGCATTATAGCCTCATGATCAAAAGTATTAGCTTTGGGTTATTCAGAAAGATCTGGGTTCAAATAATATCTGTCTTTTAACAAGCAGTTGCTTGTCTGTCTATGTCAACATTCTTACTGCTATCATCCAAAACACAACTGACCAGCTGCACAAATTAGAGGAAGGAAGATTTATTTGCTCCCAGTTTTCTAGAGATTCTGGGTTCCATCCATGTGAGACCAGGGTCTGAAGTTCAGGGCGTGGTGGCGGGAAATGGAGAAAGAGAGGGAGAGAGCACAGACTCTGTTCCTCGCATCTCAGAGGGTAGAATCAGAGAGAGAAGGAGCCTAAGACTCCACTCTCCCATCATGGAGGTCAGAAGTAAGACGGAGCCAGCAAGCAAGGAGATTCAAAGACACAAGCATAGTCCTTAAGGCTACACTCACAGACTCAGCTTCTCTATCCATACCCCACTAGCTCAGGGTATCACCCAGTAAATCCATTGCAACTGATTTATTGCTGATAAATTACAATAGATATATCTACTAATAAGATTATAACCCTCCTAACTTAACTATATCAACTCTGAGCTCTTCCAGGGGGCATTCTATATCTGACCTAACAACATCTTTTATGAAATCAATTCTTGCCTCTGAACCTTACTTTCCCTATCTGAAAACTGGGGAAATAACACTTAGTTGTACAAGCAAGGATCCAACGCAGAAAATTTTTAATCTAATGTACAAATAATTATCACTATAAGTATATAAATAATTACTATAAATTATTTTGATTTTTGGTACTAGGGATTAAACCCAGGATTTTTTTGTAAATATATATATATATATATTTGAAAATAAATGGTATACATTTAAACTCTGCTTGGTGCCCTCTCCCCCTAGCCCCCATTTTCCCTTCCCCCATCCCAACAATGAAACAATGAGTGTCCAGGTTAACCGTGAACATAGATTCATACTTTTACACATATTCTGATGCAGCTCCTCCATTAATCAACCTCAGCCTTCTTCCTCTCCTATCCTTCCATTCTAGCTTTGCTGAGATTTCCCCTCCATTATCTGGAATCTCTCTGGTATTCCCCAATGCTCCATAGTTTGGGAATATTAGAGAAAACATATGTCTCTTCTCTTTCTGTGCTTGGCTGATCTCACTTAACATACTGTTCTCCAGGACTTTCCATCTTCTTGCAAATGCTATGATTTTGTTCTTATTTATAGCTGAATAGAATTCCATTGTGTGTATTTCCCAATATTTTGCAATCCATTCATCTGTTGTTGGGGACCTGGGTTGATTCCAGATTTTGGCTATTACGAATTGTGCTGCTATGAACATAGGTATGCATATGTTACTGTGGTTCTCTGAATTCAACCCCTTTGGAAAAATACACAGGAGTGGTAGAGCTGGATCATATGGTGGATCTACTCCCAGTTTTCTAAGAAATCTCCACACCATTCTCCATAGCCACTGAACTAGTTTGCATTCTCACCAAGAGTGTAAAGAGTTCCTCTTTCCCCACATCCTTGCCAGCATTTGTTGTTATTTGATTTCTTTATGCCTGACACTCTGACTGGGGTTAGATGGAATCTCAGTGTAGTTTTGATTTGCATCTCCCTGATGGCTAATGATGTAGAACATCTTTTCATGTATCTATTGGTTATTTGTATCTCTTCTTTTGTAAAGTGTCTATTCAGTTCAGTTGCCCAGAAGTATTTTAACTCTGGACAATTCCTTAGCCCTATTTTATTTTTTTATTTTGAAACACGATCTCACTAAGTTGCAGAGGTTGGCTTTGAGCCTGTAACCCTCTCGTCTTAGCCTCCCAAGTACTGGGATTATAGGCAGGCACCACCATGCCTGACTAATTATTATAAATTTTATATGCACACATGCACATATATCTGTGTTTCTTGCCAGCACACACACATACAAAGTGTTCAATAAATAGTAGTTCTTTTTTCCCCACACCATAACGCTGCTAAGGGTGTTTAACATTTAAATGAAAGAAGCAGGTTGGATTACAGATCAGATGGTAAATTTATCCCACGTTCTCACACCCGTATCTCCAGTCTCAGGAATGGGCTATTTCCCTGTGCACCGAGAGCAGATCCACAAACAGGCCCAGGAGTGAGGACACCCCATGACCACATGGGCGACAATCAGGCAGACTGTGTAGTCAGCTGCCTCGCAGGGTCACAACTCAAAGACTTGCTCACCCATCCATGTGCATGGGGCTGCTGGCCACAGCCAAGGCGGTCACTAACATCTCTTACCACCAGAACTCTGTCTGTGGGAGGAAGCCCCTCCCACACACCACATGGTAGGGGTACTTCTGCTGGATTCCACCCCCTAGACCTCCCAAATTACTCCCAGCCCCCACACAGTGGCTCTGGGGCTATGTTCCTGCAGTGGAACCCAAGGGTTAAAAATTAATTTACCTCTGATCACACTGACAGGGGAAAAGTTAACAGAAGTTTTATTTTTTAATATATGAGGAACCTTAGCAGGAATTAAGCTTAATGCCTCAGAAATGGGAAAGACCACTGACAATTTATCTACCAGAATCTGTAGACTTTAGTGGGGAGCCAAGGAAATGGAAGATGTATGATTCCAGCAGCTAGAGGCAGATTGAAATGCCCCCCACAGCAACTGGGAGAAATCCCAACAGTCTGCCAACTCAAGAAATTGACTCATAAATTGTCCAAATCCTCAGTTTCCCCTTATTACCTTGACCTCCAGTTTTCTTTTCCTAGCCTGAAAATATATGATTGCAATTTTTTCAAGATATAATAGAGCTTGTCACTTAGAATCATAGAATTTTAGAGCTGATTTCTTCCAGCTATAATAATTTATGAGACTAAGAGATGTGGTGGGAAAGTTTATAACAGAAAATTGTGCTGAACATAGGCCATACATTTTGTTTTAGATGTGGCTTCTGGCTGTTTTCAAAAGCTACTAACTTAAAAAAAATCTCTCATGCAAAGCAATCTTCACTCCGCTTAGACCCAACTGCCTGAAACGTTCAATGCTAGACTACATTCCATTAAGGAGACCATCTAATACTTTGGCTTAGGAGTTCTTTCACCAGTACTTATGAAACATCTACTTTGCACCAACCACCATTATAGGCATTTCGGGGATACCGCAGTAAATGAAACAGTCAAAACCCTTGGCTTTATGGAACATGCATCCTAGAAAGGGGAGATGAAGTTATTAACAAAATTAAGAAGTCTGGAGTATATTAGAAAGTGGTAAGTGCCATGAATAAAACAAAACCAGAAAGAAAGGAAGTGTATTGGGAGAGCCCATCTTAAGGAGGGTGGCCAGGAAGAGCCTTGTCAAGAAATCACACTGACTGAAGACTTACAGAAAGTGAGGGATGAGCTGGGTGACTCTCCAGGCACAGAGCACCCAGGCTGGGCGGGAGCTTGCAGCTGTGTTGGAGAACCATGAGGGAAGCTGGAATAGCTGGACAGAGGTGAGCACAGGTGAGCACGGGGGACAAAGCACAGGTGATCAAAGAGACGCCCCCAGCCTTAGAGCTGGCGCACGCAGGTGACCACACATTGTGAATGCCTAGGACAATCCCAAATTAGGCTTGCTGTCCTGGAAGAATTATTAATAGTGCCCCAGTTCACTCTAAGAGTGCCCTGGTTCAGATGATAAATTATAGGATGGCTCGACTCAGGGGCCACCTTGAGGACTTTGGCTCTAACCAGAGCAACCATGGGAGTTGGCAGGTGACTGGTTCTGACTTCCATCCCCAGCAACTCGCCCTGGCTGTTTTCTTTTAAAAAGTCTGACAAGAAGCTCACATTGGAGATGGAGATACAATCTCAAGAGTTTTGCCAAGCTCGCATTGTCGCCTCTGTCCCCATAGCTTCCCTCTCCCATTTTGTCTGGCTGGTGACGTCCAAAGGACCTGCTCCTCTTTCACGGTCTGATTTAAATATCTTCTCCTTCTGAAGGCTCCCTGACACAGCACACAGGCCAAGCGCTCACAGAACTGAAGAACTCCTTGACTGGTTCTTTATGGGGTTTTTTGTTTTGTTTTTGTCTTTTAGGTGTGTTGTTTTCAAACCCACTAGGATGTTTTTAGTGTTCGTTAGATTGTTTTGTATTGTTTTAGTTATTAGCATGCTGACTTCTGCTTGTAGCTTATAAATTGTGTTTAGTTAGGTTGTATTTAGTTATTAATCAGCATGCTGACTTTGGCTAGACAGTGAGGATCTTTATTTTTGAACAGGGAATCTCCTATTCATTGTGGCCCGAGAATAGGCTACCTGCCGTGGAATCTTCTCTTTCTATTAAAAATGCACATTAATCCTAAGGAATGTAGTATTGACCCCATTCTGGTGATGGATGCAACAAGCCACTCTAAACTTAGTGGTATAAAATAGCAGCTACTGCATTTTCCCCCAGGCTCCATGTGTCGGAAATTCAGACAGAGGGCTACAGGCTTAGCGGACCTCCCCTTAATGGAATGGCTGGAGACCAGCAGAGGAGGGTTTGTTTTCAAGATGGCTTCCCTGCCTGTCCCTGTGCTGGGATGACTCACAGGTGCCCACAGTCCCTGCCCGCGACCTCTCTGACATGGCGGCTTCGGCAGTGGTTCCAGAGAAGGAGGATGCTTCACAGTCTTCAAGACTGAGCCTCAGAAGTCAGAGGCGCACTCCTGCCACACTCTACTGACTAGAGCAGCTCATGTCTGCCTGGGTTCAAGGGGAGGGGACGTCGACTCCATCTCTCAAAGGGAGGCACATTAAGAGGAGTTGAAAGCTGCCACAGTCCCCATTGTGCTGAGGAAGAAACCAAGGTTCCGAGAAGGTAGGCTACTTGTCTAAAACCACACAGCTCAACCCCTCGGAAGCACACTCAAAGTGCTCTGAGGGCAAACCCTGCATTCTTGCTAACTCGTCATAATGATGAGTTGGGGGAGCGAGCAGAGGAAACCTCAGTGTTACCCCCTGTGCTCAGCAGAGGCCCTCAAGCTGTGGCCAGTGGCACAAACTCAAAATCCCAGTACTTGAAAGGCCGAGACAGGAGGATTGCAGGTTCACGGCTGCCCTCGCAACTTAGCCAGTTCTTGTTTCAAAATTGAAAAATAGAAAGGGCTGGGGTGTAGCTCAGAGGTAGAATGCCTCTGTGTTCAATCCATAGTAGCAGGGGGAAAAAAGAGTTTGGTACCCTGTAATGAATTAAAGAAAGCAGGACAGCAGATGTTCTGTGTGTGTGTGACTTCTTCGTGTAGTCTGAATGTATGATCGTGACGCTGAGAATTTCATGCTGTGGAAAGAGGCATAGAAGATGTTTGGGGGACAATTTATAAAGGGTTCCATCTGCTAAGATTTTAAATTAAAGACATCTTCCTACTCCCATTATCATCTCCAATAGACAGAACAGACTCATTTAGAAGATCGAAAACCAGAGCAAACGAACTGTCAGGTGGCTTTGACAGTGATTGGCTTATACACACTTCCTTCCCTGTAAGAACAATAAGTAACCTAGAACAGGGAGACAGGGTCCATCTCTGGAAACTGACCCTGCCCATCCCTCATTCCTCAGCTTCTTGCTCTTTTGAGAAAGGTGAAATCTGTCTAAAATAAAATCATGCTGATCAAAAAACTACAAGCCAGTGACCCGAGCTCTCCTCCTGGGCTCCCCACAATTTGCTGTGTATCCCAAAAGAGTTCACCGCAGATCTCTGAGTGTCTGCTTTGTTATCTGATAATGGATGGTCTACGACTACTCGGCTGCTGTCATTTCACATCAAACTTCTGCCAGTTCCAAGGGAAGGATTATATGTTTTTTCTCTTTTCCCTCCGCCTTCACAACTGGTCCATCCCTGTTACCATCAGCACCCTCGCTGCTGCTGTGATCTCAAACACAGGACATGCTCAGCTTGAAGGAAGGCAGCTGTGTTTGCTTAGGGATCTGGAGATTTCATATATATATATATATATATATATATATATATATATATATTCATATATATGTATTTCATATATATATACATACACACACACACACACACACACACACACACACATTCCATTTTACACTGGCTGCCAAGCAGGAGCCTGGGTTACAGGTTCTTAGGGTGTGATGGTGAGGAGCAGAGAAAGAAAAAAATCAGAGAAAGCGCCAGAGCCAGAAGCTGCAGCTGGGTGGAGCTGGGATACACACAAACACACATACACACTCACACAAACACACACACATATATACATACACGCTCACACAAACACACACACACACACACACACACACACACACACATATATATATATATATACTCACACACACACACAGCACCCAGCCATGCCCCTAGGAACCCACCTCCAAACATGGCAGCCTCTAGACCATGAGTTCTCGTGGATATTTAAAATTGAAACCATAACAACCAATCACCAAGCCTGGCTCATCTTCATTTGCCAAACATTTCATCACTCACCTGGGAGAGGGGCTATTAGGAGTTTTTGCCTCATTCTTGCAACTTTTCTATAAATTTGAAGTTCTTTCTATGCTTTTCTTCTCCCTGCATCCAACCCAGTCCCAGCCACAGTTGCTGCTCCCCTGGGCTGTTACAGATGCTTCTTAGCTGTCGTGTCTGCCGTTGGCTGGCTTCTCTGTATTCGCACAGGTTCTCTGATTACAGGTTCTCCACACCGGAGCCATTTTTTCTCCACACAGAAGTCTGGTTTTTTCTGCTGGTTTCGGTCTTGTTTACTTAGATCATAAAGTTGTCGTTTTAGCCAAGTTTAAGTGCATAACTGACAAGTCTCCTCTACTGGCCATTGTTGAGCAGCCATCACCGCTATCCATCCCCATAACTCTCACTGTGCCGAGCCAAGTCCCTGTGCTCATTAAACAGAAACTTTCATGAGTGACATAAATCACTCAGCATCATGACTTCGCAGTTCATCTGTGTTTTAGCATGTGTCAAAATTTCCAGCTTTTTAAGACTGAATAATACTCCATTCTAGGCAGGTACCACATTTTGTTTACCCGTTCATCCATCCACCGGTGAACATTTGGGTTGTGCCAACCTTTTGGCCACTGTGAATAACATTGCTATAAATGGCGGTGGAGAGGGTCACCTTTCAAAAATACGAATCGATTCCTGTCACTCCTCATTCCACTAAAGTTCTCCCAAGCTTAGTGCTAAGAATAAAATCCAAGCTCTTTTCCCTCGTCTGCTCTGCCTCACGAGACCATCCTCCCCTCGCTCCCTGACCGTGTTGAGCTCATGGCAGCTCCCCACCTGTTCCTCGACGCAGTGTGCCCATGCGCACATGCGCAGTGTGCCCATGGCGGCCTTGGCGCTTACTCTCCTTCTGCCTGGAAGGCTCTTCCACCCAACCAGAGCAAGGCCAGGCCCTCCTATCCATCCAGCTCTACAGAGATACATCCTCAGTGGCCTCACCAGCCCTGGAGCTGCACAGCCCCCTGCACACATGCAGTCACCAGACAGCGAGGCATCATCACCGCTAGATAACATCGCAGCTGTGTTGTCTCTTCCTGGAAGCCTGAGGGATTGGCTGCCTGGGCCCTGCTGAGTTAAGGAGTTCAGGACAGCACCTGGCACACAGGAGCCCTCTGAATGAATGTGATCTGCCAGTCCAGAGTGGAGGTATACCAGGATAGAGGAGGCTCAGGACCCCGAGAGCAGCCTACAGAAGGGAGGTGCGGGATGCGCGATGTTGGTCCCTCGTACATCTTCTACTCCGCTGTCGCTCCTGCTTCCTCCACCCTAGCTGCTGCCTTGCTGCCTCTGAGTGGGATCCTGGGACAGATGGACATGTGTCATGGTGGGGTACTCTTGATACAATAATACCCCCAGCACATGTCCGCGCTCACGCACGTCAGGCCTTGTGTTCTCAGACAGCTTGAGTGACAGGGGAGACCTGGCTGGGATCAGCCAGAGCAGTTCTTTATAGAAGGGGGCCCAAGTCACTGTGCCACATAATATATATATATAAAGGGAGAGCCCATTAGTCTGTGTCCCGCCAATGTTCCAAACGCTAAGCCATTTTTCAGGTTTGGCTTGATTTCTCCTCCATCAATAAGAGCTACAGCCCTGCCAAGCTGAGGACAGAGAGCACTACCTGCTGCCGAGATAGACAGACTTGCAGAAATGCCAGGCATCGTGTGGCATGCGCCGGGCTCTGTGCGTCCAGGCTGTGAAAGCCATCGGACAGTATCTCCTCCATCCTCGTACTACAGTGATAAAGGTTCCCCAAAGCTCCCTCCTGCAGGAGAGGTAGAAGTGGTGAACAGGGACCAGCTGGGAGATCTGGCATCAAGAGTACCTCTTTTACTGAGTGGTCTTAGAAAGTCTTAAAAAAAGAACTTGCTGTGACTCAGTTTCCCCAAGTGAAAAAACAAGCAATCAGACCAGAGGATCTATACAGCCCTTTCTAGCTTGGATGCTCTTAGCCTTTGAGCTGTTTGGTCAGATGCACCCAAAAGATGCAAAGAGGGTTATGAGGGAAAGAGAGGACCAAGCATTGCCCTCGTCTCTTCCAGTTCCTCCTGTATCAGCGTTTAGTAAGAAGTACAACTCAGGATGCTAAGCAAGGTAAATTTGTCTTTGGGGAAGAAGAAAAAAAAAACAGGAGAGAAAAGCACTCCACCTCCCCCTAAAATGAGCAGTTAAAAAATCCACACAATGCCAGACCACAACAGCCTGCTCCCTGTCACAGGATGTAACCGGCTACACTTTCAAACCATCGTGCAGCAGATGGTATCTCCAGACTCCCTGGATTTTCACAGGTCCCTTCAGGGAAAGACGCTGCCCCTGATGGCTCCGTCCCTTACAATCTACTTGGCCAGGGTCCATGTTTCCACAAAACATGGGCTTCATTTATTCATTCATCCAGCAAAATGTACTCTGCACTTCCTTTGTGCTGGGCCCTCCAGCCACAGAGATCAAAGATAGAGTCTTTGTTATCCAGAAGCTCGCTGTGCAGAAAGTCAAGGAAACGGGTGAACCAGCCACTCTGGTGTGATCCACGCTCAAAGTTCTAGACTGTCCTGTGAGCTGCCCTGAGAGCCCAGAACAGGGTACTTAACAAGTTGGGAGGGGCCTTCTATCAGGGGGGTCTCCCTAGAGGAGAGGACATTTGAGCCGTGCCACAGGGGATTTTAGATATTTCTGGTTTTGTCCTTGCTAAAGGTTCAGAGCAGCTCACTGCTGCAAGGGACTATGGGGAGATGGTAGCCCCAGGGCTTGGGGAGAGGAGTGCGTATTGGATAGGGGAGGGACAGGGAGAAGGGTTGTGAACTCCACCATGGCCCAAATCACAGGTCAGGAAATGGTTTCTTCCCTACAGGCCATGTAAGGCAGAAAGCTCCTGGTGATGGAATGTTGAATTTGGTCCAGGTGATGCTAAGGACAGACCAGAAAGGGATGGAGCTGGCTGTACTACAAGAGGTGATTCAGTGGCAGCCTCAGGCCTTGGGCCACCTGGAGAAGGAAGTGGATCCAGGAAGGAGAATGGGGAGGGGGACAAAATAGAGGCCTTGGGGGATTGTAGGATGCAGCCAGTGCTTGGGGATGAGCAGGCATCCACAATGCACAGTGGGTAGTGTTGAGGCTGCAGACAGAGCTGGTCAGTGTGGGCAGAAACTCTGAGTCTTCCTGGATTACCAAGAAGCCAGTGGAGGAAGGCTCAGCCTGGCAAAGCTCCCAGGAAAGTGTCCTGGCCTTTAAGTACGGCCACACGTCAGGAAGACAGAGAATCAAGAATAAACAACCAACTAAATAAACCAAGAACCCAGAAACCGTGTCTCCAAACGGGTAAAGTCCTGCTAAGAGCAAGGTGTGTGCACACCGAGGATTCCAAGCTACAGCCCCAGCATTTATTTATTATTTATTCATTTTATTTTTTGTTTATTTTGAAACAGGGTCTCTCTAGGCTGCTGAGAGTCTGGCTAGGTTGCTGAGTGTGATCTCACACCTGTGATCCTGCTGTCTCAGCCTCTCCAGTACTGGGATTCCAGGTGTGCAACACCACGCCCAGCTGTCCTAGTGCATGTGAACCCTCAAAGACTGAGACTTTCCAACCTGCTGTTTCATAAGGGGAAAAATGTTGTCTAAGTTGGAGCTGTTGACCTCAATGATTAAAGAGCTGGAAGCGGAAAGGACTGAAAATGTCAGCCATAAACATGGGCTGGGAATTGGGAAGGCTGCAAGTGGTGTTAAGAGCCCTGGCTTTTCCCCTAGCTCCCCCCCCACAAAAAAAAAGGAGCAGGAAGAAGATGAGTGGGGAGGGGGAATGGGCAGCCTGCTGGGAAACAGAGAGAACCCCGCCACTGCTGGGCGCTGAGAAGGAACCAGGGCTGTCCCCCTCACGCTCTCAGAGGCCACCCGCTCCAACCCCCGCCACACTCAGAAGGCAAGACGCAAGTTAAGTGGGAGGAGATCCTGGGGCAGGGGCCCGGCCTGTGTCCCTGGAAGCAGCTGGGGAGGCTCTGAGCCTCTGGAACACACGCGGGAGCACACACCACACACATGCTCAGAGCACCCACGCCCTGAGTCCCCAGAGGAGGAGCCTCTGCAGGCTTCCTTCCTTCCTTCCTTCCTTCCTTCCTTCCTTCCTTCCTCTCTCCTTCCCTCCCTCCCTCTTCTTCTTCCTCCTCCTCTTCCTCCTTTTTCTTCCTCCTCCTCCTATTCCTTCTCCTCCTCTTCCTCCTCATTCTCATCCTGCTCCTCCTCTTCTTCCTTCTCCTCTTCTTCCTCCTCCTCCTCTTTCTCTCCCTCCTCTTCCTCTTCCTCTTTCTCCTTCTTTTCTTCTTCTTCTCCTTCTCCTTCTCCTTCTCCTCCTCCTCCTTCTTTTTCTTTTTCTTTCCCCTCTCTCTCTGTCTCTCTCTCTGTCTCCCTCCCTCTCTCTCTCTCTCTCTCTCTCTCTCTCTCTCTCTCTCTCTCTCTCTCTCTCTCTCTCGTCTCTCTCCCCCCCCCCCCAGGGGATTCTACTTCCAAGCTACATCCTAACCCTTTTTTTCTTTTGAAGCAGAGTCTCACTGAATTGCTAGGGTCTCACTAACTTCCTGAGCTGACCTCACACCTGCCATCCTCCTGCCTCAGCCTCCCACTTGCAGAGGTGACAGTCATGCACCACTGCGCCCAGCTCTGCAGATCGTTTTAATGTCCATCTCTTCTATCTTCCCCGACCAGAACCACCAGGTCCTTTGCTCATGACACCAAAATGAGAGGAGTTTTTTGCTTTTTTATTATTATAGAAATAATTCAGATGCATGGCAGAAAATAGAAACTATAGATAAGCAAATAGAATAATTAAAACCCACCATCCAGAGAGAGCCACTATGAACACTTTATGCAATTGCACAATCTAATCTTAGATCTATATGTATGATTTATATGTTATAGCAATATCATTTTCAATTGGTTTTAAAATCAGATCGAAAAGGACAAGAACCATAAATTAGATTGTACCGCCCAAACTACAAGGAGCCCATATTTCAGGAATTTCTGTATGACCCCCGAAAGCTAAAATAAAAGAATAATAGCCACTTTGTGGATGCAAAAAAAAAAAAAATGTGCCTCCAGAGAAAAAGCAGCAGAGCCCAGCCTCTGACCCAAGGTTTTGGTACAGCACCCAGCCAGCCAGACCCTGCAGGGAGCGTCCAATGCTGTAGCTCCCCGGTGCCCACGTCAGGCTAAGTGGCTGAGATGCCAGGCTCCTCCTCCAGTGCACAGACCCAAGACTATTCTGGTGCAAGGACAGGCAGTGCCTTCTTACAAAATGCCCTGAGTTAGAAACTCCCCTCCCAGGATCAAAAAGGCTTGCAGATTGATCCGTACACGAGAGAGAGCCACAACTCCTCAGACCTAGAAAACGGGGCATCGATATCCAAACCACAGTCTTAGATATCAGCGAAACCATTTGAAAAGCCAGACACACAGGAACCGCGTGCTGCCCTTAATGGCTCGAATAAAATTATATAGTCCTGAAACATTCAAAAGCAAGAGCTTATTTCAAACAGGGGCAGATGAAGGCTACGATGTTCACTGAAAACTCAATAAAGGGGAACATCTAATGAAAACAGATATAACACGCATCCGCAATCGCAGGTCATGCATGAATTATTAACCTCAGGGAGTTTTCTATCAGTTCTGGGAACGATGGATCACATCCCTGGTATACAATTTGGGAGATATCGGTTCTCCGTTTCATAAGAGAACACTTGAAGCAGGAAATGTAGTTATTTCTTCTTTAAATATATACTGCAATTACCAGTCGGCAATGACTAAATGTTATTATCCATCTGTTAGCCATTCAGGGAGCTGGAATGAGTCAGTGTTAGCAGGTTCATACCATTTTCCGTAGCCTCGGTGGCGGTGGCATGTATACACCTATAACATGCTGAGAATTATTGTTGGAAGACCTTACCGAGAGAAACCACAAATGAAAAAGAATCCTCGAACAGGTTTACAACTTGTGTTCAAAATGTTTTGATTACAGTAGAATCTCAGCTCTTTGGTTTGCCTTCTGAGGCCTTAAACAACCCGGTCCCACTCTCTCCCCAACTTGGCCTTTACCTTGCTGCCCTACTCACCACACCCGGCCATGTGGGTCTTCCAGAGTCTTCAGAAAAGCCAATAATTCTTTCCCAACGCAGGGCCTTTGCACATACTGCTCTTCCCCGAGCTGCCCCTCTTCCCCTTCTGCTTGATTCCCTCATTCTTTAGGACCCAGTTTAATGGCAGCTCCTTGAGGAGGCTTCCCCTAAGCACCTTGTCCTAAGTAGTGTCTGCCTACTCCTACAGTAGTCTCCGTGTCAACATCTTGCGTATTTCCTCCAGGTCACCAATGACCGCTGAGAGTTGTTTGGCTGCGGGTTTATACACTAGCTGCTGTCTCTCTCTCAGGCAGGATGGCAGAGACACCTGTGTTGGTGACCACTAGAATTCTAGCAATGAGAATGCTACCTGCCATCTGTTTGTGGAATGAACACATGTGTTTTGCTGTTTCTTGGCTGTGGTGTTACAAGACAGGGTTGAGTCGGTATCGATGGCATCTTTAAAAGGCCGGGGACCCAGTACGCTCTGGTCAGAAGTCAAGGAGGAGTAAGGCCCCAGAGGTGCTCAGCCACGCTTCCTCCATGCCCAGTGCGCTGCCGTGTATCCCTGTCTTTTAGCATGTCCCAAGCTCCCTTCCACTCGCCCCAATCCCTAGATCTTCTAAGGCTCCCGTTAAGTCTCACATCTTATGTAAAAAGGTCTTAGCTTGCTTGGTCAAAAAATGAAGAGGCTGCCGGGCGTGGTGGCGCACGCTTGCAATCCCCACACTTGGGAGGCGGAGACAGGAGGATCGCTCAGGTTCAAATCCAGCCGCGCTGGCTTAGGAGACCCTGTTTCCAAATAAAAATATAAAAAGTAGGTCTGGGAGTGTAGCCCAGAAGTAAAAGGGTTTCCAGGAACCCCAGTACCACCAAAAGATGAAGAGGCTCCTTAACCTCTTCTTCATCCAGCGGGCCCTCCCCTGCCTCCCGCCGGCGGGCCCTCCCCTGCCTCCCGCCGGCTACCCTTCATTATATTCAGTCCCTAAGGACCCGTTGGCTCTAGATGACGCTTTGGATTTTTCTCATTGGTTTTTAGTATTTTCATTGGAATCTCAAAAAGAAAATGGCCGACTTCTAAACCCCAGATGTTGGCCAGCATCTCTTTACTTTAGAGATATAAATTTAATGGACACAGACCCCCAAGTCTGGAGCCCAACGAAGCTTACGCTCCCCTGTGGGGCTTCAGAACAGCCCTGTCTCCATCTCTTGTCAAAGTTCAGTCTTCATGAGCGTCCTCAGCAAACGCCTTCTGTCAACATGGCCAACCCCGGCACGGGCAGTCGAGGGCCAGTCTGTCTCAGAATCGCCTCTGAGCGGGGTCCAGCCTGTGTCTTCCTCCTTCCTCACCCAGCTCGCCTCCTTCTTCCTTCCTTCTCTCTCTTACCTCTTCTTCCTCAGGAACAAAACGATTCTCCTTGGCTCTGGTAGAGAAAAGCTGTGACCACGTTTAGAAGTGGAAGGATGTGCCAAGAGTATCACACTCCTCCCCAGCCTCTTAGCAAAGCTTTTTAAGAACTTCTTACCCACTGGGCTTGGTGGTGCATGCCTGTGATCCCAGCACTTGGGAGGCTGAGAAGAGGATTGCAGGTTCGAGGACAGTCTCAGCAACTTAGCAAAATTGTTTCAAAAACATTTTAACAAGGCTGGGTATATATATATATACACACATATATACACATATACACATACACATACACACACACACACACACACACACACACACACACACACACACACACATATATATAATCTTGCCTGGATATAGAATACCCCTGGGTTAAATCCACAGTACCAAACCAAACCAAATATCTTAACCCCAGATGATAATTTTATCTTAGTATCTCTTACAGAGCCAAGCACATAGTAGGTGATAAGCTGACACTTGCCAAACATTGACTGAATGTTTGAGCTGGGAATCTGGGGCAATAAGCAAAATATTGTGAGTACTTGATTGAGACAATAAATGCTAGGCTAGTGTCCATGCCCCTGTTTGTCCTGCTCGGCCAGGGAACCATGTCCTTCGCCTCTCTAAACGTATCTTAACTCTAAGGGTAGTACCAGCCAGAGATAGGAAACCCATTGTTCAAATTAAAAGAAGGTTGTGATAAAGCGCCATGCAAATACCTAGCTGTAAGCACTGAGGAGGCTTAATCAAGTCGAAGGGCACCACTTTTCTATCGCAGCATAACACGAAGGCATTTTATTACTCTGGCAATTGGCAAAAAAAAGTCAAATGACTTTATGGGGGCCTTTTCTAAGTTACTTTTATTAATGTAATATTATTGAAAAATATACTACCGAGCAAACGTTCCATTGAGCTACAAGTCGCCTGCGGGAACGCGTTGTAAATACACATAGGCGACTGTGCTTCTATCTTTACAACTCATTCGGCGCTCATTATAGCCTTCGAAAACCAAAAACTAGCGCCGGACACTTGGGAGGGTACGGGGATTTTACCAGGGTGCAACACAGGTGCGTTCTCTGGAAATAGAGCCATGCTCTCTGAGTGCACTAACCTGTCTTGGAGTTGTTTCCCAACTACATTTCCCCAGGTCCTTGGATCTTTTTTCTTTTCTTGTTCTTAGATTATTTGCTTTGTGTCTGCTTGTTTGTTTGTGTATATGAGTGTGTGTTTCTGTGCCTCCTTCGCCTCCTTCTCGCCTTCTTCCTCTTCTTCCTCTGTCTTTGGAACTTGGAATAGAACCCAGGGAGGTACACTTGCAAGGTAAGCACTTTTCTACTGCGCTACAGCCCAGTCCCCTTGCGTCTTTCTAAAATGTTGACATTTACTTGCTTTCTTTTCCTTTCTCCTTCTTTTTTCCCCTCCGTGCTGTGGATTTAGCCCAGGAGCATTCTACCTCTGAGATATACTCCCAGCCCTATTTTTTTTTTTTTTTGTAGGTCTGGGGATGGAACCCAGAGGCATTTGACCATCCTCTACCATAATGTTTATTCTTTATTTTATTTTTTTAATTAATTTATTTTTTAAATTGGTGCATTGTAGTCATATACCAATCACATTGGAGTACAAGACTTGAGAGGATATACAAGCACACATCATCCAATTAGCCCTCCTCCAGCCCCCATCCCATTCCCTCCCCCTCCCTCCATCCCACACTTCTTTGGTGATTTACTTTGATACATTTGTTTATGTACCTCCTGCGTTTTAAAGAGGCTCCGTCCTCCAGTATTACATACCCTCTGATTGGTCACATTAGTTGCTTCACTATAGGGCCCTTTCTATAGCTCAACCTCTTCCTGTTGCCCTTTTCCTCCTAGTTATTGCTGATTAAGAGAAGCGTCTGATTTATATTTTCTGCGATATTTCTCTGTGCATGCTGCGTTGCAAGTACCAATCCCACTCTTGATGGTCCCAGTAGTGGCCTGGCTACTCAGTGGACTGATCCAGACCTCGCTGGCTCAAGCAGCGGCCTTGCCTCATGGGAGGCCCCAGTTCTGGTCTCGCTGGCCCCTGAACCGGTCTAACCCCTAAGCTGGCTTTGGTCCCGACCTTGGAGGCCGCAGGAGTGAACTTGCCTCACGCCGGGCTCCGATGCTGGCCATTGGCCCCTGCACCGGTCTAACCCCTTGGGAGGATTCCAATCCCGGCCTCGGAGGCCCCAACACTGGTAATGCCTCACGGCAGGCTCCGATGCCGGCCTCACTGGCCCCAGCACCGGCCTAACCCCTCGACAGGCTCTTATCCTGGCCTCAGAGGCCCCAGTACCGGCCTTGCCTCAAGGCAGGCTCCGATGCCGGCCACACTGGCCCCAGCACCGGCCTAACCCCTCGGCAGGCTCTGATCCCAGCCTCGGAGGCCCCAGCACTGGTCATGCCTCAAGGCAGGCTCCGATGCCAGCCTCGCTGGCCCCAGCACCGGCCTAACCCCTCGGCAGGCTCTTATCCTGGCCTCAGATGCCCCAGTACCGGCCTTGCCTCAAGGCAGGCTCCGATGCTGGCCTATTCTTTATTTTTAAACAGGGTCTCACTAAGTCGCAGAGGGCCTCACTAAGTAGCTGAGGCTGTCTGCGAACCGCGATCCTCCAGTCTCAGCCTCCCGAATGCTGGGATTACAAACGCGTGCCACCATGCTCAGCTATTTGTTTTTTATTTTGAAATAGGGTCTGGTTAGGTTGATGAGAGTCTCACTACTTGCTGAATCTGAGATCCTCCTGCCTCAGCCTCCCAAGTACTAGAATACAGGCATGCCTGATTGATTTGAATAAATGTGATCTGGTGCACGTGACAACATTTTGTGGGTGTATTATATTGCAATATTTGGTAACAACAAAGCTCATGGCAGAGACAGAATGGGGCGGGAGCCGGAGAAAGCTCTCTCCTGGTCCCTCTGTGGCTCTGTGTCTGTCTCCATAGACAAGCACCTCGAGTCCTGGTTCAGGGGTTCTGAACACGATTCCTCTTCGAGTCAGCCCTGAGACCACCCTGCCACTCTCAGTGTTTCAGGAATCCAGCCAGCATGACTTCAGAGCCTCGGGAGCCCACGTCAGCATTCCCCAGCGTCTGGCTCCATCTTCGGAGTCTCCCCAGGCATGACCCCAGGCCATCCAGCCTCTGCTTACTTTCATCTCGTGGCTACTCCATCTCCAAGCACTTCTGTGGCTCTAAGTCAAACTGATGGGCGTCATCTTGTTCTAATTTATGAGGCTACTTTCTGTGTCCTGCTGGTTACTCTTCACAGTGAATTCTACAAATTGGTTGAAGATAGAGACTGGGGAGGAGAAGAGCCAAGGGAAAAATAAGATGTAAAAAAAGAAAAGAAGGGCGATGAAGCAAACTAGAATCGACAGCGCTGCTTACCTGCTGTCTGGCTCCAGAGCTCCCAGTTGGGAGAAAACACACAATTTCTCTGCAGGCCAGAGCCACAGCAGACCCAGAGAATCCCCGCCACCCAACAGATGCCAGCTTCACCCTCCCCATTACCGCTACAGCCAGATCCGGCCGGGAAGACTTCCAAACGCAAGAGTGTCATGTTTCTTTGAGACTTTTCCATTCTCTGTTTAGTAATTCACACTCCTCCTTCTTGCTTATCTATCTAACCCCCACGGCCTCCACTTTGCTTTTGCAATTTTTTTCCAAAGCCTTTTCTCACGTTCTTCTTTCAGCAATATGATATAGTGGGAGAATTTGAACTATTGAAAAATAGAAATCATCACCTGGGATGAAAACACAGGGCATGGTCCTACCCAGGACCGTTTTAAGGCTAGATAAATGTGGGTAGGAATTTCTCAAATGTAGCTAGAGGAGCTTCCTAGGGCTACCTCCCAAAACACACACACACACACACACACACACACACACACACACACCACACACCACAGCTCCTTTACCTGTCTTGTCTCCTGCACACTTGGCCTTCCACAATCATTAAATTGGTTTGATTTTTTTAAATACTTATATGCAACATACACATAAATGCACACATACACTTATATGTGCATACAATGTACAAACATTCCTCTATTGTGTTTGTATCAAAAAGCGTGTTCTTTTCTGCCATAGTGTCCTCGCTTCTCTTCTTGCACAACTACAAGTATTTTAAACACGTACACAGCTCAAGATTAGAATGAGGGCACATTTCCCAGAAAACCAGAAACAAAAGTCATACTGTCAGGTCACTTGGCGGAGCCTCCGTTCACCCACTGACCAACATGGCTGATGCCAACCACGTACCAGACACCATTTAATGGCTGCATTCAGATGAATCCTCCTGTCTCCTCGAAATGTGGTCTTGGCTGGGTATCCACAAGTCCACTCTCGGTCCTCCTCGTATTCAGCTCGTGCTCTTCTTCATCCTTCCTCCTCCACATCAGTCAGACCTCTACACTGTGGTGTGCCCGAGGGGTCTGTCTTTGGAACACTTGCTTTCTCCCCCTATTCTACTCCTCCATTTCCAAGAACATTCACTAGCCCCCCCAATTGTTTTGCGGTCCTGGGGATGGAACCCAGGGGCATTCTACCTCGAAACTACATCCCCAGCCTTCACTTTGAAACAGGGTCTCACTAAGGTTGTGGAGGGCCTCACTCAACAACTGAGACTGTCTGCAAACCTCCAACTTCCCATCTCAGCCTCCCAAGTACTGAGATTACAAGTGTATCCCCCGAATTTGTGACTCCAACTCAGATTCCCCCTTGAGTTCCAGATCCGTATGCCAACATTCTCCTCCATATGACCTCAGCTCTCTCAAATTGAAGATGTCTCCAACAGAGCCTTTAATTACTCTCCGTGCTAATACTGGTCCTCCCTGATCTTTCCCATCTTAATTAATACAATGCCATCCTTCACTTTTTTCTTTCTCTTACCTGTTAAATGGAATTCATGAGCAAAAATCAAATTCTTCCCTCAGAATATATCCATATGACCATGAACCATGTGTGTTTCTATTGCCATTCTGGTCCAAACCACCATCCTTCACTTGTCCCATTGCAGTGACCTCATAACTGTTCTTCCTGCTTCCCACGAGACCACTCTCCATTAGCAACCGGATCGAGTTTTCAGGACCAAAGGCAAACCATGTCACTTCTTGCTCATAACCCACCAATAGCTTCCCATTTTACTCCAAGAAAAGTCTGAGTCAGCCAGGCATGGTGGTGCAGGCTTGTAATCTCAGTACTTAGGAGGCTGAGACAGGAGGATCTCAGGTTCATGGCCAGCCTCAGCTACTTAGTGAGGCTCTCCACAACTTAGACCCTGTTTCAAAGTTAAAAAAAAAAAAACAGGGCTGGGGGTGTAGCTTGGAGGTAGAATGACCCTAGGTTCAATCCTAAGGACCACAAAAAAGAAAAAAAGAAAAGAAAAACAGAAGTCTGAGACCTTTCCATGACTTCCCAAGACCTAATAGTCACCACTGCCATAGGACAACTCTAACCTCACCTCCTCTCAGTTACTCGCCTCCTGACTATTCCTGGACAGCCCTAAACTTACTCCTGCTCAGAAACTTTGACCGGCTCTCTTATCTGTTTGGAAAGCATCTCCTTCTCCCTGGCTTATTCCTTCACTTTCTTCTAGTCTCTGCTTAAATATTTTTGCATCTATGAGATATTCTCAGACTGCCTAGCACTGCTTACTGTTTGTTTACTCTATTTTAATTATCTTTATGTTACTTTTCATTATTTGATATACTATATTTATGTCTCTTCCCCTCAACCTACCATTAGAATATAAGTTCCTTGGGAACTATTTTATTCATTAAAATGTTACCCTTGCCTAACACATACTAGACAGTCAATAATATGTGTTCAGTAAGTGGAATTAAAAGCTCAGTGCTTGACTTTAATGGGCTCACATTCTAGCAGAGAAAACAGAAATGTAAAAATATACTCACAAGGCAATGTAGAACATGTAATGACAGAGAGCCAGCGAGGAAGCCTGAGAAGTGTACTCGAATACTGAGCTGGGGAGGCAGATGGAAAGCTTCCTGGAAAAGATCTTGGAGCTCCGAATTAAGGAGCTAGCTCGGTGAAGTGCACGTGTGAGGGCAGGGGTGAGGAGGGACCGTCAAGGGCATAGTAGGCCAAGAGTGGCAAAAGCAAAATCAGAGGATTCAGAAACTCCATGCTCTACACCCAAACACAGAGAAACCTGGATAGGTAGAAACATAGATACCATGTTCCCAGCATAAATCCAGAGGCCAGAGATGATAACAGATGAGACTGGAGACCTAAATACAGTCACATCATGGGGTACCTTCACTGTCACGTCAGCAGGCTTGAAGACAGATGGCAGAAGACAGCTCAAGGTTGTAAGACGGTGTTATTCACTCAGGAACTCGTTCAACTTCTCGAGTCAATATGGGCAGCATGCTAACTGCGGGGCCAGTGGTGGTGATGGGTGTCACGGTGTTATCGTTCAACAGGGGGCATTAGGGAGAAGCTGTGAGGCAGGAGAAATGGAGACAGGTGTTGGCCAGACTCCTTGGCGATCTGAAGGCTGGCTAGGGGTGAGACACCCAGGAAGTAATTCAAGATCCACGGGGGAACGCATATCCAATGTAGGCAGGAGATAATTATAAAGCCCAGGAAAGAACAGCACTTCCCAGAGCAGCTGTGGCCATCCTGAAGGGCAGAGCTTATCCTGAGCCCTCACTCCTCCCAGTGCTTTCTTTCCGGTTGGAAATGGATATGCGTCTCCCCCCAGGCTGCCAGAGCCTTCCTGGGAAATCATCATGTGGACGAATTTTGAAAATACAATCTGGCTGTATTCCCAGAGCCTCGCAAGCTGGTTCCCTGGGACCACACACCGAGACACTTTGCGAGGAAATTTCACAGAAGACAGATGGCAAGTGTCATGGGGCCTCACGCAACCGAAAAGACAAAGGAGTGAACCAAGAAGCACCGGTGTTGAGGACTAGAGTCCCTAGAGCAGTCAGAGGGTGGTCACCTTCCCCCGTCCCCTTACTGACCTTCTGCAGGATCAACTATAGTCTTTGTGACCCAACAGATTAGCCGGATGTCAATGGGCATAGGTGTGAATTGTCCCACATCTCTTCATTCCGAAAATTCTTTGAGCTTTTTCCTTCGGCTCAGAGTGAACACTCTAAATTTAGACCTGAACTCTTTCATGTTTCCAAGGGAACTGTAAATTACTTTGTGAATGTACATACAACACAGCCAGCAAAATCTGCTTGATGAAGCCCTCCCTTACACTCATTGTCAAAGGCACCTCATAAATTGTTGCTTTGCCCAGGCTCCTGGACAGTAGCTGATAGCCTCTGACAGAATTCCTTTGCTTCCCCCACACCACTTATACAGGAGAGGCGGCTATAAGTACAAGAGACTCAGCCCTCGCTGTCACTGCTGAGAACTCCCCTAAAGCCCATGCTGTGCCTGCAAAGCGTTTGCTGGATGGAGAACAGTCAGGGATGCTACATTGCTTATGATCAGCCACTTAGCATGGTGACACTTGGACTTCTCTCGAAGGCTCATGTCCTACCTGGTAGGAAAGATGGTGGAGCAAGTGACCCGGAGGGAACTGTGGAGCAGATGGAATCTTTTTGATGAGATTACTGGATCATTTAAGGCTCAGTTTAGCTATCATAACAGAGACAAGGAACAACCATGACCTACACAACAGAGATATTTATTTCCATCTCATGTATAAGATCCAGATATTGCCAGGTCAGGGCTGGTTTTGTGGACACACGGTATTATCATGAACTCAGCCTCCTCCTATCTTACCTCTGTCTTCTCATTGTGTGGTTTCCATCCTTGTGCTCACCGCAGAGGCCAAGCTGGCTTCTAAAGCTCCGTACATTTTGCACATGCCCCAGGTTACAGGGATAGGAAAGTGGAAAGGCAAAAGGGTGCGATCTGCAGCTCTTGGCTCTCTATTGCTTCCTCTGTTTCATTCCCAGAATCCTACACAGTCGCCCACTTATGTCTCATTGGACCAGACATGATCACATCACCACTCTTAAGATGAAAGACTAAGAAGTGTCATCTTTTAATTGGATATAATATGGCCTCAGATGATATTGTATGCCCACCACCAAGAGAGAAGAGAATGAATATTGGGTGGTGTCTCAGTCTTGGCTCCAGTTAAACATATGAGGAGCAGCAGACTCTGATATGATACATTGGAATCTAAAATAATAGCTAATGTTCAGCAACAGGAATAATCCTTGAAAGACTGGAAGAAAGAAGAGAGAAGAAAGAGCAGGAAAGAAGGATGGAGGAAGGGGGAAAGGGAAATGAAAGGAGGGGATAAGAAAGAATAGAAAAAGAGAATGGGGAATAAGAAAAAAGGGAAATTAAGAGATGACTGAAAGGAGGAAAGGGCATGTCTGATTCAGGGTTTTCATTGTGCTTGCATTTTCATCCTTAGGGGTAACTTTTGCTACCTGTGCAAATTTGGGCTTCTTATTTCTAGAGCTGAGGGTTTTTCTCTGTGCCCCCCCCCTACAGGTGTGAAGCTTCCACACCTGTATCCACAGTATTATAACTCCTTGTTCTGAAATGCCTAGAGAATGGGATGAGCCATTCCTCTACCTCTGAGCTACCTTTGACCATCAGCTCTCACCAGATTAATGCTCAGATTATTTTTTATCATAGGGTCAGGGCACCTCAAGTGCTGATGTTACCACTAATTTTGATGACCCCTTTGAGACCGGCCTCTGCAGCAGTGTTCTCTGTGTATGCCTTCTCCCCCTGGGACATGCAGCTCTTTATTTAAACCTCCCATGAGTCAGCCACTTCATCCATCTCTCTCCATAGGAAAAGACTCAGCCATGATTCCTTCGTGGATCTTGCCATATGGGACAACTATACCTTGATGTTCCCTCACCTCTATTTGTAGAGTATGACAGCATGGTCCATAAGCAAGAGAAATGTGGATCCCTCCATGGGAGCTGAGGAAGAGCTAATCCCCTTACTAGGTTATTGTTTCAACCAACATTCTCACTGTTATGACCCAAAGGACCACATGACCATGAGCTAGAGGAACGAGGGTTTATTTGCTCACAGTTCTGGAGATTTCCACCTATGTTAGACCAGCTTCTAAGCAGGAACCGGAGCTGCAGGGCTTAGGGCATCATGGCAGGGAGTAGGAAGGAGAAGAGAACTTGTTATCTGTTCCAAGTGGCAGGGGAAAGAGAAGAACAGGAAGCTGCAGCAGCCAGCTGAAAAACTCTGTCCTCAGCCTCATCCCAGGGACCCCTCCCCAGCAATCAAGTCCTACCTCCAACATGGCTGCCTTGCCTGCCACATGAGGTCTGGGGGACATTCTAAATCTAAAACATGACAGTTGCCTATAGAATAACCACCTCCCACAGAGGCAAGCATTTGTTTTCCTCAGCTTTTGATCCTGGGCTTTAGGAACCAGAACCCACCGTCATGGTCACCAGTCCTCTCTGCAATTGTGCTAGAAGCATTGGTTCCTCTTCTGCCTGAGGTCTGACCCATGACAAGAGAAACTTCATCACTAGAGAAAGCTCTCCTGGCCATTTGGGGGAAAAGTGTCTGCACCAATCCAATTATTTTTATTTGTACCTTCCTATAGAACCTAAACCACTGAATGTATCTTAGATCCAATCCCCAAGGAAATAAGAGAAGAGGAAAAGGGAAGGGGTTGCCCATTTATCACCCTAAGATTTAAATTTAGTGTACTTCTGTAATCCCAGTACTTGGGAGGCTGAGACAAGAGGATTGCATGTCTCAGTAACCTAGCAAGACCCTGTTTTAAAACAAAAAAAAAAAATGGGCTGGAGGTGTACCACAGAGATAGAAGGTTTCTGGGTTCAATCCTCAACACACACACACACACACACACACACACACACACACACACACACACATATTTAAACTTGTACACAACAGAGAGAGATTGCGTTCCTTAGTCCATTTTACATTATCAGCAGCAGCAAACACATTGTTCTCTACACATGGTAGGCACCTGATAATTCTCATTAGATAAATATATGAGAAAATATTGTTTCTTAGCACCATGTAGTCGAGACACAAACCTAAATAGTTTTTAATAATAAATTTACACGAAAGACTTGCAAGGAAAAGGCTCAGGTCCCAAGGTTTCTCCCAATTGATTTACTCCTCCCTAAAGGCCTATTTGATATAGTCTCCAAATGAAAAGCAGTTTCGAGAATGTCCAGTGCTGAATGTCACGCGGGTGATTATGCAGAACGCAGCCTGCTCCGCGGCCTGTGGGGAGCTGTGAATGACTCTGTTCCTGGAATGCATGCTCTGATGACAAAAAAAAAAAAAAAGCAGATGAGGAGGTCAGATACCTCCTCCAGTCCATATATATGCATGCAAAACAAGAATGCTCAAATTGGACCCGAGAGAGACTTCAAAATTTTTGTAGTAAAATTAAAAACAAAACTTTTCTTTCTCATACAAAATTACACTTTTTACTACAGGTATGAAAGAAACCATTACTGCAGTCATAATTTTCCTCTAAGTAATGACATCTCACTGGGTCCTTTTCTCCACAAGGTAGGTACAAACAAATTTAATTGAAAGGCAATAAAAGGGAAGGAGTGAGAAGATTTCGAGAATTCCAATGAAACCTGGTCCCTTCAGATGTATCCAACAGCACTGAAAGAGGAAGACTGGGCTGTGTAAAGAGCATGGAAGCAGGAATTAGAAGACCTGAGACCAACATCCTTTTAAAAATGTTTTTAAGCCGGGTGTGGTGGCGCACACTTGTAATCCCCGTGTTTGGAAGGTGGAGACAGGAGGATCAGGCAGGTTTGAAGCCAGCATCGCTGGTGTAAGAGACCCTGTTTCCAAATGAAATATAAAATAGGTGTGGGAGTGTAGCCCGGAGGTAGAAGGGCTTCCAGGAACCCCAGTACCACCAAAAAAAAAAAGATGAAAATAAAAATGTTTTTAAATATTGGTGCACTGTAATTATACATCATAGTGAGATTCAGAATAAGACATAAATACGTGAACTCCTCACTTGGTATGTTTCTCTCCATTTTCATGAATGCATTACAATTGTCCATGGCAGTGAGATTCAGTGATACTTTAGTATACGCACATAACATCGTTTGATCTGTTTCTTCCCCTGTACCTGCTCTTTCTCCCCCTTTCTCCCTTTCCCAATCCCTTTCCACTAGTATACTGGCTTCTCCTAATTTTCATGAGTCCCCTTTTCTTTCATTTTTTCCTCTCAGTCTTCCACATATGAGGGACAGCATGCACCTCTTGATTTTCTGATCTGGCTGATCTCACTTAGCCTGATGTCATCCAGTTCTATCCATTTTCCTGCAAATGAACAATTTTGTTCTTCTGTGTGTCAGAGTAAAATTTCACTGTGCGTATATACCACATTTGCTTTATCCGTTCATCTGTGAAAGGACACCTACGTTGGTTCCATAACTTTGATAATGTGAATTGCGCTCCTGTAAGCATGGCTATGCATACTTTGGTCATGCGGTGGTTCCATGCCTGAGGGAGTCCTACATTCTAATCTCAGCTCTACCAACAAGAGTTGGAATTGCTTCCTTACTTGAAAAGAAAAAAAAAAAATGTTGCGATACCTACATTCTGTTCTTTGCTCCCATGATTTAGAGTATGAACTCATTGAGAGTACAACTGCCATGCCCATTTCACACAGGAGAAAAATGAAGCAGAGAGGTCACCCATAAGAAACTACCAGGGCCAGGGTTCCCCCTGGCCGTCCAAATTTAGAATCTATGCTTTTAACCACTACATGATACTGTCTTCCATTTCTTTATCTTTATAATCTTTATCTTCATCTACATATCTTTTTTTTTTTTTTTTTGGTGGTACTGGGGTTCCTGGGAGCCCTTCTACCTCCGGGATACACTCCCACGGGCTACACTCCCAGACCTATTTTTTAACATTTTTATGTGGAAACAGAGTCTCTTAAGCCAGCGAGGCTGGCTTCGAACCAGCGCGATCCTCCTGTCTCCGCCTCCCAAGCGCGGGGATTACAAGCGTGCGCCACCACGCCCGGCATCTACATATCTATTTTAAATCCATATATTTACATCTATATTTTGTTGAGTCACCAATCACATTTCCATATTAAGGGCTCTGGAAATATCTTTGGTAAAGAAACTCATTGAACGCTATTTAATTCCAAGATTCTGAAAATTATTTGACAGAAGGAACTCCCTTCAAACACTCTTCCTCTCTTTGCTTAGCTTCTACTAACATCATAGACTATTCTAGAGTACTACGAAAATATACTTCTAAGGGCTTAGATATAAAAGGATGAAGCATGAGGATTTCTGGAGGATGAGACTCTTGAATCCTAGGTTCAGCTTTCTGCTTTATTTAGATGAATATAAATATAACTAGATGATTCAAAATCCAAAGGAAAGTTGTGCAAATTTGCAGGAACTTAGTGAGTTTAAAAGGAGTTGGTAAATGTAGAAAATAGAATGGACTTTTCCTGGGCACCCAATTAGTTGTTTAATTGAGAATAGATGATAGACAGAAGAGTCAAGTCAAGCCAGGAACAGAGAATAAGTACAGAGGGTTTTACCTTGAACATTTGTGCGTACATAAAAAGAGAATGGGGTAGTAGGGGGAAAAAGCTTGAAATTCATACACAATAGATTTACATCTGAGTTCAAAATCAACCATTATCTGGAACTTTATTGATTTTTATAACTGTGCCTGGTGAGCACTCAAAATATACATGTTGATTTGATCAAATGTATGATCTCAAAGAATTTAGTTGGCCTCCTGGGGACTCGTTCTTTTTATATATAAAATTCAGATGATAATAATAATTTCAACTTCCAGGGTTGCTTGGAAAAATAAATCAAATGATATATTTGTAGGCAAGTTTTAATTTTAAAGCCTGACGTACTGTCATCTGCAAGTCCTGTCATTTTCAACAATAATAAAGCTAGTGGGTTTAAAACAAGACAGACTAGCTGTCATTAGTTCTCAAAGCCACATTTCAGAAATGCAGTCAAGAGAAGGCATGCAGGATCTTAGCCCTCTAATACAGAAAGAGGGAAAAGAAAGGCCACTAAAGACAAAAGAGGGGCAGCTCCTGACCAAATTAGCTTCTATCACGGAGAAAAAGATTCCCTCAAAAGGCCTTTAGATGCCAACTCATTGGTTTGCTATTGATATAGAGTAGCTACCCTAAATTTTTTAATTTTAAATTTACACATTGTATTATTTAGCTTTTTTTATGTCTGTGACCAAAATACCTGACATGAACGATTCAGGAGAAAAGTCTACTTGTTTAAGGTATACTCATTAAAGTTAAGGAACACTTATCACCATTTCAGAGGTTCAGTCCAAGGTTGGCTGGCTCCAAGGCAGAAACATCATGGCAGCAGGGTGTGGCAGAGGAGTGCTGCTCAGCTCGCAGCAGCCTGGAAGCTGAGAGGGCAAGGAAGGAACCAGTGGCAGATACAGTTCTAGGCCATGCTCCCTAGTGACCTACTTCCTCCAGTCACACCTGACTAGCCTACAGCTACCACCCAGGAGTCCAAATGATTAACCCATCAAATGGATAATCCAATGAAAAGGTTCAATGATCTTACCTCTGAACATGGCCAACACGTGAGCTTCTGGGAAGCATTCCATATCCACACCATAACACACATCTTGAGGCTTGCTTACAGAGGCAGAATGTCCTTCTCCTTAACCTTCCCATTGATGGGTCCTGAAAGGTACAAAAAGAGGATTTCTCGTAATAAATGCAGACACCAATCCAAAGTTCGTTCTGCTCTAATGCATTTCGTGGTGCCGAGGCAGAGGTGACCGGGAAGTGCAGAAAGAAAAAGAGAGAGGAAGAAAAGAGAAGGGCAAGGCAAAGGAAAGGGAAATGAAGAGGAAAGAGAAGAAAGGAAAAGATGGGTGAACGCTTGGTCCTTCTTCCGGAGTGCCTCTCCCTACCACATACGCCGTTCCATACCTTACCATCTGCCACGTGAAGCTACTGAGCACTGCAGATGTGGCCAGGTGGAAGGTGCGCACCAAATTGCAAACACTTAGCATGACAAAGAAGCAAAAGGTCACAGTGGCAATTGTCATGTGGATTCTATGACAAAATGATAGCATCTTAACTATGTAAATTATTTAGCAGTGTAAAATGCATCATCAAAATTAATTTCATCCATTTATTTTTACCTGCTTAGTGTGGCTACAAGAGCATTTAATGATACACAGGTGGCTCACAGTCAGCTCCTATTTTTTAATGGACAATGCTGCCCTAAAAGCAATGATTTTCAAATAGTGGGTTGTGATATATGTGCGAGTCATGAAGCCAATTACATGAATTGCAACCCGTATTTCTTTTTGGAGGAGGACAGAATAAATAGATTGAATTAGAATGTGTGTCATTTAGTGAAGGTAGGCACTGTTCTGTGACACTTTGGTTTTAATTATATATGTACATATATGCAAATTTATGTATCCAATAATTACAGATGTTTTAGATAGTATATTACAAAGATTAGTGGATTTTTTTACGATCCATAGAGTGAAAGGGTTTGAATGCCCCTTTTCTAAATTAGCCATGATGAGACAATACTTCCTCAAGTCAGAGGTCCCAGCGTAAACTAGACAGGCTTTGATTTGTATCTGACTGGGGAGATATGAAGATGAGTCAGGTCAATGCTTTGCAGCCTCTCCCGATGCTGCACTCCAGTAGGAGAGATGGGCAGCCGCACTGCCTGCTAATCCACCTATGAGTCATAAAAGCTCAGGGGCTGGCAGAGAAAGCAGCTGCAGCACTGACCCTTGACCTCACCAAGTGGCTGCCGGGCCCCGGTGGACGGAGACTGGAGAACAAACACAGCATCCCAGTATCCAGCAGCCCAGGGAGTAAGCAGCAACTCCCCTCAAAGGCAAATTAAAGCTCGAGTTACTAATTTTATCCAGAGAGATGAGCTTCTCTTTTTAGCACATTGCTGCGTGGCAGGAAGTTTTCCTCTCCAGACTATGTGGGGAATGCACGACTCCAAACACTCTGTCCCTCAAGGTAATTAAATTAGAAAAACACAACCGCTGCACATTCCTGGAGTCTGAGTCTCCCTGATCCCCGCAGGCTCTGAGGCAGCCTGCTTGGGAGGGCCCAAGCCCAGCTCCAGGCCGACTCAAGGCCCAGCAACAGCAAAGTCGTAGGCTGTGATTAACTAGGTCTTGTCTTGGACACTGCGGGCTGCCAATCCCATCTTCCTCTCGTAATGCAAAGCCATAGAAGCCATGGAAGCTTCTGCTTCCATCGTGACTGGCCCTCAAGTTGCAGCTCGGGGAAGAAGGGCCAGAGGGGTCTGTGTTCCCAGCGTCGATGGCGATGCTGAAGAAACGCTTAGCTCTGCAGATTCAAGTGCGGTGGCAGAAGGCACCGTGCAGGGGAAGGGATGCAAACACACCCACTGTTCAGAGCTGCCGTCCTTGTCACCGAAGGCCATTTTCATAACTCATGAGGACACTGCTTCAGGAGTTGACACCACAGACTTTGATGGAAACCTGTCCATCCCAGGCTCATGAATTTCCCAGAATGCTCGTCTCCGGCACCCCTCATATGCAGACCTCATGCAGCTGAGGCCCACGGGCACGTCAGGAGTCACCGCTGTTGGGCTGCCCCTTTGTATATGGCACTTTCCTGTGCTGGGTGATTAACATTTATCCTATGTTGCCTGCTTAAAGCAGCCATACCAGATCAATGCTGTTTAGGGCTCCACATTGCAGATGGCACTGAGATCTAGAAAACGTACCACTCGCCCACCATCTCACAGCACAACTGGACCAGACTCCAGGCCTAAATGATTCCCAAGTCTCATGCCCATGGCACCATCTTGTCTCCTGTTTCAAATACCATTCATTCAGCCGGGCGTGGTGGCGCACGCTTGTCATCCCCGCGCTTGGGAGGCTGAGACAGGAGGATCGCACAGGTTCGAAGCCAGCCTCAGCTACTTAGTGAGGCTCTCAGCAACTTAGTGAGACCCTGTTTCCAAATAAAATAGAAAATGGGTCTGGGAGTATAGCCTGGAGGTAGAAAGCCTCTGAGTTCCACCCCCAGCACCACAAAAAAAAAAAAAAATACCATTCATTCATTCATTTATGCATGCATTGGCACTAGAGATTGGACCCAGGGGCATACTATCTTCAAGCTACACTCCCTTAGACTTTTTTATTTTTATTTTGAAACAGAATCTTGCTAAGTGACTGATGGTCTCACTAAGTTGCTAAGGCTGGCCTCGAACCTCGGATCCTCCTGCCTCAGCCTTCCAAGGACCTGGGATTATAAGCATACATCACCATTCCTGGCCCATTTCAAGTATTCTTAAAACAAGATTTTTTTAAAAGCAGTTTGATAAGTCCCAAAAATAACACACATGAACCTGAGCCCTAAGGTCTGTTTGAGGCGTGCAGGGTGAGAAGTCTTCTGAGTCTTTCTAGAGGGCACAAGCCCATACCCTTCCGGATGCTGTGAATGTCTGAAAGGTTGTGAATGCCCCCAGAGGTCCTGGAATTGGTATTTCTTGCTTGGTCTCCAAGGTCCTGAAGCCCTGAGCTCATCTTCCATCTTATCCAGCAGTGTCTGCTTCGCTCAGAGGATTGACCACTGTCCCTTCCTCGCTCTCCTTGGAGCTTTAGCCACTCTGATGTGTTAGCCCAGCCGGCTGGGGGTAGAGATCGGGGCCGGGGGCTTCCCACCCCCTTCTGTGAGGTCCACTCTCTCCGACGACATTTTCTCCCCTCCCTGCTGAATTTCCCTTCTGCAGAGCTCTAGGTCCACCTGTCAGAGGACCATGCAGATGAGATTGGTCAGAATGACAGCGTCAGAGAGACAGACCTACCCTTTTCTCCTGTAGGGCTTTCTCTTGCGGACCTGGTTTATTATTCTGATGGGAACCAAACCAGAATGTCCCCACCACGGCTACGGGTTCAGACGCAATTCCCCACACATGTTAATGAGGAGAACCGTGGCGAAGCTTGTCACCCTGTCAACACTTGCCAGAGCTGCAGGACTGACAGGGACCCTGCGCTTGCTGCAGGGGGCGGGGGTGGGGGGTGGGTACTGCTGCAGGCACTCTTTCCTCAGCCCTGCCGGGGTGAGGTGGGGGGGCTGGCTTCCTTCTGTACTGCACCCCCCTGCAGCCTGGCTGCTGACGCAGACATAAATGGGTCTCAACCCCACTTCCCAGCACTCCAGAGTCACTGGGTAGTACCCCTCCTAAAAATAGTAAGCTTAGAGGATCAG
The DNA here is from genome assembly GCF_963383645.1 of Muscardinus avellanarius. NCBI lineage: Eukaryota > Metazoa > Chordata > Mammalia > Rodentia > Gliridae > Muscardinus > Muscardinus avellanarius. The sequence continues at coordinate 111,004,855 of NC_137793.1, forward strand.
TTCCAAAGAGGGTACAATCTCAATGATGGGAACAAACCCACTGAAAAAACTTGGGGAAAATGCACCAAAATCTATATTTTTCACTGGGTCAGGGTATGGAAAATACAACCTGGGCAGGGCATGGTGGCCCATGCCTGTAATCCCAGTTCTTAGGAGGCTGTGACAGGAGGATCACAGGTTTGCAGCCTGCCTCGGCAACTTAGGCCCTCTGCAACTTAGTGAGACTCTGTTTCCAAATACAAATAAAATAGGGCTGGGAGTGTAGCTCAGAGGTAGAATGCCTCAGTACCACACACACAAAAAGTAAAGAAAATACGTTTCTGTATGTAATGGTGATTCTATAATGAATATATATTATTTTACCATATTTTACATATATTTTATTATAGTCTATAATGAATATGTATTACTTTTCTAATCAGAAAAAAGACATTAGCTTTGCATGGTGGTATACACATGTAATCTCAGTATTCGGGAGGCTGAGACGGGAGGATCACAGGTTCAAAGCCAGCTTTAGCAACTTAGTGAGATCTTAAGCAACTTGGTGATGATCAGTTTTTAAAATTAAAAAATAAAAAGAGCTGGGGATATAGTTCAGAAGTAGAAGGTCCTGGGGTTCAATCCATAGTACTAAAGAAAAAAATCTTCAAAAATGTAGACTTCCTAGTTCGGCCTTCATTCGCAAGGCCTGTGCTTTTGGCTGGCAATGGCACCTTGCCTCCTGTAATGTGTGGGATTCCCTCCCTTTCTGGTTCTTCTGTTGTGCCTCCTTTTCATTTTGTTTCTGAACCTCGTGGCTCTAACCTGGCTCTGTGAATGTCAGTGAATCCTGGCTCCACCTGGATATGCTATATTACTGTCCGAGGCCACTTTCTGTTACTATAACAAAATACATGAGGCTGGGTCATTTCTAAAAATAAATGTTGACTCAGATTACAGTCTGGAAGCCTGGAACCTTTGCGAGCACAAAGACGCAGTCGACGTGGGCCTTCCTGGTCCACCACTGCGTGGCAGAGGGCATTGCACCAGCTCAGATCTCTCCTCCTCTTTTGTGAAGCCACTAGTGCCAGCCTGAGAGGCCCCAGCCCCGTGACTTCATCTAATCCCAATTCCTTCCTTAAGCTATCACCTCTATGTGAGTGTGGGGATGGGGTCTCCAACTCATGAGCTTGGGGGGAGCACATTCAAACACAGCATTTAGCCCCCTCTGTCTTGCCCCAGCAATCTCAGGACACCTCCCTGTAGCCTTGGACATGTCCCTCTAAGGCCTCGTGCCCAGCTGCACAGCCGGTGAGCAACTTTAGCCCTGGGTGCCCTTCTGGGTACTTGGTATTGCTTCCAGGATCCCACCACCCGGAAGCTGCCAAGGGAGAATTTAGGAATCCTCGTGGTGGATTCCTAGGGGACTTGAGGTCTCAAGTTCTGTTGTAACCAACCCCACTCTGGCAAGGAGAACTGACTATTCCCCGCGGGTTGTTGGTCATCTGCACGACTCGAGGGCGCTTCTCTAGACTGCGGGCCAAGAAGCACAGTCACAAATGCCACCAAGGGATTTGTCACTCAGTCGCCAGAGCGTCCTCAGTTCTGCTCAACTCAACGCCTAACTGCGTGGCCAGTGAGGGGTCACCGTCCCTCCTGTCCCTGCTCTAAAGCTGGGGCTGGGAGGTGGCTGAGAAGGAAAGATGGTTCTACCACGGGATGTCCCACAGGAAACCTCTGACTGTGTAGAAATGGAGAGTGCGGGTGGCTTCACTTTTTACCAGTTAATGCTGCTTTAAAAAAAAAAAAAGGAGAGAAAAGAAAAAGTAAAAAAGAACCCTTCTCGCAATTAGTTGTCATTTATAAAATGTTTTCACATGGACTGATTCTTACTATGAATAAGTCCCATTTCACAGATGAGGAGACTGAGACTCAGAGTAGCCACATGACCGCTCCAGGTTATGGAAGTGGCAGAAGACACAGATGTGTGTCTCGGAGGCAGAGTGTCCTGCCTACCGGGCAGAGATCATTCTCCCAAATCTCCCTGGAGTTGTTCCCTCAAGGGGGACCATCTCTGACCATCTATGACCATCTGTGAGCATCGATGACCAGCTCACAGACAACAGCCTCCGCCAAGTCTAAGGGCAAGGAAGGCCACGAATCTCCCTCATTTTCAAGAAGAAGTAAATCCATAGGAGACTGACAGGGCCTGTGTAATCAGAGAAACCGGCTCTTCAGGGAAGATGGACATCTGGCAGGTAAAGACAATTAGGGGATATGGACAGTCTGACAGGTAGCAAGGTCACTAATAAGAAACAGCGTGACAGGCAGCAGCAATCCAAAGAAAAGTGAGGGAGGAAGACCTATAATCCTAGAGCTGTCCAGGGGGAGGCTGGAATGGAAGCACGCAGGATGCGTAGTGCCCTAAAAATAAACTCCTTATGAGGAGCAGCGTGTCCCGGTCCTCTCTGGCCACCCATACCCTCCAGCAGCAGTTCTCCCAGGTATCACTGCAGAGAGAGCATTTCAGAAACTCTGGATGCAGAAAGACAAATGTGGGAATGTGAAGGACACGTAAGCAGGAGAAGTTGGTTGGGACCACATCATCTGTACTGTGTGTATGTACTAGGTAGGTAGATGAACCTTACTACACATCAGTCCCTGTGCTAGGTACAGGTACAGAAGATAACTAGTTTATAGGCCCTTCCCTTCTAGAAGGAAACCGCCCTGCGGTAGATAACTATTGTGATATGGATAATAATAGTTTCTGCTGGAGCTCAGAAAAGGGAATAATTGTAACAAATTCTCCTGTGGTTTCCCCACCCATTCGAAGACTTTGGACGGAGGGGTTTGACTCTTGGCCCCTCATCTGAAGGCTGTGTGATTTTTAGACAAATCACTTAAGCCTCTTTGCCTCTCAGTTTCTCCATCCGCAAAATGAACAAAATAGCAATGGTGTATGGGCTGGAGATATAACTCAGAGGCAGAGCATTTGCCTGGCATGCACATGCATGAGGCCCTGGGCTCCACACCAGCACCACATCACATTCACACACACACACACAGTGCTATCAATGGCTTGCATGATTGCTGTGGGGATTAGATGAGCTAATATTTAAAATCCTCAGAAGACTTCCTGGCATATGCCTGGACTGTGCACCTTGCAAGGGGACAGGAGGCACAAACTCTGGGTCGATCGTGCGATTCTATCTCATAGGCTTCATCTAAAAGTGACGAGGATTTCCCTTCCCTTATCAAATAAATGCAGCCGTTTTGGACAACCCCAGCTGTCAGCCCCATCTCCTCAGTCTTCTAGATGCCCAGTGATCTTGTTATTTTGAAGAAAAGCCATAAATATCCATTGTTGACTTAATACTGCGGACTCATCTTGCAGATCAAAAGTTTGGCTCCTTCTCGACACACTCGTGAGTCAAGATGAATGAAGTTATACTTCAGACAGAGGAAGGCCTTGCCACTGCCTCCCTCAGACATTATCTTCAAATGCGGCCCCTGATAAATACCGCATGAAAAATTATCAGATCCCTTTTGGGAAGTAGCTCGCCTGCTTGGGGCTTTCCACTTAGTGAATCAAGCTGGAGTCCTACTCAGCAGGGGTGCACTATTACAAAGATTTCCCAGCAGGAATTCTGCTTGGTAATGCAAACTAGGATCTGAGGGATCCATTTTCCCATTACAAACTCCCTGGAAAGGATCACAGATGGGGTTGTTGCTAGGGAAATCTGAGGACCTCTGGGTCATAGTCCTCCACCCAGGAGGAGGAATATGGCTAAGTCAATCCATGGAGGGAAAGGGAACAAGGTTTCTCTCAGCATGAGGGTCCTGGGCATCTTTCTCACCTATGATCCTCCCCAGCACCAGCTCTGCGGCCTGGGTCAAGGTTGACTAGTTTTCCCACCCCTCCCCCAAACCAGCGGCTCATTCAAGCCCCCCTGACTGTCCTGGGAATGAAGAGAGGAAATGGCTGAAACTTTGTATTGATTCAGAGAACACATTCTTGCAGAGAAATAACAACAAACCAACCTGTGTCTTTATTTAATGTTGCTATGTTTTTTTCTGGTCTCCCATATAGGAAAGGGAATCAAAGAAAATTGTCAACAAGGCTTCCTTTTACACCATAAATTTCTCAGAAGTAGCAAAGATTGCCCTTAGAAGACCTAATTTCTTTAGTATCAGTGGTGTGGCTTGTCATTCAGTGGAATGAGTCTCGCTTTTAATCCTCTGTGACGTGGCTCAGTGTATCCACTTTACCTGCTTCCCAGAATTGGTAGAAGGATCCAAACAGGCGGTGCTTATGAAAGCATCCTGAGAATGCTAATGAGCTCTGCAAATGCCAGGTGTTCTACTACTCTGGCTCGTGCTGAAACTTTTCGAAAGGGGAAAGGTAGAAAGATCAACGTGAGGGAAACTGTGAGAACCTTTTACGGGCCATGAATCTCATTCTCTGCTACAAAGTAAAGCCGCACAGAACCATGTCCACTGTTGGGTTAGTTGAAGGCTGTTGTTAAAATGAAAATGTCATGGTTATTTATGGTTTAAGGCCAGCTTGTTTTCAAATAGGTTTTCAGAAGGCATTAATTTATTGCCAATACTGTGTCTTGTATTACTTTGGCATTTGATGGAGGGGAGGAGGAAGCACAGAGGAAAGTGAGTTTTAAGCAGAAATGGAGATGGAAGGAAATGTCAAGAGTCAACAGCCCTTCCTAGGAAGCCTGATCCATGTGGGTATCTGCAGGGAGAAGCCCTGGAGAGCAGCTGCTTGGTCAACGAGGATGCTGAATCCAGGTGCTCTGGGGCTAGTGGAAGCTGAGCTCTTATCATCCATATCCCTAAGAGAAGCACGGGGTTGGGTAAGAGATAGTCAGCCAGGTAGAGATTTAATAAAACCAATATGCTTCAGCCAACAGCCACAGCCAGCTTCAAGCAACCTTCAAGAGCCGGCACCTCTCGGTGCTCCGCACTCGGCTCTGGCTGGGGCTCCGTGTTGGTGAGATGGGACTCTCCAAGGACAGACATCAGGAAGGAGAAAGATGAGGGCAGGACCGGAGGGGAGGACTAATTGTTGCAGGGCTGTGTGCAGAGAGAAAGCCAGGCACAGCTGGGCCTGACACAGGCTGGGAAGGAAGGAGAATGGCAGTCAAAGAGAAACTGGACGTCAGCTGACTTATTTCAGGTTCAAAACCCCAACCCACCTGCAACACCCTGCATCCTCTTCGCGGGCATTCTTCACGCTCCATACAGCTCACTCGTGAACTTGGGGAACCCTGGGGACGTGCCTGGCTCGCCAACGCCACAGTGGCCAGCCACGCTCAGAGCGCACCGGGTCTCATCTAGATTCCTCATCTGTCAGAAAGGCAGCTGCGCGCAGCTGAATGGTCAGTTCTTGTCTTTATTCAGGCTGTTTAAAAGTCCAATATTTTACAAGACGTATCCTGAATTTAGCAGTTAATAAAACAGCATTTGAATTCCATTGGTGCCCCCACTTAACAATAATGAACAGAGACGGTGCCGTATAACTTAATGGAGAGCAAAATGCCTTTTATCATGAGAGTGAGAGGAAAGGAATTTAAGAAATTATGCACCCTGAAAAAGCACTCTCTAAAGCAATGAGGAAGGCTAATCTGGGCCTTACCAACTAAATAACTGCAAAATAAGATAAATGACAAGCAGCAGAATCTTTTTCATTTGCCACGTTGGAATTCATCGTTGGAATGCAGCTGCAGTTGGAAAACTGCAGATGTCAAAGGGTTTTTTAGTCATGTCAGGTCCTACCCAGGGTTCAACAGGCCTACAGACACAGAGCCAATGCGTAAAGATGGCGCTCAGGTGTCCCTGTCATCTTCCAGCCTTCTCCTGGAGCATTCCCCCCCTTTTAACACATCACCCCAGGAACTATGCCCTTCCAAGAGCAGGACCATCCTCATTCTCTACTCCACCCCCACACCTGCCTTTCACTGCCCCCACCTTTCAAAAGCCTCCTCATTCTTCAAGACCCAGCTCAAAGGCCACCTTTTTCATCGTTCTCTAGAGTCCTGCAGTTGATATGCTTTCTTCTGCTGAGCTCCCAGAATCTCCCAAACGTCCAACCTGGTGCACACATAGTTGGCTATGTGAATACCTTTCTCCCAGATACCCAGCTTTCTCTAGTCTGACCCTGACATCTCAAATAGAACCTAGCCAAGTTCCTGGCCTGCAAACAGGGTGTAACTGAATTTAATTAAAGCAAGTTGTGCTCCATATACCATTACTTTCAGGGCTCCCTAAAATTTGAGGTAGAAAATAATTATGTTATTTCACACACCGGAAGATAAAATTTACCTGCAAGTAGCCTCTGGGTCAGGGTGGTGCTATTTCATGGTCCAAAAGATATAATTTACACAATGAAGTAAATAAGTAAATATACTCCTTTAGACCACTAGAGCTGAACTTTAATAAGCTGCCACCTCCAACATACAACCCACTGAAGAAATTAATGGATCTCCAATAAGAAAGCAATTATTCGGTTCCTGCAAGAAGGATCACCTCCAATATAGTTATATCGTATAATTGGAAACTGCATGAATTTGATATTTGAGTGTGTCATTAAGTATTTAGAGCAGATTAATTTATCTAATATCCTAGATAAGTTTGAATATAAGTTTTAAAGGTGACTATTCCTGATATTTGTTTCTAAAGAGTTTCCGTATCCTGAAAAATCAAGCAATCTATTTATATACTCACAGTTATAATTTTTTGAAGTTCTGAGCCCATGTTTATAAATTGGCATGGCCCAAGTTGATCCTCAAAACCCAGTGGTCCATGAACAGCAATCTCTGAGAACCCTGCTAGTATGTTACCGGCTCCTAATGGAATAGGCTCACACAGGGTATGCATGTATTATTTTTATAATTTCGCTTTAATGGACTGTAAGCCTTCATGAAGACTGCCTGTTCTTCCTTCCTTCCTTCCTTCCTTCCTTCCTTCCTTCCTTCCTTCCTTTTCTGCTTCCTTCCTCCCTCTCTTCCTTTCTTTTATCCTTCCTTCCTTTTCTCCTTCCTTCCTTGCTTGCTTGATTCCTTCTTCTGTTTCCACTGTGCCTTTGCCAATCCACTTCTCACAACTCTCATCCACCATCCAGCACCATCCCTCCATCTGGACCCCACACTACTTCTTCAGGAAGCCTCCTCTGGCCATTTTCCCCACACTGATCCCTGTGCACCTTTAGGATGCATATTGAACTTGAGATGAGGGATCTTCATTTAATTCATAAAAATGAACTGCCTTGCCTTGGTCTTCTGTTTCACCTGTATCCGTTTAGTCTCTCAACTAGATTCAAAAGCCCATGAGGGCAGAGGCCACTTCTCATAGTTAGAACCAATATTTCAATCTTTTGTAAGAGGTATCTTGGGCAGGAAATAGAATCCACCCATTTGGCTCAGCCAGGCAGGTCAGCTGGCAATCTTTCTTGCAAAGGGACTCTCTTGGCGGTTTATTAAACGTAAAGGAGAGAAAGATGAAAGGTAAAATGACTCTTCAAGAAGAATAATTGAACAGCAAATGGTGACATGCTGTTCTCCAAGCTCAAGAAACACAGATGAAAAATGGACATTCATGATAGCAAAAGGCCAGATTCTTGAGAAAATTCTTGACCAAAATGGTGGAGATTCATTAAGAATCCATTATTTATATCCTACCTGCTTCCGAAGGACAGAAGCAGCTCACCGAGGGAGGCTGTGGCATCGACTACTGAATTAAGAATATGGAAATATGATTCCGGAGTTAGCTGGTCTCTAACTTACTGTGTGTGCCAGAAGACGAACGCAGACCCATCAAGTCCCAGACCAGAGCCCTTCCTGCAGATCCCACACTGTGGCACTTCGAGTGTGCATGGTCTGCAGTACCGGGCAGCCAGACCTGGTGTGAACGGACACCAGCCCTTGGCCCAGCCCAGGTCCTTGCTGTCAGCCTCACACCGCCTGGAGTCCTGTCTGCTGGGAGTTTTCTGCCCTCGGGTTCTTTTCAGAAATCTGACAGGTCCAATAAAGGCCCAGTGCTGAGGGAGAGCCTTCACCCGTAGCCCAGCCAGGCCTGCACTGACACAATGGGGCTGGAATCACATTCCGCCCTGGTCTTTCATAATTACCCTCTTCCTCCAAGTGACAGAGTATCCCAACGGCAGATAGGGACTATTTTTAAACTAATTCTAACTAAAAAAAAAAAAAAAAAAAAAGAATGTCACTCTGCACAGATGTGGCTCTGGTTTATAAATCAGCCCTAGGGACTGCGTGGGGACAAAGGTTGGCAGAAGCTGGAAAATCCAAACAGAGCACTGCCACCCGCCCCAGGGGCTGGCCTCGCCTCACACACTCATGCTCCCGAGCTCCCCCGCCCTGCCCGTGTGGGGCTCTCCCATCCCCTTGGACTCTAAGAAAAACAAGAAAAAGGGCCAGAACCAGAGTCCCTTGAGCTTTCTCTTCTCCTACCCCCACTTTCATCTTCCCTGTGCCCTGGTCTTCAGAGACCACCTCTCCTTTCCTGCCTCCTCCATTTCTGAGAAAGAACATGTCTCGCAGAATATTTTTATAGCCTTCCAACAGCTCTTCAGTGTGAAGAATTAAAGCTGGAGGGAGGGGGAGGGGAGGGAAAGAGGGCCGTGAAGTGGGGCGGGCTTCGGGCTTCAGCCTGGCTGGGTGACCCTGCCTCTCCCCTCAGGCCTCCCTAGAGATCAGGGAGCACCTCATTAACTCGACACTAAATCAGCCTCCAGGACAATCCCGTTATCCGCCTCTTACAATTGCCCTGAAGACACCTCTGGTGCTGGCTGTGATAATTATATTGATAAGGAAGCCAGAGTGGAGGAAATGAATCAATAGACCCGCATGGGTTTCTTGAGTATCAATCCATCGAATTAACGCAACTCTCTCCCACTCTCGTTTGTGGGGTCCTGAGCTGTCTGTCTGCTCCTGTGTTCGTGTAGCATTCAACCCGGGTGTGTCATCTCTCCTTCACCGTTACGTGTTCGCGCCTTACCTGTAGGACTCTTGCCAGTTTGTCTCACGGGCCTGGTAGGTAATCCTCTCTATTTCCTTCTCCAACTTTCTGTTTTTCTCATTCTTCTTTTATGTTCCGTCCTCCCCCCTCACCCCCACCTCCATCTTTATGGGCTTGAGTGACTATCATTAAATGCCACAGACCGGGTGGCTTATAAACAACAGAAACTTATTTTGTACTATTTTGGAGGCTGGGACATCTAAGCTCAAGGCATTGGTGAATGCGGGGTCTGCTCTCTGGTGCTTAGCGGAGCCTGCTAACTGCATCCTCTCGTGGTGACAGGAGCGAGCCATCTCTCTAGGACCTCTTTTATAAGGGCCCTAGTCCTAACCATAAGGGCTCTGCCTCATGACCCAGTCACCTCCCAAAGTCCCTATCTCCTAATGGCACCACCTTGGGGAAGAGGATGCCAACACATGGACTGGCGTGAGGGGCACGAGCAATCAGGGATGACATCCCCCTCCCCCTCCACTACTTTGCTTCTGTGGCCCATTTTGTTTCAGGTCTTAGATCTGACTAGACCTGTCTGATGGCACAGTGGGTGGACAATAGCCCAGTGAGGGAAGAGGGGAGAGGGAGGAGGGAGGAGGGAGGAGGGAGGAGGGAGGAGGGAGGACAGCCTCAAAGTTACCTGTAGAGTCTGGCTTAAATGTGCACC